>NC_073744.1:191452710-192149742 GCF_029784135.1 Toxorhynchites rutilus septentrionalis
TCAATGCGATAAAAGTATTGATAGTTTACGCTTCAATCAACTGAACTGTACTTCAAATATATCAACATAATTCCAAAGTACGACATTCGCCATATCCGTCTGTACACATATTATTTTATGAAAAAAGAGCCTTCGTATTATTGGAGTAAATGATGATGTCATCGAAAAAGGTGTGCAATATTACGCAACTACAACCTTGGGAGTTTCTTTCTGTTAGAAAAATAAATACATTTGATTTACATTTTTACAGTAGATCTATTGAGGAACGAAAATTTGCAGTTATTTTCACTAGAAAGAAGACATTGGCTACACAACTACAGAACCAATTTGAGTACACATTATCCATTGACAGGGGTCCATAATATGTTCGCTTGAAAAACGCACCAGACGTTAGTCCTCCGATGACATCATCACCAAACTACGAAATCCACATCTTTAGACCACCCTCGAATCTTCGAAAATCGGCCACAATCCCTACCTGCTAGAACATAAATTGAAGAGAAAAAAAAACCATCTCGGGAAACAAACAAAATCTGCTTTGCAGCGTAGAGATAAGAGTATTTCATGAGAAAAACATATTTTGATGTGCGTATTCTGGGAAGTAGCCTCTCTATATCCACCCTAACACGTTATACCACAACTCAGCTCCAAGGGTCGAGCTCCCTCGGGTCAACCAATACCCCGTCTGAACCCCCCCGAATACATACTACAATTGTGGTTATCCTTCTTGATCCGATCGCGCACCTCCGGCTCGATAAACTTCTCGTGCTTGGAGTTCTTCTCGCAGCTGAGCGACTGCTTCATGAGCATTTCCTCCACCACTGCGGCCTTCGAGTTCTGAAACGAAGAGATCTCACCCTCAAACTCGGTCACCACGAACACCCACTTCGGTATTTCGAAGCGAATGAGACACAGCAGATCCCGGATGTAGTCGAACTCATCGATGAACGTTTTGTAGATCTTGTTGCCGAAGCGGGCCGAGAGCTTCATCTCGAGTCTCCACTCCTGCTGCTGCTCGAGGCTGGTGCTAGCCGTTCCTGCCATCGGGGAAAGCGGTTGGCTGTTGCCACCGCTGGTGGCTGGTTTCGCGTTGATGAACGAATCGTACAGTTTGCCCAGTATTAGCATCCGCGAGTGGCCACCTTCGCGCAGCATTGGTTGCTTGGTCAGCTTCAGCGCGGCCGTAACGTACTCTCGCACCTGGGTCTTCTGCTTCTGGATCACGTGGTACCGGGTGGGATTCTCCAGCTTGGTCTCCACCTGGAGGACCTTCTTCGGCAGATCGATGTCCATGTTTTCCAGGGGTAGATTCACCGAGAAGACCGATGGCGAAACCGATGGACTTCGTTCCACACTGCCACAGCTTCTCAGCTGCTCGCGCAGCAATTGCTGCTTGAGCTGGGTTCGGGACGATATGTTCAGATGGGGGAAACTTGTTCTGCGAAGGCGAGAAGCGAGATTTAGCGTTGCTTACATTCTAACCCAAGCACCAAACACCATTCAAAGCAAACGAATTTGAGTCTTGCGTATAACTTACTGATCGAAAGCGGACACCGTAGAGGACTTGAGGTCCTCGACCACATTGATCTGGCGGGATTGGTCCAGCAGGGAGAAGGCATCATCTTCGAAGCGACTACAGTCGACGTCGACAAGGATACGGCAATTGTTCATGGCGAACAAAGGAGAGAGAGATGCTGCGTGAGGAAGGAAATTTTAGATTCGTTTCTTCAAATCTATCTATCTATCTATCTATATATCTATCTATCTTATATATATAAAAATGAAGTGATGTCTGTCTGTCTGTCTGATTCTTATAGACTCGGAAACTACTGAACCGATCGACATGACAATTGGTATGTAGGGGTTTTTTGGGCCGGGGAAGGTTTTCGTGATATTTTGAGACCCCTCCCCCCTCTCTAAGGGGGGGCTGCCATACAAATGAAACACAAATTTCTGCATTACTCGGAAATTAATCAATCAAATGAAACCAAAGTTGGCATGTGAAAGTTTTAGGGTGCAATAAATGTTTCTATGATGGTTAGACAGTCCTTCCCCCACTCAAAGGGGGGGCTGCCATACAAATGAAACACAAATTTCTGCATTACTCGAGAATTAATCAAGCAAATGAAACCAAATTTGGCATGTGGAGGTTTTAGGATGCAATAAATGTTTCTATGGTGATAAGATACTCCTTCCCCCTCTCTTAGAGGGGGCTGCAATACAAATGAAACACAATTTTTTGCATTACCCGAGAATTAATCAAGCAAATTAAACCAAATTAGGCATATGGAAACTTTGATGAATGTTAGACAAAACTGGAATGATGGTTAGACAGTCCTTCCCCCACTCAAAGGGGGGGCTGCCATACAAATGAAACACAAATTTCTGCATTACTCGAGAATTAATCAAGCAAATGAAACCAAATTTGGCATGTGGAGGTTTTAGGATGCAATAAATGTTTCTATGGTGATAAGATACTCCTCACCCCTCTCTTAGGGGTGGCTGCCATACAAATAAAACACAAATTTCTGCATTACTCGAGAATTAATCAAGTAAATGGGCGGGACGAAGTTTGCCGGGTTAGCTAGTGAAAAATATAATTTAGTAGATTCTGGCGAAAAATCATCAGTGGAAACAAAGCAGCAAAGCAAATCATTTCTGCGAACAATTTCGAGTAACCTTTTGAATTCCAAGAGGCAAAAATCGATTCTTTCCAGCTTTGCCACCGACGCAGCACAAAAGTAAGTGTTTACGGCCGCTTTACTTTCACCTTGCTCTCGCAGCTTCCGGCAAATTTGCGTATGTTTTCTCCCCCTTCCCAGGTCCTGACTTTGTTCAGATCATTACCATTCAGTGCGAATCCATACGATTTTCTACAATGGATTCGCATGATAGAAGGAGCACCCAAACCATCGTTATTGGATTTTTGGGTGGCGCAACATTCACACGGTGCCCTCAGCCACATTTCACACCCACGCGCGCTCTCAGCCTGTGTTTAAGTTTGACAGATGTGATCAGAAGCACAGTACAAACAGCGAGGGCCATAAATCGAAATTCGTTCGCTTGCAGCATAATAGATTATGCGAAGAAGACCGTTACGGTTTCGATAGCGTTAGAGTATCGCTCCTCTGTGGGGCGATTTCCAATTTTCGGCTTCAAACTGGGATTCTACTGGGGTAACATGGTTGCTGTTCCGCCCCGGTCTGTTGACCAGTGGATAGGAGACGACACTTTTCGGTCCGTCAACTGTGGCCGAAGGGTTGGGTTGTCACCTCCTGTTCCTTCGATGGAAAGACTCAGTGGAACCCCGGCTTCGAATCGAGTGCAACTTAATAACAAAGTTCATCTCGGTGTGCTCCATATAACGAAGAGGGTCCAGAGTGTGCCATTAGAATGGGAGTCACGTGCTGGAACTTGAGAGATACAACAACAAGATGTGCCAATCGCGAGGGGGGTTGCCAAATTTTTGGGTCGAGAATAGCTGATGCGCTCAGTTGGCCGATTCATTTTCCCCTCGAGTGGCTTCACTCGGACATGGTGCCACAAAAGTTGATTAGACAGTTCATTTGACCAGCTGTTCTATAAATAACAATGGCAAATCTTGAAGTTTAATGCGTCAAGAGAATACCGAGAACGAAATGATAAAGCATGAATGTCAATATTTGAACATTAAAAAAATAAGTACCGTTCCGAATCATATTTCGGAATGAAATCGACCCATTTCTTAAACGAGTTGTAACTGGGATGAGAAAAGAGTCACATTCGATATTATTGTGCGAAAACGATCGTGGTCAAAGCATGGTGAAGCAGCTGAAACAGTGGCCAAACCAGGACTAACGGCCAGGGTATTTAGTGGGACTTGAAGGGAATCATTTATTACGAGTTGCTTCCGTATGGCCAAACACTAAATTCAGATTTCTACTATCAACAACTGGACCGTTTGGGGCTAGCGATTGACCAGCAACGGCCAGAATTGACAAAAAAAAGAGGTGTAGCGTTCTATCAACACAACGCAAGGCCACAAACGATTGTGGTGACTCGCCAGAAATCGTCAATCGTCAATAAGGACCAAGACTTCTATGAGAGAGCCATTGTGAGGCTACCTTTAAAATGGCAACAAATTGTGAAACAAAACGGTGCATATGACGAATTTCATGCCAACTCGTCTTAGGAGTTGGCAGCACCATCTCAGATAGTAGTGAAACGTTGTGGGTCATTTAAGCAACTTTGCATACTTGAAATATTCGAAAAACGATTAGATTACTTTTTGGAAAAAGCCAATTTTTTTTCTTAATCTATATATATAAAAATGGAGTGATGTCTGTCTGTCTGATTTTTATAGACTCCGAAACTACTGAACCGATCGACATGAAAATTGGTATGTTGGGGTTTTTGGGGCCGGAGAAGGTTTTCGTATGGCAGCTCCCCCCTCTCTAAGGGGGGGCTGCCATACGAATGAAACACAAATTTTCGCATAACTTGAGAATTTATCAAGCAAATGAAACGAAATTTGCCGATTGAAGGTTTAAGGGTGCAGTAAATGATTCTATGGTGGTTAGATACCCCTCCCCTCTCTCTTAGGGGGGGGGCTGCCATACGAATGAAACACAAATTTTCGCATGACTTGAGAATTTATCAAGCAAATGAAACCAAATTAGGCATATAGAGGTTTAAGGGTGCAATAAATAATTCTATGTTGGTTAGATACTTCACCACCCCTCTCTGAGGGGGGGCTGCCATACAAATTAAACACAAATTTCTGCATTACTCGAGAATTAATCAAGAAAATGAAACCAAATTAGGCATATGGATGTTTAAGGGTGCAGTAAATGATTCTATGGTGGTTAGATACTCCACCCCTCCCCTCCTCTAAGAGGGTGCTGCCATACAAATTAAACACAAATTTCTGCATTACTCGAGAACTAATCAAGCAAATAAAACCAAATTTGGCATGTAACGTATCGGAGAAACATGTTATTCACCAGTGGTTGAAAAATCTTGAACGAGAATTGTGTCTGAAAATATTCTGATATTATAATGTCGAGTTTTGGTAGAAGCACTAGGAATTTTATAGTAAAAGGTAATTTTAAAGGGTAGATTAGAAGATCAATCAATGAATAATTCTGCGATTGGACCCATGAACACCGTTTAGTAAGAAGACGTGAATGTGATAACGGAAAATAAATTGTGGGCGGGACGAAGTTTGCCGGGTCAGCTAGTTTTTTATAAAAATTTATAACATAAAAACTATGATACCTAAAAAATTCATGTCAAAGGATGAAATGTATGAAATTGTTTAAATTACAAAAAAAACAAAAAAAAATTGGAAGAAAGTTTCGCTGACAAAAAAAAAAGTGATTTTAAAAATTAAAATTCATTTTTCTGAAAAACTTAATTTTTCAAAATCCCCAAAAATATATATATATCAATAGCCCTTACAATTTCCAACAAGTCGTTCATACATCGGAAGATGAGCACTTTTACAGGAAAAAGGTTTTGCGAACAACAACTTTTTCATGTTTTCTTTGAAAAAAATACAACTTATCCTTATTTTGTTTAAAGTCAAGATAGCGATATAATGTATTCGACAAAGTTTTAGATCTTATTGAAATATAAACTTTTGTCGAAGACATCAACTTTCTATCTTTTATAGTTCTTGGAATATAAGTCATTTTAGTATGAAAACTCCTGAAAAAAAAAAGTTTTACATTTTTGTGTGTAAATTCTCACATTTGACATGTTTTTAAATAGAGAAAAGTTAGCAAAGCATCTAAAATGCGATAATTTATACAAAAAAAAATGTTACGAATTGAACATTAATAGCATTTTTTCGAAGAAAAACATGGAAAAGTTGTTGTTCGAAAAACTTTTTCCATGAAAATGTGCCCATCGTCCGATGTATGGAAAACTTGTTGGGGATTTTAAGGGTTATGTATATCTATTTCTTTCAGAATTTTGAAAGCATATGTTTTCGAGGAAAATGAATTTAAATCTTCAAAATATTTTTTTTCAATGAATTTTTTTTCCAAAAATTTTTTTGATAATTTTTAATGAAACGAAATAATTTCCTACATTCCATTCTTTGACTAAAATGTTGTAGGTCTGATTTTTTTTGTAAGTTTTTTCAAAATTTTAAGTTTTTTTTAAACTTTTTTTCGAAAAACCTAAGTAGGAAATTACTTAGGTTTTCATTGAAAATTATCAAATATTGTTTTGAAAAAAAATTTCATTGAAAAAAAATTTTTTTTAAAATTATAATTCATTTTTCTCGAAAACATATGCTTTTAAGATTCTGAAAAAAATAGATATAAATAGCCCTTAGAATTTCCAACAAATTTTCCATACATTGGACGATGGCCACATTCACACGGAAAAAGTTATTCGAACAACAACTTTTTCATGTTTTTCTTCGAAAAAATGCTATTAATGTTCAATTCGTAACATTTTTATGTATAAATTAACGAAATTTACATGCTCTGCTGACTTTTCTCTATTTGGAAACATTACACACAAAAATGTTACGAGAAAACATTATTTTTTTCAGGAACTTCATACAAAAATGACTTATATTCCAAAAACTATAGCAGATAGAAAGTTAACGTTTCCACAAAAGTTCACATTTAAATGAGATCTAAAACTTTGTCGAATACACCATATCGCTATCTTGACTTTAAACAAAACTAGGATTAGTTGCATTTTTTTTCAAAGAGAACATAAAAAAGTTGTTGTCAGAAAAACTTTTTCCCTGTAAAAGTGCCCATCTTCCGATGTATGAACGACTTGTTGGAAATTGTAATTTTTAAAATAACTTTTTTTTCAGCGAGTTTTTTTTTCCAAAAAATAGTTGTATTTTTTCGTAAAAATTTAAACAATTTCCTACATTTCATCCTTTGACATGAATTTTGTAGGTATCATAGTTTTTAAGTTATAAATTTTTGTGAAAATTTTAGAAAAAAAATTGGCTTTTTCCAAAAAGTTGTCTTATTTTTTTTTAGAATATTTCAAGTATGCAAAGTTGCTTAAATGACCCATGTCTTTATCTATCTTTACTATCTGATATGGTGCTGCCAACGGCCAGTCGAGTTGGCATGAAATTCCTCATATTTGACCTAAATCGGACAATTTGAAGCATCTTGAATAATGTTTTGAATATCACGCAAAAATGATGGATTTCTGCCAACAAAATAATACATCATAATGTATTATTGGCAACATTGCCTTGTTTTGACAGCCAGCAAAGGACTTCAACTCAAATCAGAACTAATTTTATTCTGAAGCAAAAGTTGAACAAGCTTTGAACAACTCGAATTTTGTGCCTGGCCTGCTACCATTTGAGGAAATTTGCTTCACGAAGCTTACGATGAACATGTCTTTGAGTGACAGCAACAACTAGCGGAGCAATTGAATGTGACCAAAGATGCCATTTAAATATATTTGAAGGTCTTGGGTGTGAAGCATTCATATATTTACTGTACAGGTTCCTCAATGTAGTCGGTATAAACCTACAGTGAAATCACCCGACACAGGGAATAAATATTGAGTATGACTAACCGGCTCGACAGTTGTCTGTTGTGAGAGGAAATGATGCCCAATGCATGGCTAACTAGTGTTGCCAGTATATAATATCAACATCACTGTTGTACTGTCAACTGCGAGGGATAGGACGTCGTGTCTTTCACGCACCTCACATCTTCCTTCTCCCTTATTCTTTTTATGTTATTTTACTTTTTTGTGTCATGATTTGTCATTTCATTTATTTTAATTTTTTTTTTTTTTTCATTTATTTTAATTTCTTCAATCAACGCTATAGAATACTTGAAATAGTGTGAACGGATTAAAAAAAATGTACAGCTGCGTGCATTTTGTCTGATTACAATCCCAACGGTCTATACTGATCTGCATACTCTATCTATTCTTACCATTTGCGTAACACTTGTAGAACGGTTTATAATTCAGAAAGGTGTTTTGTAACTAGCATGATTTTTTAAAGGAACGAAAAATGGCGGCAAATTCTCTGGGTGATATCCATAAATACAGTTCGATAATGCTGACGTAATATGTTTACATCCAAATTGGATGTCTATTTGCGGGAATGGACTGCGAAACCTGGGGCGAAAACCTTTGGATTTTCCTTCCCGCATTACTTTCTCTGGAGAAAACCCTGCTGATTGAGTTGGAGGCTAATATGCTATCAACCCAATTCGCATTATCACTTCTGCAGCCATTCCAACTCGCCGACATTGGGTGGCTGTTCCGCCACCATTCTTTTGGTGAAGCGGTTGCCCCAACACGCAGCTTTCTTAGACGGTTGTCCCGACACGTCTCTTCCAAGCGGTTTCTCAACACGCGGTTTTCAGGCGGTTGTCCCGACACGCCACTTCCAAGCGGTTTCCCAACACGCAGTTTTCAGGCGGTTGTCCCGACGCGCCATTTTTCCAAGCGGTTGTCCCAACACGCCTATTTTTCAAGCGGTAATTCCAACACGCAGTACCTCTGGCGGTTGTCCCGACGCGCCATTTATTTTCACAAACGCCATATTTTTAGAAATTCTTTTATCTATGTCGGGTGATTTCACTGCATATTTAAATATCCGGCAGGATCGCCAATGTGAAGCATTCATATATTTACTGTACAGGTTCCTCAATGTAGTCGGTATAAACCTACAGTGAAATCACCCGACACAGGGAATAAATATTGAGTATGACTAACCGGCTCGACAGTTGTCTGTTGTGAGAAGAAATGATGCCCAATGCATGGCTAACTAGTGTTGCCAGTATATAATATCAACATCACTGTTGTACTGTCAACTGCGAGGGATAGGACGTCGTGTCTTTCACGCACCTCACATTGGGAAGTCCATTTGAAAATCCAGAAGATCGGAAAATTGGTCCACTTGAAAAGCTGTAAAATTACATGTAAATTGTAACATATATGAGTAGCTTTATAACTTTGTCGAAAACATAAATACGATATTCTGTAACTCGTAATACTACCCTAATTAGAATTAAGGTATTGTTCCGAATCTTAACTGCGAAAACTATCCTTGAAACGGACGGAAAACTGGCACGTGTCCTCGATGGATGATTATAATAAAACTAGATGATTTTACATCAATGTGGATAGTTTTGGATGGACGCCAACTTCAAAGTTACACTGAAAGAAAGTTGACACCGCTATACACGTCTTATTCCGAAGATGAACTTTATTGAACTGGATGCTGAACACGATAAGGATGTATACAAAGAATTATCTCCATTGAGGATAGTAAATTTTCTTGATAAGATGAGGGAGGGAGTATTTCGAGCAACTCCTCCGAAGACACCTAGGCTCTGAAACGTCGGGATGGCGAAAAAATGACGGTACTACACGACAAACATATTAAAAGAGCCTATTCATATAAAAAAGACAATACATTAGAAATATATTTTTTTGGTATCTTGAGAATGGCTGCATTTAAAAGGAGATTGATCAAGAGCTTTTTTGTTTTAAATCACATCAGAAGTCATAATCTGTGGCTAATAATGATTGTTAACATACAAAAACTCGAAGTTTCGAAAATTCATAAAAATTCGATGTTTCACAAAGTTCGGCAAAAATAGTTTTACCATCTTGAACTATTTTTTAAATTTTTTTACATGACTTTTATTTTACATGAAAAAAAAAATATAAACTACATATATAAACTACAAAAATATAAACTACATATATAAATAAAAAAATTTAAAAAAAAGGAAATAAATAAATTAGAAATATTTTTTTAAATATCTCGAGAATGGCTACGTTTAGAAGGATATTGATGAAGAGCTTTTTTATTTTAAATCACATCAGGATTCATAATTTGTGGCTAAAAATAATTTTCAACATACAAAAATTCGAAGTTTCGAAAATTCATCAAAATTCGATGTTCCACTAAGTTCGTCAAAAATAGTTTTACCATCTTGGACTATTTTAATAATTTTCTACATAACTGCTATTTTATATGAAAAATTAAACATGTTTTAGATATTGCAAATTAATGTTTTTTTGTAAATAAAAAAAGAGTACTATTTTTTTCCTCAGTGCATATTTTTTCACATTTTAACATTAATATTCCATAACTCTTTCTAAGACACTATTTCGGTACGACTCATATTTTTTGAGATATACATTATCAAAGATTTCTCTTACTAAAATCGATACGCCCTTTTCAAAAGTTAGACTAGAGTCCAAAAAATCCCAATTGCCGTGGAAAACTCATATTTCCTCCAACCCAAACGGAATGCAAACTTTCATTCGAATCGAGAATGCATGTTTTTAAAATCTGCATTTTTAGGACGATTTCATTCGGAATTGCTCTTCAGATGCCCTCCATTAGAGTTAGGACTCTTTATTGGTCAACCTCAGCGGCCATCAGTTCACGTTCTCTTCATGTCCGCAGCATCCCGAGTCACTTTGGAACTCTTTTTCAATATGCGCTAAGACGTATGGTTCTAACAGCTGTTATCCATGGTTATTATACAAAAAAAAAAATGAATAAACACCTAAACCAGGAATTTCCATGATCTTCTCAAATTAAAAATAATAAAAGAGTTACTCGGAAACCTTCATAGTTTGCCAAAAATAACTTCGGTGGCCACGATCGAAAAAAAAAACTGAAACGCTATAGAGGCGACCCTTCTGGCTACGAATATCATACTAACATTCCTTCCTTTCCCCTGGTGGCTACAAGGACGTGCTCGGCGTCGTAATTGACTACAGTTATGGGCACTAAAAAATCCTTTTGAAATAAAATTGTTCCAATGTAAATTTTTTTTTTCAAACTTTTCGGTATTCCATTCCAGACGTATAAGTAGGTAATCATGCTATTTTAGTATGTTTGATTAATTTTTTAGAAAAATAAAAAAAAAAGTTTTGTTCCTAAATGGGTTCTTTTAGGGTATGAGATAAAAAAATCCACTTGCGTAAATTTGTTTTACTGTGTTTTGTTCATTGATGAACCCCTCGGTTTTGACAGCTGGTTGTTTACATCTGAACCAACAAACATAATTTTCGTAGCCGTTCAGTCAACATGCGTGGTGACGTGTTTTTGACGCTGAGGAAGTAACGGAAAGCAAATCTCAACACAGGTCCCGAATTTGATTGTGCGTACCTTCCAGTGTAAGGAGTCTCAACGAAACATTGCTGGGAACTATGGGGTAAGCTGTGGTGCGGTCCAGCTGGCCATTCGGAAGCATCAGATTCTCGATCTGGTGGTCGATCGTTCGGGAAGAGGGCCGAAACGTACGACTGATGCAAGAAAGAACACGATAATTATTCGGAAAGTGAAGAAAACCCCACGAATGACCATTCAGGCGATTAAAAAAAAGGTTCGATCTGGACCTTTCCAAAAAGAGCTACTTCGCCAAAAAGCGACCGATGATCAACAACACCAACAAAATAAAACGACTTTAGTTTGCGAAGAACCATGTCAACAAGCCGCTGGAGCGCTTTATTTGGTCGGACAAATTAAGTTCGAGCTGTTTAACAAGAAAATGCGACTTCGAGTGTGGCGGAAGAGCGACGAGGGCCTCCAGGACTGGCATTTAAAGCCGACTGTGCACGTTGGTGGGATGAATCATAGTGTGGGGCTGTATCACGTGGGCTGGGGTGCAAGGCCTCCGGAACCTCGTGGAGAGTATACCAAAGCGTTGTCAGTTGGATATGCACCCATCACTGCATTTAAAGCACGAATCACCGAAACATGCACAATGAGGATGGATCGGTACTCCCAAGCGCTATTCAGTGTGTTCTTTGTACAATTTCGCTGGTTCAGGTCAATCACGGAGAGCAACCAGCACATACCATAGAGCAGTGTACAGTCTACCCAAGCTCAAGCTCAAGAAAGAGACGCTTCTGCAGGCACTCTTCCCTATATATTTCCGTGTCGATTGATTTGTTTATGACGAGAACCTTTGTGTTCTGTCCACTGCTGCAAACCCCTTGCCAAATCAAGAACTTTCTGGCAATTTTATTAGCGAAAACGATCATAAATTTTCTGGGGACAGCTCCACTGCCAGTGGCTCTGTAGAATTTTTGGCCTGGGAGCTGTCCAAAACCCATCTTCCCATACGTTTCGTCATTCATCAAAATGCATCCTTCGTTAAGGATATCATTCTGTCGAAACTCAAAATCAGGACACCTGTCACTGCTACGGTTATGACTAGTGATGAAACGGATAGTGGTTTGGGCGGATTCCGGATATCCGGCAAGCTTCGATTCGGCTCTATATTATAGAATAGGAAACTGGGAAAAACTGTATGTGTCCATTAAGCAAATAAAGGATTACATTTCAGAGACAAATAAACACTTTTTAACATAAAAATAATGAACAATGATTAAATTTTCCGTTTTAAATAAATATCTTCTAATAGAGTATCAAGTTTTCTGCAAGGAATCTTTTTCTGATTAGGATTTTCTATTACAATGATGAGATTTTTGTGGATATATTGAAATCATTTTAATACTGGTCGAGTAAGAGTAAGTACTACGAATTTAAATGAGCGAAAAACATCAATCAATTATTTTCATTCAAGATTCAAAAACTTTCTTCGGGGGTGATAATCTGAGAGAGGGCACACACACTCACTAATTAGACGACACAACAGTGGTGCTTTAGGGAGTAGTGCATTATACTTCTTTAGGTATTTGAATTATAAAAAATTATAGGAGGTTGTGTCCAAGATACGACCGCATTATTGACGTAGAACTACGCTGTTATTTTATATAAGTCGCTTATTCATACCTTCGGATATTATTCTATAATGCTGTGAAATTTTAGAAACAACTGCTTAGTACAATAATCTCTGAAATGGTTTCTTCATTGTAGAATCAGTTGACGATAACTGATTGATGATTCATTCTTGCCCTCGCAGAACAATACACTAGCTGATCGTATGTCGCAATTTATTTCATGTCAATGCATTGAAAATTTACCTATATATGCTATTCCGGTGACCTTTTTCGCAATTGACATAGACTCGGCTACAGTCGATTATATACATGTTGCACCAGAACCATTATTCCACATCTCATAACTACAGCAATATATCTTTGGCACCGCATGGAAACAACAACAATGTCAACACTTGCAAGTATCAAATATCATGCTACATGTTGTTTAGTGTTGCCTCAAAGGAATCGCACCTCTAGGCATCGTTCGTACAACGCAAAACAAGCGCCAAACAAGCGTTCCTCAGAGCATGCCATACATTGGTGGCTTGAAACTACTAGGAATATAAACACTTCTCATCATTTTGTGCAATTCTCAAAAGAAACGCTTCTGTTAATATAACTGGCCTCGAAAAAAGTTGCATTACGCATACTCGAGAGAAGCGCAGCTGTCACCCTTAGTGGGGAAAATTTTGCTACTGGCAAGCGAAACCTAATCACATGCAAAATTCCAGAACGACATTTACTTTTTTGGTGACTAAACAAGCGGAATAAACTCTTTCTGTTAATAACAACCTCGAAAACAGTAGCAATGCTTCATTATGATCAATATTAGCGCAATTGAAATCCTAGTTGATCCTAGTTTTGCGACTGGCACGCGAACCCAAATAACTTATAACATTCCAGTAAGACATTCAAGATGCTTGGTATTCCCCAAATAATTTTTTAGCGCACAACCTTAACGCCTGATTCGCCATAACGTTAGTTTAATGCATTGATGCATTCTCAAAGGCACCAACGAAGACCTTATGATGACGGAAAACAAACAATGTTAACTGCTTGGAAAAAGACTGAATTATGCCACACAGCTTGTTCTCTGCTGTAACACCCATCGATGCGAATTCGCTGATGAGTTTGTCAATAACGCGAAAAACGAACAGAACAACCAAACAACGATATCCAAGTTGAATTACCACTGGTGGGGTCCAATCTTGGATCGAAGCGCATCGAAAGCAAAGTGAACTGAATTGCTCAACAGTCCGATGCCGAATGAAAGTTTGCCTTCTTCTTCTTCTTTGTTTTTAAGAGGCTTTAAACTTTGCAGTTCATTCGCCTCTAGTAAAAGTTTGCCTCAGCGAGATCCACTTTTTATACTCTAGGCAAGTATTCCCCTTCATTCTTCTACCTTTTCCTTTGTTCACGGAGACTTTAAATCCTTCGATTTCCCCTCCATTGGTCGTCGATAAGTTGCTCGTTATTGACGGCTCTGTTCGGGAAAGCACACAAATGGACAGAACAAATGTATGGGAAAATGGAAATGCTTAAAGTTTTCATGAATTTTAACCATCTACAAACCAGGGGAATCTAAGGTATAGCACATTAAACAAATCTTACGAAATTTCCGATTCGTTTAGTATGTAAATCGCCAAAATCCGTTCGCGGCAAAAATAGTTATTAACGTTAACTTTATTTCATAAAAACGTGACCTGTTTTCTGATTTGGCACCCTTAATGAAAGACGTAGTTCTACGTCAAAAATACAAGCTCTGGCGTTTCCTGTATATCCGAAGCAATTTCGCATGTTTCTGCATACAAAAAATGGTTCAGATAAGGGTGAGAGCATCTTCAAACGCTATAATGGAAAGTTATTCTAATTACTTTTACCGAAATTTAACCTTTTTGGGCCCGAGGTTCAAGTCAGACTATTCAGAAGAAGCATCATGCGAAACAATACCGAAGTCAACTAATGGATTTGAAGCTGTTATGATGTATGAAGGGCGAGAGCTGCTACTGCAGCTCAAAACTTCTGAGCGCCTTGATTTAATTCAATCATATATGCAGCACTTAGCCTTACAATCATCACGTCCTTCTTTAAAACAAAGGTACTTCCGACTCAACTTTTCGGTTAAATTTCACTTACCATTAGACATTAAAAAATCAACATAGAATATCGAGACAAAAAAAGACCGTGGCTGTCGAAACGAAAACTTTAAATGAAAACAGGCGGAAGATGTAACTGCAACTCTATACACGCTTGCAAAGTTTTAATCACTCATAGAAAAGGTTTTTACCTAAAAACAAAATACACTGAAAATTATGATTCGTCAACAAAATTGAATTTCTTATGAAATTCAGAACAAATGCCAAAATATGAAACATAAATCAGGACACCCCAAAAGAATCCTAAACATGTCTAGAACATGTCCTGTTAAATCAGAACGGATGGTATCCCTATCCTTCGTACTTCGCCAAAACCTTGTTGTATAACTTTCGAGCACCACTAGATTTTGCTACAGCGTCCTGTTTGGTTGCTTGCAGGCACGGGAATTGTGTTTTGTTTGTGATATCGTAGTCCGATATCACAAACAAAATAGTTAATTATTCACAATACCTTCAACCTCAGTTTCCTATTGTACGTTCCACTACGACGCGCCCACTGAACTATCCGAACAACAGTTGTTCACGGAAACACGGTCGATTTAGCCACTTTCAGCGATTTCATGATTTTAGTACCAGACCACGCCGAATTGGATGTGGATGTTCAAAATCAAATTTCTTCTCTCGGCTCTCGTACTGCATAATATTTCAAAACAAAACGGATCAGCGTGAAATTTTTACCGTCAAATGATACAGATTTTCCAAACAATTTACTGTGATACGCCTACTACGATCGCTGGTATAAAATGAACAGTGATTCCAGATCATTTAATATTTAATTTTACTTAATGCTAGATCTAAACATCATCTACACACTACATAGTTATTTGATTTTTTATAATAAAGGGAATTCATAAACACGATGTAGGTTATTTTATCACATATCTCTTTTCACATGGAGTAGGTCGATTTGTGCAGTGAATGGCTCATTTTACCTCCCACCTTGGATGTTTTATATTGATTTTCGACATAGCCAACTTTCTCCACTTCGAACACATAAAACTGATCACTCCATTGTCTCCTATCAACGACACACACACACACAACCACGCGCCGACCATTGTGTTCCATATTTGATGATGCTCTTATTTTCTGACACCATCGAAAATAGCGGAGCGAACGGTTTAATATTTCAGAGCTGTGTTGATGCCTCCGGTAAGCCGCAGAGCACCGTTGTTTTTGGGTCTCTGCCAGAACAAATCCCATTCCAGGACGGCGCACACAAACACACACACACACACACACACACACACCGGCGGACAGGGATGGGGTTATGTTTGTGGGCACACATATGTGGCACACGCGGGGATTAACAGAAGAGAATTCAAAGACACGTTCTTCCGAGCGGAGAAAACATGGTTGCACGTATCCCGTTTTGGATGGAATCAGCCTGTGCCTCTCCAGCAGGATGGAACTTTTTTGCGTAACTCAAACTGTAAACTACGGGTTCGTATTCCGCAAGGTGGAATCCATGTCCTCTGGTGCGTTATCCTCTATGTTTACGGGCTATGTAACTCTTCTCGGAAATGAGATGCTTTCTTTGTGGTATGCTCGACGACCCCAGGATTTGGAAACCAACTCATGCACTCAAGCTTTGTTTAAAAATTGAAACCATCTTTTCCCATTCTTTCATGACGAATTTTACAACTAAACACGATGATTGACTATGCAATCGTATCGAGGAAAATTCGTCCGCAATTCTATAATCGTAAAACCCAACGAACCAACTGCCAAAAATAGCTTTTCCGTACTCCACGCGAGTAATTCACCAAGTTCATCAGCCCCGCGGAGCTCCAAATGTCCAATAATATTGCCGGAACCGGAACGACCCTTTTCATCGGTGCGAAACCTTCCGCCGAGAAAAGGCCCCCCAAAACAAACCCTTTAGTAATACAGTGGTATGCCCAGAGAAAGAAACCCCTAGTATTATGGTCGTGCTGTTGTTGGGGCCATTTCATTTTACGACCCCGGTATGCGTTGATTGGCATTCGAAGCGCAACAGCAGCAGCAGAGTTTTGGCATATCATTTTCCGTTCTGGCGTTCTTGGCGTCCGCAGAGCAGGGATGGGGACAACTGGCAATGCCACTGGCAATAGAACCTTATTACAACGGCGCAACAGAGTGCGACCCACAGATGAGAAATAACCTCGGGCAATACAAATATCTTTTCATCTTACACTTTGCCTCTGCGCTCTGGTCAGATAGGTTTTCTGGAGCTGTTGAGAATTTTTGCTGATTGTATCGGTTTCGGAATGGGCGGGGGAGGGATTGGTGGTGGACCAATTTTCGCTTTGAACAAATTTTTGCTGTTGGTGCCATTGCCTGCCGACAAAGTGTCAATTACATTCCTTATCCTTATTGTTACGGGGTGAGTTCCATTCGCCTTCTGCCCTGTTGCGGAATTGGGTAAATAGAAATCATTTCTAGGGACATTGTAAAACGTTATGGAATATACATTATACGACAACATACAATTTTAGCGCCCAAATCAACTCATGTTAGCGAAATGTGTACTTGAGATAAATTCCGAAAAGTTGAGGATTGAGATAATATGCGGAAACTACCAAACGAGAACATTTTGACGTAGGACAACATCAAGGGATTACGTAAGGTAGTCAAATCAGAAAACAGGTTTTGCATCGAACGGATTCGGTGATTTGTACACCAATCCAATCGGGAATTTCTTAAGATTCGTGAAATATGCTACAGTCAACTCTCCCTAACTCGATGTTCTGTATCTCGATATTTTCCCTAACTCGATGGATTTAATGGCACCTTCGATTTAACAAGCATTCTTCTCTCCATAACCCGAAACCTCCCTAAGTCGATGCCTCCCTTACTCGATGTGTTTTGATTCATTTTTCCATGGATTTTCACCTCCCTAACTCGATTGATTTTCGCGTACATGTTTTTGTGCGTTATTACCTCTGATTTAAATTGCACTTGAAAGTGAAGACGGAGTGTTCGTGTCATCAAACAATTTCTTTTCAAGTATGGAAAACTACGAAAAATCTTTCAAGCGAACAATCAAAACGCTTACCATTGCGCAACATTTGAGCCTCATCGAGTCGGTCGAAAAGTATGGACGGAAGAGGTTTGAAGCTGCAAATAATTTCAGTATTGCACAAAGTACGGTATCAACACTATTCAAACTAAAGCAAAAATGGAATCGGAATGGAAAATTGAATCTAAACCAAAAGCTTGGAGCGGTCAATTGATTTTTGTCTTACCAAGCCAGAGAGAGTAATTTACCTCTCACAGGTTCTATTCTTCGGGATATGGCTTGCGGATTTGTCCGGAATACTGGGAATACCCAACTTTAAATCACAACCAACATGGAAGGGAGTGTAAGCTACCGTTGCTGATCAATGGAAAGAGTAAAAACTCACGATGTTTCAATAAGAGGAAGTCATTACCAGTTATATACGAGAGCAACACCAAGGTCTGGATGGCCCTAATGCTTTTTGAGGAATGGATCATGTAACTTGACGAAAAATTTCCCAAAGAAAATAAAAAGATATAAATTTTGGAATTATGTGTAATGGTAATGTATCATACTTATATCTATTTCTTCTCAAAGGTGGTCATGTTCGTTGATAACTGTACAGTGCACCCAAAATCTCTCCGACCAAAGCTCAAATCGATAAGTTTACAATTTTTCCACAAATCTATACTTCCGTAGCTTAGCAGTTGGACTTCCACATAATCAAGAACCTGAATCAGCACTTTCGCCATCTTCGATTAATTAGTTCGATTAGTTAAACGATGATTGCAAGAAATGATATTTGTCCGTTTCAACCTTCATGTTATTCACCATTCTTACTGTATTTTATTGCACTCTAGGACCCTTTAGATATACCGGTATTGGATGTAATTGAAATACTTTCACCCTCTAAAATCAATAACGTTAAATCTGAGACTATTTAAAATTGCTTCAGGAAGCCGGATTTTCCATCAATGATGATGGTGATATTCCGTTGGCATAATTAATGCGTCGTGAGCTTGCAGTACAATACGATTGCTCAATGTCTTTTAATAAATAGTGCAAAAAGAACCAAAACATGATTTGCTGTGATCTGATGCCAGATACCGATATACTGGAAAGTGCTGAAAAAGCTAAGAAAAACGTTAAAGATAGTAGTTCTATTGAGATGGAGAATACTCAGGAAGATTCAGATGATTGTATCGAAATTACATCTTCGAACGTTTAATCAAACCTGAAGAATATGTCCGGAATATTGAAATCAACTGAAAATGTTCCTGTGAAACTATTCGAACATTTCTTTGTGATTGTGTGATTGTATGAATAATTTCAAGAAAAAAAATTAAACTTTCAAAATTAAAGTGAAATTCAAGTGGCTTTTATAAGTACAGTGGGTTAAAAATCGCAATTTTTCAAGATTTTGATTGAATTTTCATCAGGAATTGGTTATGTCGATATTGCAGCGAAATTAACAGAATTTGTTTGTTTTGATTTCATGTGCGTCTTTTGAAAAATCATTAAAAATCGAATAGTGAGCCGATTTCAAATATTAAAGCTGATTTGGATCAAGTAATTGATGTTCTTCAACGAATTCGAGTAAGTGTTTCGAGATTTGAATCACAAATTTCATAGATTTCATTCCAAAGTGAGAATCCGGTATGCGGGTAATTTGGCACCCCAATGTAAACATAGTGTTGATGATACACTATGCTAAGTATTACATGCCCATGCAGCAAAATTTTACTTTACTTTTTTAGTTAGAAATAAATCGAGATGAAATTTGTTCACTTTTTCTTGAAAAAATTGGTTTTTTGTTCCTCTTTGTTTTGTAAAATTGCATGCTTATTCGTCAAAGTTGAGTTAATTTACGTAACATAGTGTACTTCACTTCTATTTTGTATGAAAATGTCAAAAAATTACAATTTTTCAGTGATTCCAGGACGATTCTTTTGTCAAAAAGTCAATGTCAAAAAATACATTTTTCAGTGATTTCAGAACGATTCTCTTAATTTAAAAAAATGAAAGAAAATGGGGTGCCAAATTTATACCCAAGCATCTCGGGTACTCGAATTTGAGTTGTTTCACTTTTATGCTCAAAGCTCCGAGCCAAATCAAGATTTTCCCTTCATAAGCTGTAATATGTAATATGAAGAAATTCCGAGTATTGGCCAAGAACCAAAAAAACAAAATGGGGTATCGAATTTGTACCAGTTTCTCTATATGGTAGCAGTTGTGTTATAAAAGACTTGAAATTTAAAATGGTTTATGTCAATTTTCATAAATAAAAAAACCAATGTGTGTTCCCGCTATAGAGCGTATCGTCCGGTTTAAGTTGTCCGGTTTGGTTGTGTTCATTTTCGCCCTAATAAGTTAATTTTTCAACCAACAAATCAGTTTAACGATGTCTTTCTTCAAACATATCCATAATCAGCTTGGACCAGATAGCCTAACGGAATCCTATGTCAACTATGCGGTCGTGTCTCGGACACAACCCTATCCTTTCAGTAAAGCGGGAAAAGCAACAGCCGTACACATTCGAAAAGATACAGAAAAAATGAGTGCTTTATCAATACGTTGTTATGTCATCACCCAATGTTCTGGAATAAAGGTAATGAAGATGGTTGAGTTTCGAGCGACATAGCATGCGCTGCCATAACTATTTCGCAAATAGTGACGTCAGTCGTTGTGTTTATCTTTGATTGCCCACCGCATCCATGTAAAAATGCTATTTTCAGGAAGTAATTTATCAATTAAAAACGTACATTTTTTACAGTTCCCGCTGAATATGAGGTTGATGTGATAGCGTGCAGTGAATATTTGCGAAATCACGTCGATAAAGACGGATAAAAGTGATATTTTCATGTGCCATTTTCACTCCCCCACGTTCATAGAAACAAACGAAGCTTCATTATTTTACCGTTATGAAGTTGATGTTTCGAAGGCTCTCAGTGTCGGTGTGTATGTTGTGAGTCGATAATCGCCAATTAATCGAAATTTCACCGGAAATGTTACTGCTTCCGAGAACTAAGCATACGACTGCTTACTGAACCTTTTTACCACATGAATAATCGAAATAAGCCACTATATAATTGTCATCTGTTAAAAAACAACCAGTTGAATGATTTCATGAGAATTTTGGCTCAAATTATCATGCAACCGTGAGTACTTTCCACATTGTTTTGTTTCTTCCGTATACATTCCATATTGAATGCAAATAATTACGACATGGTATTTTGCTTGCCAATACAGATACACTTCGCCTACTGCTCCACCTCTATATGTACCTCATTGGTCATCACCTATATCTGGTTTCCTTAACATTGTTGAGTAATTCCAAATGAATTCGACAAATGACAAAACATGAGTATTTTGATTCGAATGAAAGTGTGTATTCCGTTTGGGTTAGAGGAAATATAAGTTTTCCACAGCAATTGGGAATTTTTTGACTCAAGCGTAACTTTTGAAAAGTGCATATCGATTTGAGTAAGAGAAATCTTTGATAATTTATATCTCAAAAACTATGAGTCGTACCGAAATAGTACCTTAGAAAGAGTTATAGAGTATTGATGGTTGAATATGAAAAAAAATTATAAGAAAATTCATAAAATTTCATGAACATGACGATATAACACGACAAACATATTAAAAGAGATTATTTACTATAAAAAAGACAATAAATTAAAAATATTTTTTAAATATCTCGAGAATGATGGCATTTAGAAGGAGATTGATCATAACCTTTTTTGTTTTAAATCACATCAGAATTCATAATATGTGGCAAAGAATGATTGCTAACATACAAAAATTCGAAGTTTCGAAAATTCCTAAAAATTCGATGTTCCACAAATTTCGTCAAAAATAGTTTTACCATCTTGGGCCCATTTTTTAAGTTTTCTACATGACTTCTATTTTATATGAAAAAATTAAACGAAATATAAAAAATTACATATTTTTTGATATCGCAAATTAAAATTTTATTTTGTAAATAAAAAAAAGAGTACTAATTTTTCTTCTCAGTGTATATTTTTTTCAAATTAAGCCAACAATACTCTATAACTCTTTCTAACACACTATTTCGGTACGACTCATATTTTTTAAGATAGAAATTACCAAAAATTTCTTTTACTCAAATCGATACGCCCTTTTCAAAAGTTACGCTTGGGTCAAAAAATGAACCATGACAAACATATTAAAAGGGATTATTTACTAAAAAAAGACAATAAATTAAAAATATTTTATTAAATATTTCGAGAATGGCTACATTTAGAAGGAGATTGATAATAACCTTTTTTGTTTTAAATCACATCAGAATTCATAATTTGTGGCTCAGAATGATTGCTAACATACAAAAATTCGAAGTTTCGAAAATTCCTAAGAATTCGATGTTCCACAAAGTTCGTCAAAAATAGTTTTATCATCTTGGGCCTATTTTTTTAATTTTCTGCATGACTTCTATTTTGTATGAAAAAATTAACAAAAATATTGAAAAATATGTATTTTGGATATTGCAAATTGAATTTTTACTTTGTAAATAAGAAAAAGAGTACTTATTTTTTTTCTCAGCGTACATTTTTTTTATATTCAACCATCAATACTCTATAACTCTTTCTAAGACACTATTTCGGTGCGACTCATAGTTTTTGAGATATAAATTATCAAAGATTTCTCTTACTCAAATCGTTACGCCCTTTTCAATCAAAGATTTCTCTTAGTCAAATCGATACGCCCTTTTCAAAAGTTACGCTTGAGTCAAACAATTCCCAATTGCTGCGGAAAACTAATATTTCCTACAACCCAAACGGAATACACACTTTCGTTTGAATCAAAATTAAAAGTTTTAAAAATCTGCATTTTTAGGACGATTTCATTTGGAATTGCTGTGTTCTTTTCCGACTAACGAAAGGGCTGATTCACGAGTAGATGTGAGTGCGGTTGAAAGCAACATTTATCAGTGTCAAATCACGTTCAATGATCGCTGCTTTTTCGTGTCGATCTTGCCAACACCACCTTGTGGCCAAGTTTTATTTTTGTGATGCCAAGTCACACCTGTTTTGTCCACCTTGTTGTCGAGGAGAGCCCGAGATGTTTAATTGGGTTCTAATCGTGACTCTGGGATCGATCGGAAGAATTCTTGTGTTTCATTCGGCGAATGTTTTGAGTGATCTCACTGGAAGTTGGTATTATCTTCCAATCGAATTTTCCAGGTTTTCGGATAGAATATCGATATAGCCCTCGATTATCCGTGAGATGACCACAGAGTTTACAATCGTTGATTATAGAACATACTCCGTGTGTAAAAACGTACCATGTTTATGATCAACTTCCAAAGTTCACATGCAACACGTGAACTCGTACATTGAAAAGTGAAGCATGTACCATCAGGAATCAAGATGCTCTCTAGAACCGAGAGCAACAGCACAAACACACGTGCCATGGCAGAGAAAAAAAAACCAACGTCTTAAGAGTGCCATCCGGTTGAAAATCCACTTCACTCCACTAGCCGCCCTCCCGCACGCGCCCACACAACACGAACGCACATCCTGTCGGCTCGGTGTACCGTGAAAAGTGCCCGAAACGAACGCAGTCTGAGGAACCGGTAGCGAACCCGTGCCAAAAACCCAAAGACCCGTGTCAGCGTCGGCGGAGGAGCAAGCTTTTCGGGACAGAGTCTGAGAAAAAAAAGGAATATGACAACGGCTCGACTTCCTCCATTTAATCAAGCCGAAAGAGCCCCCGAACTGGACCATAAATTACAAGCCAAAGCCATTCTCCAACGAAGCGAGCAAGTGGATGCCGGAGGAAGAGCAAACGAACGAACGAACCAACGAAAGGATCGGAGAAGCTTTCCAATGTAGAAAAATGAGACTCGATTGGTGTGTTTTTCCGTTGGTTTGGGGATTGTGTTTTGTTTGAGGTCCGATTCGACGATGTCCACATTTTTCCCCCCTTCTTTCTCGATCGGTACACCTAAATATCAAGAAGTCAAGGGTACTTGCGAAGGTTGTTTAGGAACGGGATTTAATAAAATAGAATAACAAAGTCTATGATGCTTCGCTCGGAATCTCGGAGAAAGGTTTTAGCAGGAAATTGAACCGTTTCCTTGCGTATACAATGGGAGGAGGGTACAGGATGAGGATAAGATGCTGGGCGTCTCTGTTCGGTTTGAACGGTAACCCCAAAATAGATTAAACAATTTTATGCAAATATCTGGCAAAGGGAATATCAAGATAGTATTTTCCACTTTCTTTTCCGATTCCGGTACAGAGCGGATGCTGCCGACTGTGACGAAGGAAACTATGTCTATCAAGTCGGGAAGGGTCTATGGTTTTTAAATAGATTGCGCAAAATTATCACGTTCGGGATTTATCGGAGACATTATTCCAATCTTAATATTTCAAAATCAATGCTGCAAGAAGCTGCAAGAATCTGGAGTGGACACTGACCGGGGAATAATTAATCGCTAATGGTCATAATCAGCGGGTTTTGTCTCTCCGCGTGGTACGCATTGTTATCTCATTTACCGCCCCCAGTTATTCTGCCAGCTGCCGAGAGCAAGGCATCTGCAAATTTGCATGATAAATGACTCTGTGGTCTTGATAATTCTTTTGTCCGACTCTCTGCCCTTTCCTGGCAACTAACGAAGCGGGGAATTAATCATTATCAGGAGTCGAATCACCCCACTCTCTCGTTGCTACCGTTCCCGGCAGAACCCTCTGCCCTGCCCTCCACAAATGGAGGATTCGCCTTTTTCCCCCATGAGTCGATTTTGTGGTTATGTACGGGGAAACGCTTTTTCAGTCAGCCTTTTTTTCTACGCTACGCTACGCTTTTTGGCGATAATCTGATACGAAATACCCATCTCGTCTCGTTTTTATCTTCTCGCTCGAAAGCATAGCGTCACATTTTTCATCGGGCTAAAACCACAGAAAGCGACTTATTCAAATTGGTTTTGCATACAGAGTTCCCCCCGCCAAAGCCGAACTTCAAAAGTCAGCTCCACTGTTTTTTTTTCGGGGCCTTTTTCCGCGAAAATAAGAATTGCCCACCGCCCCCATCACACACCTTCTCTCAACCCTTTCCCCTCCCTCGAAAACGATCGATCAAAATGAAGGGATTACTTGATGATGTTCCATTCGATTCCGGTGAATGGTGGGCTCAGGGGGCGGGAGGCGAGGCTTTGGACGAGGAATGCCAATCCCCAGCTCCTGCCGAGCATCCGCTGGATGGAATTCGATAATGCAGAAGCAGTCACTTTTATCTTTGCGCTGATGCTTTGATGGGAAGAGTAGGAGAGAGAGTGGGGTAGAGAAGATGAAAAAATGGTTTTTGTGTGAGGGTTGATGTGCTTGATGGAGCGTGAATCCTCCCTTTCTGTGATGCTGGGGGATGATTTGGGACACGGGTTTTTTTGGTCTCTCATTGGCGATAATGATTGCGGAAGTGGTCTCGCTACAGAGAATGAAAATTGAAAGGAAAATACGTTAGCTGTTGGGAATGCTCCTTTCTTTTAGATTGAACCACGTGGCGATTCATGTCTAATATTCGAAGACGTGTATTTGGATCATTGCAGAGTTCCAAAGTTTCGTATAGTTATAATAACCTTAATAATGAAGATAACCACCATACCGTACCGTTTTGTCTCAAATTACAAACGCATCATTTTTAAATGTTATTTTACTAAACTTTAATGTTATAAATAATTGAATAATGAAAGTCCTGACATTTTTTAGGATTGGTGTTGTTGTTTTAGCTATTTTGTTTGCTGTTTGAATGTTTATTGGTAGATATTATATGAATCTGCTATAAATGGATGGAATCTTTTAAGCAAAAATTTTCAATTAAATTATTATTTAAGTAGTGTTCGGAATTCGAATCAAGTTTCTACGCATGATTCAGATTCCGAGCAGTAGATGTCTGAACACTCTATGTACTGGCAAATACAGCAAGTGTCCATAAATTAGGGTACAAGGACAGTCCAATTCTGGAGCAACAATATAAAAAGACCTAACACCATTTGTAAACAAATGTTTGTAAGCTCTTTTCTTGCAAAACGTAGGCCGCAGGTGCGAACACAAATGAGAGCAAAATTGATTTTCAACTAAAATCACAATAACGAAACGAGATTCCCGAAAAAACATATTGGACTCTATTATATATGATTCGTTTATATATAATTTTATACTCTACTAGCAGACCCGGCAAACTTCGTCCCACCCAAAATTTGTTCTTGTTATGTTCAAACATTCACGTTATCTTACTAAGCGCAAGTTCATGAGTCCAATCGCAGAACTGTTCATTGATTGAGTTTTCGAGTTATGCAGAAACTTGTTTTTTCATTTGTATGACAGCCCCCCCTAAGAGAGGGTTGAAGAGTGTCTAACCACGATAGAAACATTTATGGCATCCTAAAACCTCCACATTCCAAATTTGGATTCGTTTGCTTGATTAGTTCTCGTGTTATGCAGAAATTTGTGTTTCATTTGTTTCAAAGTTTTCGTAATTATTGATAGTATTTGTTTTTTGTAGTTTACATGGTATCGGGACCAAGGGCGCTATATTTTTGATGTTGTTGTATTGAAAGCTTCTTCTTCATTGAAAGAAGTCATTTATGGAAATAGAGAAAAATTTTATTTAACTGATCATCGGTTAACTTTTAAATATCGTAAAGAAATATAAAAGAAAAAATATAAAAGATATAGCGCCCTTGGTCCCGAAACCATGGAAACTATAAAAAAAACAAATACAATCAATAATTACGAAAACAAGATCCATTTTTCCTTGAGACTTTGATATTTTTTCAGAATACTACTGGAAAAAAGGTAATGAAGATGGTAGAGTTTTGAGCGACATAGCATGCGCTGCCATAACTATTTCTCAAACAGTGACGTCAGTCGTTGTGTTTATCTTTGATTGCCCACCGCATCCATGTGAAAATGCTATTTTCAGGAAGTTATTTATCAATTAAAAACGTACATTTTTTACAGTTCCCGCTGAATATGAGGTTGATGTGATAGCGTGCAGTGAATATTTGCCAAATCACGTCGATAAAGACGGATAAAAGTGATATTTCCATGTGCCATTTTCACTCCCCCACGTTCATAGAAACAAACGAAGTTTAATCACTTTAATGTTAAGAAGTTGATGCTTCGAAGGCTCTCACTGTCGGTGTTTATGATGTGAGAGAATAATCGCCAATTAATCGAAATTTCACCGAAAATGTTACTGCTTTCGAGAACTAAGCATACCATTGCTCTCTGAACCTTTTTACCACATAAATAATCGAAATAAGCCACGATACAATTGTCATCTGTTAAAAAACAAACAGCTGAATGATTTCATGAGAATTTTGGCTCAAATTATCATGTAACCGTGAGTACTTTCAACTTGTGTTGTTTCTTCCATATACATTACAAATTGAAATTAAGTAATTACGACACGATATTTTGCTTGCCAATACATATATACTCAACTTCTGCTCCACCTCGATACCTCATTGCCCCTAGACGAATAATTATATTGCATAAACCAAAATATAACGCTAAAATATTGAAAGTATTGAAGTTTGTTATTTTAATACGCTTTTTATATTACGGTTCCATGAGCAGGACAATTAGGTGGAGCAGATGGTATAGTTTACGAGCTTAGTGTGCGAGATAGCATGCACTACCATAGCTACTTTTCATATCCTGACATCAGTATTCTTGTTTACATTCAATTGCCTTCCATGTCTATGTGAAAACGCTATTTTCAGCAAGTTTTTCGTCAATAAAAAATGATTTTTTTTGAGCTTCCACTGAATATAAGTATAATGTGATAGTGTGCAGTGGATATTTGTGAAATGATGTCGGAAAAAACGGAATAAAAGTGATATTTTTTGTGTTATTTTCACTTTCTCACCTTTATAGAAACAAACAAATTTCCGTTATTTCCGCGATGATGTAATTATATTTTCAAGGCTCACAGTGTCGGTGTATGTGATTTGAGAAAAATAGTGTACAATTAACCAGCATTTCATTGAAAATGCTGCTATTCCCGAGGACTAAGAATACAGATGTTGTTTAGATCTTTTCGCGACTTAAATGATGGAAGTAAGTCATAATACAATTGTCGTCTATTAAAAAACAATCAGTTACAAGATTTCATGAACAATTTGTCTCATAAAATCATGAAACCGTTAGTTTTTTGACATAGGACTATGTCTTTGATTTCTATATAGGGGGGTAACTCTACGAAAAATGTAACGATTCATTAAGAGTTTTCAAACGCATATTACTCAAAATCATTATTGCGACATATGTTGTGTTGTATACCATTAGATAGGAAATTTATCCAGCATTTTTTTTTGCTTAAGGCATGCACAGTAATTCACTGGAGGAAAAAGCTAACAATTAGACATTTAAAATGGGCATGTTATTTCGATTATACTAGCCACACGTTTTCCCCCACAATGCAACGAGCAATCTTTTTGCCTACAATTCGGCGTTAGTTCAATGGAATCAATGGAATCAATGGGGGGATGATCTAGGAATAATCTTGATATTGGATGGTTTCACTCTATTCTCCCCAAAGATTTGACGAGAGCCTGGCCCATAAGATTAAACGTTGATAGAGACTTATTAGATTGAAGTACAAGTTGCTGTCCAATCAATTCGTGCTCATTTCACGTTTTATCGTGTAGGTCTTACTACTAACAATTTATGTAATTGTGGTCCAGGATGTCATTATATCGATTATGTTGTTCGCTTATGTAAAATGCAATGCAATTAATGAATTTAACTGGCTGCTGATTTAGAAGTTCCGAAGGGTATACTCACGTATATTTTTCAGGGGCTCCATCCAATGTATCAAAAGAAAAAAAAATTGAACAATGTAAAACTCGATTCAAATGCAATTACTACACACAATCACAGTCCTATCTCAAGATCCCGTCCGTGCCCCCAGGCCCAGACCCATCAACTTTTTTTAACATTGTTTTGTTTCATCCATATACACTTCATATTGAATGTAAACAATGACGACACCATATTTTGTTTACCAATCCAAATAAACTCTGCCTCATCGTACCTCATCGATTACGGTTCATCCTGAATCATTCAAACATTTTTGCAGGGGTTTTGAAGCTTATTTTTTAAAGGCAACATAAGCGTTGTTTCACGAAATCCGTTTGTATGGAAAATGTGAAATGAAACGTTATATTATGAATCTTAAATTGTGTTGTTATTTACATTTCAAATAAATCTTATAATTTTTGGAAAGTGTCATTTAATTATCCCTCATATTGCCTCATATTGTACCGTGGATCAATAAGACAGCCAATACAAAACCGACAAATTTCTCTTGTTGGTTTAGTTTCGAGCCAATATTGGACTGCCAAACTACGATTTGGCTTGACATATGAGTTTACCACTTTTTCTCGTGAAATACACCAATATTTAGTACGGTGGAGAAAGACTAGCGAAATGCTAATATTTACATAACAATTTTTTTATATTTCTTATATTTGCGCTAACAGCATAAATGAAAAATGGTTTTTGAAATTATGGCCAGGGATGCGGGATGGTCCGACGAATCGACCAGTACAGATCGGACTTGATTATATACAGACTTGATTATATAAGTGACTTGATCGATTTCGTTCCAATTCGATTTTGCTATAGAAACCGATAATTGAGGTTCTGACATATCGTCCACATTGTCAAATAAGCTAGGAATGTGTTTGCAGTTAAGTTATGATCAAAAGAGAAAGCCGATGAAGAGAAATCGATCATGTCACTTACTCCCCTTGCATTCTAAGCCCCTCATATGTGATTCGATTATATACAGGGTTTTCCAACTTTAAATTCCGAAAGTAAATTGAAATAAAACAAACTTAGAATTCGAATTTCGATGAAACTTTTATTCAAATTAAAGTTTGGTTTATGCCATTATGTGTGAAATACAACATCATTCAAATGTCCACCTAGGGCTTCCTCGCACACCTTGATCCGGAACAGGTAATTTTCGATGACTTTTCGGCACATATGGGGCGGTATCTCGGTCATAACTTCACGAATGTCTTTCAAATGTTCAAGAGTTTGCGGAGAGCTGGCAAAGACACGGTCTTTCGCATAACCCCACAAAAAAAAAGTCTAGCGGGTTCAAATCGCATGATCTGGACGGCCAATTGGCATCACCAAAACGCGAAATTATGCGTCCCTCAAATTTCGTTCGCAATATGGCCATGTTCGGTCGTGTTGTAGGGCACGTGGCGCCGTCCTGCTGAAACCACATGTCATCCGTATCCATATCTTCAATTTGTGGCAAAAAAAATCGGTTAACATGCGGCCATAGCGCTCACCATTCACAGTTACCGTCTCGCCGTCTTCATTTTCAAAGAAATACGGCCCGATGACTCCACCAGACCATAATGCGCACCAAACAGTGACTTTTGGCGGATGCAATGGCCTCTCAACAATCACGTTTGGATTTTCTGAGCCCCATATACGGAAATTTTGGGTGTTCACATAGTCACCGAGCTCGAAATGTGCCACATCGCTGAAAAAAATTTGATGCGAAAATTCAGCATTTTGCTACTGTTGTTCGTTCACCCAATCGACGTATGCCCGACGCATTCCATGGTCACCACGCTTTAATTTTTGTACCAGTTGGACTTTATATGGATGTAGGTGCAAGTCCAAATGCCAAATTCGCCACAATGATGTGTTTGACAAGCCCAATTGCTGAGCACGCCGTGGAATCGAAACATTCGGGTCATCCTCCACACTGGCAGCAACAGTAGCAATATTTTCGGCCGAACGCACATTACGATGATGCACATGTTTCACAATATCCGCTACGGATCCAGTTTGTTCGAATTTACGCACTACATTAGCGATTGTGTGCTCGTCCTAATGTAGTGCATGAGTCCATGACGATCAAAATCCGTCCGTAATGCTCGAAAAACATTTGCCGTTTTTCATCATTTTTATAGTATAATTTAACAAAATTAACACGTTGTGCGATGATAAAACGATCCATATTGTAAAATGGCAGACATTCAACTAACGATATGACGCTTTGGTTGACAGCTATGTCAAACGGTTGTCAACGCAGGGCCCTATACTTTCGGAAGCCCGAAATGGAAAACCCTGTACAATTTTGGACACGATTATATACAGTTTAAAGAAAATATATATTTCAAATATGATTAATTTCAAGAAGAGATGTAACCTTTCGACGTTAAGGTGAAATTTAAGTGGCTATTACATGTACAGAGGAGTAAAAATCGTGATTTTTAAAGATTTTGCTTGAATTTTCACCAGGAATTGTTTATATCGATATTGCAGCCAAATTAAGAAAGATAGATGTTGGGTGCCAAAGAACAAGATATAGAGCGGTTAGAGAGCTTCAATTTAATTGATAGATACTATCTAGTTTGATATAATTTTTTAGGATAAAATCAATAATGATACATTAAAAATTATTAACTTTCATGTTTTTCACTTCCAAAATGTTATGAAAATTCACTAATTCAGATGTTCCACTGCTAAATCCGGTACCTAATTTTCCCATTTATCAAATGAAAGCAACAGAATCGTCTTCCGTAGCGTACTTTTTAATGTAGTGCTAGTTTGAGGAAACAGTCCGAAACAAAAAAAAAAGTTCTATAAATCATGTCATTGTCATGTGTCATTGTTGAATTCGAACATACGTGTAGAAGCATTTTTTTTCATCAAATATGATCGTCTATCACCTTCTGAGAGAATCATTATAAAATTATTTTTTTCATATGAGAAAGATGTTTTCGACTTTAAGGGGATGAAACAAAAATGAAATTCCTCTTTTATATTCAAAAACAAAAAATACATGCCAAAAAAATGAATAAAACATTTTTTTTTGACTCGATTATATACAGTGAAAAAAAGTCAAAAATTGTATATAATCGAGTCCGCCCTGTACCATGGTCTGAAGAACACCGAGGCCATCCAACTAGTCAAACTTGAATTATAATTTTCGTAGATTACTAAGGCGATCTGAGTGTCGAAGTTCCTCACAATTTTCCTCGACAAACTATTTTTCATTACAGGGTTTTTAATGTTTCAATAAATCGATGAAATAAAAAAGCTTTAAAATTAGGTGACGTGCAAACTTACCTTTTCCAATAGAATAAGGTTCTGTTAAACCTCAGTGGTACACACCGGTCGCTGTGGATGGGAGAGAAAGAATATTATCATTATTTTGCTAAACAAAATACATAAAAAAGAGACGAACTCAAATAGCAACGGAATTAATACGAGGGTCGCTATTTATATTTCGGGAATTGGCAACACTGATGCCATGTGAGTTCATCTGACGGTTCCATCGTAAAGTTTGACATTTTTGACGATATACGTACTCAGAACATTTTGTCATACGGACGCTATTTGTTTATTTTATATTTAGTTGAAAGTTTGGTCTCGGCAAAAAAATTGAACTGAATCGTGAACATTTTCGTGCGATGATTTTATACGACTTTCGACGTGGATTATCACAACAAGAGTGCGTCAATCAACTTAATTTGACTTTTGGCGATGAAGCTCCATCAAAAACCACTGTGTATCGCTGGTATAGTGAATTCAATCGTGGTCGTAGTTCGCTGTCCGACGAGTTTCGTGAAGGTCGTCCAAAATCGACTGTAGTGCCAGAAAACATCGATGCTGTGCACGAAATGATTAAGCAAGATCGTCATGTAACCTGTTGTTAGATTGAGGCATCCCTAAGCATTAGTTCCACCAGCATATATGCGATTTTACATGAACACTTAGTTGTGCGAAAATTATGTTCACGTTGGATCCCACATAATTTGACAATCGCTCAAAAAAAAAAGGCTCGTGTCGATTGGAATAAATGCTTTGAAAATTGGTTTAAGCGCATGCAAAAGTGTATCGATCATCGTGACGAGTACTTTGAAAAACAATAAAAATATATTCGCAACTTAACTATTTGTTTTTGTTCCTACTCCCGAAATATAAATAGTGACCCTCGTACATGTCACAGCCCAAAACAGCAAATATGTTCGTATTAGGTTCTCCAGAAGCCTCATCGCACACATGGCAACGAGCACTGCCTTGTTGTCGAAATAAGAATCAGCAATTCCAGAAGCCAATGAGGATTACTTGTAATGACTTTTTCTCTTTCGCTACATTTCGCATTTCTGAGATTAACTAGCCTAGTCACTCCCACTCCAACTCCACAGACATCCACAACATGTGTAACGGGCAGAGCAACACACGAGCAACGGTCCATCGCTTCCGGAGCCATCAATGAAGATTAACGCCCCCCTAGAGAGGGGGACTAATTTCGCATCCATCAACCCCACGGAATTGAACAATTTTTCAACCTGGGCCATTGGGCTAGGGATCGAATTCTCCACGGAGAAAACAGAGATGGTGGTTTTTTCTAGGAAGCATAAACCAGCAAAACCAAAGCTTCAACTTTTGGGTAAACCGATCACTCATGCTATGTCATTCAAGTATCTTGGGGTCTGGTTCGACTCTAAATGTACTTGGGGGGCCCATATTAGGTATCTGAGTAAAAAATGTCAACAAAGAATAAACTTTCTCCGTACAATTACCGGCACCTGGTGGGGAGCCCATCCCGAAGATCTTATAATGTTGTATCGAACAACTATTCTCTCAGTGATGGAGTATGGCAGTTTCTGTTTTCAATCAGCTGCCAAAACACACCTCATTAAACTCGAGCGAATTCAGTATCTTTGTCTCCGTATCGCGTTGGGATGTATGCCCTCAACGCATACCATGAGTCTCGAGGTTTTGGCAGGCCTACTCCCACTAAAAGATCGCTTCAATTTATTATCTCTTCGGTTCCTCATCCGGTGTAAGGTTATGAACCCATTGGTGATCGGAAATTTTGAGCAGCTGATCGAGCTAAATTTTCATTCTGGATTCATGAGCTCATATCATGAATTCGTCTCCATGCAGGTTGATCCTTCTTCGTATATTCCCAACCGTGTTTGTTTTCCTGACTACATCAATTCCTCTGTGCATTTTGATCTGTCCATGAAGCAGGATATCCATGGAACATCAGATTATCTTCGATCGAGGATCGTTCCAACGATCTTCGATGCAAAGTATGGGGATATCAATTGTGATAATATGTACTTTACTGATGGGTCCTCTATGAATGAGTCCACAGGATTTGGAGTGTTCAACGAATTTTTTAGCACCTCACACAGTCTTCAGAATCCTTGCTCAGTGTATATTGCTGAATTGGCAGCGATACACTGGGCGCTGGACAGCGTCGCCTCACGACCTGTTGAACACTATTACATTGTAACGGATAGTCTTAGCTCTGTCGAAGCTATCCGTTCAGTGAGGCCGGAAAAGCACTCGCCGTACTTCCTTGAGAGAATACGAGAAATTTTGAGTGCTTTATCCAGACGCTGTTATGTCATTACCTTTGTCTGGGTCCCTTCACATTGCTCAATTCTGGGTAATGAGAGGGCTGACTCATTAGCAAAGGTAGGTGCAATTGAAGGCGATATTTATCAGCGTCAAATCGCCTTCAATGAATTTTATTCTTTAGTCCGCAAAAATACCATAGTTAACTGGCAACGCAAATGGAACGAAGATGAATTGGGCCGGTGGCTCCACTCGATTATCCCTAAGGTTAGCCTCAAACCATGGTTCAAAAGTCTGGACTTGAGCCGGGACTTTATTCGCACCTTCTCCCGACTCATGTCCAATCACTGTTCGTTAGATGCGCTACTCTTTCGTATTAATCTTGCCGACAACAATCTTTGTGTTTGTGGCCAAGGTTACCACGACATCGAGCACGTTGTTTGGTCGTGCGAGCTGTATCTTGTCGCCAGATCGAATTTAGTAGTCACCCTTCGGGCCCGAGGAAGGCAGCCCAATGTGCCGGTGAGAGACGTGTTGGCTCGGTTAGACCTTGATTACATGTCCCAAATATATGTATTCCTTAAAGCTATCGATCTTCGTGTGTGATTGTCCTTATACCCTTAGTTTTTCCTTTTCCTTTTCCTTTGTGAGAGATCGGATCCCTTCTTAAGAATAAGATGAAATGTAAATACATATTAGATATAAGATAGGTTTAAGAATTGAGTGTGATTGAGAGTGTGATTGAGAGTGTGAGTGTGATCAATGTCAACATATCCTCATATCCCCTCCTTTTCCTGAAGAAAATATGTCACCCTTCTAAACTCGAGTTGACCGCGAGTAATCGGTTTCCTATATTATTAACATTAGAATTAAGGAAAAATGTATATATACTAGTAACAATACAGTAAGGAGTTCGGCTCCTTTAAACCTATGTAACTGAGCCTGTAAAAATAAACGATTTAAATAAAAAAAAAAAAAAAAAAAAACCCCACGGAACGCCGTGCAGCCCATAAACTGTCGCCGTCGGAATCATAATTTCCTGTCTGTGAGTCTGTGTGTACATCGGTGACGAATCCGGTCCAATAGCAGTCGAACATATGTCATCCGGTAGCGCGTATCCATCACACGTACGCACAGTTTAATGTGGACATAAAAGAGGCCATTCCGGCGTCGGTGTCGGGCCTCACAGGCGCGCGGGGTTGGCTGCGCGACGAATTCGGAATCGTACAAGTGTAACTAATGCCCAAAGTATGGTTGAAATATTTGATGTAATAATCAACTTAGATTATTTATACTTTGGTAAGCGCAAACTTTTCCCATTGCCGAAAGCTGCTCCGACAAATGGGGGGTTTCTTACTCCTAGCAGCGAAGTTCGGTCTACCCCCGAGTCTCGAGGGACACACGATCACGGCATCGTCACATTTCCTTTTCGGTATTATTACACTCACACCCGTGCGCTAATGAAGCGCACAGGTGTTCCAGCGCCGGAATGTTCTCATTAGAGTGCTCCGAAGTAAGTGTCTTGAGTGGTTGGTACTGGTTGGTTGAGTAGTGGAAAACTTTTCCGCAGAGCGCCGCGGAAACTATTGGCCGGGCCCCAAAATTGTGCCTCGGCGAGCCTCTTTCGCACACTGTAATACGGGTGAGTATGCAGCAGCAGGGTGGGCCAATTTTGGTTTGTGAACCTTTTTTCAAGCGTTAATCGAGAAAACATCTCTGAGTTTCAAACAATTTTTTGATTTAATTTCCACGAAATTCCTACTATTGGCCGAAAATATCATCAAAAGAAGCAAGACCTTTGTCTCGGTGTCCTTCAATCGCTTTTTTCACGACTACTTCTTAAATCGAAAGTTCTTCGGTAACATATCGTTTCAATAACTAGTTTTATGGATATGCTTTGAGCTTAAACCATGAAATACACAGATGGATTTATAAAAATTGTTTGGCAAATGAGATTCTTCCATTTAATTGTTTGGCTATTTGAATTTTCGTGCAGCCCACCTTAACGGGTGTTAAATAAAAAATGAGCATTTTTTCAATCACAAATAAAATTTTTTTTTTCATCGATTTCAGTATTTTTTATTAATAACATAAAGCATTTTCTTCAAAAAATGTCAGTGAATGTTTGAGTAAGGGCCGTGGTCTGCTGTTCGACGCAACTTTGTCGCGATGCTCTCACACGAACGTTGTACGGCACTTACGTCCATTTTCCGGATACAGTTCCAGATTCTTGTTGCTTCGTTGCTTCGTGTCCTTGGCCCTCCAATTGTTTTTATACACTAGGGCACTGAGTGAGCCAAAGAAATCTCTCTATCGGGCGGCACTGGGGCAAGTTTGTTGGGTTACGATCTTCCGGCACGAACGGTATCTTTTTCTCCTCAAGATACGCCAACGTCTTCTTGGCGTAATGGGAAGACGCCTTGTCCGGCCAGAAGACGTACTTCCCATCCGCGTGATGCTCGTTCAGGAACGGCAGCAGGATTTTATCGAGGCACTCTTCTCGATAGATTTGTTGGTTGATTGCCAGACCGCTCGGCTTAAACCAAGGCTTTGGAATGCCCCGGTCGGAAATGGCGATGTACAACATAACCTTTTTTTCAAACTTGTGCTAGAACTTGTATTTCACTTCAGGCGGTGTGGATGACTTGTCGCTGGAGTAGTAATTATCATTTCCTGGAATATGCGTTTTGGACAGCGGAAAATAGCTTTCGCCGTCCAGAACGAAAGACGTCCCGCGGTATTTTTTGGTCATCCACCGACACTGTGATTTAACCGTCTCAATCTGCTCCTCCGTGTACTTCGGCGACCTTGTCTTCTTCCTGCAGACGATTCCTTCCATCTTGAGGGTCCGATGGATCAATGCGTGGTAGCAGCCATATTTCCAACCGGCGTCACGCAGGCTGGTTGCGTCCTTGTTGTCAAACAGCTTCTTTAACGATGACTTCCTCTGCTTCGTCATTATCGTCACCGGACGACCACTTCCGACCTTCCGCTCTACGTTCAGGGAACCCAGGATACGATATACCGTACTGACAGGTACATTTTCTTCTTTAAAATGTGCCACCGTGAACTTTTTTCCTTGCTGGAAATGCGTTTCGTAGAACCGTACAATACGTTCGCGGAGCACGTGCTGTTTCGACGCCATCTTTGCTTTGACTAAATTCAAACTAGCAAAACCAAACACGCCTACTGTTTCTAGGGAGCCCAAAGAGCAATTTTCTTGGAGAAAGAAAATTTTACGCTCTTTGTTTGAGTTACTCAAAGGTATTGAAAAAATTCTCATTTTTTATTTAACACCCGTTAATAGAACAATTATCATAGTTCCGTTTTTGTGAAAGAATTGGGACGATATTCACTCAATCAACGGTTTCGCTAGTCAATTAATGATAATTATTTCTGAAATTTTCATGATTTCATAGAAATGATTCTAAACTCATCAAATTTAGTTCGCTGTTGCGCAATATATTTTGTACATTGTACTGTACATCAATTGAGGGACTTAGAGTCCCCGCACATTGCAGACTTTTGTCGGCCGATAGATAGGACGGACGACTTAATCAGTATGGAGCGATATGCATATGCGCACACTACACCGATGCAGTTTGGGCCGATAAAAAAAGTTTGATAGGCTTCCCGATTGCATTTAAATTGAGGGGCTTAGAATGAAAGGGGTGTAAGAGATTTCAACGATTTCCCTACATCGACTCTCTCTTTTGGTCATAACTTAGCTGCAAATACATTCCCAGCTGTATTTGACAATGCGGAAGACAGGTCAGAGCCTCATCTATCGGATTCTATAGCAAACTCAAATTGTAACGTTTTTGCAGTTGAGTTATTAACTGAAGAAAAAGTTGATGAAGGGAAATCGATCAAGTCACTTACACCCCTTACATTCTAAGCCCCTCAATTATTCTGTTGGCCAGCTATCGGCCGTCTGTTTAACACGTTCGACGCCCAACGCGACGTTTTTGAGTTTCTTGCAGAGTCAACTTGCGATTAAATTATTAAATGAAGATCAAACTTAGTTTATAGATAACTTTTACATGATCTAGCAATGTTTGTTTTCAATTGAAGATCAATTCGGATGACAATAACACATGCCAAAGTCATAGTATAGGGGTTTTGCAAAAAACTGCAGTACAAACCATCCGTACTATAAACTAATAAAAAGTATAGTATAAACAGTATAATATTTTGGTTATGATTTTATTATTTTTCTTCATATCCTATAGTTACATTTTGGTGCCTATTCTATTAAATACCTTCTAAAAATCCTACTCAATTCGAGCGAGGAAAGTGTCACCCATATCTGGGTGACGGGGCGTAGAAAGTGTTAATCAGTACTGGCTAGCATCGACCTACGCACACACGGCGATTGTTTTTCGGTTCAGTTCCACATTGTCAAATACAGCTGGGAATGTATTTGCATCCAAGTTATGGCCAAAAGAGAGAGAGAGTCGATGTAGAGAAATCGATCAAATCACTTACACTCCTTTCATTCTAAGCCCCTCAATTATAATTTCCTTTAATATCATTGTGAATACATTTGAAGACATTTTTTCTCGTACCATGTGAAGATATCTGAAAAAAATCACCTGACATCCATGCTCCGGTCCACGCATGTATAAAGCTCGAGCTTGAGCTTGGGTAGACTGTACACTTCATAGTTGCTCTCCGTGATTAACCTGAACCGACCAAATTGCACAAATAACACACAGAATGACGCTTGGGACTAGCAAACCATTGTCGTTGTGCATTTTTCGGTGATTCGAGCTTTCAATTGTCAATTACGACGCCGGCCACGTCCTTACGGTCACCAGGGAAAGGGAAGGAATGTTAGTATGATAACCGTCGCCCGAAGGCCAGAAAGGTCGCCTCTATAGCGTGGTTCCCTAGCGTTCATCATGGAAGGGTTAGTTGTTACTAGGGAGAGGTATCAATCGGAATTCTGAATCGGCTATATATTCCTTCATCCATCACACGTACTTGCTATCGAAAACCAATCGGACAGGTAAATGTGAGAAACCTGAAAAGGTAACCGAAAAAATTCCTCTGAAACTAATCGTCCCAGCGATATGTTACGTTTTTCATCATGGGTTAGCTTTAAAGGACTCCAATCAACAATCAAAAGATACGATTAAAGATTCGATTTTCCACTTATTATTTCTTTCACATTCCTCAGTATTGGTAGAACGACTTTTAACTCAATTCAATCTTAATAGAACAAAGATTAGAAATAGACTGGGAACGTAAACAATGAAAGGAATACTAGCCGCTAAGAATAATGTAAAACTAAATAAAAAAAACAGGTTCCATTATATTTTCGCAGTAAATAACATTCAAATGGAACAAACCGATGTATAAAATCTTTATTTATTTATTAATTATTAATTATTTTAATAATATTACTTTATTTATTTATTAATATTTATTAATTGAAGGAAATTAAGTTGTTCGAAAAGTTCGTGCAGCCACTGATGATGACGAAATCATGACGGTGGTCACGAGTAAACCTCGATACATGACAAATCAATTAGCATATTCACTACCCCGTTATCTGAATCTACCGGCTACTCGAAAAATCCAAGAAAGACCCCACTTTCAAATCGGGCCTGAAAGTGTCTCGCGCTTTTCAGTGCAAGATCAAAAGAACAAATTTTTTGACGTAGGACTACGTCTTACATGAAGGGTGTCAAATAAGAAAACCGGTCACGTTTTTATGAAATAAAGTTAACGGAAATTTTCTACGATATGATTGATATGCTATACATTGCAATCTCATAGTCTGTATATGGTTTAAATTGATGAAAATTGGAAGCTTTTCCGAACAGAGCTGTCAATAACGAGCAACGAACGGGAAACCGTAAGATGTAAAGTCTCCGTGAACAAAGGAAAAGAAGAAGAACGAAGGGGATTATTTGCCTAGAGTATAAACAGTGGATCTCGCTGAGGCAAACTTTCATTCTTCGTGAGGAAATCGACTCAACAACATCGTTGCTGGGCGAGCTGGACGGCGCGGGATCGAATGCCTTTCTCAAGGTAATGGGGGTGGAGGAGTAATATTATGGATAAAGTAAAGTTTTCCAAGGGCCTTTTGGAAGGCTAGAGACGAATGAACTGAAGAAGTTTAAAGTCTCAAGCAAGGAAGGAAGGCAAACTTTCAGTATCGCTCTGTATTCAAAGGAATGAATATCGCTTGTTCTTCCTCGTTTTGCGTCATCACATGTCTTCGTTTCGGATTTAGCTTAGGACGCGATCAAATTACTCACTCTCTGATGTTTCTGGCATTGCAATCATTGCTTCAAATTGACGCCATTGCATTAAGTTTCTGAGCTACACAATAGTGTGGGGAATCATCAAGCTAGGTTTATTGTCAGCTCACCAAGAAAATAAATGTTTGGGAAGCTTTTCAGTGATTCGGTTTTGCATAAATCTTAGGGAATTTCCGATTCGTTTGGTATGTAAATCGCCAAAATCCGTTCGCGGCAAAAATAGTTATTAACGTTAACTTTATTTCATAAAAACGTGACTTGTTTTCTGATTTGCACCCTTAATGAACGTCAAAAGATTGCGTAGTCCTACGTCCTAAGCGGTCGTGTCTCGGATACAACCCCTGGTTTTTTTTTTTTTTTGCTATTTTTAAGTGTGAAGACATTCATTTCTTAATGTTAGAAATGATGCAATTTACGTGGACTGAAGATTATGGAAATGAATTCCGATACAGAAGAATACGACACAATGATGAAAGTGATAAAAGTCTCAACGGCAGTTGACCTTTTCAAGCACATCCAACAATCAAACCCAGGGCCATCTCGAGAATCTGCAGAATAACAGAAAGTACGTCGTCAGAATCAATAAATGAATCACAAATCGATATGGGTCTTCTTGGACTTCTGCATTCCCTTCATGAGAAGGTTGACAAACACACAAAGATGATTGAGGAATGCAAGCTCGTTGATAACAGATCTATTGCGCTTCTGTCTCAGGTCAGTACAAACCGATGTACATCGAAACAAGGAGTGCTCCGTTGAAGAAGTGCAAGTACTGCAGTCTGATGGACCGGATGAGTTGAACATTAGGGTAAATGATCTTGGTTTATCCGATTCAGGGTGTTTTTACGCAACTAGTAAATGCAAATCGATTTTTCTTCATGAAAATCCCATATAATCGATACGAGTTTGGGTTTGTTGGAAAGCCCCAAGTCTCTAGTTGCTAATACTACCATAAGGCGCTGAAATTATTCAAATTTTTATGTATTTTAACGATTTTCCTCAAAGTGAAATTATGATCATGGTTTCACCACCTTTGATCATGGTTTGTCCAAAACATGATCATGGTTTGTCCGGTTTTAGAAATCACTATTTTTGAATGAAAAAGTTCGAATTTTTAAGTATATTTTGCATTTATCATTGTTTGAGTTTACTGTCATCATATTGATCCACTCATAATTTAGGCTTGCTTCAGAATATTTCCTTTTATGGGGCATTTTAAAAGTGTTCACCTCAACACACTCAACACAGAGAAACTTTATTTCTGCTATGCGCGGAGGACACCACAAACAAACTGCAGCGCGCCAAGTGGTTGAACAATTTCATGATCAGAATTGAGGTCATCGAAATGCGTTAATTTAACGGTTGAGCAATGTAAATCTGATACAAATGGTTGCAAACATGATGTTTACAAAATTTGTAAGTGTTATAATCCAGAAAAAGGCTGAATACGTGCCAAATATTCATCTGGTGATTGATTAAAAGTTGGCTCAAATAAGGGGCGCATTGACATCAATAGAAGGTGGATTTTATAATCCTTTAAAACATGTGAATCTGTAAAAATGTACTATAAAACTACTGTTAATCATGAAAAAGACAATTTTATTTACATGTTTTGAAACATTCGAATACCTGATTTGACAAAGGTATGCTGAATTAGAGCATTCAAAAGTGGACAAACCATGATCATGTTTTCTACCATGATCATGTCGCTATCGCATGAACCTCGGACAAGTCAAAAACATCTTTTTTGACCAAATGGTGGCCGTTTGAAAAACAGAATATGGTTTGAAACGATTTTTCTTACGTTTCCAGTTTGTCTAAAAATAGTAAAGTTTAAAAAAATACTATTTTTAGAGGTTCATAGAGAGATGCATGCAGATTGTATTCATATAAAATCGACATGAATCGGTTCAGTAGAACTTGAGATATCGTGTACGCCAGTTTAAAAAAACTAGTTTCGAGAAAAACTCGTTTGAAGTTCATTGTCATGGCCGTATCAGATTAGATGCCGCATCACTAAAAAGGCTTCAACTCGGTAAATAATAGGATTTTCGATAAGTCTATTCTAGAGTATATTCTTGAATGCCTAAATTACATAAATAAGAAGGAAAAATGAATCGTTTTTTTTTTAATTTCTAGATTAGAACACTCCCTTAAAATGCATCCGATAGCTTTACTTGTATTTATTTGATGATATAAACACAGAATTAAATGGATACTCGAAAAGTTTCATGAGGATTTCTGATTCATAAATACCCTTCGCAACTGCGTATTCCATAGCAATAAATCCTGTTTTCTTTGTAAGAAGTCATCTATCAGAGAATTGATGGGTTAATGTGAATTCACTTGATATGATTATACTAGAGAACTTAGACTTATAAGATTTGAGTAAGTGAGATTCAACGCCGAAAAAAAAATTGTTTCATTAATGCTTATTTTCACATGTTTTATTATAATGCTTGTAAGCTTCATTTGGTAGCACTAAATGCTCATATAAAGCTATTATTAATGCTTATTTTCATTGCACTAATAATGTTGACATTAGGCATCAAAAAAACCAGATGTACTGGCATGCTAAATTAGTGCTACAATAGAGCTAAACGTTAATGCTTATGGCTACCTTTGGTATGATTCAAGAAAATGAACCTCAACAGAGGGCCCACCCTATTGTGAATATGCCACCGACACACGACTTGCGGCATGCATAACGAATCGAGAAAGCTGTCGGTGGTGCTGAGCTTGCCGGCTTTTGACTCCATCATTGTCAGGAAATCGATTTAAGGTTGTTATTCATGCCGGGGATTAGGGGATTCAAACTCGCAGGTAAAGATATCACCTACACGTGCAGGGACTGGCAATCGGTGCCGAGTACCGCTTTGTGCAGAGTAACCGTTGTTACGGTTGCTTTGGAGGCAGAATTAATTTTAATTAACAAACCGCTCGAGTCTTGCTCGGCTGCCATAAGTCCCTATAATGGATTTAAATGGCAGTTGAGAAAATCTCCAGATTATGCAAGCCAATTTGTGTAACCTGGTTATATTGGTATAAATTAGAACGAATGAAGAAATATTAAAGCAATGTTATTATTTAATTATTCCAGTGCAAGCAGCCCGCAATGTTTTAGGATTCAGGTTTCGTTTGAATCATTCCTTCCACGGAAAAATTTAATCCATTTTTTACAACGCGAACCGTGTTTACCATCGATGTTGAACAAAAGCGGAACCCCATCCAGCCCCATTCATTTACATATATCTCGACTTCCGCTCCTTGTTCCAGCAGCTGGCTGGGTGGCTGCCGAACTCCGCCTGCAACGCCGGAAGGTAAGTACGCGTTCGCCCATGCACACACTCACATAACCATTTATGTACATATTCATTAGCGAAAATTTTCCAGCAGCAGCTAAATGTGTGTAGTGAGTTATTTACGAGAGCTTTTTGTCGTATCCACTTCCCCCCTTCCTGTGCATTGTTGGCCCAGGAAACGGGTAACATATTCCGCAACGATTCGGCGTGGGACTCCGTGAGCCGCGTGGGAGCTGGATGTTGTCGGAGGGCACAAACAAAACTTTTGGTTCATACGTGAACGCATATTTTAAAGAGATAGCGTCGTTTTGTCTGCAGTGCGCCGTTATATGATTTTTTTGGTTTGTGTTTTCCAAGAATTTATGAGTCCAAAACTTAGAACACCACATACTGCGGCGCTCTTATATTATCCTCAACTTTGGTAGGAATAAGAAGGGCACAATAGTGTCACTCATATGTTTTCAGCATCGTTTACTTCATTTTGGCTACAGCATTACAGGAAAAAGCGAGATCCAAGACAAACATTGATAATAGAAGCATAGGTTTCCATTGGATGATTGTGGAAATTAAAGCTTTTTTTTAGAAATGAATCGCGATAAACATTCACTAAAATATTTTCCATCGCAAGCCAATACTTAATCACACAGCATCCGAATTCCACGTATGAAGAATAACACGTCGTTTGAGACTTTCGTAGAATCGACCCATCGATCGAAACAAGAGATAGTTTAAAGGGGAATTTATCCTAATTCTACGATCCGTTCGAGTCTGAAATCCCATCGGAATCACGATGCGACCGAATTCAAATTTTACTTTGTTCAAACAATTCAACTGAAATCGGATCAAGAGATTATTTTCAAATTATCGATCCCTCACTTTGGCTCTCATCGCATCCGTCAAATGGCTGTGAAAACAAAACCAGTAAAAAAATATTTTTTCAGTTTTCTACTTGTAAATAATTTGATTGCTATTGTAAAGTTTAAAAAGGGTCCCAACCAGGGCCCGAAATCTTTGAAGGTGAAAAACTCTACTGGTGAAACCGACTCTACTCTCAGTAGCTTCACTTCGACTAGAACTGCTTCGACAGTCACCGTCAACAAAAAGTGAATTTACTAGAAAATGAATTCACTAACGGTGACTAGCGAGGATTACTGATGAACCAGTCCAGTCAGTGGTTATTATAACTGACGCGACTAATGAATACAAATCTGCCTCTTCATTCAACTGACTTCAATTCACATTTCTACCCCCCTAGGAACGAAATTGTTACCCGCGTACGCAATCTTATGTTTACGTCCATAGAAAGAGGAACGAAAACTTCTGATGCAAAAAAGTAGTTACATCGTTAATGGACGGTTTATTGTCTACTCATCGTGAACTCAAACCAACGAACTTAGACATTTATCAAGTATGCTATAAAGGTCCTCGCGTTAGCATTAGTAAATAACGAGCAAAATAGCGCGCACACACACACACACTTTTATACGTGCGAGTAATTTTCGTGTACGATACAAAAAAAATCTGCCTCACCTGTAGCGTATGTCAAACCACGTTGAACTCAAACATCGATGCATGCATAATGATGCATGGGAGAGAGAGGAACGAATTCGTTTTGGGGAAAGTCACTCCAAAATGCAATGAAGGCAATTTGACTGGGAAGAATGAAATGATATAGTCAAAGAGATTTTTCATCAAAATAAATTTCTTCTGAATAGTTTTCTTTGTTCAATGTACAAACTGACAAGTTGACAAAAAATGGAACCAGTTGTTCATAAAGTGAATACAGTTGTAATGCATGTACCTTCACCTTACCTTAATATTAGGCTGTCAAAAAAGTCTTGCGGTATTTCCGCGAGGTGTCGTTGTAAGCGCGTAGTTCTAGTTGTATTCATTGTATCGAGTCTTACTATAGCTTGTTGGAAAGGTATTTTTGCGCGCTATAATATAGTCCTTGACAGTGTTTTGTTTGGTTAAGTCGTTCGTGAGTTATAGGGTCGCAAATATGGAGCAAAATAAAGAGAAAATCCGACATATTTTACAGTACTACTATGACAAAGGCAAAAATGCATCTCAAGCTGCCAATAAAATTTGTGCAGTTTATGGACCCGATACAGTTTCCATTTCCACCGCACAACGATGGTTTCAACGTTTTCGTTCTGGTGTAGAGGTCGTCGAAGATGCGCCACGCTCCGGAAGGCCTGTCGTCGAAAATTGCGACAAAATCGCTGAATTAGCCGAGAAAGACCGGCATAGTAGCAGCCGTAGCATCGGCCAAGAGCTGCGGATAAGTCATCAAACCGTTATTAACCATTTGAAGAAGCTTGGATTCACAAAGAAGCTCGATGTATGGGTGCCACACACGTTGACGCAAAAAAAACATCTTTGACCGTATCGACGCATGTGAATCGCTGCTGAATCGCAACAAAATCGACCCGTTTCTGAAGCGGATGGTGACTGGCGATGAAAAGTGGGTCACTTACGACAACGTGAAGCGCAAACGGTCGTGGTCGAAGCCCGCTGAAGCGGCTCAGACGGTGTCCAAACCCTCATTAACGACCAGGAAGGTTCTGCTGTGTGTTTGGTGGGATTGTCAAGGAATAATCTATTATCTAATATGCTTCCCTATGGCCAAATGCTCAATTCGGACCTGTAATGCCAACAACTGGACCGCTTGAAGGTAGCACTCATGAAGAAGAGGCCATCTTTGATAAACAGAGGCCGCATTGTCTTCCATCAGGACAACGCCAGGCCACACACTTCTTTGGTGACGCGCCAGAAGCTCCGGGAGCTCGGATGGGAGGTTCTTTTGCATCCGCCGTATAGTCCGGACCGTGCACCAAGTGACTACCACCTGTTTATGTCCATGGCGAACGAGCTAGGTAGTCAGAAGGTAGCCACAAAAGAGGCCTGTGAAAATTGGCTATCCGAGTTTTTTGCCAATAAGGAAGCGAGCTTCTATAACAGGGGTATTATGAAGTTGGTATCTCGTTGGGAACAAGTCATCGAACAATATTTGACTTAAAACAGATGATTGTAACTAATTTTATGAACAAATGAAAATTCAAAAAAAAAAAACACTGCAGGACTTTTTTGACAGCCTAATCTTCTTCTTGAATGGCGTTAACGTTCCCTGTGGAACTTTTGCCGTCTCAACGTATGCATTAACTAGCGTCATTTATTAATACTCAGTTGAGATTTCTTAAGCCAGATAACACGCCTTGAATGTATTTCGAACCCGAACACCCGGCATGATAATGTGAGACGCTAACCACTCGGCCACTGGTGCACTTTGACAGCCTAATATGAACCATAAATTCACATTACTATCCATATACTTGATTATTGATAATATAAACTTATGATTTCTGTTTGAACATTATTTGTGTCTTCATTGAGATTTCATGAAAGTGCGTTGAAGTAAGTAATTCCAGTATATATAATTTTTGTAATGACTAATTCAGTGCGGGGGTCCATTGATGAAACTTCTCTCGATTTCTTGTTAACGTGAGTGTATTTTTGTGTATGAAATTAAGTTTACATTACATGTTTTATTTTATAAATTGAGTATATTATGCTAAATTTGTACAAATTATTCAATTATAAATGTAGGACCTATTTTAAAATTTAATGATGTATTTTCGGACCTATTTTATGGCGAAAATGCATGGTACAGGTAACTTTATTTTGTTATTATTAGTACATTGTTAGTTGCCTATGCTAATGTAGGCGAACTTCGATCATACTAAATCAGCATTTACTGACATTCTAAATATTAGCAGAAAACCATCATGTTGCAACGAATTTAAATCATGCTGCATCATGTCATTCAAATCACTTAAGGTTTTTGCACAATATTTGCTGATAGCGTCATCTGCATAACATTTAGGATTCCAATTTTGTTTTTTGTTATCAATACCTTCAAACATTCACGTTTTCTTACTAAGCGCAAGTTTCAATCGCAGAACTGTTCATTGATTGATCTTCTAATAAACCCCGTTGAATTTACTTTTTACTATAAAATTCCTAGTACTTCTACCAAAACCCCCCTCCCTATCAGACAGAGGGGAGGAGTGTCTATTTACCATAGATACATTTCGTGTCCCCTTCACATGCCAAATTCGGCTCCATTTGCTTGATTAGTTTTCGAGTTATACAGAGACACTTCTCCTCCCCCTTAGAGAGGGAGGAGAAGTGTTGATTCACCATAGAAAAGTTCCGTGCCCCGTAACACCTCCACATGCCAAATATGGCTCAATTTGCTTGATTAGTTCTCGAGTTATGCAGAAATTCGTGTCTCATTTGTATGCAAGCTCCTCTTTAGAGAGGGGGGAAGAGTGTCGAACTACCATAGAAACGTTTATCGATCCCTAAAACTTCTATATGCAATGTTTGTTTGATTAGTTCTCGAGTTGTTCAGCACCCTCTCTCCCCTCTTTAGAGAGGGGAAAGAAGTGTCTAGTGCTCCCGTGGCCGAGTGGTTAGCGTCAAACCTAACATGCCGGGGTTTCGGGTTCGATTCCCGTTCTGGTCGGGGAAATTTTTCTTCAAAGAAATTTCCTCTGACTTGCACTGTGGTCACGCGTATTCTAGAGCTTGCCACTCAGAATGCATTCAAGGCGTGTTATTTGGCATAGAAATCTCAACTAAGTACTAATGAAAATGACGCAAGTAATGCTACGTTGAGACGGCGGAGTTCCTCTAGGAACGTTAGTGCCATATAAGAAGAAGAATAAGAAGAAGAAAGGAGTGTCTAACCACCGTAAAAACATTTATTGTACCCTAAAACCTCCATATGCCAAATTTCGTTTCATTTGCTTGATTAATTCTCGAGTAATGCAGAAATTTGCGTTTCATTTGTATGGCAGCCCCCCTTAAAGAGAGCGGTGGAGTGTCTAACCACCATAGAATTATTTATTGCATCCTAAAACCTTCACATACTAAATTTCGTTTCATTTGTTTGATGAATTCTCAAGTAATGTAGAAATTTGTGTTCTATTTGTATGGCAGCCCTCCCTTAGAGAGGGGGGAGGGGTCTCAAACTATCACGAAAACCTTCCCCGGCCCCAAAAACCCTTACATACCAATTTTCATGTCGATTGATTCAGTAGTTTCCGAGTCCATAAGAATCAGACAGACAGACAGACAGACAGACAGATATATCTTTTTAAACCAAAACATTTGTCAAACAAATTGCAAAACTAAAAACTTTTATTTTGTGCTTTTATTTTTTTAAGTTTAGCATGCAAAGACCCTTCAATAAAAATGACATTAAAACAACAGAGTAAAACTGACATACAATTATGACGGATGATTGCTCTTTGAATGATGCGTACTCCAACTAGCGAACCGCCAATTGAAAAGCACACCAATTTAAAAAAAAAACGCCAATGAGCGAATTAGTATTGTATGTACATTTATATTTTTTCAAATATCTTTTCGGATATCACCATCGTAAGTGTTATATTTTTAGTATATAATTTCTTCTGAATTGTTCAATTTGATTAATATTGCAGATTTTCTTGATTTTGTTAATTTTTTAAATGTTTCTGATTCGTTCAATTTTGCTAAACTGTGCTAATCTTATCAAAATTTATGAATTTTGCAGATTTAAAAAAATAAATACTTACATAATTTGTAAAGTTTTGATAAATCGTGGTAAATTTTGCTGAATTTCTTAATTTCACTGATTTTCTTTAAATTTTCCTGGATTTTGTTGAACTGTGCCAAATTTAAGGGAATTTGTAAAATCTGCTGATTTTTTTTAAATTTTGCTGTATTTTGAACGCTTATTGTTTCAGGAAAATTTCACCGACTATTTGCTGAATTTGGTTTAATTTCGATGAATTGTGATGATATTTGTTTAATTTTGCAGAATTTTATAAATTGTTGTATTTTGCTTGATTTTTTTTCAACTTTGGCTCATTTGTTTTTTTTTTTCAAATATGCTGAATTTTGGACGTTTATTGATTTTTTCCCGAATTACATTTCTGTTTCTTTTTTATAACTTTGCCAAATTTTAAACGTTTGCTGTATTTTACTAAATTTTTGAATATTTGCTGAATTTGGTTGATTTTTTTTTAAATTCTGAAATTTTGCTGAAACTTTGTTGAATATCTCAATTTTGCTCATTTTTGGACGTTCTTGAGTTTACTGGATTTCGCTGATTTTTTTTTAAAAAATTCTGAATTTTGTAGAATTTAGTTGATTTTTTCTGAATTGTGGTGAGTTTACTGAGTTTAGAAGAATTTGTAAATTTTGAATAATTCAACTGAATTCATTGAATTTCGCTGAATTTTGTTGAAATTTGCTATAATATTTTTCAAAAACAAAAGTACTCGTAGTTTGCATCTTTCTAAAGGCTTCATGGCTTTGAAGTCTGTGTTAGGGAAACATTCCAATTTGCAAAAAAGCAAACGAGTACGAAAGCTCCCCCTGCTTGCATCTAGATTTCTATGCCGATTTCCACAGGCTCCATGGTTTTGAAGTCTGTGTTAGGGAAACTTCCATCCATTCCAGCGATCGTACCTCAATCGTTGCGCAATCGTAACTGAGTGGATTTCCGATCCGCACTAGCTTATATACCGATTGGTGTGATTTCCATAACCTGTTTTGAAAGCAATTTTATGGCTATTGAAACATGTTCTTGGATCAAAAAGTAACAAGCATATAACGCGTAGACATTTTATCTTTCGAATGAAGTGTTTATCATACCATTTCGTTCAGTTGTTTAGGAGCTATTAATGCTCAAAATCTCGTTCTCCGACGTAACGCTTTCGTTTTCGAAACTTTGAACTTACACCCCAGTATAGAAATGAAAGACGTAGTCCTACGTCAAAATACGACTTACAATGAAACGGTGTCTCAATAATCTTACATGTTGTAGCTCACAAACGCCATCCCACTCTTCCAGTGCAGTTTTATATATCTGCATAAATGCGTTTTTAATAGCTTTGCCGATCGCTACTTTCTTCATTTAATTGAACAGTTTACCCTTGCCGCTTGCATCGAACCATTTCCAGATTTTTCTGGTTCCATTCACATTCACCGCATCGTATCATAACAATACTTTGCTACCATTCTCGGTATAGTTTTCAGAGTAACACTTTTTTTCGAAGACCACTTGTAACAGTGATTAATTAATTTACAAACTAAAAGCAACTAAAGCTTAGACTCCGTGTTAGATTATGTACTACATATCTCCAATCTGTATATTCTATGGGCGACGTAATCGGCGACAGTCTGTTTGTAAACAATACCGACAGCAATTCCAGTATGGCTCAAAGTACATATCGTATGATTACAACACCTGATATTTATATATACACACCTTGGTCAAAACAAACTCAGCTCGTCAGGCTGACAGTTCAGACACTGCATTTCAATCCGTCGAGTCAGACGAGTTTCTCGTTTGTTTTTCGTCGAGTCAGACGAGTTACTCGTCTGTTTTTTTTCAAGCTCGCATCTGGAATACCAAAACAAATGAGATGAGCGCTCGTCTCGACTCATTCTCTGGAATAGGGCCCATAATCATGACACATTTGTCGTACTTCTGGTCGACTTTTCGCACGCCAATATTTTCACGACCTATTGCACCAAAGATCGTACACTGAATTAGAGACGTCGGTTAATCGTTCGATTAATTCAAATAATCGAATATCGGAAATTATAATCGAGTAATTTTGTATCGAATAACTTAAAATCAGAATATGAATAAATCGAATAATAAATTTTTCTCAAGGTTATACATTTTAGGTTAAGAATTAGGCTATTTAATTTTTTTTTCCAACATTTTTTATCCAACCATCTAACATCGACAACCCGATAGACCACGCGACCAGAATAACAACGTGATACGTGAATATTACAAGAAATAAATATTCGCTCGATTAATCGAATATTGAAAAACAATTATTCGAATGGATCGAATTTTGGAAAATGCCCCAACGATCAATCGATAATCGAATAAATGAAAAATTTAGACATCACTACACTGAATGACGGGAGAAATCAACCTCAATCACGAAACGCATTAAAATTCGCTTTCTCTTTTCTTTGCATACCCTATCCGATTCGTTCTCTCTTTCGCCCCTGTACGATATTAATTGACAACTTGCGTTTTGTCAATCGCATATGTTTTGCGTTTCTCTACACTGTCATTTATATTTATATATTTTTTATTCCGTTTATTCCATTTGAACTTTTAATCATTTAAACAAAGATCCAAAATAAGTTTGAAATAATAATGTAGAACATAATTCTCCAAAATAAATAGAATATAACAGACTCATCATATTTCCCACAACATTATGACACAATTTCTTAAAAAGTTGTGACTTTTTGTAATTCTTTATTACTAAGTTCTACAAAAAGTCACAACTCACAACTTCAAGAAATTGTGTCATAATATGTCATGATTATTTTTCTAATTGAAATAGAAAAGCAGTCAAAAGTATTTGCTTGGGTAATCTAGTGTTAATAACCATCTCAGAAAAAATATTGAAAAAACACATTCCTTTTTTAATTTCTGTTCCAAATTTTGATAAAATTGCACTGAATATTTAATATAAGGGAAATATGAAAAATTAAATAAGCTTATGTAATTAAAAACATGTTTATATAAACCTTCCCATCTTATCATTCTTCATTAAAGCCCTTGCGTCAAGATAGCTGGAAATCAATACATTCTCAAACCAAAAATGCCTGGAAAAATTATATTCTTCATGTGAACAAGCGATGAAAACGTGGACATTTTTTAGTCACTGAATTGTATGGCGTTTCACTGCTGGGGTGTAAAGGCGCGACCACATTATGCCGAATGATGCCGATCGGCCTGTACCAGGCGGCATATTCGGTTCGTTATGTAATGTGGACGCCCCAACGGGTGCACGAAGCCGAAGCCCCATCCGATGCACGAAGCCGTTACGAACACACGAAGCACAATGTCGTTTTGTTTTGGTTCGACTTTCTCGAACCGGACCCACTTATTTCGGGTTGCGTTCGGTTTGATTCGAGTCGGTTTTCGGCACGTCGGCAAGCCCGGGCGGTACGTCTACATTTAGTCGGCTTTACCGGGCGGCCAAGGCCGATTGGCGTAATGTGGACGCGTCTTAAGGTTCGCTCAAAACTAGAAATAACAAATGACAGCGTCGCTATAAAAATGGCGTCTACTTTCATGGGCTTGAATTGGTGACTCTCTGAAATGTTATCATTGAATCGTGTCTGTAGTCTGGAGCTTAAGAAAGATTGTTTTGAACATGGCTATGGGATGAGGAGTAGTCTCTTTAATGAAGAACAAAAGCGAATGAAATTAAGATAAGCCAGCGAGAGCATGCAATCGGTGTATTTAATTGTATCTATAAAATCCACCCTCTTTTATGAGCACAATCAAATTCAGTGTCGACCTATATGACCCTTTGCCACTCATACCCCGTTCCAGGTTCAACATAACAGCGGAGCCCCGTGTTTTAATGCAAATCCAGGGAATCTTGTTTGTCTTTAATCACATTTTGCGCTGAGCAAATATGCGCGTCTTTCGTTTTTTTTTCCTCTCTCGATATAGATTAGTATTTACCCGGAATTTTTGACTTTCGCATTTCGTCGAAAGTTACCATCCAAACATTGCGTTAAATCGCCTCCCACTCTCCCGCCGCTCTTGATTCCCGGGTGTCTGGTCATTGATTTCTCTCTCGGTCCTCTGGCTGCTGCGTGCTCTGCTGTTCGACAAACAGCGCACATTTTTTCCTCCAGTAATGCCGTGAACACGAGAAAGCATCGGAGGAAATACTTTGTCAAGTATCCTCGGTGGATCCAATTTATATGATAACGACATTCCGTCGGTTCGTTTCGAACATCTCGTCTCTACTCCTGTCAGTGCCCAATTCCGTTGGCGTTCCGAGGAAAGTTTGGCGCGAGCACGATAGTGACACGTACACGCATTTGGAGCCATTTCTGGCCTTGCCTCTCTGGGCCCTTAAACACATCATCGCGAGCTCGTTGTCCCGACCCGATGCGTTATGATTACCACCACTGTTTGCGTTATCCAAGCATTTGAATTTGAAATTTGAATTATGCGATTTCGTTGAGTGGTGGAGCAAAGATGACGATGTGGCAGGAGCAAAAAAATAAAAAATACGTGCCACGTGCGAAGGTGCGACCATTTCGCTAACTTTTTTAATTTTCCCAAATGGTGGGTTCCCAAATTTACACAACAGCGAATACGGTACGGGACGCAACGAGAGGAGGTAGGTCGAACGTCTATTCTGAATAGTCGTGATGAGTGGTGCCAAGAGTTTCTGGAAGGTCATGAATAATTTAAATGGTACCGAACTTTCACGGATATCAGATCTGATTAGGGGAAGGAACAAGAATCATTTTTGATGAAGGAAGGAAAGAGCCCCTCTTCTCCGTGAGCTATGATCGTGACAATCCTGATGCGTTTATTCGGAACCCCACAAACTGCTTTGATTTTGTAATTTGTTTGCCAGACTCTAGGGAAGCTATACCTAACCTAGCTATGAATGAACCCAAATTGGAAGAATAAACATTTTCCTATCGTGTAAATCGGTTGCTCGAATGCAAATGCAGCAATTGTTCTACGTAGAATGCGGATAGAACAAACATTGCAATCTAAGCTCCACCGTATTCTATTCATTGAGAATAAACAAGCCATTCGCGATTTCAAATTACAGTATTCACAATGCATCGTCTGGCTAGTGACCAGTCGACAGCGAGGCTTCCGGCATGACATTTCTCACGGCCGAGTGCTTAGTTTAGTTTTCCAAATTAGTCTTTTTCAAGCCTAGAGACGAATAACCCAATGAGTTTTAAAGCCTCCGTAATTCAAAACATTCTAATCAGAGATTCCAACTTCCTTGATTTGAACCTTTTGATTTTGGCAAGCGCTGATGCCACACACATTTCGCTCGATTCTAAGGAAGAATGAAAGAAAGATATCGCACTGTATGTGTGTGCACATACAGTGCACATTCCAGAATGCACATTGACAACACTGTCAGCTAGAACTATCTCATCATATTTGCTCATCTCACAATTTGTGCAAACCCCGATCATAGTAACCCGACGAGCGAACCTCGAGTTCGGTCTGACAGCTGATGTGAGCACATCACCTAGGAAATCGTCCGGCTTTCTCGTTCCAGCCGCAGCGGAGGTAAGACATGTTACCGAGTTCCGTGTTACCGAATATACCCCACGGAGCTCAGTTATTCACATTGGCGATCCTGCCAGGAGCTAGAATTTACTGTTACACGGCGCGTGACAATGTTTCTTAAGTGTGGAACGTGGAATTGAGTGTCTAAAAAGTTTCGAAAAATAAAATGCGTGGAAGTGAAAAAACATGACTATCGTTCAGGCCAAACGAACTTAGACAGGTGTGCTATGAAGGCCCTCGCTTTAGCATTAGTAAATAGCGTGCAAAATGGTGTGCAATTTGTGCGAACTTTTAAACAAAATTTTTGTTTCCTTTGTCACCGAGTTCGATTTTATGGAAAAAAAAACCTACCGGAAAACGGGTTTATATGCACAAAAAAGTTTCTGAACACAAGACTGCGCGCTATTTGATATGTGTGAATAATTTTCATGTACGATACAAAGAATCTAGCTCACCTATAGTATATATAACCATCCACGTTGGTGCGGATCTAGCAATTAGTAATCCCCGATTTTTGAAACTAATCGTTCATCAGCTAATCGAATACTTTCAAGCAGTTTGTTATTCGATACGATTAATCGCCCCAAATAATCGATTAATCGATTAATCGTCACACTGAGAGAAATAATTAGTTCGACAAATATTTCTTATTTGCTAGAAAGCCATCTGGGATCGAAAAAGTGTTCATTCCAACTGAAAATCAATTATTATCCTTTACGCTCCCCTAAACTCGTAAACCAAGCTCATTTCGAGTTAACGGCATTGAGCTTCGTTTACGATTTTGGGGGAGCATCAAAGATAATGAATGATTTTCAGGGTAAAACTGCAGAGGCCGTAGGTTTTTTTTTCGCTGGGTTTGGATCGATTAATCGACGTAAATTATTCGTTCGCTTCTAATATTGGTTGCGCAGTATTCGTTCGATTAATAATCGATTTCTGTAGGAAGTATTCGATTAATCGATTAATCGAGCGATTATCGGGGATCACTACTAGCAATCGTGATTACCGATAGAACGGTACGGATTACGCGAGTGATGTTTTTTTTTGTAATATTCTTGTTAGATTTATGGATTGTGTGACTTCCACGTGTCTCCCTTGGCCGAGTGGTTAGCGTCATAACTAACATGCCGGGTGTTCGGGTTCGATTCCCGTTCTGGTCGGGGGAATTTTTCGTCAAAGAAATTTCCTCCGACTTGCACTGTGATCACGCGTATTCTAGAACTTGCCACTCAGATGCATTCAAGGCGTGTTATTTGGCATAGAAATCTCAACTAAGTACTAATAAAAATGACGCAAGTAATACTACGTTGAGACGGCGAAGTTCCTCTAGGAACGTTAGTGCCATTGAAGAAGAAAGAAGAAGAAGACTTCCACGTGTCACACATTAGATGGAAGTAATGAACTTTTTTCTGCGATAGATGAGAAAGGAAGCGGCTCCTGATGAGCGCGACAAGTTCAATTGAAAGCGGATCGATACGACCGCGCGAGGTTCAATTGAAAGCGGATCGATACGACCGCGTCCATTTCAATTGGAAGCGGATCATGACGGCCGCGCTAGATTCAATTAAAAGTGGATCGAGACGACCGCGCTAGGTTCAATTAGAAGCGGATCCAGACGACAGCGTTACGTTCATTTGAAAGCGAATCGAGACGACCGCGCAAGGTACAATTGAAGGCGAATCGAGACGACCGCGCTAGATTCAACTGAATATGGATCGAGACGACCGCGTTAAGTATAATTGGAAGCGGATCGAGACGACCGCGCTAGATTTAATTAAAAGTGGATCGAGACGACCGTACTACATTCAATTGAAAGCGAATCGTGACGACCGCGTTAGGTTTAATTGGAAGTGGATCGACACAACCGCGCTAGGTTCAATTGAAAGCGGATCGTGACGACCGCGTTAGGTTTAATTGGAAGTGGATCGATACGACCGCGCGAGGTTCAATTGAAAGCGGATCGATACGACCGCGTCCATTTCAATTGGAAGCGGATCATGACGGCTGCGCTAGATTCAATTAAAAGTGGATTGAGACGACCGCGCTAGGTTCAATTGGAAGCGGATCGTGACGACCGCGTTGGGTTTAATTGGAAGCGGATCGAGACGACCGCACTAGATTTAATTAGAAGCGGATCCAGACGACTGCGTTACGTTCATTTGAAAGCGGATCGAGACGACCGCGCAAGGTACAATTGAAGGCGAATCGAGACGACCGCGCTAGATTCAACTGAATATGGATCGAGACGACCGCGTTAAGTATAATTGGAAGCGGATCGAGACGACCGCGCTAGATTTAATTAAAAGTGGATCGAGACGACCGTACTACATTCAATTGAAAGCGAATCGTGACGACCGCGTTAGGTTTAATTGGAAGTGGATCGACACAACCGCGCTAGGTTCAATTGAAAGCGGATCGTGACGACCGCGTTAGGTTTAATTGGAAGTGGATCGATACGACCGCGCGAGGTTCAATTGAAAGCGGATCGATACGACCGCGTCCATTTCAATTGGAAGCGGATCATGACGGCTGCGCTAGATTCAATTAAAAGTGGATTGAGACGACCGCGCTAGGTTCAATTGGAAGCGGATCGTGACGACCGCGTTGGGTTTAATTGGAAGCGGATCGAGACGACCGCACTAGATTTAATTAGAAGCGGATCCAGACGACTGCGTTACGTTCATTTGAAAGCGGATCGAGACGACCGCGCAACGTACAATTGAAGGCGAATCGAGACGACCGCGCTAGATTCAACTAAATATGGATCGAGACGACCGCGTTAGGTATAATTGGAAGCGGATCGAGACGACCGCGCTAGATTTAATTGAAAGTGGATCGAGACGACCGCACTACATTCAATTGAAAGCGAATCGTGACGACCGCGTTAGGTTTAATTGGAAGCGGATCGAGACAACCGCGCTAGGTTCAATTGGAAGCGGATCGTGACGACCGCGATAGGTATGACCCCAAACCGAAAGAAAAAGAAACAGAACGTTGCACTTAAGTAATCTCGAAGGATATTAGCATAACAAACACTGAAACAATACCACAAAGAACCGGTAGAGTTCACCCGGAATTGTTCATATCGTAGGGATAGAAGCTACAAGGAAGCAATTACAGGTAAAAAAGCGAGAAGATTACAGACCATGGGCTCGTTTGTACCGTGTTGGACCTAGGGATACGCTGATTCTTGTACGTGGTGAAAGCAGAATCGCGGTTCGACCCTCGTGAGTATACCATGATGGTACAACGAAATGGTATTTTTAAACCAGCTAATTTAGAAATATGATGTCCATGTTATGCGTGAAGAAAATGATTTAAAATAAAATGCTGTCTTTGGAGGGTGTCATGAAATACATTCCATTCCAGAATGCACATTGACAACACTGCCAGCTAGAACTGTCTCATCATATTCGCTCATCCCACAATTTGTACATATCCCGATCATAGCAAGCTCGGTCTGACAGCTGATATCAGCACATCACATAGGAAATCGTTCGGCTTCCTCGTTCCAGCCGCAGCGGAGGTAAGACGTAAAGCCTGTCCACGGTAAACTTCGGACACTTTTCGTTCAATATAGTTTATGAAATATTTCACTAATCAAATATTTCACTTACATGACAGCTGAAACCCCTTTTTATTTTGATGTCCAACATGTTTACATTCTTCTTCAGTTTGGTAAAATGGCGTCCAATCAAGTGGAAACGCATTTTGCGCGAACGGCAGCAGAATCCTACACTGTCGGTACGCGATATCGCCAGACAGCTAAAACTGCCGAAGAGTACCGTGTTTAGTGTGTGCAAATCGTTTGACCAGCGCTTAACTATGGATCGGAAGGTTGGAAGCGGAACAAATCGAAAAGTATGCTCCCGACAGATGGACCGAAAGGTGGTTGCCATTATTGAAAAACATCTCAACCTTTCAGTTCGAAATGTGGCTCGAAAGGTTGGAAAATCAAAATCATATGTACAAAAGGCGAAGCAGAGGCATGGACTGAAGGCGTACAAAGTGAAAAAGGTGCCAAATCGTGATGATAAGCTAAATTTCACTGTAAAAAGCCGTGCTAAGGTGCTCTACACCCAGTTTTTGCAAAAATGTTCATGCACCATAATGGACGATGAAACTTATGTTCTCGAAGACTTCAAACAGCTTCCGGGTCTCGCTTTTTATACTGCAATGCGAAGGAATGCCAAAAAGCACTTGGTTTGGCAGGCCATATGCAGTTGCGGCCGAAAATCCAAATCTTTCATCTCTACCGGCACTATCAACAAAGATGTCTACGAGAAGGAATGTCTCCAGAAGCGGTTGCTACCATTCATAAGAAGTCACGACTCTTCAGCATTGTTTCGGCCAGATGTGGCCTCTTGTCACTATGCAAAATCCATCCTGGAATGTTATAATGTACATGAGGTCAAATATGTGCCAAAAACAGCAAATCCTACTGTCCAGAACTTCGCCCAGTGGAAAAGTACTGGGCTCTGATTAAGCGAAAACTATTCGAAACTAAGAAGAAAGCGAATGGCATTAATGATTTCAAGAGGAGATGGAAAAGCGCCGCCGCCAGCATATCTGAGGATACTGTACGGAACCTAATGGCCGATGTTCCCAAGAAAGTTCGTGAATTTTACAGACAACGTAACTAACATCGAAGTAAGCTTTCCTTGTTTTAGATATAAGTCTATTTTACTGCAATAAACAATCGATTTTTTTGTATTACGAGAATTTTTGTTTTACTGGCATCGTATTAATGTCCGAAGTTTAACGTGGACAAGCTTTATTATCGAGCTCCGGGGCAAGATAGTATACCCCGCGGAGCTTGGTTATTTACAATATGGTGCAATTTTATTTGGCGGGGCACCGCGTCGATTTGCATGCCGTCTGATGAAGAGTGCTTCTGTATTTTTGCATTACATCATATTTGAATCTGTACTGGGGAGTAAGTTTAAAACTTTTAAAACGTGGTTGAATCAGTTCGTTCGGTTGATCAGTTCATTCGGAAGACAAAAAAGGTGAATGAGTAATGCTGGTTATTTATTGCCCTAAAAACTTGTTTCAATAGATCAGAACTACTTCGAAAGCAAACTATTGGAATCACAAAAATCTACTCATGCTTGAAAGCCCATGTTAGCCATTATTGGTCGATGCATGTCGTGGCTGTCAGTGAAAGATCTCTGGAGATTGTGCTTGCCTTGGCCTCAGTTTTTATTTTGTTACTGTGTTGAACTTTTTTTCGCCTCAGAATGCGTCTTCAGAATCATTCAAATGCATGGTGTATTCATGGTATTCTAACTACATCATGAAAAGTTGATGTAGTTAAATTGTTACAAATTTTTCGTCATCAGAAAAGACATTCTTGCCTACTTAATAAACTGCATAGTGTACTGAAAATTCAGTTTTAGGTTAGAATTCGGAACGAATAACTAACAATCATTCGACCACTCGAAATCGCCTGAACCAAGTTACAGAGCGAACCGCAAGACAGCATGACTTTTCAGAATAAGATTGGAATATGACTTGCTTGTCTTTAATGGGATTTGCGATTCCTTTTCTGCCGGACCAACTCTGTGTCGGGAGACGTACATAAATAGCCTCTCGTTCCCCCATGCCCCCACGCCCACGCCACAATATGTGATGTGATGAATTTGATGCCCACGAGCGGTACACATTTCTCCGTTCAGAAATTTTCGCCAAGGGAAGCGATGTGATATCCATAATGTAGCCCTGGGATCGTGATTGTGATGGAAATGTGGTTACTGAATGTGGTGTGCTGGCGCTCACTGGTTGGTCTCTCCCGCTTGGCTTACGGCACTGCAGCCACGGGCCGACCCGGTAAAAGTCCTCGTCGTCGTCGTCGTCGGTGGGAAGGCTAAAAACGGAACATACCGTAAGTGCCAGTCGTATAGAGCGCGCTGGGAGGCGGCTAGGTATGGCCAAGTGTGGGTGGTCCTCTTTCTGTGGGATTAGGAATGAGGGGGAAGCTGCGGGTAAAATTATGTTGGGTGAATTTCTCTAGTCAACCTCGGTTTCCATGTTGGACCATTTGTGCCTTATTTGTATTCATAAATTGGATCAAGTGTGGGATTCCATTTTAGTTCTTCCACTTTTTCAGCTCCTCATATGCGATGGAGGATCTTCGATAAAATGACACCTATGGGTTCGCACAAGACCGAACGAATCGAGTTTGTTACCGAAAATGGTTCTCGGGATCCTGAATGAGGCATTGTGATTAGGCAAACGATTATCGATTCCTTCACCGATAGTTGAAAATGGGCATGGCGATAACGCATGATACTTTATAACATTGTAAAGTTGGTAATTGTATCTCGTCTGAATTTGGTTGAGATAACTTTGTCCTTTTCCTGCAATAAATGCTTCTTATTTTCTAAATTAAAAATAATAAAGGTTGGAAATCACAAAATGTGGACACGAAAATCTTGTTGAATGTAGAAAGGCCCTCGATTCGGCTAATTCTACTCAAAGCGTTCCGCATCGATCAAAACAAATGGTAGTCGGAATGGGCAAGGTCGGGGCTCTAAGGCGGGTGAACCGGAATCTTCCATCCGCCATTTTCCAAACTGTTTTTAACTCAAACAGCAATATGAGACCGAGCGTTGTTATGGTGGAATATTATCGACTCGTGCCTGGTTGCATAATCTGGCCGGTTTTCCACAATAGCTCGGTTTGAACGGATCAGTTGTTACCTGCAGAAGTCTCAATTGATCGTTTGAACAGGTTTTGACGTAGGACTACGTCTTTCATTTCTATACTGGGGTGTAAGTTCAAACTTTCGAAAACGAAAGCGTTACGCTGGAGAACGAGATTTTGAGCGTTAATAGCTCCTAAACAACTGAACGAAAGAGCATGATAAACACTTCATTCGAAAGATAAAATGTCTACGCGTTATATGCTTGTTGCTTGTTGATCCAAAAATTTGTTTCAATAGCCCTAAAATTGCTTTCAAAACAGCCTACTGAAATCACACCAATCGGTATATAAGCGAGTGCCGCTCGGAAATCCACTCAGTTGTAATTGCGCAACGATTGAGGTAGGATCGCTGGAATGGATGGAAGTTTCCCTAACACAGACTTCAAAACCATGGAGCCAGGGGAAATCGACATTGCAAAATAGATGTAAGCAGTGGATACTTTTGTACTCGCTTACGTATCTGGAAATTAGAATGTTTCCCTAACACAGACTTCGAAACTATGGAGCCAAGGGAAATTGGCATTGCAAATTAGATGCAAGCTGCGGGTATTTTGTATTCGTTTGTGTTTCGGCAAATCGGCATTGCAAAATAGATGAGAGCTGCGGGTACTTTTGTATTTGCTTGCGTTTCTGGAAATCGGAATGCTCCTCTAACACAGACTTCAGAACTATGGAGCCAGGGGAAATTGGGATAGCAAATTAGATGCAAGCAGCGGGTATTTTATATTCGCTTGCGTTTCTGTAAATTGGAGTGTTTTCCTAACACAGACTTCAAAATCATGAAGCCTGGGGAAGTCGATATTACAAAATACAGGGTGGGCCATTTAAAGTGGAAGGATTTGTTTTTGCAATAGCAAAGTAAAGAAGTGGAATTTAAAATTTTTTTTTTGAAATTCATTTATTTTGGTCCAAGGAGATTTGTTCTAACTACTTTTTGATTATGATATCTCGTAAATGACCGCCTCTGGCCTTGACCGCAAAATGTGCCCTTTTTTCGGCATTTTCCATCACTTTGCCCAATGTTTCGGCCGATATGGCAGCAATTTCTTGTCGGTTTACCAGTGTACACCTTGGATTTTAAATATCCCCATAAAAAAAAGTCAGGAGGCGTCAAATCAGGTGATCTCGGTGGCCAGTCATAATCGCCGTTTTTCGATATTAATCATCCGGGGAACATTTCGCGCAATAATTTGGTCGTGGCAGTCGCTGTATGGCAAGTAGCGCCGTCCTGTTGGAACCAGTAATTGTCCAATTCATTATGCGCCGGAGAGTGGTTCGAGCGATGCCTAACTCTTGCGAACGATGGCGACCTGATGTCGATGGAGTCTCTGCAACACTGGCTCGAACGGCATCAATATTCTCGTCGAAACGTCTTGGTCGTTGTCTGGACAGATGACTGGCATTACCAACACTACCAGACGATATAAATTTGGCATATAATCGACGTATAGTGTTGTCTCCAGGCGATGTTTTAACTTTATTTTTATTTTTCCACGCACGTTTAGTTAACACAATTGAGAAGTTATTTTGAATGTACAGCTGAACAATTTCAGCGCGTTGTTTAGGTGTGTATTGTTCCATGGTTAAAATTGTACTGAAATGACGCTTCCAACGCGGTATGACATTTGTTAATCTGCCATCTCTGTCAAAAGTTATGGGGTTGCCAGATGCTTCCACTTTAAATGGCCCACCCTGTAGATGCGAGCTGCGGGTACTTTTGTACTCGCTTGCGTTTCTGGAAATCGAAATGCTTCCCTAACACACACTTCAAAACCATGGAGCCAGGGGAAATTGGCATAGCAAATTAGATGCAAGCAGCGGGTTCTATTGCACGCGGATTATCTATGGATCTGATATGGTATGATACGGTGTAGTGGATATGATCGAAGTGGATATTTGATTACATATCGAAGAAATCACATTCATAAAAGCAGCGTTATAAAATTATTTGTTTACGAATGCTGCAATCGATCGTCGCTTTCGGGAAGTTGGAATTGTTGGGAAGGGGGTCTTATTTTCGCTGTGCAATTCCGAGGAGGAATCCATTCCTTCTCAAGCGTTAATAATCCTGCTCCGGATCAACGATGATTCCAACTGTCGGGGCTTGGGGAGTGGGTATTATTTGTGCTGGGTATTTCCGAGGAGGAATCGATTCCCCCTTTGAACGTTAATAATTCTTTTCCGGCTAAACGAAGTGGTATGATAATCACTTTATTCGAAAGATGAAACGATTTGAAAGATTTATATGCTTGTTATTTATTGATTGCTAAGTCAACGTTAGTCCTACGTCCACCTTGCGGTTATATCAAAGATATAACCCACTTCTAGTTTTTGTAGCTCATAATGGATCAAACCCTTTTGATTCCATCAAAAGCAGAGCATTACATTGGCACCGTGGATATTGGGCTCGGCGTTGATGTTCCTGGTTGACCAGGCTTTACATACTATCTTTTACGTTCTAGTTTATCGCAGCTTACTTTATTGCTGTTCTAGCAACATTTCGGACATGCAAAATCGATGATCGACATTTCTTGCTCTCAACTCATATGGAACGTAATTTCCTTGCTCTTAAATGTATCCCGGGGCTTTAAGTCGTTTGAAAATTGCTTGTCGAACTACTCTCAATTATACTGCAAGCTCCTTTTGCATTTGAGTCGAATCTTGATCGATTAATGCCTCTAATTTTTCGTCTTCAAACGTTTTCACCACTTTCAAATCGTCCAAACGATTTCCTACAAAATCTATTCGATGGCACAGAGTCACCATAAAGTTCACCATATATTACCGTATTTGTCGTCGGATCGGCTTCAAATGTAGTCACTTTTCCTTTGTTTTTAAACAAGTACACACACACAAAACACAATATTTAACACGTTGAGCCCCATGTTGGTCTCTGGGGAATGATATTAAGCTTTTCGTTATAAAAACGTTAATAACTGAGATTGACAATTACAAAATAAGGACTTAAAAGAGAACACGGTTTGTTTCCGAATGTTTTACCAATGAGGTACATATGAGGTGGAGCTGTAGGCAAAGTATATACGGATTGGGAAACAAAATATGGTGATTATTTGCGTTCAATATAGAAGGAATATGAAAGAAACAAAACAATGTTTATATAACTCACGGTTTCAAGATGTTATTAGCAAAATTGTTCATGAAATCTTGTAACAGATTATCTTTTGAAAAGGTCCAGAGAATAATCGTATTCTTAGTCCTCTGGAATAGCAGCATTTTCAATAAAATGTCGCTCAATTGTACACTAATTTTTTTTTCTGCGACTGATGCGTGCGCGCAAAAAATAAAATCGCTTTTTAAAAAAGTCACAGGATGGTTGTGTCCGGAATCCTAGTTGACGTAGGATTCCGTTAGGCTATCTGTTGCATGCTGATTTTGAATGTGGATGGAAATCACTTTTTCGAATATTCCTCCACTTTTCCAAATTTCCTCGCCGCATGAACTTTTCTTGGGTGAGAGAACACAGCAAAACAGACAGCTTAAACCGGACGATCCGTTCTCGTGATAACGTGAAAGTCATGACCAAAACAAAAGATCAAGAACCTACGGGCCTGATTCTCGAATACACTACGAATACACTTCACGGTGGAAACGGAATGAAACGTATTCGCGATGAAAAAGGTATGGTGTCGACATCTGGATACGAGATTAGTTTCCCACTAAACTTATCATTATAATATCAAATTATCTTTAGATGAAATTTTTGTATGAGATTATTATACCACATGAAGAAAACAAAGTTTTCCACTCACATTAAACACCAGTTTGATACGAAAAAGTTTATTAAAAAATTCATTAATGATTTTTTATTTGAAAAGTGCTCATTCTGTCTGAAAATTCATCATTATCTTCGACACTTCACTAACTCGTAAAACGTAGTTCAATGGCGTGCCGTTTATTTCGTTTCCACCGTGAAGTGTATTCGAGAATCAGGCCCTACAACTCACTGACAAGTTTTCGAAAGTTCTATAGAATTATTATAGAACTCGCTTCAGCCGGATAGTCGGAGTTCTACTGTATTGGCAATCCCGATTACTCTGTTGAGGAACAAAAGCTCCCACTACTTTCATGTATTTGCAATGCCGATTTCCCACAGGCACCTTGATTTAGAAGTCCTCTGTTGAGGAACAAATTTCGGTGGAAACAAAAACGCGCTGAAGTTTTTTTCATTCAAAAAGAGTGATTTCGAATACCGGACAAACCATGATCATAATTTCTCTTTAAGGAAGAAATCGTTGAAAAGCATGAAAATTAGAATAATTTCAACGCCTTATGGTAGCGTGTCTCGATTATATACAGACTCGATTATATACAGTTTTGAGAAAAAATATATTCATTTTTATATTTCAAATATGACTTATTTCAAGTAAAAATGTAACCTTTCAACGTTAAGGTGAAATTTAAGTGGCTATAATATGTACAGTGTGATGAAAATCGGGATGTTTGAAGACTTTTCTTTAATTCAATTGATAGAAACAATCAAGTTTCATGGGATAAAATTATAAAATAACACATTAAAAATTACTAACTTTTAAGTTTTAATTTCCCAAATGATGGATTTATCCACTAATTTAGATATTCCACTACTATATCCTGAACTAAATATTCTCATCTTTCAAATGGAACCAACAGAATCGTCTTCCGTAGCGTACTTTTTGATGTAGATCCAGTTAGAGGCAACAGAGTCCGAAACAGAAAAAAAGTTTTACAACTTTTTACAATTCAAACATATGTGTAGAAGGTTTTTTTCATCGAATATTATCGTCTATCACCTTCTGAGAGATTCTGGTTAATTTTTTTTGACGTAAAATAAAAGTTTCGAAAACGAAAGCGTTACGCCGAAAACCGAGATTTTGAGTGTAAATAGCTCCTAAACAACTGAACGAAATGGTATGATAAACACTTCATTCGAAAGATAAAATTTCTACGCGTTCTATACTTGTTACTTTCTGATCCAAAAACTTGTTTCAATAGTCTTAAATTTGCTTTCAAAATAGGCTATTGAAATCACCAATCGGTATATAAGCGAGCGCCGCTCGGAAATCCACTCAGTTCTAATTGAACAGCGATTGGAGCATGTTGTCGCTGTTGTGGTGAAGCTCTTCATTTATCATGAAAGCGCGGATGAACGGTGTCACCAAGAGCCTGTTTGTGCACCTTAGGCCAGAAGGGAATCCATCAGGAGGAGAGTGATGCTACAAACGGTTCCCCGGGAAGATCTCGAAGCAGCCGCTACACACACACATACACGCACGGAATTCTTTCCGTTTGGATCGAGAAAGATCCGGAAAATAATCTGCCAGTTCCTCTAGGAATTTAGAAATACATTCATGTGAAAGAGTTTATTTGAATGTTTTCTATCCATGTAACACTGTGACCAAATATGTTTCAATCAAGTGCTATTAACAGATGGTTATCGAGTTAGCATTAACCACTGGTGGGCTTCCAGTATCGAGGAAAATGTGGAAATATCTAATCGTTACTGAAAATAATCTGCCAGTTCCTCTGGGAATTTAAAATTACATTCATATGAAAGAGTTTATTTTAATGTTTTCTATCCATGTAACACTGTGACCAAATACATTAGGTTTTGTGATTTTTCAATCAATCGCAATCAACAGGATAGCTTCTGAAGATTATTCTTCCCCATCAGTAGGATATTTCCGTATCCAATATTGGATGCATAAAACCTTGTGCCTCCAACGTAACGCTCTCGTTTTCGAAGTTCTCCAAATATTCATTCATTCAGAATGAATTCAGATTCAACTTCATACAAATGATCTCTAAATCAACGATAGTCCTACGTCACCCTTGCGGTTATACCATAGATATAACCCACTTCCTGTTTTTTCATGTGAAAAAGATGTTTTCTGACTTTAAGAGGATGAATCGAAAATTAAATTCTTCTTTTATATTCGAAAAACGAAACGTATATGCATAACAAACGAAGAAAAAATTTTTTTTTTGACTCAATTATATACAGGATTCGATATATACAGTAAAAAGAAATCCGAGACTGTATATAATCGAGTACGCCCTGTATTAGCAACAAGAGACTTAGAGCTTTTCAACAAACCCAATCTCGTCTCGATTATATGTGATTTTCATAAAGAAAAATCGATTTACATTTACTAGTTGCGTGAAAACACCCTAAATCGGACAAACCAAGATTATTTACCCTACCAAGTAATTTTTTGAAGGCACATTTCAACTCAAAATACAACTCGTAGATACCGGCAGTATATCTACAGTCTATCGCAAAATTATGTAAAGGGTGTGTCATATCAAATTGCATCACGGAAAAAACGCTGTAGAAATTTTATTTTTAGGAATTATATCTTCAGCTTTCGCTTATAATCAGATAAGAGTGTATAGATCACGTTGGCCATGCTTCACTGTCAATTTTTCGTAAATTTGGAAAAATGTCGTCGAACGAAAAAGAGCGTCGTGAATTAGTCCTGCGCACTCATTTCGAGAAGACGGAGTTGTCACATCGGGACATCGGTAAGATGCTGGGAATCGTGCAATCCACGGTCAGCAGAGTACTAAAACGATACTTCGAGATCCTAACCATCGACCGGAAGGTGAAGAACGGCAAAAATGGATGCTCCGTCAGTGAAAAAGATCACAAGCGCGTAGTTAAGCAGTTTAGACGTGATCCGAGAAGTTCGTTCCGGGATGTCGCCAATAAGCTGAATTTGTCAAGTTCATTCGTCCAGCGGACCAAGCAGCGGGAGGGCCTGCGTACATACAAGGTTCAGAAGGCTCCTAACCGCGACGAAAGGCAAAACTTGGTGGGGAAGACGCGAGCCCGGAAGCTGTACACTGAAATGCTGACGAAGCCGCATTGCCTGGTAATGGACAACGAAACCTACGTCAAAGCGGACTTTCGTCAGCTGCCGGGCCTGTTGTTCTTCTCCGCAGAGGACAAATTCAGCGTTCCGGAGGGGATTCGCAAGCAGAAACTATCCAAGTTTGCCTAAAAGTACATGGTGTGGCAAGCGATCTGCTCTTGCGGAAAGCGGAGCGCCCCCTTCGTGATGACCGGCACGGTAAATGGGCAGGTTTACCTTAAGGAGTGCCTACAGAAGCGCTTACTACCACTATTGAAGCAGCACGAGGGCCCGACCATCTTCTGGCCGGATCTCGCTTCGTGCCACTATTCAAAGGACGTGTTGGAGTGGTACGAAGCCAACGGGGTCACCTTCGTGCCAAAGGAAATGAACCCGCCCAACGCGCCGGAGCTTCGCCCAATAGAGAAATATTGGGCGATTATGAAGCAGGCCCTCCGGAAGAACCCAAAAGTTGTCAAATCGGAGGCGGACTTCAAGAGAAAATGGATATCTGTTCAAAAAAAAAACTACAACCTGACGTTGTACAGAACCTTATGGACGGGGTAAAGAGGAAGATGCGAGCATACGGGCTTGGGCTAGAAGTATAAATAAAAAAAAATGCCAAAAGTTGTTTAATAGTTTTTGTTTGACTGTCTAAAATTTTCAAAAGGATCGGTCTACTGGGCGAATTTCTACAGCGTTTTTTCCGTGATGCAATTTGATGGGACACACCCTTTATACACTTCATGCGGCTTTGTGATTTTTGAGTTTTTTGGGGTTAAAAAGTAAATAATCCAATGTGACTCATATTCATCGTAAAATTTATCCATTTAACTCTCATGTAGTGATAAGAAAAGAATTAAAATTGTCATATTTCATATACAAACAAAAAATCTCCAATTAAGACGTGGCAAAATTGAGAGTACAGTTTAAGTTTTTCTTAAAAAGAAAATTAAAATCAGTTCAGAAATGTTAACAGATAGCAAAAATCAATCCATGGTCCCCCTTCCAGCACTTTCTGCAAGCGCCGTGTGGAAATTTCTGAACACTGTAGACGGAAGTGCCTCCCAAATATCCGTAATCGTCGTTTTAAGTTCCGCTTTGTCCCCTGGATTTCTATTCTTCAGATGGTTTTTCATTTCCCACCATAGATACTCAATAGTGTCGAAGTCCGGTGATTGCGGAGATGTTTTGAGTTAACATTATAGAGCAGATATTTCCGCACGATGAGGTCAGTTTGCTTCAGGCCATTATTCTGTTGAAAGTAGTAATCACGAGGGAGACCCAATTTCAGAACGGAAGACTGCAGGTTACGTTCCAGGAAGTTTTGACGTAGGACTACGTCTTTCATTTCTATACCGGGGTGTAAAATCAAAGTTTCGAAAACGAAAGCGTTACGTCGGAGACCGAGATTTTGAGCGTTAATAGCTCCTAAACAACTGAACGAAATGGTATGATAAACACTTCATTCGAAAGATAAAATGTCTACGCGTTCTATACTTGTTACTTTCTGATCCAAAAACTTGTTTCAATAGTCTTAAAATTGTTTTCAAAACAGGCTCTTGAAATCATCAATCGATATATAAGCGAGCGCCGCTCGGAAATCCACTCAGTTCTAATTGAACAGCGATTGGAGCATGTTGTCGCTGTTGTGGTGAAGCTCTTCGTTTATCATGAAAGCGCGAATGAACGGTGTCACCAAGAGCCTGTTTGTGCACCTTAAGCCAGAAGGGAATCCATCAGTAGGAGAGTGATGCCACAAACGGTTCCCCGGGAAGATCTCGAAGCATCCGCTACACACACACACACATACACGCGCGGAATTCTTTCCGTTTGGATGCCATTCAGCATCGAGAAAGATCCGGAAAATAATCTGCCAGTTCCTCTGGGAATTTAAAAATACATTCATGTGAAAGAGTTTATTTGGATGTTTTCTATCCATGTAACACTGTGACCAAATATGTTTCAATCAAGTGCTATTAACAGATGGTTATCGAGTTAGCATTAACCACTGGTGGGCTTCCAGTATCGAGGAACATGTGGAAATATCTAATCGTTACTGAAAATAATCTGCCAGTTCCTCTGGGAATTTAAAATAATATTGATGTGAAAGAGTTTATTTTAATGTTTTCTATCCATGTAACACTGTGACCAAATACATTTGGTTTTGTGATTTTTCAATCAATCGCAATTAACAGAATAGGTTCTGAAGATTATTCTTCCCCATCAGTAGGATATTTCCGTATATTGTATGCGCCCGCAATCGATTATTGTTCAGTCGCCGAAAGTTCCGAGCTCAGAGAGTTCATTCCCCTTTAGTTTGCCTTCCAAATTGCCATCGTAAACCACGCCTTCTCTCGATTCAATCACGCACAAAAAGCATTCTGGTGGTGAGATGCATTCATTTTTCGTGAGGACATCGACAAGACAACATCATTGCTGAGGGTGCTGGACGGCGAAGGATCGAGATCTGCCCTGAAACGCAAGCAGTTTGTTTGATCCTGTAAGGGAGCACAGAGAAGCCTATCCATCAGGAGAAGAGAAAGTGACCATCGAAGCAGCCGCTACACACACCCATACACGCACGGAATTCTTTCCGTTTGGATGCCATCTACAAAGATCCGGAAAATAATCTGCCAGTTTCTCTGGGGATTTAAAAATACATTCATGTGAAAGAGTTTATTTGAATGTTTTCTATCCATGTAACACTGTGACCAAATACATTTGGTTTTGTGATTTTTCAATCAATCGCAATTAACAGGATAGCTTCTGAAGATTATTCTTCCCCATCAGTAGGATATTTCCGTATCCAATATTGGATGCATAAAACCTTGTGCCTCCAACGTAACGCTCTCGTTTTCGAAGTCCCTCAAATATTCATTCATTCAGAATGAACTCAGATTCAACAAATGATCTCTAAATCAACGATAGTCCTACGTCACCCTTGCGGTTATACCATAGATATAACCCACTTCCTGTTTTTTTTTTTATTATCTGTATTATAGTGATTTTCAACTCATTTGGCTGGTTCGTCACTTTTTACTTCCATTTTTGGAAGAATGTCGGGAGTGAGAATTGAACTCGTGACCTTTAGCGTGAGAGGCATGGATGTTACCACTACGCCAGATCGCCTCCACCGTTCCAGGAAGATCAATTACGCCATTTTATCTATCGCCGAATCAATAAACTCCAAGGTTCCAGATCCAGAAGCCGTCAATGTACCATACATCATCTGACTACCGCAGCCGTGTTTACTGTGGGAACAAAATGCTGAACCTGGAGCACGAATACTGGTTTCCTCCTCACCATCTGTCTTCCATCCGATTCAAAGAGATTGGTTTTCGGCTCATCCGTATAAAAGACCTTGTTCTATAACTCCTTAGGTCTGTTTACACATCAATTAGCGAACTATAGTAGTTTTTTTCATATTCAGCTTTGAGATGAAATAATTTTCACGGCCAATACGACCTCTCAAATTGTTCCTGTATGCTGCTCTCCGGATAGCATCTGCGCTAATAGGTCTTCCAATGATGCCTGCCACTTCGGTAGTCAATTTAGGAATGTTTGTTATAGGGTTCTTTCGCAATGTTCGCATAATTACTCATTCATCATCAGAAGACAGGATACGTTTGTTTCATCTACTCGGGAGATTTTCCATGGTTCCTTCGTATTTCCACTTGTTTATGATTTTATTTGCTGTAAAGTGAGTTCTTCCGACTATATCTGCTATTTCCTGCAATATATTTTCACGACAATTCATATTTATTATCATTGTACGTACAACAATATCTATTATTGTGCTCTAACTTGCCATTTTGATAAAAAAAAATGCAAACATCAATAAAAAACAAAAACCAACACTGCCCAAGCAATGGTTAAGTGTTGACACCAATCACTGATGAAAAAAGTACGCTAATTCGCAAAGAAACTTACTTACAAGACTAATTTGTTCGGAGAAATTTAAGGTGTACACTCAATTTTGCGATGCCTAGAATAGAGATTGTTTTCAATTTTTAGGAATAAACAATTAGCAGAAAACTTTTCTCGGAATTTTATTGCACGTACAGCTAATTAAATGTGTGAGTAATAAATATGCATCGAAAGAATCAATGTATTCAAAATATTTCATACCAAATAAATGCAAAGTATCGTCTAGTAGCATTTGTACACTCAATTTTGCGATAGACTGTATGTCCTTTTGCCCCATTTTTTAATATTGGACAACAACAGCTTAATCTGCGCATACCCGCCAACACATCTGATTACGTAACTGAGCAAAATTTCGAATTTGTTCCTGTTTTCATGTGTTCTTCGCAACAATTTGTTTGATGACGTTAATTAATCATTTCCCTTGAAACCGGTTCCAATATCAATTACGTCATTCCCCAAAATTTTATTCATTTCATACACCGAATATTGTTCCAGATTCTGAAAAGTTATCATTCGGTACCAACCTTCAATTTATTCGATATGTTTTTATTGTCGTTTTCTTACAAATGCACAACTTATCTCTGCTGATAGTACCGATTCAAATAATCACAACAGATTCACGGAAAAGAGCAAAACAAAAATCACAACCGTGAAATCGATAGACATCCACCGTTCCGAACCAAACCAAAACTGATGCGCAAACACGTTCGTGTGTATATTTTTATTCTGCGTATCGGCATCAGTGAGAGAGGGTGGCGCGCAGAAAGTCCCCACTCGGCGTGTCATCATCATCATCATCGTCATCATTAGTGGTGAATTTCTTCAACATCTGTTTTATCTTTGTACACTCTAAATTGTATTTATTGGTATCAATTGGTATCTACAAATACCACGCTAACTTATGATTATAATGCTTATAACGATGAAAAAAAAAACATATCACTGTTGATAGATCATAACGAGAGGGGTTGACTACAGATAGCTATGCTTGAAGTTGTCACTAAAATACACCGTAAGCGTGTGCAACGCCTCCAGGATAGCGATCAACATAAGCGATAGCGAGAGAGAGGCAATCTTCCGCGGGTCCAGCTTATCGCGGACCGCCTCAAACAGCTCCAGCTCGGAAGAACAACAGTCCAGCCCGGAATCGGTGAGACTGGGTGGCGGCATGTCGAGCAGACCGCCACTCTCGGACAACATTTGGCTGCTGAAGGAGGCTCTAATGTTGATGATGCAGTTGTATCCGTCGCAGATTCGCTCCACGTTCGGATGAGTTTGGAAGGCATTCGGAGGACAGTAGCGACAGCAACGGCGGACATCTTTCCCCCCGTCCAGCTGTAACAGGTGAAGATCGTTCAGACTTAGTGATCGACGCTTGGGAGCGGCACCAGCGATGGATTGTTGTGATTCGTGAATGAGCTTAGACGATTTATGCAGTAAAGAAGGTGTGACTCGATTATTTGAAGATGGCAATTCGGCGTGGGTCGAATCAGATCACGAAACGGAGTCTACTGGCTCCTCGATCACCGGTTCGTAATTGAGCGTTTCATCCACTTGGATGAAAATCAACTATTTAAAGAGCGCATATTAGATAGAATGTCAAGTAAATTCGGGCTTTTCGGGCTTACCGGTGGATGGTCCAGCTGCATGACGCGAAATTCGTCGGTGAACGTGAGAATGTAAAAGCAAAAGGCCGTCGCTACAATCCACTCGGAGATTGAACTTGCCACGTGATATTCCCAGCCTCCATCCGAGGGGTACCATTTGCGCGGATCAGTTCCATTGAACAGGATATGCGATATGATGCCCGTCACGGCTACAACAATGAAAAATACGGTGCAAATCACCGAAATTGCCAGTCGAATGTGGGCTTTCATCAACGAACCAATGTAAGGTTGTAAATAGTAGGAAATGTATGCCTGCAAACAAAAAGTTTCAGATAGTACCCCGATGGAAGACATCGGACCTGATCACGAACATCACTGCCACACAACGTTGCCAATGTTCCAGTTTAAACTGGATTTTTCCAGTTTTCTTCCTCGATCCAGTTGAAAAGTCAAACCCTAAAATCATCCAGTTTTTTTTAAATATTGTCCAGTTTTATGCAATTTTTTTATATATGTGCTTAAGTTTTACCAATTGCTACACTATCTTTGAGTTCATATAAATATTATTTGCTTTAGGTCCCTAAATCATTCTAAAGTTCAGTAAATCATAGGGTCAATGTGCTCCATTGACTTTTAGTTGATATGAATGTAAAACCTAAGTAATCTTGCTCCCGTTTACATCCGTTTACATTAATCGACCATTCGACGAAATGAAAATCCAAAAATCTCATGTGTCACAACATGCGGCAAAGATTGTCTTTCGGTAACTTAAAACGGCGGAAAGTTGACTGTGGGGCCTCTGAGAAGGTAACCAAGAAAACATCTCTAAAACCAATGTTCCCTGCGATATGTCGCGCGTACTCTGTATCGAAGCTCAATCGCGACAGCGGAGGGTTATCTTTTTTTTACGTAATAGCCATGAATATCACCTATTAAAGTCATCCTCCTTAAGGGCTTTGGACCCTCTGCTCTGGTCCTCAATAGTTTCAAGATCTTTTTCGGACATGCTTCTACAGAGATCCGTCATTCGCAGGGTTTCTTTTTGACGTAGAACTACGTCTTTCAGGAAGGGCGCGACAATAGAACACAGGTCACGTTTCTATGAAATAAAATTAACGTTAATAACTATTTTCACTGTGAACGAATTCTCATGATTTGCATACCAATCGCATCGGGAATTCTCTAAGATTTGTTTGATATCCTATACATTACAATTCGCTTATCTCTAAACGGTTTAAATTCATGAAAACTGGAAGAATTTCATTTTTCCCATACATTTGTTTTGCCTATTTGTGTGCTAACCCTATCCGTATTTCGAATATAAGCACTCGAACATTTCTTAATAGATCAGAAAGATGTTTGCATTAATTGATAGGAAATATTTCTACGCGTCTATCACAATTAATAAGATGTTATTTTTCATAAGATGAACAATTAAATGTAAAATGTAAAATGTCAAGCGCTATCCAAACGTCCTAACTGCCAAGTTTTGATTGGCCCGATTTACGGTTTTCCCAACACAGACTTCAAAATCGATGAACCTGTGGAAATCCGCTTTGCAAAAATACATGCAAGTCGGGGGTATTTTCGTTCCCACCGAACTGTGTTTCCCTAACACGGACTTCCAAATTATTGTGCCTGGGGAAATCCGCTTTGCAAATACTTGCAAGTCGGGGGCATTTTTTGGTGTTGAGTATTTTTGTAGGGGAGGACGGGGTAAGACGGCACCCCTAAACATAGAGTACAATTAAACACAATGCACACAAAATTGAAGCATTTCATCATGACAGCATCGATCCTTAGGATGTTTTCCGCAATCACGTTGACTTCCAAAAGCTTTTCTTTTTATTTCATAATGTTATATGATAAATTAAAAAAGGTATGAAAAAGGTGCTACTAAAATCATGACGGGTCAAGTTGGTCACCACTAAGGGTGAGATGGCTACATAAAGTGACTCGTGAATCTAGGCGTTTAGAGGATGATTGTTTCCGATCAAATTCTACTACATATCAAGGTCGTTGGTAGATCAAACGTGACAAGGGTGGGAAGTGTTATTTATAGATTATAGGTAAGTATAACATGCTTAATGTGCAACCCTTGCGAAATTATCATAATTAAAATTTTTATATATTTGGTATCCAAAAAACATCAAATTTATCATGAATGTGCCATGAGTTATTCAACCAACATGTTCTCATTCAATTCGTCAATTAGGCGCGTTCAAAGGTGCGTTTATGGCAAATCTCATTTCTTACAATAGTGGCCACCTTGCCCGCGCTATGAGTCAAGCAAAAGTGTCTCAATAATTCTATTGAATGTTTCAAAAACATACCGTTTTCTATACAAACACACTCACACGGCCCGTGTGTTTATTATTGTAACATTGGTTCCACAGGACATGTCCATATTCACCACTAAAACACTAAATTTCTTGCAAGCAAAATAACAAATCAGTGCTCGTCGCCAGCTCATAAGTTTTTTTTGTTTATCATTACGTTTCACCTATACACACGCAAAAATGGGTATACATGATTGAGTGTAATGCAATACACCAAACTAATGTGTTATAAATGTCCGTGTCCGTCTTACCCCGTCCTCCCCTATTCGCTTGTCGTTGTGCAGACCGGAATGTTTCCCTGAAACGTACTTTTAAACTGAGAAGCCTGGGAAATCGTCATTTCAGATACTAGAGGTGAATGAACTTTCGCGGTTTGAGAACTACGTAATCTCATGTTTACGTGCAATAATTTCAGAGGGAAATGTAAAATACAATGATCGTATGACAATTCTTCCGTTCACATATTTTGGTAGTCCTAGGCATCGATCAAACGTAAAAGGACGTTCATCAAATTTATTTGTAACGAAGAACATAAAATTTCGATGCATTCTAAAATAATATTCGAAGTGGTAAACAAGTGGATTGCATATAATAATTGCGTAGTTCTACGTCGAAAACATGCGGTCGTGTCCTAGATACAATCCCTTACAATTTTTATTGTTTTCGTTAGGATGACCATTTCCGTTTTAAGGCGGTCCGAAAAATCACTTTTTTCCAAAAATGACTTTTTTCAAATATTCATAACTTTTGAACTACTGGACCGATTCTAATAATCGACATATCAAATTAAAGTCAATCACCTTGTATTTTTAGGAAAAATACCTCAATTACAGGAAATTGAAATTATGCTTATGTTATTATTGATTGTATTTGTTTTTATGGCTTTCATGGTCTCGGGACCAAGTGCGCTATATTTTTTTTTCTAGAGAGCTGAGGATTTTTTACATAAAATATCTCAAAATCAGAGATGTGTTCTTTTTCGTTTTTAAGTTAGGATTTTTCAAATTTAACCAATGGTTCAAAAAATCATTTTTCACCTTTATGCCAAAAACGACGTTTTTCAAAAATTCATAACTTTTGAACTACTGTACCGATTCAGATGCTTGACATATCGAATTAAATAACTTTACCTAGTTTTCTTCCAAACCAAACTGGCGAATTAACTTGATTCTAGTTGCATAGATCCAGTATAGTCGCATAGAAATATTGATCGAAGACTAAAAACATGTTAACTTTGGAAAACCACAACGGGAAAACGAAAAAGAACTCATCTCTGATTTTTAGATATGTTATGTAAAAAATCCTCAGCTTTCAAGAAAAAATATGAAAAAACATATAGCGTCCTTGGTCCCGAAACCATGTAAACAAAAAAACAGACACAAACAATAATCACGGAAACAAAATTCATCTTACTCGTAGGTGTAATATTTTTCCAAATCAGTCTAGCTCATTGGCTTTGATGTCATATATTGATCATCTAAATCGGTCTAGTAGTTCAAAAGTTATGAATTTTTGAGTACACCCAGTTTTTTTTTACGCGGGGGATACGTACCTCGTAAAAAAAAACCGCGTTAATTGGAAAATCCGCGTTAATTGGAAAATCTTACTATAAATAAAATCCGCGTAAAAAAAACCGCGTTTATTCGAAAATCCGCGTAAAAAAAACATGAAACTTCGTTGCACACGAAGGTCGTACGGAGGATTTCTGCTTCGCAGTGGTGTGCTCATCAACCCATTCTTGCATAAGCTTTATGCTATCTCGAGATACTTCTTCTTGCACTTGCAGATTCATCAGCTAGCGACCCAGCTTGTATTTCTCCTGGAAATGCTTTCTCTGCAGCGCTAATTGCCTCTGTTCCAACTCTAACTGCTTCTGGTCTAATTCTTTCTGTTCTGTCAAGCATTGGCGTTGCAAAATCTGTCCTCCGACTTGACGTGGTCGTTCCCATCGAAACTGGCATAGGCGGTGGAGAACAACGCGGCCAAATTGAATCTGTGTTCGCTACAGATGCATCGAACCTGGCACATAGGTGCGGCACTAATATCCGTCAATAGCACTAAGTTCCGTCATATGGTCTCAGGAAGCATGAGGGACAGATTTGATATTGCTCAGTTTTTTTTTACGCGGTGACCGCGTTAAAAAAACCGCGTTAATTCGAAAATCCGCGTAAAAAAAAACCTCGTAAAAAAAACCTGGGTGTATAAGAAAAAGAAGAAAAATCGATATTCCGCACTATCGGTTAACTTTGAAAAACCATAACTTAAAAAAGAAAATAAACATAGACTTTTCGACATGTTTTAATGGGCCTGCGGGAGCTACATTTTTAGTCCTTCATTACATCCAAATGAACAAATTTACGTCCTCTGGTTACACCAGGATTTCGTTCTAAAAATGCCACCAGGTGGGTAAATTGTTGTTTGGTTATCTTTTCTTCCCTAAAAAGCAAGACAAGATTTAAAATCAAAGTTGTCACGACGGATGAACTCTTCCGGATTCTACACACACGGTGGCAGTCGTAATAACGTTGTATACAATTCACTTCGTTTTCACCGTGAAGTGGCGTTCGTGACCAGGCCCATCATAATTCAAACAAACCTGCATCCAATAATAAATGGTTCCCATACCGAACGCCAGAAACGCTCCAACATAATGCGCCGGTCTGACATTAGTTTCCTGGAAGTTTCCTACGATACTCACTCCCAGACAGGACCCCATTCCGACCCAGAAAGCCGGTGCGTTTATACGCTCAACCGCTCGTTGAATATCCGTGTGTCGTAGGCCAAGTTCCTGAACTTGTCGGTAGCGCACGTAAATAGTGATTCCCACTGGAATAGTACAAAATATATTCCAAAAAACTTCCCAGAAGCTGGAAGGATGGTGACAAATAATTACACAGAACACATCCCACGCTAATCAGCTGCCCAAAGACGCAACTCTCCGGCGAGTATGTGGCGGCATCGCTTATGTACGGCACCGTCGGTACCACATGGCCCTGCAGAACTGCAGCGATGTAACTGCAACCAAGTGTGTGCGAAAAAAAAACATGATTAGCTAGCTAATAATTGATAAACAAACGAGGATGAGTCACAAACTGATTACTCACGTTCCGATGAAGGTAAAGTTGAACAGCAGGAAAACTGAGATGGGAAGTAGGTAAAGATTGGACATGGCGAGCGAACTTCTTGGAGAAGCTCTAGTTGCTTGACGATCGGAAGGTCAAGGAAAATAATAGGAACTAAATCGTTGTGCTTCGATTTTGTTTTGATTAATTGACTAAAAACAGTAGGCTGGGCGTAGATTTCGATGCATTATGTCACATGGATGACTATTTGCTACGCAAATAAAACTGGAACTATGGATTGGCACGTTTATTCGATTGGTGAACTCTTCCAAGACAAACTGTTGAAATAAAAATCATGGGCGTTATTATCCGTCAACCTGAAATTGATTTTCCGATTACCTTTTCATGTTGTATTTTATTCACATCGATTTTGCACAGCGTGAAAAAGAATGTTTCCGAAAATTAGCTGAAATTTGTTGAAAGAATTCGAATCAAAAACAGTGAAGATAGATTGCAATTTTTACAGCCCGTCGCGTTTATATGACGTTCTAAGTTTGTTATGACGGATTGTGATTATTTTTCCACCACTTGCATTCTGACAGAGTCGGGCACGGATCGAAATCGTGGACACCGCGCAAACAGCTACTGTACTAAAATGCTGTCAATTTGAAATTCTCTCTTTGCTGCATGCTCTCCTCTATTTTCAACATGTGCACAAGAGTAAATTCAATCAGCGGTTGTTACGGGTCGCATGATTACGAAGCATGCATGTTACCATATGTAGGGGAAGATGGCCCTGGCCCGACCCTTAAATTGCAACGGACTTTTATCACACCAAATTCTTGTTGTTGACGACTTAGGCATTGGAATGAATACTATAAATCTTTAACTATGTGTTGTACTGGTCGGTTTGGTTCATAGCTATTAGAAAGGGGAAAACTGAGGCCAAATCGAAAAGCCTTTTATTGACACTTTCAAAAATATGGTGAACCGACTCTCTATTGACGTAGAACTACGTCTTTCAGGAAGAGTGCCGAATCAGAAAACAGGTCACGTTTTTTATGAAATAAAGTTAACGTTAATAACTATTCTCACTGTGAACGAATTCTCATGATTTGCATACCAATCGAATTGGAAATTCTCTAAGATTTGTTTGATATGCTGTACATTACAATTAGCTAATCTCTCAACTGTCAAAATTCATAAAAACTGGATGAACTTCCTATTTTCCCATACATTTTTTTGCCTATTTGTGTGCTAACCCTACCCGTATTTCGAATGCTTATAACTCCAACATTGTTTTTAACAGATCGAAAAGATGTTTGCACCAATCGATAGGAAATATTTCTACGCGTCTATCACAATTAATGAAATATATTTTTTTATGAGATGAGCAATTGAATAACTGTAGAATATCAAGCGTTTTTAAACGCCCTAACTGCCAAGTTCTGATTGGGCCGATTTACGGTTTCCCCAACACAGACTTCAAAATCGATGTACTTGTGGAAATCCGCTCTGCAAATATACATGCAAATCGGGGGTATTTTTGTTCCCACCGAGCTGTGTTTCCCTAACACGGACTTCAAAATTAATGTGCCTGGGGGAATCCGCTTTGCAAATACATGCAAGGTATTTTTTGGTGTTAAGTACTTTTGTACTCGCTCATCGTTGTGCAGACCGGAATATGTTTCCCTAATACATACTTTTAAACTGAGAAGCCTGGGAAAGTCGTCATTTCAAATACTAGAGGTGAATGAACTTTCGCGGTTCGAGAACTACGTAAACATGAGATGTGCAATAATTTCAGAGGGAAATGTAAAATAGAATGATCGTTTGACAATTCTTCCGTTTACATATTTTGGTAGTCCTAGGCATCATATCAAACGTAAAATGACGTTCATCAAATTTATTTGTAACGAAGAACATAATCTATTACAAAAATCTCGATGCATTCTAAAATAATATTTGAAGTGGTAAACAAGTGGATTGCATAATATAAATGCGTAGTTCTACGTCGAAAATATGCGGTCGTGTCCTAGATACAACCCCTTAATTTTTTTTTTTTTGCAGCGAATTCACTCCCAATTGGCCGAAAATGATATAAAGGGTTTTTTAATAAGAGCGCTACAAAAAAATTTTTTTCAAGTGAAACAAAAACGGGTTTGGATATCAATGAATTTCTTTATTCACGTGAAAGTACATTTGATGCCATTATGTATGGAACTCGATTTCTTTTGCATGGCCACCACGGGCCCGCTTGCAGAAGTCCAGACACTGAACCCAATTTCCGACTGTTTTGAAGCATAAATCGGCCGATACTGGTGCAATTTCACGTTCGATATTCGTACAAAGTTTCATCAATCGTCGCTGGCTTCTTGGTATAGATCAGTGATTTTCAACCGGTGGGGAATTTGGTCAATAAAAGGGGGGAATTGTGCCAGGGAATATTGCACAATTACTTCGCTTTGGAAATGATTAGCAAAAATTGTCACAAAAACATTATTGGATACGCTAAAATTAGCGATTCTCGGAAAACATTTCCAAATCTGAAATGTAATGTTCAATTTAACAACTTCGCAATGTTTGAAAAACTTTCGTCAGTGAATGATGATGGAACATACGACGAAACAGTACAGAAGACCATAAAAAAGGAGATTGTACATGTGTAACATCAAACTCCATTAGGAAATCCCCCATTACGCCATTCAATGTCTGGAGTCCTATCTCTTGTCTTACCAGTTAGGCTGTTAGACTCTCACTGCGGAGCTGTGTGCAATCTCTTACTAAACATCGGCATATGCAGTATATAATGCAGAGTGACATACAGTAGTTATGTCGTGTCCCACACAGTACAGCATTTGTCAAGGCTTTTTACAACAAGTGAAACTTGAAACAAATTTTCCTTCTATCAAAAAACAAAATTTGGACATGGTTTGAACTGCTTCCCGACAGGCAGTGACGAAATTTTCGGATCAATTTCAATTTTTTGCTGTCTTTTGTGTGAATCTGGAAATCTGGAAATCTGTAAATCTACATTTCCTACAATGCTGCTGAAGGAAATAAAACACCGTAATGTCGGGTTTACATTTGGGAGATCTATAGCTATAGATGGATTTATTCACCCGAAAATATATGTAAACGGGTGAGAATATATATGATACCCCAGCAAACATTAAGTCGTATGAATAGCTATAATTGGAGGCGATATACATACAACCAAGACACATTTGTATGATACATGATGCAGATAACTAGCATATACACACAAAAGTGGAGGCGATATACGTATATGCCATATTTTGTACGCATATAAAGCCGTATATAACGATATGGGATGCTTTTTGGACTGATATGCGATTTGATACGACAACGTTACCACTCAATCCATCGATGACATGGAAAATCGTGTTTTTTGCATTTTATGCGATTTTAGATATATATGATCGATATTTTGATTGATATTTTATGCGATTGTGATTTGATACGAAATTATATGTGACTTATCATGTGCAAAATTATACGATTTAATGTTTGCTGGGACACTTCTTCGAGATATACTTGTATAGAATGTATAGAATAAATGCAGGCATATATCTAAACGCTGATTAATTTCTCACTAGTGAGAAATCACTAAAGTTGGATGCAGTTCTACTTCAGGTGAATAAATTCACCGAAAATATGAATATATTCATTATAAAAGTTCGCGCTAGTGTAAACGGTTGGTGCGATTCCTATAAATCTCATCATATTTCTTCACACGAATATATCACTAGTCTAAACCCACCCTAACAGAGTAAATATCGAAGATGTCATGAAGGTGGCCGTACACTGTTTGCCCGGAGGTCAAATATTTGATATTTTTTGACAGATAAGGTTTGATTTGATATTTGTACAAACACTATTTTGTTTGCCACTCTTCAATTTTCAACAGTAGTAAACAATATCAAACACCGAACATGGAAAAAATCAACTGAAATATTCAAGGTAACCTAACCATGTACCGACAGGTTCGAAGAATTGGCCGCACGACCGTGGCGGCCAATTGACTGGGCCATTTCGTGAGATAACACGCTCATTAAACTTGGTTTTCAATAAATCGATTGCCTCATTCGCTATGTGGCTATGTGGCGCCGTCCTGTTGAAACTGTGGGACAGAACCCGATTCAAATAAACAGGTTATGCAGGGCATTCCGACAAGCGAACTATCAACAACCGTCGTAAGGATAACACTTCGGAATACACGCGCTAATCGAAATTAAATAAAAGAACACAACTTAGCGAGAGCGTCTTTATTGCTGTAACGATACATGTGGAATGAGAGGAAAGAAAAACTTTTACTTCTTCTGCTGCTGCTTTCTGTCACTTATAATTGACTGTCATATTCATAGCGGGGGTAGGACAGTAACACTCGACGAGGAAATATCGCTAAGGTACAGGACATCCAATACTCCTCCTCGATATTTTCAGTAATGATCTGCTTCTTATTTACCGTTGTTTACCAAACCCAGCATCTCCGCAAACCGTCTCTGCTTTATTGCACCAAGGGGCTTAGTTAACACATCGGCTATCATGGCCTCTGATGAGCAATACTGCACCGACACAACACCTTTCTCACACAGGTCTCTGGCGTAGAACATTCGCGTATCTATGTGCTTAGACCGGCTAGACTGACGATCTACTTTAACGAACTGGATACAATTAGTGTTGTCTTCTTAAATCGTAGTTGGCCCCTCTTGCTGAATGCCCATTTCCACGAACAGCTGCCGCAACCAAACAAGTTCCTTGCATGTTTCGGATAAAGCTATATATTCGGCCTCCATACTTGAAAGAGATATTGCGGCCTGCTTACGGCTTGTCCAACATATTGTTGCTTTGTTCATTTGAAATACATATCCCGTAACGGACTTCCGATCGCTAGGATCACCGCTCCAGTCCGCATCGCTGTAACCAATTAGCGTCATCGGTTCTTGTCTATTCACTGAAATTCTCAATTTATAATCACTGGTCCACAGCAAGTAACGAACGATTCGTTTCAGCTCTGTCCAATCAGTCTCCAAAGGCTGGCTTATCTTTCTGCTTAAGATTGATACAGACGACGCCACGTCTGGCCGCGTATTGACCGCTACGTATAGTAAGGCGCCTACTAGACTCCGGTACTCACTGTTATCCGGAAGTAACTTGCCACCTTCTCGACTTCGGTAATATTCAACATCCAACGGTACTTTAGATCCTTTTGCTTTATCTAGCTTAAATCGGCTTCCCACCTTCGCAACGTAAGTTTGTTGATCCAAAGCGTAGCAACCATTATTGTCTTTTGTAACGTGAATCCCGAGAAAATGAGAGATTTCTCCAAGAGACGACAAACTAATTCTGTTCTTTAAAAGTTTCTCAACTTGGTCAACTTCCGCTTCGGAGGTACTTGCAACTATCATGTCGTCGACATAAATTAAGATATAAAATAACTTTCCATTTTCTGATTTCTTGCTAAATAAACATGGATCCGCTCTGCCTTGTTTGAAATCCAAATCTCCGAATATTGCACAAATTGTGTCGTTCCACACTTCTGCTCCCTGTTTCAAACCGTAAAGACTGCGTTGGAGCCTGCAGACGAGGTGCTCCTTTCCGCGAATAGTAAAGCCCTTTGGTTGCTGCATATATAGCTCCTCTTGCAATTGTCCATGCAGATATGCGCTCTTGACGTCGAGATGCCTTACAGTCATCTGCTTATAACCTGCTACTGTCAACAAAATTCTGAAAGTTGTCTGAGTAGCAACTGGCGCGAATACAGTGTCATAGTCAACTCCTGGCTGCTGAGAGAATCCCTGTGCAACAAGACGCGCCTTGAACTTCGCAATCTTGCCTGAAACATCCTCTTTTCGCTTATAGACCCATTTGCAACCTATGGGTTTACGGCCGTTGGGTAACTCCACGAGACTCCAGGTATTATTTTTCATAAGAGAATCATACTCTTCTCGCATGGCCGCTCTCCATAAATCGCGTTCCGGTCCTTGTACGGCGTCATCGTAACTTACTGGCACGTGTTCAACCAGTTTTACAATGTTTACAACGTAATCTTGAAACTTCACAGGTAGAATACCTCGGGTGCTTCTATGTTCTCGTGGGTCATCTCGCTCCGATGCCTCTTCTAACTCAACATCCTCCTCATCAGCTGGCGCTTCTACTTTATCGCATCCGTAGTATTCATCATCGGAATCAACGGTAGGATCTAAAGACTCTTCTTGCCCTGCACTAGATGAACGACTATTCTCCTCCTGAGCTGCATCTCCATCTGCTGTCGACTTGAACCAGGTATCATCACCTAAACTTTCAACGACTGGATCATCATCAGATGCTTCCATGAACGAGCCATTACCTAGCTCAATGAACCGCGCATCACGGCTGATTACAATAGTATTCTTAGTCGGATTGAGAAAACGATACGCTTTGCGGTCCTCGCAGTAACCCACAAACACGAGTTTTTCAGCTTTAGTATCTAACTTCAACCTCTTCGTATCTTGTATATATACATACGCAATGCTTCCGAACACCCGCAAATGACTCAGAATTGGTTTTTTACCAAACCATTTTTCAAAAGGCGTTTTGTCGATCGAGCGAGAGGGAGGGCGATTATGTAGGTAAGTAGCGGTATAAACTGCCTCACCCCAAAACCTTTTATCAAGTCCTGCATCAGCGAGCATACACTTCGCCATCTCCAAAAGCGAGCGATTCTTCCGCTCGGCAACGCCATTCTGCTGCGGAGAATATGGCGCCGTTAACTGAGATTTGATCCCTTCTTGATCATAGAATGACTTGAGCTCCGCATTAACATATTCTCCTCCTCCATCTGAACGGATAACGCAAGGTTTCTTACCAAATTTAGTTTTCACTTGGGCTACGAATCGCTTGATATATCCAGCAGCGTCAGATTTGTGTCGAAGTAAGCAGACTATGGTGTATCGACTATGGTCGTCGATCAAAGTCATCAAATATCGGGCTCCACCAGGCGTCACTGTGGACATTGGTCCACAAACGTCGGTATGAATCAGCTCAAGAATGCTGCTGGCTCTATTTTGGGATGCTTTCGGGAATGGAATACGAGACAATTTACCTTCTAGACAGGGTTCGCAGACTATTCTCAAACCACAGTCTTTTATCTGCATTCCGATGCCGAGATTCTCCATTTGAATCCGCTCCACTGCGGACGGATCACGGTGGCCGAACCGCCGATGCCATGTGTGTTGGCAATTCTGCAGATGTCGAATCTCCTTACTTAGCTTAACGTACTCCACTGTTTTCAAAACAAACAGGTTCCCGTACGACTCACCCAGAGCCACTTTTTCACCATTCGCACTCACAATGTCACAGCTAGATCCAGAAAAGTTCACTCGGTATCCTTTTGACGTGGGACTACGTCTAACCGGAGTATATGGGGGGTAAAATGAAAACCCATTTTTTTGTGTCAGCCGTCGTACTGACAACAAAGCACTATCCAGCTTAGGAATGTACAGTACATTTTTGAATAGGATCTTTTTCACTAGTCCATCACTATTCACACAGTTGACATAACCTTCACCGATTCCATCGGACTTTGTCATGGAACCGTCTGCCAGGACCACTTCCGTTCTGACACTTCCATCCAGCTTTACGAAGAATGAGCGTTCGTTTGACATGTGACTAGAACAACCGCTGTCGATGTACCAACAGCTTCGATACCGTACACTTCCTGCCATGAAACACAAGTCAGCATCGCTCTTTGCGATCTGCTTTTCATCACATTTTTTGTTCTTCACTTGTTTGTCACTTCTCGGAACTTCCTCGCGTTTCTTCGACTGTTGCTGTTGCAACAAACGGCAATCTTTCCGGAAATGTCCGGGCTTCTGGCAATGGTAACACACTTTCTTCTTCTGCCCCTTAGATTGCATTTTCATCACTCGTTCTCCCGAATCTACACTTCGTTCCGATCTTCGTTGGTATTCGTCCAACAATCTTTGTTTGACAAATGATACCGTCAAATCAGCCTCAGGGCGACTTTCGAGAGCTGTAACCAAACCACTATACGAATCCGGAAGGTTTCTAAGCATCATTGCAACTTTTAACGGGTCCTCCAGAGCTTGTCCGGCACACACGATACGATCAAAGAGTTCTTCAAATTCAACTAGATGTTTTTCAACATCACCACTTTCGCACAAGTTCAGGCTACAAATTCTTTTCAATAATGAAACACGAGATGTAATTGTGGCCTTTTCGTGGTATGTTTTCAACTTTTGCCACACATCTTTGGCCGACGTAGCATCCTTAACCAAACTTAACTGGCTATCTTCAATATAAAGCACAACCGTCGCGTGACACTTTTGGTCTAATCGTTTCCAGGCTTCAGTCTCGGGCTCTGGCTTTGCATAAACAACTACAGACCAGAGATCTTCCCGTTTCAGTAGCATTTCCATGCGAAGTTTCCATGTCTGGTAATTTTGATTACACAGACGAGCAAACAGAAACTTGTTCTCAGACATTTTATCTCCTATTCACACGCGCACGACAACTTTCACCCGCACTGAAAGTATTTTTTCACCGACTTTATTGTTCACACCAATCGATCGAGCAGTTACCACGACTCTCGCATCGAAAACAAAAGAAACGAACCAGTCAGTCACATGTGCCGCGATGAACAAAATGACTCAGTCAAAATGGACGCCACCAAACCGCGTTGCAGCGCTATGCCCTCAAAAATACTTCACTATTTTTCGATTAGCTTCTGGGCCCATAACCTGTGGGACAGAACCCGATTCAAATAAACAGGTTATGCAGGGAATTCCGACAAGCGAACTATCAACAACCGTCGTAAGAATAACACTTCGGAATACACGCGCTAATCGAAATTAAATAAAAGAACACAACTTAGCGAGAGCGTCTTTATTGCTGTAACGATACATGTGGAATGAGAGGAAAGAAAAACTTTTACTTCTTCTGCTGCTGCTTTCTGTCACTTATAATTGACTGTCATATTCATAGCGGGGGTAGGACAGTAAAACTCGACGAGGAAATATCGCTAAGGTACAGGACATCCAATAGAAACCACATAATGGGCCAAACATATTTGGTTATCATTAAGCGGTAACGATTCCCATTCACAGTAATCTGTCGGTTTTGATCATCACGGAAGAAGTGCGGCCCAATGACGCCACCGGACCATAAACCGCACTAAACCGTGATTTTTTCGGGATGCAATGGTGACTCGTGGAGTACGTGTAGATTGCTGCCTGACCAATAACTCATATTTTGCTTATTGACGAAGCCATTCAGCCAGAAATGAGCCTCATCGCTGAAGATGATTTTTTGATGAAAATTCGGGTCCTTTTCAAGTTGTTGCTCAGCCCAATTCACGAGCATACGATGCTTCTGGTGGTCAAGCGGCTTCAGTTCTTGCGTCAATTTGATCTTGTAAGAATGTGGGCGAAGATCTTTTCGCAAAAATCGCCACAATGACGTCACAGAGATGCCCAACGCTCGAGAACGACGTGTGAGAGACTGATTTGGGTGTTCCTCAATTGATGCGCTAGCGGCAGCAATATTCTCGACACTACGGGCACTTCTTTGTCTCGCTGGCACGGGAACATTGTGTAGTGTGCCCGTGGATTGTTGATCTGGCAGGACGATTATGACGACCATAAATTGGACGTAGCGTTCTTAAAGTTGAGGCCATTGACTCCGAATTTCCGTAGAAAATTTTAATAATCTCGACTCGTTGTTGGATCGAATATCTTTCCATTATGAAATGGCAAACCTTACTGAAGAGAAATGTCAAGAGAGCGGGAAAAATATGGTCTCGTTTGCTGTCGGTATCGGTCTACTTTTGTAGCGTACCTATTGAAATACCCTTTACAAGTTACAAGACTAATATTTTTAGTGAAATTTTGATTATGCAAAAGAGCCCTGTTGTCCACAACAATTAGTTGTTCCGTTTGTTGGCACATCGTCTGGTTAATCAGCAGTTCCGTCACGCCGCGTTTAGTTCAAGAAATGGAATTGAGCAAAATGCATATGCGTGTTCTTTTTTTTTTTTTATAGAGGTGAGGAACGCTCTACCAGCCTTATCTGGGAAGGGTTAACCCAGACGTCGAGTGGGGATCGCACCCACAAAAACCAAGCCCTCTACTCGTTGCCTTATTCCCCCTGGGACCACATCTAGGCGGCTACTTCAGGGGGCAGCTGTGCTCATGCACCCTCGAGTTTTCAACGCTGACTAGCGTTGTCCTTCCCTTTTTCTCAATATTTTTTCTCTCTATTCGCTTTTCATTCCACTGCGCTTATGTCCTCTTCGCAGGCATCCATTTACCCGTCGAGACGTGTACCGATTAGGAATTGCCCTCCAACTTGACGCGCGCCCCGTCACAATCACCCTCGCAGGATTTCTCTTCCCAGCGGAGTGCCGATTAGGTAGTGCCCTCCTACATGACGCGCACTCCGTCACAGCTACTCTCGTGGGGTATGCACCGTTTTGATCATGGCTTCATCCTCCGCGGTGTTTCTCCATCCAGGCCACGATCAGGCGTTGCCAGGCAGGCATTTTTGCTGTTCTCGCGGCAGTATCCGGTTACCTGTCGAGACGTGCACCGATTAGGAAGCGCCCTCCAACTTGACGCGCGCCCCGTCACAGTCACCCTCGCAGGATTTCTCTTCCCAGCGGAGCGCTGATTAGGTAGTGCCCTCCAACATATGCATATGCGTGTGAGCGGGACCATCCTTATCTTAGCCTGTTTTCAAAGCAATTTTTAGCTATTGAAACAATTTTCCGAGTCATTAACGCTCGTCCACTCAATTCGTGAACAAATGATTCTATAACGATACTTTCATCAATGTGATTTCTTTGATATGGTGAGATATCCTTCATACCATATCAAACATTTTGTTTTCTTCGCTGTCAAATCCATAGTCAATGTCACCCAACGGTATCGAATTATCATCGATACCTTGATTTTCGTTCAATGCTAAATGCATAGGGATGTGAGCGTAACCATCTTCATTTCTTCTTCTTCTTCTTGTTAAATTATAGAGACTTCAAACATTAAAGTTTATTCGTCTCTAGCCCTTGTGAAGAAAACTCACCCTCAAACTACTTCCCGACCTGCCTTGAGAAAGACACTTCATTGTCGTTCAACGCTCGTCAGCAAACCGTGTCCGCTTTCTACAACATCAAACGACGTTCTTAATCTTCGTCTCACATCACAATAACAATTAAATGGATTTCCGAGCGGGTTTTACTGTTTTCAAAGCTTTTTTTTGTAGAACTACGTCTTAAGGGTTCCAAATCAGAAAATAGGTCACGTTTTTAAGAAATAAAGTTAACGTTAATAACTATTTCTGCCGCGAACGGATTTTGGCGATTTACACCCCAAACGAACCGGAAATTCCCTAAGATTTGTTTGATATTCTATACATTACAATCCAATAGTCTGTATATGGTTTAAATTGATGGAAATGGGAAACAATCCCATTTCCTCATACACTTCTCGCGTAACTTTTGAAAAGGTCCTAAGTAACAAATGAAAACAAATCGAGTTAATGGATACACACTATTAGTTCTTAATCATTGTATGCATTGCAAAAACAGTCGTTCAAGTTTCTATCCTTTTTACCTTTTTATCACCGATACAAAAAATGTCCAATATACTGATTCGAATATTAAGCACTCGGCTGTTACTTCGGACGCCACTTTCCTCTGACACTCGATACGTCCAGCAATCAAAACAACACAAAGTCGCACTTCGGTCATTTTGAGTTTTTGTTATTTTCGGGTGTTGATATTGTTTTTAGTGCAATTCAACGAGTAATAACGACAATGATATGCCTTTAGCACGAAGTGCAAGCATATGGATCGTTGTTCAGTAGTTATTTTCAAATTCTCATCGTGCAACGTAATTTGTCCAATGTACAAACCAGTCAGTCAAAACGTCCAATGTAACATTTTTCACTCGGAGACTTCAATTTCGAACTAAAATCACATAACAGCAGTTACGATTGGTTTTTCAGAGTTATTATTGACTGCTAGTGGAAAAAGTAGCGATAAAGATCATTTCCTTTTGAAACAATTCGCAAAACAATATTCCGATTTTCAACTTCGTTTTTCTCGAGTTGATGTGAATGTTACATAGGACCTTTTCAATAGTTACGCGAGATTTGTTCTGTCCATTTGTGTGCTTTCCCGAACAGAGCTGTCAATAACGAGCAACGAAGGGGAAATCGTAAGATGTAAAGTCTCTGTGAACAAAGGAAAAGAAATAGAACTGAAGGGGAATATTTGTCTAGAGTATAAACAGTGGATCTCGCTGAGGCAAACTTTCATTCTTCGTGAGGAAATCGACTGAACAACATCGACGCTGGACGTGCTGGACGGCGAGAGATCGAATGCCTTTCTCAAGGCAATGGGGGTGGAGGAGTAATATTATGGATAAAGTAAAGTTTTTCAAGGGCCTTTTTGAAGGTTAGAGACGAATGAACTGAAGAAGCCGTTCAGTACCGTTCTATATTCAAAGCAATGAATATCATTAGTTCTTCCTTGTTTTGCGTCATCACACGTCTTCGTTTCAGAGAGAGCTGTGGACGCGACCAAATAACTCACTCGCTAATGTCTCTGGCATTGCAATCATTGCATCAATCTGACGCCATTGCATTAAGGTTCTGAGCTACACAATTGTGTGCGAAATCATCAAGCTAGGCTATCGTCAGTTCACCAAGAAAATACTAGTTCTGGAATTTTGTCAATGATTTGGTTTCGCTTCACGGTAAGAAAACTCTCCCCAGAAAGGATGACAGCTAAGCTAATATAGACTGGCAATATTAACAGAAAGGGCTTCTGTGCTTCATAACCCGTACGTAAAAATAGTGAATCTTCGCTACGCTGGAACCCTAGATATCCCGTGTATCCCGTGTGCATTGGCTCTGAAACGATGGAACAATCACCAATTTTTTTTATGCTATGATTGACGATTGTTTGGTGTTGCAAATTATGCAGTCGTAATGATAAATATAAACAAGGAGGGGAGATAGCGGGAGGGAAATATTTACGCTAGGATATTGGTAATGAATCTCTGCTGAGGCAAATATTCAGCCTTTTTTCAAGCAGTTAACATTGTTTGTTTTCTGTCATCAATGCATTGAACTGACGCTATGGTGAAGCAGGTGTTAAGGTTGTGCACCCAAAAAATATTTGGGGAATACCAAATTATTCAATAAGTTATATCAAGTTATTAATTTATTTGGGCACGCGTGCCAGTCGCAAAACTGCTTTCAACTAGGATTGCATTTGCGCTAATATTGATCATAATGAAGCAGTGCTACTCTTTTCGAGGTTGTTGAGATTAATGGATAGAGTTTATTTTGTTTATTCAGTCACCAAGATAGTAAATGTCGTTCTGAATTTTTTTATGTGATTTGGTTTCGCTTGCCAGTAGCAAAACTTTCTTCACTAAGGATGACAGCTGCGCTTATCTCGAGCATGTATTGTTCTGCGAACATAAGAATGAGTCATCAAATGATTCTACAATGAAAAATATCATTTCAGGGCGACCAAACCGGTAGAATGGTTATTCTAAAATTTTCGTAGCATTATTAAATAATATCCGTAGTTATAAAAAAGCGTCTTGAACACCACCTTCTATAATGTTTTAAACTATTGAAACAAGCTTTCGGGTCAATAAATAACAATAATATAACTCTTGGACATTTTGTCTTTCGAATGAAGTAAGTATCATACCACTCCGTTTAGCCGGCAAAAAGGTATTAACGTTCAAAACCTTGCACTCCAAACGTCACGCTCTTGTTTCCAAAACATTCAACTTACACCCCGGTACAAAAATGAAAGACGTAGTCCTACGTCAAAACGGCTTAATTCGTAGATAGCCTTCAGAAAATCAGAAAATAAAAACAACGAGAACGAGAATATAGTAATGAAACTAAGTTTCTGCAGACTTGAGTTTTCGTATTTTGAGTTATTATTTGTCAAGATATGTGTTAACAAATATGGAGTCCCATTGTCCAACATAACGAGTGTGGAGTCGCCTTATACATAGTGTTCACAGATAATGTTCACGATGTTTTATTGTTGGTGGGTGGAGGAATCATAATCTTTTCACGAGACTTTGAACAATTTTAATCGCTGAAGCCAAAACCCTTCAATATAGATTTATATTAGATAATTTCTTTCGATATTTATTTAAAGATAAATATGTTTCGTTTCTCGTGTTTATTTCGATTTAATTTTGGAAGTGAATGGTGGTGAATGATGTACACTACAATGTATCAGATTACATGAGCTCTAGAACTAGTGGTAACGATAGCATAGGAAGTAGAGTAATAATTTCGACTGTAAAATAATCGAACAGCTGAATAATATAAAATTTCTTCTAACGGTAACTACTCAAACGCGCAATTCAATCATCACAAGCATCCGTTCAACAAAATCAACTTATCACTAATATTTGCGTTAGACTTTTGGCATTAAATGCAACTTACAACAGCTAACGTGGCAAAAGTAACTGTTTACTGTATCCTCCCTCGCGGAACAAGGAACCTAACAAAAACTCTATGCCCAGAACCTCAAAAAAATTCCAGCCACATTCCCCGCTGAAAAGAACTTTTCATGATTTTACGGTGCTACATTTGATCGTGGTCGGGGCAGCTTCACGTACTTCCCGTGGGGACATTGTTGCTTTTGGTTGTTGGTGCCTCGATTCGAGCTTCGTGCTGGTGCTGCTGCTGCTCCCACGCCGTGTCCCTTCACGCTCTCCGAGTTTGCTCGCTGCTATTTTACCCCCGGGCAGTTTTTAATTGGGGGCAACGAAGTGGTACCCGATTGGCCACCGCCGCCCCCGTGATGATGGTGATGATGATGATGGGCATGATGGTGGGCGTGTTCCCGGTGGCTCTGCAGCTGCATACACTTGTTATGCTGGCAGATTTGCTTCCGCAGCTCGGCGAGTTTTTTCTCCATGTCTTTCTTGCGCTGTGAGAGGTACATATGCAGGATGTTGTCCTTTCAAGAGAGTAATCTGATTCTGTCTATACTTACAGCAACTTCGTGTTCCAGCTTATCCTGCACGATATGGATCTTTTTCCTCAGATCCATGATTCCTCTCACCAGGTGATCGGCAGTAGTTTTCATGTTAGCCTGATGTAAAAAAAAATAAAGAAATTGGCTTTCATTACAGTTGACACACTTTTCTATACCATGATTTTGAGTTTCTCCGGCGAATGCGACAAACAGCTGGGCTCGTCTCCCTTGAGCGGGCAGTTTTCCGGTAATCGCGCCAGACACGGTCTCCGCCTTCGACACCCCTCCAGGTGCCAGGTGACATGCTCGATCTGATGCTGCAGTTTGGCCTTCTCTCGACAGAGGGCCTCTCCCTTCGCTTGCAGTTCCGCCAGTTGCTTTTTGCGCGCTTCGTCAAACTGAAATTTAGCAGCATTCTTTCAGAAAGTCGTGATTTCACTAGCCAACAGAACCTTAGAAACCTTCGCCCGCCGGAATGCTTCCTCTTCCTGCATGTCTCGAAACTTGAGGGCAAGATTTTTGTAATTGGATTCGATTTCATGGCGCTCCTTCAGCACATTGTTGATTGACTGGAGAACGCCAATTTCTGGAATAGGCAAATAAACCGATGGTTAACGAACCAGTGCGTTTCCCGTCCAAGGCTAGCGTCGTAACGGGCAAAGTAATGATGCAACAAAAATTCGATTGGGGTATCATGAGGTGGGATGTTCTCATGTCTTCGCTTTTCACCCACATTTGGACGAATGAAATGAGGGGAATTATTTATGCTACCCTTTCTCCGTTCGCTCCAGAAGTTGTTGTCAGAACTGATATGCGTACGATTGTTTTTCACAAACAAATAATAAACTTCCTGTAAACAACGACGTAATGACCTAAAGCCTTGAACAGGATTGTATTGAGCAAACTTTGGGTGGCTAATGGAAAAATTTGCGATTATTATTTCCCCCATATGGCTTGTTATGCGGGCGCTACACGATTCGTCCAACGTTTCACTCGAATGTTGGACTCAAACATTTGACTCGATGAATCGACAAATGTTGTGACGAATGTGCTGCTACACGGTGAAGTGAATGTTCGATTCAATGCAATCGGTCCAAACAATCAGCGAGCATTTGGATCGAATGTTTATTGTTTTTATTTGCCATCAAAAACGTTAGGAAACTGGATGCCGATGCGAGTATTGAAATTGCTGCCGTAGCAATTGTACTGATATCGGACTGTAAATTAAAAATGCTTGAACTCAACATTATTAAACTGCAATATTTTGCCGAATATTTTGAATTTTATGAACCAATTTCATAGTTTCTTCATCTAAAACTTGTAAACAAACCAATCTGTCAAAGATAGATTCGGACGAATCGTGTAGCGGTGTATCGAATGTCATCGAGTGTCGAATCAATGAATGACAAAAATTCTTTGACTCGTGCCACTCGCGTTGGAAGGTAATCCACAACGAACGGATTACCTTCCAACGTGAATATTCGACGCTCGACATTGGAGGCTCATAGCTCGTCAGTCGACTACACGATGCGTCGAATCATCGAGCGTCCAGCATTCGAGGGTGTTCGTAGCATCGTTTAGCGCTGGCTTTATTGTCGTCGTGTCGCAGTTTGTGGCTTGTTTACGTATTTAGAGGGAATCTATTCTAAGAGCAATACTCTTCGTGAACATCTCGAAAGGACTAAGAAATGTTCTGGCGAATACTACGGTCATTTTTAAATATGGTACATTAGATTTTTCGATGACTTTTTCATGATTGAAGATATTTTATCGTTGAAGATTTTATAGAATTTGAGTTCAAACCTGATCCAAGAAATCACATTTGGGTCGGGCGGGTCATTTGGTGATGTTATCATCAAACTTACCCCGTTGCGAATCATCAAATGAATTGAACACAAAAAAATAGAATTCAAGAAAAATGTTGCAATTTGCAATTTTTTTTATGAGAGTTGAAGAGTGTTAAATTTTCACTGAAATACGTTGAGAGTGTAAAGTATCACAGTAAGCATTTGTTGTCAGAACGAGACGAAACCAGGCAACAGTCGGTTGATTCCGGACTAGAAAACATTCAATATTGGACCAGATCATGATTGGTTAATTCTAAAGTGTTGTCAATAATAAGGGTAAATGATTTTGGTTTGTCCAGTCGAAAATATGATCATGGTTTGTTCACTTTTTTGAATGCTCTAATTCAGCACACCTTTGTCAAATCAGGTATTCGAGTTTTTCAAAACATATAAATAAAATTGTCTTTTCCATGATTTACAGTAGTTTTATAGTATATTTGTACGGATTTTCATGTTTTAAAGGATTATAAAATACACCCTCTATTGGTGTCAATGCGCCCCTCATTCGAGCTAACTTTTAATCGATCACCAGATGATTATTTCGCACGTATTCAGACCTTTTCTGGATTATAACACTTAAAAATATCATGCTTGCACACGATTTGTATCAGATTTACAAAGTTAAAGCATTAAATTAACGCATTTCGATGACCTCAATTCTGATCATGAGTAATCCAATTCGCTAATTTTGTTTTGTCCACATGATTTCTATGGCAACCGCTTGGCGCGCTGCAGTTTGTTTATGTTTGTTTATGGTGTGCTTCGCGCATAGCAGAAGTAAGGTTTTTCTGTGTTGATTGTGTTGAGGTGAACACTATTAAAATGCCCAAGAAAAGGAAATATTCTGCAGAAAGCCTAAATTATGAATGGATCAATATGATGACAGTAAACTAAAGCAATGATAAATGCAACATCTAACTGTGAATTCGAATGTTTTCATTCAAAAATGGTGATTTCTAAAACCGGACAAACCATGATCATTTTTTGGACAAACCATGATCAGAGGTGTTGAAACCATGATCATAATTCCTCTTTAAGGAAAATGGTTAAAAAACATAATTAGTATTGGCAACTAGAGATTTGAGGCTTTTCAACAAACTCAAACTCGTATCGATTATGTGTGATTTTCATGACGAAAAATCGATTTGCATTTACTAGTTGCGTAAAAACACCCCAAATCGGACAAACCAAGATCATTTACCCTAGTTAAGAGCTGATGAAGTGAGAGGGTTCAAAAAAAAAGTTGTGCCATGGCGTACACGATTCCAGCTCTTCTGATTATCTGAAACAAAAAAAATCGAGCAGATTCTAAATCAGTGAAAATGCTTCCTTCTATCGCATGAACCTCGGACAAGTCAATAACATCTTTTTTTACAAAATGGCGGCCGTTTGAAAAACAAAATGCGGGATAAAACGTTTTGACGTAGAACTACGTCTTTCATTATGGGTGTCAAATCAGAAAACAGGATTTTGGCGATTTACACACTAAACGAATCGGAAATTCCATAAGATTTGTTTAATACGCTATACATTAGAATCCCCTGGTTTGTAAATGGTTAAAATTCATGAAAACTTCAAGCGTTCCCATTTTCTCATACATTTGTTCTGTCCATTTGTGTGCTTTCCCGAACAGAGCTGTCAATAACGAGCAACTTATCGACGAGCAACGAAGGTGAAAGCGTAAGGTGTAAAGTCTCCGTGAACAAAGGAAAAGTAGAAGAATGAAGGGGAATACTTGCCTAGAGTATAAACAGTGGATCTCGCTGAGGCAAACTTTCATTCGTCATCGGACTGTTGAGCAATCCAGTTCACTTTGCTTTCGCTGCGCTTCGATCTAAGATTGGACCCCACCAGTGGTAATCCAACTTGGATATCGTCGTTTGGTTTTTCTGTTCGTTTTTCGCGTTATTCGCATCGTGTGTTTTTCTTTCCGCGTCATAAATTGGACGCTTCGCGTAATGTGTGATGAGCAAGAAGAAAAGGAAGGCAGGCTCGAGCCCTGCTAAAAACGATCGCATGCCAGGGGCAATCAAATTTCGAGGCAAGCGTCATCTGATGATGCACGCGATGTTGGTGCAGTGAAAAGCGCTCGCACTAAACCGAGCCTTCGCGAGTATGACGCCGCATCGAACAACAGCGAAGTAGGCGATTTCGGCGCGTCTGTCGAAAATGTAAATGCCGTTACCCAGGCAGCAACCAAAATCAAGTTCCCCCCGCTGGTGGTGAAGGCGGTCGCTCTTGACAAACTCATCAGCGAATTCGCATCGATGGGTGTTACAGCAGTGTACAAGCTGTGTGGCATAATTCATTTTTTTTTCCAAGCTGTTAACATCGTTTGTTTTCCGTCATCATAAGGGCTTCGTTGGGGCATCATCAATGCATTAAACTGACATTATGGCGAAGCAGGCGATAAGTTTGTGCGCCAGAAAATTATTTGGGGAATACCAAGCATCTTGAATGTCTTACTGGAATCATTTGGGTTCGCGTGCCAAGCGCAAAACTGCCTTCAACTAGGATTGCATTTGCGCTAATATTGATCATAATGAAGCATAGCTACTGTTTCGAGGTTGTTATGACCAAAAAGAGTTTATTTCGCTTGTAGTCACCAAGAAGTAAATGTCGTTCTGGAATTTTGTATGTAATTAGGTTTCGCTTGCCAGTAGCAAAACTTCCTCCACTAAGGGTGACAGCTGCGCTTTTCTCGAGCATGAGAAAGTAATGCAACTTTTTCGAGCGCAAAATGATGAGAAGTGTTTATATTCCTAGTAGTTTCAAGCCACCAATGTATGGCGACTTATATAAAATAACAGTGTAGTTCTACGTCAACAATGCGGTCGTATCTTGGACACAACCTCCTATAATTTTTTTTTCTAACGTTTTCCGATTTCGCAGATTGTATCCATCTAAATTCGACACGAATCGGTTCAGTAGAACTTGAGATATCGTTTACGCCAGTTTGAAAAAACTAGTTTTGAGAAAAATGTATTTGAAGTTCATTGTTATGGCCGTGAGATATCGCATCACTAAAATGGCCTTTACTCGGTAAATAATATGATTTTCGATATGTCTTTTCTAGGGTATATTCTTGAATACTTAAACTACAGAAATATGAAGGAAAAAATTTTGGTTTTTTTCCAAACCTCTAGACTAGAATACTCCCTTAAAGAATGTTAAATTTTCACTGAAATACGTTGAGAGTGTAAAGAATCACAGTAAGCATTTGTTGTCAGAACGAGATGAGACCAGACAACAGGGGGTCGATTCCGGACCAGATAACATTCAATATTGGACCAGATATTGGTTAATTCTAAAGTGTTGTCAATAATATTTGAAAATACACTTGTACATAATGTACTCACGATACATGCTTTCAAACTAGTTTTTACGGCAAAGAATAATAGAAAAATATTATATTAATTCCAAAATACGTAACTAGTTTGTACTACATCAACCAAATGTAACTATTCTTAAAAAATTGCAGTGGTATCGCAATTCTATGTCCAGAAATTAAAGAAAAGGGGTGGTTCGAGAAGTTTCAAGACTCAGGTTGTTTTGGACAGTTACGCAAAGCAAAACCTCGAGAAAAAGAAACGCTCGAGGTAACTCTACAAGAATTTGTTGATGAAATACGATTGTGTCGTTATGGACGATGATTCCGAACAAATTTCTAAACAAGAATTTTGTACCTTGGGTTGAAAGGTTGAAGTACCCTCAAAAGTTCCTCGTTTGGGTAGAAACCTGTATTTCCGGATTAAAAAAATACGCTTTCGTAACTTTTGGAACAATGAACCATGAAGCTTAGTCGAAGGAGGAGTGTCTCCAGAAGAGGTTATTGTCTTTTCTGACACGACATGGTAAGCCGTGATGATTCAAATTCAATGAAACAGTGATACAACGACAATTGTTTTATTGTGTTTTCCAAGAAGAGGAGTCCGGCCATTACCGAATTGTTTAATGTCACCAATATCATCACCATCGATAATTGGGACTGCTTCCCATCTCTTCCAAAGTTCCAAAGTCCAATCAGTTGGACAGATTTGCACAATTCAACATGGCCGCTGTACTTCTATTGGGAAGCTCTCTCGCTCTCTTGATGCGGGCTGAATAGGAAGTGCAACAATAACAGTGCGGAGCTCATCGTGTCGAGGTCCGAACTGGAGCGTTGAGTTGTTAGCACGAGGTCCCACTTGTACTAACTCCTGTGAATAGTCTATCAAGCAGGGGTCGAATGGATTCGAAAATTCAAAGTCAATCTCGTTCGATTTCAGGGGTGCAAAAATACCCCTATATTAACAAATATTTCACCATTCGGCATACATCATATATAGATAGCAAAGGGGACGGGGTGCAACCAGACACTTCCGTCCCGGGTGCGAAAGATCCACTCGATGTCACTGTTGACAATGATCTTTTTTCTTTCTTTCTATATGCTGAAAGACTCGACACCACGTTATCTTCAAATTTAAAAAAAATAGTTTTCAATCTTTTTACATGTTACAAAACGCTATCAAAGGGTCCCAACGCTGACAACAGATAAGGCTGCAAACACACAGAGCGTAAACAAATGTTTTTGTATTTTTCAAGTGTCAAGTTTCTATAAGACCAGTTACGTTATCCGTTGTTTTTAGTTAGTTTGAGTAATAAATTTGGGAAATGTCGGTAGGAAAAGTGGTCACGGATAGAGAAAAAGCATAAATCGATGCGTTTCACCAAGAAAATGTTTGAATTAGAGAAATTGCTCGTGTGATTGGACGATCCTATCAAATATTTTTCAAGTATTTGACGAATCCTCAAGGATACGGTAAAAAGAAGAGAGCTCCACGTAAATCGAAACTGTCTGACCGGGATAATCGGGAAATATTTAAAACAGTTTCGAATACTTTGAAATCGCTTATGCAAATAAAGCGATCTTTGAATTGGAATGTTTCACGTGAGACAATTCGTCAAATTTTGGGAAAAAGTCCTTACATAAAGAGGGCTAAAAAGGTTCAAGCCCCTAATCTTACACCATCTCACATCGAAAGAAGTCTGAGTTTTGAGCTCACATGAATCAACAGTGGGACATGGTATGTCACAACAAAGAACGTTTTCAAAAGAATACATAGCAATATATAGCAATATATACTATAACGAAAAGTTCTTCAATTATTTTTTGACGTAGAACTACGTCTTTCATCAAGGGTGTCAAATCAAAAAACAGGTCACGTTTTTATGAAATAAAGTTAACGTTAATAACTATTTTTGCCGCGAACGGATTTTGGTGATTTACATACTAAACGAATCGGAAATTCCCTAAGATTTGTTTAATACCCCCCTGGTTTGTAAATGGTAAAAATTCATGAAAACTTCAAGCGTTCCCATTTTCTCATACATTTGTTCTGTCCATTTGTGTGCTTTCCCGAACAGAGCTGTCAATAACGAGCAACTTATCGACGAGCAACGAAGGGGAAAGCGTAAGGTGTAAAGTCTCCGTGAACAAAGGAAAAGTAGAAGAATGAAGGGGAATACTTGCCTAGAGTATAAACAGTGGATCTCGCTGAGGCAAACTTTCATTCGACATCGGACTGTTGAGCAATCCAGTTCACTTTACTTTCGCTGCGCTTCGATCTAAGATTGGACCCCACCAGTGGTAATCCAACTTGGATATCGTCGTTTGGTTTTTCTTTCGTTATTCGCATCGTATGTTTTTCTTTCCGCGCCATAAATTGGACGCTGTGTGATGAGCAAGAAGAAGAGGAAGGCAGGCTCGAGCCCTGCAAAAAACGAACGCATTGCCAGGGGCAATCAAATTTCGAGGCAAGCGTCATCTAATGATGCACGCGATGTTGGTGCAGTGAAAAGCGCTCGCACTGAACCGAGCCTTTGCGAGTGTGACACCTCATCGAACAACAGCGAAGTAGGCGATTTCGGCGCGTCGGTCGAAAATGTAAACGCCGATACCCAGGCAGCAACCAAAATCAAGCTCCCCCCGCTGGTGGTGAAGGCGCTCGCTCTTGACAAACTCATCTGCGAATTCGCATCGATGCGCATCGTGTTACAGCAGAGTACAAGCTGTGTGGCATAATTCAGTCTTTTTCCAAGCAGTTAACATTGTTTGTTTTCCGTCATCATAAGGGCTTCGTTGGTGCCTTTGAGAATGCATCAATGCATTAAACTGACGTTATGGCGAAGCAGGCGTTAAGGTTCTGCGTCAAAAAATTATTTGGGGAAAACCAAGCATCTTGAATGTCTTACTGTCTTATGTCGCAAATCTGCCTTCAACTAGGATTGAATTTTCACTTATATGTATAATGACTTATATAAAATAACAGCGTAGTTCTACGTCAACAATGCGGTCGTATCTTGGACACAACCTCCTATAATTTTTTACTTTTAAGTTTGCTAGGTTATCTTCAGTGACGAAAAAACAGGAAGTGGGTTATATCTATGGTATAACCGCAAGGGTGACGTAGGACTATCGTTGATTTAGAGATCATTTGTTCGAAGTTGAATCTAAATCCATTCTGAATGAATGAATAAATGAATATTTGGGGGACTTCGAAAACGAAAGCGTTACGTTGGAGGCACAAGGTTTTATGCATCCAATATAGGATACGAAAAACCTTGTTCTGAAGAATAATCTTCAGAAGCTAACCTGCTAACTGTACTTGATTGACAAATCACAAACCCAAATGTAATATATGGATATTTTATGGATAGAAAACATTAAAATAAACCCTTTCGCTTGAATGTAATTTTCAATTCCAAGGGGAACTGGCAGATTATTTTCCAGCAACGATTAGATATTTCCACATTTTCCTCGATACTGGAAGCCCACCAGTGGTTAATACTAACTCGATAACCACCTGTTAATAGTACTTGATTGAAAAATATTTGGTCACAGTGTTACATGGATAGAAAACATTCAAATAAACTCTTTCACATGAATATATTTTGAAAATTCCCAAAGGAACTGGCAGATTATTTTCCAGCAATGATTAGATCTTTCCGGAACTTTCTCGATGCTGAATGGCATCCTAACGGAAAGAGTTCTGCGCGTGTATGTGTCGATCCTTCGCCGTCCACCTCCTCCAGCACGTTAGGCAACGATGTTGTCTTGTCGATGTCCTCACGAAAAATGAATGTGTCTCACCACCAGAATATCGCTTAAGTATGCTTTTTGTGTGTGATTGAATCGAGAGAAGGTGTGGTTTACGATGGCAATTTGGAAGGCAAACGAGAGGGGAATGAACTCTCTGAGCTCGGAACTTTCGGCGACTGAGCAATAATCGATTGCGGGCGCATACAATATTGGATACGGAAATATCCTACTGATGGGGAAGAATAATCTTCTGAAGCTATCCTGTTAATTGCGATTGATTGAAAAACCACAAAACCAAATGTATTTGATCACAGTGTTACATGGAAAGAAAACATTCAAATAAACTCTTTAACATGAATATATTTTGAAAATTCCCAAAGGAACTGGCAGATTATTTTCAGTAACGATTAGATATTTCCACATTTTCCTCGATACTGGAAGCCCACCAGTGGTTAATGCCAACTCGATAACCACCTGTTAATAGCACTTGATTGAAACATATTTGGTCACAGTGTAACATGGATAGAAAACATTCAATTAAACTCTTTCACATGAATATATTTTGAAAATTCCCAAAGGAATTGGCAGATTATTTTCAGTAACGATTATATATTTCCACATTTTCCTCGATACTGGAAGCCCACCAGTGGTTAATGCCAACTCGATAAACACCTGTTAATAGCCGCGCGTGTATGTGTGTGTAGCGATGTCTTCCCAGGGAATCGTTTGTGGCATCACTCTCCTCCTGATAGATTCCCTTCTGGCCTAGGGTGCACAAACAGGCTCTTGGTGACACCGTTCATCCGCGCTTTCATGATAAATAAAGAGCTTCACCGCAACAGCGACAACATGCTCCAATCGCTGTTCAATTAGAAGTGAGTGGATTTCCGAGCGCCGCTCGCTTATATACCGATTGGTGATTTCAATAGCCTGTTTTGAAAGCAATTTTAAGACTATTGAAACAAGTTTTTGGATCAAAAAGTAACAAGTATATAACGCGTAGACATTTTATCTTTCGAATGAAGTGTTTATCATACCATTTCGTTCAGTTGTTTAGGAGCTATTAACGCTCAAAATCTCGGTCTCCGGCGTAACGCTTTCGTTTTCGAAACTTTGATTTTAAACCCCGGTATAGAAATGAAAGACGTAGTCCTACGTCAAAAAGTTCAATTTGTATGGTCCTGATGGTTTCAACGGGTACTGGCGTGATTTACGATAGGAGAAACAGTATTTTTCAACCAGGAATTTTGGTGGAGACTCGGGTGTGATTCTGTGCAACCGGAAAGCTCAAGATAGCCTTCACATCATTCAAGGATTACATACATGATCTGAAATATTCTCTCCTACGATATATTTTTGCGTGGATATCGTCACAAAAAATTCACATTCCAGCAAAATAATGCTACTATTCATACCAGCAAGGAAACTGAAAACTTAATTTTTTAGACTAACTGGTTCGCTCTCCAGACTTGAATCCTGTTGAAAATCTTAGGGGGATCCTTGTACGCAGAATCTACACTGAGGGAAAACGGTACACAACGATTGAAGAGCACAAAGTCGCAATTTTGGAAAAATGGAAAAATATCGAGAAATCCGTTCAGAAAAAATTGGTAAATAGTATGCCAACACGAATTTTCCAGGTTATTAGCCCAAAATGGCAAGGTTGCCAGTTATTGACATGTAAATCTGGCAATAGTTTTGAATTTTTCATTGGTAATACTTATGAATTTTGATATGGTCTTATAGAAACTTGACAGCTGAAATTATCATATTTAAGTACAATAAATGAACAAACAATTCTTTTGAACGAAATTGACGTTAAATATACTATACTAGCTGACCCAGCCAACTTCGTCCCACCCAAAATTTATTTTTCGTTATGACATTCACGTTTTCTTACTTAACGCAAGTTCATGGGTCCAATCGCAGAACTGTTCATTGATTGATCTTCTAATCTACCCTTTGAAATTACCTTTCACTATAAAATTCCTAGTACTTCTACCAAAACTCGTCATTATAGTAGTATTATTAGGTGATTATTTTCAGACACAATTCTTGTTCAAGATTTTCCAACCACTTGCAAATAACGGGCCTGATTCTCGAATACACTTCACGGTGGAAACAAAATAAACGGCACGCCATTGAACTACGTTTTACGAGTTAGTGAAGTGTCGAACATAATGATGAGTTTTCAGGCAGAATGAGCACTTTTCAAATAAAAAATCTTTAATGAAAATTAACTTCTTCGTATCAAACTGGTATTCAATGTGAGTGGAAAACTTTGTTTTCTTCATGTGATATAATAATCTCATACAAAAATTTCATATGAATATAATTTGATATTATAATGATAAGTTTAGTGGGAAACTAATCTCGTATCCAGATGTCGACACTGTACCGTTGTCATCGCCAAGACGGGTCTATGGTACTAGGTGAGGCCGTTTCGTCACTAAGTGGGTTAGGGGAGCGGCATATGAACACAGTACGGAAGAAAGCAGAAGGGGAATTATTTCCTTGAAGCGTGAAAGAGACAGACTGATCACGAGCGAGCTTGGACACAAGCGTATTGTGTTTTGTTTACAAACAAAACACAGTAGACTTCCAAGATGGCTGAAGAGTGGTTTTAGCAAGTTGGCCCACCTTAGGACATACTTCTACGCGCCTTGGTCATCGCGAATACGTTTCATTCCGTTTCCACCGTGAAGTGTATTCGAGAATCAGGCCCAACATGTTTCTCCGTTACATGAAATAAATGTTTGAAACAGAAAATATGAAATAATGAAGACAGCCCAAAATCGGACAATTCCTTCTTCGAGTTTTGCTCTTATCAAGACATTCGGCGATCCATTTTTATTTATATAAATATAAGAAACTATTGGCGATCTAACGTACAAATCTACACCTAGGCGGCGCTGCGGTTAAAGTGATGATGGTTTCAAATTTTGCCATGTGAGCTTATGGAAGGTTTGTAGTTCTTTCCATAAATTACAATGTTATAATCATAAAAGATTATTTGATTGCGATGAGTTTGTAAGAAATTTAATTCTGCGCAATTTTATATATAACATGTTATTTATTTACCTCTTTCAGTAGTCAAAACTATAAAAATGTTGACAATGGTTGAATTAAAGAAGGAAATTCGAGAGCACAATCAAACACAAGTAGAAAAATGCACGATTCCTGCATGTAAGAACTACCTTGGAAAGCCCGGAAGTAAAATATACGTGATTTGTTTTTGAGTTTTAGGTTACATTAGCATCATTTTCTTAGTTCAAAAACAAAATCCAGTCCGGGTCTCACCAATCGTTTACGTTTTGCGTTAGATCGCCAATAGTAGTGAGTTTCATCACATTAAAATTGACGAATTTACGTTGGATTTACAACCAGATGGCGCAGAGAGTAAAATGAGGATGTTTTGTTTTTTTGGTATGAAATTCGTTCGAATTTTCTAGACAAATCAGAATTTATATCCAAATTTCCCGGTTTCATGTATTCTTTCCACGCTGAAAAGGTTAGAAAATCATCATTTTATAATGTGCTATGTATATTACGAGGAATGGCTTGTTATAAGTATTGTAACTATATTTTTTTTTCAACTAAGTAAACGATGAATAGGGTGTTTTGCGCTAAAAATACTACAAATCTTTCTCGTATCGACCCCTACATAATCAATGATATCAGCCAATTTGATATGATATTGATTTCATCGCAATTATCCATAGTATCAATAACCGGTATGCATTATCAATCTTAAAATTTTCGAAGATTATCTATGACTTTGGTCAAATCACGTGTTGAAACCATCGTAAATATACAAAACTCCAACTTTCTTACCATATACTGACGACATTCAATGGCTGAAATTAATCTAAATTGAAATAAAATGAATAATCACCACCGAATCTTGCTTTTCAGTGCGTAAAATAAACAAGCACCCTCACTTTTGTAGTTCTGAGTTCTAATGTAGGTGTCGCATGAGCTGATTCAGCTTTGCGTAAATTCGTCAATTGGCGATCTAACGCAAAACGTAAACGGTCGGTGAGACATCTGGATTTTGTTTTTGAACTAAGAAAATGATGCTAATGTAACCTAAAACTCAAAAACAAATCACGTATATTTTACTTCCGGGCTTTCCAAGGTAGTTCTCACATGCAGGAATCGTGCAATTTTCTACTTGTGTTTGGTTGTGCTCTCGAATTTCCTTCTTTAATTCAACCATTGTCAACATTTTTATAGTTTTCACTACTGAAAGAGGTAAATAAATAACACGTTATATATAAAATTGCGCAGAATTAAATTTCTTACAAACTCATCGCAATCAAATAATCTTTTATGATTATAACATTGTAATTTATGGAAAGAACTACAAACCTTCCATAAGCTCACATGGCAAAATTTAAAACCATCATCACTTTCACCGCAGCGCCGCCTAGGTGTAGATTTGTACGTTAGATCGCCAATTAATCTCCACTTTCGAACAAAGATCTATTTCGTTAGCGCAAACATCAAATGGACTAACAACGATTGTCACTATGAAATTGTAGAACGTATGGGAATTGAATTTTCGCAAATTTGGGAACATATGGGAGTTAAATTTTCGCAATCTAGGAAATACAGAGAAACTGGTAGAAAAATAAATGAACAAGGGACAGGGCCACGTGGTTTATGGATTCAAATAACATCAATTGAAAAATTTAGTCCAAACTTTAATTACTTAAAATTCCCTTCGGGGCAGCTAATAAAATGCAATTCACCTCACAAACACTGATGTCACCACCGGATGGCGACACTGTTACTTCGCCATCATGGAAATCAGTATGCTCTACCAGTTTGTTAAGGGAGGGTTACACTACGAAAATCAATCCATGCTTCGTGTGCGTGAAGAAATAATTGTGTTAGATTTTCGTGATAAGTAAACTAATAATGAATGGAAAGAACTTCATAGAAAAAAGGGTCATAGAAAAAAGCTACGTGTTTTAAGCATTTAAAGAACATCAATTGATTATTAAAATTCAAATATTAACAATATAGAGGTGCCTTCACATCTTGAGGGGATTCATTGCATTCCCGCATAGTTGTATCTTTAGAAAATGCCGTCAATGTACTTTTAATAATACGAATAGATGAAAACATATGCAGAAACTGATTCTGGTTTATTTTGGGGCAGAAGTTGTACAATGTAGCTATTATTTCCTTCAAAACTGCACACTGATCTTGGATTTAAGAATCTGTAATGATAATCCTTCTCTTGCACATGTGTTTTAAGCGAAACATCAATTCTGGCAAATGGCTTCAGTAAATGTATACTTTGCAAATAATTCACTGTGCTCTTAGGAATGTCACTAAGTATAGAACATGTATGAGGATCTTGTTTTGAATGATGCAGTAGATGTAGCAAATCTGCAAATAAAAACAATATATACACTGAAGTACCTTTGAATGAATAAAACACAAGTAACAATACAATAAACAATGCATGAAAAGTGATGAAAATTTATGGCTTATTATAAAAGCAATTAACGGTTACGAGATACCATGAACATCAAACGCAAACGACATAAGCACACCAACACCCATTTCTTCCGCAACCCAACCCGGCACCACCTTGACCCTTGTCGCAAAATATTACTGCCGAAATCAGTTTAACGGGAACTTCTGTGCCTTCCATAATATTCATACCGTTGGTCCAAAAACAAAAATGAATCACAGCATTTGTATGGTTGCTATTTACCCCCTCCAGCATCATAACCACAGCCAACGCTTTGTTTATGACCCCGTAACCCCATTTACACTTCACCCAACCCGACCCACCGAAATGTCAACACTTTTGACAGCGTCGGAACACTAAAAGTAGACTGGCCCACAGCGTGGAAATTGTGGTAGTAGTGGATGCGAAAATAAATATTTGAATTATCAGGGGCACTTTCGGAACGAACGTTATTACTTTCACGAATACCAACGCCCCCCGGCGGACGAGGCATGGAGAATCACTGTCTGGAATTGGAGTCGCACGTTTTCGTTTTATTGTGTACTTCTCAATTTCGTTTTTTTTTCTGTTGCTGTTGATGCTAGGCATTTGTTGGATCAATGACTGTTTCGTATGTGCCCGTGCCCCGTGGGAACTATGACTCCGGAAGTTGGGAAGTGCAGGTACACAGGAATTTCAATGGATAGGAAAGGTGAAGTTTTGTCACCGACAAGATTTTGCTACCACTGGGTGCAAGGGCTACGTCTGAATCGATAAAATATGATGGTAGGAACAACATAAAACACATATCCAACAGAAATAGTTACGTATTTAAAATGGAAACCCACTTTCTTCATTTTTGCATATCCTTTCTTTGATCTCATCCAAGCTGTTTGGTGTCAACATAATTAATCCTTTCAAGCCTAATTGCTTCCAACAGTTTATGAATTCCAACGTTAGGATGGGTTTAACAATGTCTGTACTTTCACTAATTTCGTTACTGCCAAATATCAAATTCTATTCACTTCGACAACAGCATTCTTTGCTTTGCAAAGAATATAACATCCTTACAATTCGCAAAAATGGCTCAGTTTTTCAAGCCAAACTTCACACAAATTCCAAAGCGCCGGGAGCTACGAATCCGGGGAAGAAGTTTGAACCGATCGGGAGGAAAAGTTGAACTAATTCCTGGAGCCAAGCCATCAGCTGCAACGGCCCGCACTTTGCGAGTTTGGCTCGAACAGGAATGGGGTTTGTTTATGCGGTTGCCACCTGACGACCCGATGGTTGGCAAAATTCCAGGCGCGGAGAGTTCGCACGAATGCCACGTCTACGAGCTATTTTCGGAACATTGAAGAACTCCCAAAGTCAATAAAGATAACTCAAACAAACTTCTTCTTTGTGGATGATAGTAATCACTTCACTTACATCGTGAGGCTTTCGCACGGGAGATTTTTAAACGTGAAAATAATTTATACGTACATTGAGAAAGGCTAATTCGATGTTTTCACTAAATACAGAAAAACACATTTTTCCTAAAAGATTTAAAATTGATAAAAATTCTTGAGTCAATTCCGCTTGGAAGTATAATGATTAAATACAACCCGATTGTCACACTATTATCGTTAAATCAGGACTATTGTATCGTTTATTTCAGCTATTTCTAGGATTGGATGGATTGTTCAGCAAATGATTGACAGTGCCAGACTTCCCAATTCAACTTCATTTCTCACAAGAGACTGACTCGCTGGAATGAATCGAATGCACTCAAGTGCTATTCGATATGCGATATGTTGCGCCCGTATCTGGTCATGCATATTCGTGCCTAAAGTAATGGCATCTTAGAAAACAATGTTAGCACAGAAACAGCTAAGAATACTTCGTGGACATGGCCCAGTATATTCTCAAACATGATTGATCTTGAATCAGTTTCCTGGTCAGAACAATTTACTACTCATACCACTTAATTTCGCGTAGCAAATATGACAATTATTTAGTCGAGGAGTTCTTTAGGACTGATCATTTGAATGGAGCGATTCAAATGATCAGTCCAGGATCTGACCATAGTGAAGATCGGGTAACCAACCCCGGTGGGATCTTGGTCGAATGCTGACAGGGAAGGGGGCATATCCGAGCGTCTGTTCACCATGGAGGTGCGGCTCAAAACAGCGTCTGATCCCCATGTTAGGGACGGCTGATCACTGTCTTCGTGCCAGCGGGGACTCTAAAAAGTGCTGTGCACGACGGTCCTCCGGCGAGACAGTGGGTTGGTGCAGGCCCTGCAAGCCATCCGTAAAAATAAAACGCACAGGAAAATTCACAAAGAAATTCGAGACAGGACAATCGGGCTAGACCCACGCAAAGAACACGGACTAGAGACTTGCAGTCGGAACATGGAACTGCAAGTCTCTCAATTTTCTTGCGAGTACCCGAATTCTTTCGGAAATATTGAGAGCCCGCAATTTCAACATCGTAGCGCTGCAGGAGGTGTGCTGGAAAGGTTCGATGGAGCGATCGTTCCATGGTGGGTATACCATTTATCAGACCTGCGGCAACACACACGAGCTGGGTACAGCTTTCATCGTGATGGGGGAGATGCAAAAACGGGTGATTGGTTGGTGGCCGATCAATGAAAGAATGTGCAGATTGAGAATGAGAGGCCACTTATCAATGTCCACAGCCCCCATCTAGCTAGCACCGATGACGATAAAGAAGAATTCTACGCGCAGCTAGAGCGTGAATGCGATCGCTGCCCAAAACACGACATCAAAATCGTCATCGGTGATTTGAACGCTCAGGTCGGCCAAGAGGAGGAGTTCAGACCGTGAGGAGATGGAGCTGCTTTATCGTTCTCGAGAATCGCGGAAGTTTTTCAAGAAACTAAACGCCTCGCACAAAGGCTTTGTGCCGCGGGCCGAAATGTGCAGAAACAAGGAAGGAGGCATCTTGACGAACGAACGCGAGGTGATCGAAAGGTGGAGGCAGCACTACGATGAACACCTGAAGAGCGCGCAGACAGGAGACCAAGACGGCGTTGAGGAGGACTACACCGGTGCAATGAACAACGACGACGTACCACCCCCAACGATGGGTGAAGTTGGGTGAAGTTAATGGCCTCCTTGAAGGGTGTGTCACATCAAATTGCATCACGGAAAAAAAAGCTGTAGAAATTCGCCCAGTAGACCGATCCTTTTGAAAATTTTAGACAGTAAAATCAAAACTATTAAACAACTTTTGGCATTTTCTTTTTATTCATACTTCAAGCCCAAGCCCGTATGCTCGCACCTTCCTCTTTACCCCGTCCATAAGGTTCTGTACAACGTCAGGTTGTAGTTTTTTTGAACAGAATTCCATTTTCTCTTGAAGTCCGCCTCCGATTTGACAACTTTTGGGTTCTTCCGGAGGGCCTGCTTCATAATCGCCCAATATTTCTCTATTGGGCGAAGCTCCGGCGCGTTGGGCGGGTTCATTTCCTTTGGCACGAAGGTGACCCCGTTGGCTTCGTACCACTCCAACACGTCCTTTGAATAGTGGCACGAAGCGAAATCCGGCCAGAACATGGTCGGGCCCTCGTGCTGCTTCAATAGTGGTAGTAAGCGCTTCTGTAGGCACTCCTTAAGGTAAACCTGCCCGTTTACCGTGCCGGTCATCACGAAGGGGGCGCTCCGCTTTCCGCAAGAGCAGATTGCTTGCCACACCATGTACTTTTTGGCAAACTTGGATAGTTTCTGCTTGCGAATCTCCTCCGGAACGCTGAATTTGTCCTCTGCGGAGAAGAACAACAGGCCCGGCAGCTGACGAAAGTCCGCTTTGACGTAGGTTTCATCGTCCATTACCAGGCAATGCGGCTTCGTCAGCATTTCGGTGTACAGCTTCCGGGCTCGCGTCTTCCCCATCATGTTTTGCCTTTCGTCGCGGTTAGGAGCCTTCTGAACCTTGTATGTACGCAGGCCCTCCCGCTGCTTGGTCCGCTGGACGAATGAACTTGACAAATTCAGCTTATTGGCGACATCCCGGACCGAACTTCTCGGATCACGTCTAAACTGCTTAAGTACGCGCTTGTGATCTTTTTCACTGACGGAGCATCCATTTTTGCCGTTCTTCACCTTCCGGTCGATGGTTAGGATCTCTAAGTATCGTTTTAGTACTCTGCTGACCGTGGATTGCACGATTCCCAGCATCTTACCGATGTCCCGATGTGACAACTCCGGATTCTCGAAATGAGTGTACAGGATTAATTCACGACGCTCTTTTTCGTTCGACGACATTTTTCCAAATTTACGAAAAATTGACAGTGAAGCATGGCCAACGTGATCTATACACTCTTATCTGATTATAAGCGAAAACTGAAGATATAATTCCTAAAAATTAAATTTCTACAGCGTTTTTTCCGTGATGCAATTTGATGTGACACACCCTTTATTAATCAGGTCAAGAACCACAAAGTAGCTGGTAAGGATGGCCTCGTAGCGGAGCTCTTCAAGGTCCGAGAAAACTTGTAGAGTGTATGCACCGGTTGATAGTCAGAATCTGGGACACAGAACAGCTACCGGAGGAGTGGAAGGACGGGGTAATCTGCCCCATCTATAAAAAAGGCGACAAGTTGGATTGTGGGAACTATCGTGCCATCACAATCCTGAATGGTGCCTACAAAATGTTGTCTCAGATCCTCTTTCGCCGTCTATCGCCAAAAGTAAGTACATTTGTGGGAAGTTATCAGGCCGGATTCATGCCCGATTGCTCGACGACGGACCAGATTTTTACACTGCGGCAGATCCTCCAAAAGTGCCGCGAGTATCAGGTCCCTACACACCACATCTTCGTCGACTTCAAGGCCGCATATGATACAATCGACCGACGACAGCTATGGAGGATCATGGACGAACACGACTTTCCCCGAAAGCTGACAAGACTGATTCAGGCAACGATGAACGGTGTGCGGTGCAGTGTGCGGATCTCAGGTGAGCTGTCGGAATCATTTGAGACTCACAGGGGACTTCGACAAGGCACAAGACTCTCCTGTCTGCTCTTCAACGTGGCGCTGGAAGGTGTTATGCGGAGAGCGGGCTTCAACATGCGGGGCACGATTTTCAACAAGTCTAGTCAGTTTATCTGCTTCGCCGACGACGTGGACATAATCGGAAGAACACATGCGACGGTAGCCGACTTGTATACCCGACTGAAACACGAAGCAGGGCTGATTGGGCTTGGGATCAATGCGTCTAAGACTAAATACATGCTAGCTGGAGGGACTGATCGCAACAGAGTTCTTCTTGGTAGTAGTATTGTGATCGACGGCGACGAGCTCGAGGTGGAGGAGGAATTTGTCTACCTTGCCTCGTTGATAACAACTGACAACAACAGCCGTGAAATTCGAAGACGCATTGTCAATGGCTCCGCAAATCCTTGAGGTCCAACAAGCTCCGACCCCGTTCGAAGTGTACCATGTACAAATCCCTAATTCGACCGGTTGTTCTCTATGGGCACGAAGCATGGACGATGCTTGAAGAGGACTCACAAGCGCTCGGAGTTTTCGAACGCCGAGTGCTCAGAACAATATACGGTGGTTTACAGGAAAACGGAGTATGAAGAAGGAGAATGAACCACGAACTGGCGCAACTCTACGGCGAACCCAGCATCCAGAAAGTCCAGGCTGGACGAGTGCGATGGGCAGGGCATGTTGCAAGATTGCCGAACAGCAGCCCTGCAAAGATGGTGTTCGCATCTAATCCGGTAGGAACAAGAAGGAGAGGAGCCCAGCGAGCGAGGTGGTTGGACCAGGTGGAGCAGGACTTGGCAAGAATCGGTGCAGCCGGGAGTTGGAGAACTGCAGCCATGGACCGGGTTTATTGGAGAAGAGTAGTGAATCAGATCTAAAGCCGGCACCACACGATGCTACGAACACCCCCGAATATTGGACGCTCGATGGTTAGACGCATCGTGTAGTCGATAGACGAACAACGAGCCTCCAATGTCGAGCGTCGAATATTCGCGTTGGAAGTTTGTTGTGGATTACCTTCCAACGCGAGTGGCACGAGTCAAAGGATTTTTGTCATTCATTGATTCGACACTCGATGACATTCGATACACCGCTACACAATTCGTCCGAATCTATCTTTGACAGATTGGTTTGTTTACAAGTTTCAGGTGAAGGAACTATGAAATTGATTCATAAAATTCAAAATATTCGGCAAAATATTGTTGATTTCAAGCATTTTTAATTTACAGGCCGATATCAGTACAATTGCTACGGCAGCAATGTCGATACTCGCATCGGCATCCAGTTTCCTAACGTTTTTGATGGCAAATAAAAATGATAAACATTCGATCCACATACTCGCTGATTGTTTAGACCGATTGCATTGAATCGAACATTCACTTCACCGTGTAGCAGCACATTCGTCAAAACATTTGTCGATTCATCGAGTCAAATGTTTGAGTCCAACATTCGAGTGAAACGTTGGACGAATCGTGTAGCGCCCGCATATTCTCAATGGGATGTAGAGTCATAGTAAATAAATAAATAAAATCTGATAGAGGATGCTCAGTTACGAAGGAATACGGGTACTAAGCGTGTCTCCTAGTGTAGTCCCGGATCAACGGATCGTAGAGATGGAACCGCGGCGACATTGAGGCTGATGTCACATTAGGCGGATTCGCCGCCGCGGATATCGCGACGGTTTTTTTTCTCGATTTTAAATCGCTTCCAAAACCGCCCCGCTCTGTGTGACATGGCTCATTCACAATACACTGTAGATTCTCCGCTGTGTTTTTACTCGCGGAATCCGCGGCGGCGAATCCGCCTAATGTGACATCAGCCTCAATGTCGCCGCGGTTCCATCTCTACGATCCGTTGATCCGGGACTACACTAGGAGAGCCTTATGTGCTCCCTTGGCCGAGTGGTTAGCGTCATAACTAACATGCCGGGTGTTCGGGTTCGATTCCCGTTCTGGTCGGGGGAATTTTTCGTCAAAGAAATTTCCTCCGACTTGCACTGTGATCACGCGTATTCTAGAGCTTTCCACTCAGAATGCATTCAAGGCGTGTTATTTGGCATAGAAATCTCAACTAAGTACTAATAAAAATGACGCAAGTAATACTACGTTGAGACGGCGAAGTTCCTCTAGGAACGTTAGTGCCATTGAAGAAGAAGAAGACATCAGCCTTATATTCAAAAGCGCGGCTGAGCTAATGACCCAGTGATGTTTAACCCTTTCATTACGGCAGTCGTGCAGAAAAGGGGAAATATTCATTGTATTCGTGAGTAATACGCTGCGTAGAAAATATACTATAGAGTTCAAATTTCGCTTTATGCTGAAATAATAAACAAGCGAATTGATAAAAAAATACTCTACGTCAACAATGCGGTTGTATCTTGGACAGAAGGGTAATCAAAATCAATCTTTGTAGTAAAACGTCTTACTGAAACGATAAAAAAGGTAAATAAATGCTGGATGTTAGGACTACTTGTATTCGTTATTAATTTAGTTACAAAACATTGCGCTAGTTGACAAAAGCTCTTGAAAAAACAGAAGTTTGAACGAATGATAGACTCTTATTACATGATGCTCTTGGTGGGGGCCACGTCTTCCATTTCTGTACTGTGGTTTAAGCCCGAAGCTTCGAAAACGAGAGCGTTACGTAGGAAGTGCAAGGTTTTGAGCGTTAATATCTTTTTCCCGACTGAACGAAGTGGTATGATAATCTCCGCTTTTCAAGGAAAACTGTCTAAGAGTTATATGCTTGTTGCTAATTGACTCGAACACTTGTTTCAATAGCTTTAAAATTGCTTTGAAAACAGGCTATTGAAATCACTCAAATCTGTAAGGTACACCGGGGCAATTTGAAGCACGGAGAAAGGTTGAACGGAAGTCATGACTTTTACTAGAAATGAAGGTTTGACGTTATTATTTTTTAAGTAAGCAGTACATTTTAAACCCACCTTATGACCATCATAATCAGAATATTGGAATACCTCAACGTAATCCGCGCCTTTTTTCACTATTCGTCGTTCGTGGAATCAAAACAATTTGCGCGCTGACTGAATCGGTCCAAAAACACTGATTTCTATCGAAAATATCTTCAGAACTGTACGTCAGTTGATCCAATAGTGATGATTAAGTGTACTGGTTTTGACTACTAAACTGAAAATTATTTTTCTGTATAGAATCAAGCATTTGAACTTATCCCACGTTTTTTTCAACCCTGGGATAGGTTGAAACAGCAGTGAGAATCGACTATTTTTACACTTTGCTGTAGGTATGAACTAATCGACTATTTTTACACTTTGCTGTAGGTATGAACATTCGTTATGTAGAAAATCAGAAAGCTCGCGAAGCGATAAGCTACTATGTTCTGTAGGTCCGTTTTATCGTGTACTTGATTTTCTCTTCGTCGAAAATGTTAGAGTTAGCGTTTACAGAATCACATCACTTACCACAGTGAATCCTAATTTTTAGCCTATCCCACTAACAAATATCCCTTTCATGATAAACGCTAGGGAACCACGCTATAGAGGCGACCATTCTGGCCTTCGGGCGGCGAATATCATACTAACATTCCTTCCCTTCCCCTGGTGACTGTAGGGACGTGGCCGGCGTCGTTATTGACCATTTAAAGCTCGAATCACCGAAAATTGCACAACGAGAATGATTTACTAGTCCCAAGTGTCATTCTGTGTGTTCTTTGTGCAATTTGGTTGGTTCAGGACAATCACGGAGAGCAACTACGAATTGTACAGTCTACCCAAGCTCAAGCTCAAGCTCAAGCTCTAAGTAATTCAAATATGGGGAAACAGGATGGACATTCGTTTAGCCGCATCCTAAAATTTCAATTAAAGAAAATTTGTGCGGCAAATTTCGAGTCCAATCGGTAGCTAATATTTATGTATGTCCACCTCCATTTCGGATCACTTTGAAAACTCGATTTGGCATCGAGTCAGACAGCTTTTAAAGTGTTGCCATATTGATTATAGCCCAACATTCCTGAATCACCGCCTTGAGACTGGAAAAGTTGTGTGTCCTTCTCGGCAAACCATGCCTTCGATTGCTTGGAAACGTGGATCTATGCATAATCCTGCTGAAAAAACGACATCCTCGGTAGCGTTATCCTCAATATGGCCAATCAAAACGTCCTCCAGTAATTGAAGATACTTTTCGGAGATCATTCGGGTGAAAATGAAACAAATGAGAAGCTTGCTGTGATAGGAAACGGCTCCCCATACTGTCATACTTCCGCCCACAAAGTTTCGCTTCGATCTCACGACATGCCGTTGACTTAAATTGTACCAATAGCAACTGTAACGGTCCGGACCATCCAAATTGAACTTTTTTCGCCGGAAAAAAACAAAATTTCTCCATTCTAGTTTCCATTCCCTGTATTGCCGGGCGAAATGGTGATGGTTCTACTTATGGGTGGCGGTCAGTTTCGGCTTCCCTTGAGGTTTCTTCCACATGATGTTTGGTGACTCATTAAAGATGCGCACAATATGCCTCTTCGTTACTGGAACAACCGATTCTGCCTTAATGTATGAGCAGGACATCGTTTCCTGGTTGCTTCATGTCTTATTCGACCTCTAAGACGCAAAGTAACTGGCGTTATTTAAAGAAATTCCGTACTACTTTCTCAGATAGACCAATTTTTGTTACTCGAGCGATTAGAAAACTTTTGTTCACTGAATATCTTTATTGTTTTCCGTCCCTCTTCCGTCAATAGAATACCTTTTGTCATTCCTTTAAATTCCACGTAAATCACTAATCTGACCAACTTCTTACGTTGCACATCTAATATTTATCTTGTAAATTGAACATTCCCAAGTATTTTTTCAAAAAACATATATAAAGGATCGGTGATTATGCGAAAACTCAATTTTTATGCCCTGCGGCTAAACGTATATCTCGGGGAAAAACGACGTTTGAATGTTTATATCCACCGATGCCGCCTTGTGTGTGTGTGTGATTGTGACGCACGTCCTTCCAATAAAAGTGACTTAATATATTAGGCTGTCAAAAAAGTCCTGCGGTATTTCCGCGAGGTGTCGTTGTAAGCGCGTAGTTCTAGTTGTGTTCATTGTATCGAGTCATACTATAGCTTGTTGGAAAGGTATTTTTGCGCGCTATTGACAGTGTTTTGTTTGGTTAAATCGTTCGTGAGTTATAGTGTCGCAAATATGGATCAAAATAAAGAGAAAATCCGACATATTTTACAGTACTACTATGACAAAGGCAAAAATGCATCTCAAGCTGCCAATAAAATTTGTGCAGTTTATGGACCCGATACAGTTTCCATTTCCACCGCACAACGATGGTTTCAACGTTTTCGTTCTGGTGTAGAGGTCGTCGAAGATGCGCCACGCTCCGGAAGGCCTGTCGTCGAAAATTGCGACAAATCGCTGAATTAGCCGAGAAAGACCGGCATAGTAGCAGCCGTAGCATCGGCCAAGAGCTGCGGATAAGTCATCAAACCGTTATTAACCATTTGAAGAAGCTTGGATTCACAAAGAAGCTCGATGTATGGGTGCCACACACGTTGACGCAAAAAAACATCTTTGACCGTATCGACGCATGTGAATCGCTGCTGAATCGCAACAAAATCGACCCGTTTCTGAAGTGGATGGTGACTGGCGATGAAAAGTGGGTCACTTACGAAAACGTGAAGCGCAAACGGTCGTGGTCGAAGCCCGCTGAAGCGGCTCAGACGGTGTCCAATCGTGGAGGCGATCTGGCGTAGTGGTAACATCCATGCCTCTCACGCTGAAGGTCACGAGTTCAATTCTCACTCCCGACATTCTTCCAAAAATGGAAGTAAAAGTGACGAACCAGCCAAATGAGTTGAAAATCACTATAATACAGATAAAAAAAAAAAAAAAAAAAAAAAAAGACGGTGTCCAAGCCCTCATTAACGACCAGGAAGGTTCTGCTGTGTGTTTGGTGGGATTGTCAAGGAATAATCTATTATCTAATATGCTTCCTATGGCCAAACGCTCAATTCGGACCTGTACTGCCAACAACTGGACCGCTTGAAGGTAGCACTCATGAAGAAGAGGCCATCTTTGATAAACAGAGGCCGCATTGTCTTCCATCAGGACAACGCCAGGCCACACACTTCTTTGGTTCTTTGGTTTGAGTCCGGACCTTGCACCAAATGACTACCACCTGTTTTTGTACATGGCGAACGAGCTAGGTAGTCAGAAGATAGCCACAAAAGAGGCCTGTGAAAATTGGCTATCCGAGTTTTTTTACCAAATAAGGAAGCGAGCTTCTATAACAGGGGTATTATGAAGTTGGCATCTCGTTGGGAACAAGCATCGAACAATATTTGACTTAAAACAGATGATTGTAACTAATTTTATGAACAAATGAAAATTCAAAAAAAATACCGCAGGACTTTTTTGACAGCCTAATACTATCACTGCAGCAAATAAGTATCCCGATAAAAAGAACATTCTTAGTTGTTTTGTAAGTGTTTCAAGTTTTTTTTCAAGTGCGGCTAAACGAATGTCTATCACCGTACGTAATTTATAAATACACAGACATGGAGCAAGACAAATTTTATAATTTGATAATACAAATTTCCTAACATTTTCTACTCTTTACTCCCTGCATAGAACGTAACAAATTTGCCATTTGCATAAAACTGTTTAGACTTATTAGGATTTATTGTTGAATCCGTTTCAACAAGGCATCCCCTCCTTCCTTCACGAGTGCGTTACGTGATATTTGAATATTCGAATGATCTCATAAGTGACCGTTTTGAGTGCCTACTACTACTCTGACATGAAGGCGCATAAAACAGTTTTCTTGATTTTATTATTATTATTAATTATTAATATTGAGTTTTTAAAACGAAATCCGAATCTGTTATTCCAGATGCCAGAAGCTATTTAAGACATGAAAAAATGATAAAATTACAAGGTCTATCTAGATAATTTTAGTCAAGCTTTTTTGTTGAATCATTTGTTAGACCTATTTGAAGCCCTTCAAAACCTAGTACATCAACATGAATATCAAAATATTAATTTTCAGTTAGTGTCCATTTTTCCCTTCAAGTGTCCGTCTTTTCCGACTCTTTCTTACTTCTTGAAAGATGCCGGACCCATCAATTTAGCGAAATTTCTTGAAGGGAAAGATGAACACTAACTGAGAAGTAAAATTTTGAAATTGAAATTGAAAAGTTGATGTGCTCAACAGGTTTTGAAGGTCTTCAGATAGGTCTAACAAATGATTGAACAAAAAGGCTCGACTAAAATTACCTACAGGATGTTGTAATTTTACTCTTTTTTTTCAAGTCTAAAATAGATTCCGACCTCCAGAATGACAGATTCGGATTACGTTTTAAAAACTGCTAAGCCAGCCTTCTGAGTTGGTTTATTGAACGAATGTTTCAGTTCGTTTTTTTTGTCACCCGTTCGAAAGCCAATTTTCTGACTTCCGTCATAGAATTCCCATAGAATCTAGGTCAAGGAGATGTCGCTCTTGTTTCTGCTGCTGTCTGAAAACTGTCAAAAGTTGTCCCAGTTGTGGTGAAAAATTTGGAATTTTGAGGTGCCGTATGAGTGTTGTTCTTGGAATGTTGGAATTCACGGGGGACCCTTCCTTAACAACTTTTACAGCCTCTCTCATCCGGTAGTTCGTCCATAACTTCCGGTTGCTCTTGCAAACGCAATATCATACTAACATTCGAATATCATACCAACATTCGAATATCATACTAACATTCCTTCCCTTCCCCTGGTGACTGTAAGGATGTGGCCGGCGTCGTTGTTGACTATCTAAAGTTTGAATCACCGAAACTTTTACAATGAGAATGATTTGCTACTCCCAAGCGTCATTCGGTGTGTTCTTTGTGCAATTTGGTTGGTTCAGGACAATCACGGAGAGCAACTACGAAGTGTACAGTCTACCCCAGCTCAAGCTCAATGAGGGAACTTCAATTGTGACTCTAGGTGAATAGGACCAGCGTATTTCATACATGTACATTAGGGTGGCAATGAATGTATGAAAAAAATTTCGTCATCGAATTTCAAAAACCGACCATGTACATTTTGTTTATCGGCCCCAAAAATGACGTTTGCTAAATTTCAGCTCTATCAGCCGAATGACTTAAAAATGCATAAAACATCGATATCTGGTGTCATCTCGAAAAAAAATTTTTGGCCGAAAATCGATCTTCTGGGACTTAGCCTGAATGGCAATGTAGGTATGGAAAAAAAAAATGATCGAATTTAAAGCCGACCATGTACGTTTTATTTATTAGCCCAGAAAAATGACCTGTGCAAAATTTCGGCTCAATCGGACATGATTTAGGGGAGCCTCAAAGCGCTCAAAGTTTTGATTTTTTGACCAGGCTCAACCTCAAAAGTCCCTTTTTTCGAAATAACACAAGATCTCGACGTTTTAGGCATTTTTAATCAATTGGAATCGAAAACATTTTTTTCGATTTCCCAAATTTCATGTAGGGTAACACGGAGTGATTTGGACCACCCCTTTATCTCAAAAAGTACGGCTCAACTTGGATTTTTTATAATGTCATTTTCTTTTATTATTGAACCGTATGTAACTTACGTAAAAAAAACTTTGATAAAATTCGACAGGTGGAAGGAAACGGTAGCATGTACACAACTAGCACTTTTTAGCACAAAAGCACTTTGATTGTCAAAAAATGTGAGTTATCCGATCGTGGTTTTAAGGTTTTTCCCGCTGATTAAACAAACTTTTCGTGTATTGTGCAGTAAAGTTCTATTCGTCTACAGAAGAGGAACAATTTGATTCAGCGAAACTGTAAGTTCGGTAACAATAAATGAAATTAATTGCATTTTAATTTTTGCATGTTGTGGGGGGTGACATGGACACGTTTCTATGGGGTGAATTGGTCCTACAGGTTTGAGACTTTTCTTTGGTCTAATTAATTCCAGATGCCACTGAATTACAAGAAGAGGATGGACAGACTACGTTGGAAGAAGGAGGAGCTTGAAAGAGCAACTCAGGCCATCAAGAACGGATTTTCTTTGAGACCAACAACGAATATGTTTGAAAATGCTCGAACAACAGTGAAAAGATTCATGCAAAATTCGAGATGGTGTCAATCCAATTTTTCTTGTCTGGAATCTGGCCAAGACACCTGGTATCGATACCAAAACACTGTTACTGATTGTAGCATTATCCCAAAATACTTTACATAAACATAAGTATGTTTTTTTCGATGAAACATACACTGGACCAAATCACCCCGCATCAAATTTAAATGTCCAAAAATCATCTCTTTTATTTTATGATATATTTGTTAGTTTGAAGCTTGATATAACAATTCAACATTATTGATTGTGAGAAAACAAGTGTAGCTCAGTATACAATGTGACATTTTTTATTTAGATCGTATTGGTTTGGAAATATTAGCGATTTGCTTAGGTGGTTCAAATCCCCCCTGTAGAGTCTTGGAGACAAGCTGTATTGACCTTGATAATGAGATACTTTGGATAGAAATAGGAGACAGAATGGGAGAGCGAGAGATACGGGGGAGAGTAGAGGGAACAGGAAAAGTGACCGGACGCAAGTGACTTCGGGAGCTAATTGAGACTGTAAAATAAAGAGTGAAAGCACATAAAAACAAGAATTTATTACTTTTATTATCCGGAATAACTTTCTATACCCCCCCTTTTCCCCTACTCTCCCCTTGGGAGATTTTCGAGGGTAAAAAATTCAAACTTTGAGCGTTTTGAGGCACCCCTAAATCATGTCCGATTGAGCTGAAACTTTGCAGATGTAATTTTTTTGGGCCAATAAGCAAAATGTACATGGTCGGTTTTTGAAATTTGACATGACCATTTTCGCTGCCACCCTAATATACAAGTTAACACCGAGATGACTTCATTATCGCGCAGCGTCAGCATAGCCACCCATAAACATCATCCCAGACAAAGTGCAGAAGATCATAAATTAGCCATCCAGCGGACAGGCGGGCGATCGAGACATAAACATTGACCAGACGGATCGGATCGAGAACGGAACTTTCCCAGGAAATCGATAGCATGATTTCATCATGCTATTTCACAACGACGCATCACCAAATCAATATAAATAGAGCAGGGCCATGATTGTAGAGTTCAGTTCTAGTTCTAGTTCTAGTTCTAGTTCTAGTTAGTTCAAGTTTAAGTAAAAAGTAGAGCATAGCTCTAAAGTAAAAATATTTTTTTTTCTTTTATCTTAGAGAAAGAAAATTAACTTACATATTATATTATTATTATTTTTAGTGCTCTCATGACCAAGTGTTTAGCGTTCCACACTATCATGACGTCGGTTCCTTTAGCATAATATTTTCCAATGTCCATTTTACCAAGTGACAGCTTAAACCACTTAAATACACATACACAATACACCTTTATCCATATGTTTTTTCAACTAATTTCAATTTTTATAGTAAAACAGTTCGTTATCTTGAACAACAATAAGCTGAGCTACAATATTCTTCGAAAAGGAACGGCATAGGGACGCATGAAAATGGCATATTTCTAAGGATGACCGAATTCGAATTGAAGATCCTTTACTTGTCTTCAAAGTATAATTTTGTACAACCAGTTGAAAACAACAAACTTTGAATATTATAAAACTGTGAATTCCAAAGATGAAGAGCCGTTTAGGCTAAATCAATTGATACGTATAACCAAATTTATAGAACATTTGTTAATGTAAATAAAAGTTATTTTACTACTACTATTCGAATTGAAATTTAAAAAATAATTGTCGAATAAGAAATCTCACTCAAACATAAGCAACCTACGATCCGAAAACCATAGCCCGGCGGTTTTTGGAAGAAATGATAAAGGTCTAAAATCATCTTGATTTGTGTCTTAGCTAAACGAAAATGACAGCATTTAAATATTCACCAATTTGTTTTCATCAACATAACCTCCGAAAAACCGATGTGAACCGCCGTCAACAAAAACTGGCGAATCATTTACGTTTCAGTGAATGAATCAATACCTTCTTCCTGTTTGTTCTCGGTATTTATCAACAGCTAGTGGTTCAAGAAGCATGTCTAAGGAAATACAGCTGTACGAACTCGCCGAACAGGACTACAATGTCCTGGAGGAAAAGATTTCGGCGAACCCGGGACTAATCACTATGAAGGATACAGTAAGTAGACACTATTATTATAGGGTGAAGTGATGATTATTGTGCATAGTGATTCAATTAAATCCATGACATTCGAACTTGTGTTTCAGAATGACCGCTTCCTGTTGCACTGGGCAGCTCTCCGAGGTCGAGAGCTGCTCGTGGAGGAACTACTGAAGAAGGCCCCCGACCAGCTGGAAGCCACTGATGATACCAATGCCACTCCTTTGATTCTGGCAACGCTAGGCGGACATCTGGGTACCGTTCGATTGCTTGCAGCGAAAGGTGCTTCGGTAAACCATAAAAATTGGCAGGGTCATTCATCTCTTCAGTACGCTTGTTCCAAAGGACACACCGAGGTGAGTGAGCTTCGGAATGAGAGTCCGACGAATCTCCATCATCTACTCAATTTTAGATTTGCAAATTTCTCGTGGAGCATGGGGCTGACATCAACATCACCGACAACCGTAGCGACACACCGTTGCATCGGGTCGCGTCACAGGGCCGGCTGGAACTGCTACGGTATCTTCTGGAGCATTCCGCTAAAGTCGATATCCAAAATGCCGAGGGAAACACACCGCTGGCTATTGCCTGCGAGGATGAGCAAAATTCTTGCGCCCTGTTGCTGGTAGACCATGGTGCTTCCGTGACGGTGCAGAATAAGGAGAAAAAGACACCGCTTGACCTGGCGAAGCCAGGTTTGCGACGCAATCTGAAGACGAAGCTCGGTATTGCGGATGATGAGTGAATGGAAATAAAAAAGCGTTTGATTTACTTTCGTTTGAGTTTTATTTTTGTCGAAGTCAACTTACAACAATTTCTTATACTCTAAGTCATTACGCAGAAATTCGATTAATAAGATAAGGGATAAAATCTTCGTCTTTTCTCTTCTAAACTGATGTCGGGAACATTATTCCTTTTAACGGTGCCTAAGCGCTACTCTTCTTTTGTTCGCTATTCTACTCATAAAAATCACAGAAAAATTTGAAACACCTACGAGTTTACTTCAAAGCAGCTCCTCCCTAAACCGGCGTCCAATGTTCCGCAGTCCAGATGAGGGCATGCATGTTGTTGGAGCGATCCTTCAGCAGTGACTCCTTAAGGCGTTTGTCCTGAGGAGTAGCCAAAGGAGTCGTAACCTGACCGGTCGTGAAATCGGTGTATCGATCGATCAACGATCGATAGCCGCGGCCAATGGTGACCAGCATCGGACAGGGTCCACCATACAGAGGAACTATGCAGCGCACATCTTCTTCGAACGGTCGGAAGATTGTGACTGGTCGTAGCGTTTGCTTCTCCACGATGATAATGCAGCCCCACGTTGTTCCGATGTAGAGTTCGCCGTTGAAAGCTGCCATTGCTGAGATCTGGAACGATGTTCAGTGGATTACATTTGCTTCAAACACAAAATCACAGAACTCACCTGACACTTGCCGGGACTAAGATGTTCATCTATGGCAATACTCTTCAAACTCTCCGAACACGGCACAAGCTTGGAACAATCCAGCCTGTTATCGATCTCCTTTTCGGTCGATTTCCACTGGTACAGAATGCATCCGGGTGCCACGTAAGAATACACACAATCTTCCGAGGCATGTAGCTGGGCAACTGTCAACCCTCGGGTCGGAATCGGCGCCTGGAAGTGTGTCAAATGATGCTGCCCGGAAACGTGAGAGTTTTTCAGCAAGAACACATTAATCGCCCCATCCGTTTCGCCACACCACAGCTCGCACTCGTTTTCGTTTTTCCACAGTGGACAGACACTGTAAAGTCGCTCACCGGAACCGAGCTCGGACAGAACGAAGCTACCTTCCGCCGAGACGGATGTGCTGGGCGTTAGCGTCGAGTCCAGCAGGAAAAGTCGACCATTCTCGAGACCCGCTGCAACACGATTAAACTTCTTGAGGTACACGAGTGCGACTACCGGCGAAGGTTGGGCCGGTTCCAGGGCGTAGGAAAATTGATGAACGCAATCGGACGCGTCGAAAGAGTAGATGTTGCCTTCGGCATCGCCAATCCAGATCGCACGCTCGACGGCACAAGCCGTGGTTAGTTTCATCTGTTTTACCTGGTGCGGAGTGGTAGGTAGCGAAGGGTAACCACCTCCACTCGCGGATTTCACTGGGGTCGAGATTTGCGGACAAAGTATTCGATGGTACTGTTGCCACCCTTTGATCGAACCCAACAGTATGTCGATGCGCGAATTGGAGCAAGCCAACCACATTTCGTACCCGGAGATAACCGTATTGTCATCGATACTGGCTATTTGACAGGCGATGCCGTCCAACACGTTTCCCATATGGTTCAGCGAGATCACATCGATGAGATGGGTGAACTCCGGAGCGCTGGCGATCGACACAATCTGACTGGCCGAAGGTCGTACCTTCGGCTGCTGATCCCAGCAAAGCACCATCAGATCCAAACAGTACGACGGGAAATGTGTTTCACGCTGCGTTAGCACTGGTCGGCCACCTTCCAGGATGCACTCCTTAACGGCCTCGTGCCCTTCGAAGGGTTGCCGCAGTGCGATCAGTTCGTAGAGGAACATCCCGAACGAAAAACAGTCCACTTTCTCGGTGTACTCTTCCTCCCCGTTGTGACGCATGATTTCCGGTGCCATGAAGCCTTCGGTGCCCCCGAAGCCCTTGGAACCGGAGGGTAGGGTGATACGGCTTATACCGTAGTCTGCCACTTTGATGTGAACCGCATTGGATGGTAGGTCATCTCTGGAATTATCATACATACTGATTAAAATAGCTAGAATAGCAAACAATCACCCCTATTCTAGGATCCGATAGAATCAGAATTATCCGAAGGGAATGCATTCTGCAATCTGATCGACTTCATTTTAGCGGGATTTGATCGGAAATGATGCGCATTCGACATTCGCAATTAGTCATCAAGTTTCGTATTCCACGCTTTTAGAAAAGTAGAAGGGTGAAGTAGCGAGACTTACGATTCAATGTTTCGCTTGTATTCAAATTGTAATCCGCTGTTACCGCATTCCGCATACCAGCCAACATATGGGTATATACACTGTATATACACTCGTTATACGATTTAATGTTTGCTGGGATGCTTGAATATTCCTTTTTGAACCTCTAAATCGGCAGCCAGTTTAGTTCAATCATTCAATAATTTTCGATACGTATTCAATATCATATCCTACAAGATAGAGGAGTGTTGAGCACAATATGATTAAACAACAACTTTTCCAAAAAAAAAATCCATCAACGTTTAACCCTTTAAACCAGGCTCTCGTCGATGCTTTGGGGATGATGAAGTGTCGCCGTCTTTCAAGTCATCTCCTTTCCTTTGATTTTGATAAGTGCTATCTGTCGACAATTGTAGAATAATTCTTAATACGCATCGACTCACCTTGTCCGTCACAAAAAATGTGAGAACAATTAAGGAAACCAGACCATGGAGTAGAGATGAGCAAAGCAGTCGACTAAGTTGCTCTTTCGTTCACCGGTATGGTGTGAATTCCAGAATGCACATTGACAACACTGCCAGCTATAACTGTCTCACCATATTCACTCATCCCACAATTCGAACATACCCCGATCACAGCATCCCGATGAGCTCAGCCTGACAGCTGATGTGAACACATCACACAGGAAATCGGCCTCTTTCTCGTTTCAGCCGCAGCAGAGGTAAGACGTGTTACCGAGTTCCGGGGCAAGATAGTATCCCCCACGGAACTCGGTCATGCACAGGTATCAATATCGGTATTAAGAACATCATTGGATGTTAACTGGATCCTAACATACATACGCAGCTTCACAGCCATTCACATCCTGGCATTGATACCGTTAGAACATTCTCTAATTTGTATGGTTTTTTTCTTAATCACGCAATTTCTCATATTTTCGGCTCGAACTCAACATAGGTTCCGCCAAAGGTCATGTTTAATAATAGTTAAACAATAGAGAAAAATAGAGAAAATATTCCGTAATGACATTCCTCAACTTACAAAAACAATCCGATCATGGTTATCGCAATAACACGTACACGCAATAGGTCAAACAATGGATCGAAACCAATGATTTCTTTTTTCGATTTCCTACTAGAACTTTCTTTGTTGACGTAGGACTACGTCTAACCGGAAGATATAGGGGGTGAAATGGAAATCTAGGCACTGAACAAGTAGGAAAAAATGCAAGATTTGGAACGCTTATAACTCGAGCATTTCTCAATAGATCGCAAAGGTTTTTGCATCAATTGAGAGGAAATATATCTACGCATCTATCATAACGAATAACATTTCATTTTTCTTGAGATAAATTATTGAATAATTGTGAAATATCAAGCATTGTCAAAATGTACTATGTGCCCATTTTTGATTGGTCCATTTTGTACTCCTCAAATCGTACCGACCAAAACGGGCAACCAGAGCAGCAGCGAAATAGAATGAAGCACGATTGGAAAGGAAAAAGAAAAAAAAATGAACGAAACATTGGTCGCAGTCTCACACATGCGTAATTCTCGAGCCAGCCAGTCAGCTTAAAAATCCCCGCTCCGCTGCCGTAACGATCATTCTCATTCAAACCGTACACCACATCGGTTCGCATCACAACACATCAACAAACCAACCCAAGCAGCCATGTCTGGACATGGTAAAGGAGGAAAAGTGAAGGGAAAGGCAAAATCCCGCTCGAACCGTGTTGATCTGGAGTTCCCCGCAAGGGTAGCTAGGCCGAGCGCGTTAGTACCAGTGCACCAGTCCACCTAGCCGGCGTTATATAGTTTCGGCCACCGAAGTGATCGAGTTAGCTGGCAAAGCTGCTCGCGACGATAAGAAAACCCGCATTCAGAACAGAACACATTCGGTTCGGTGGACATCAAGACAACAGGCAGTTGCAGCGAGTGGCGAGTGGCAAACGCAATCGCAAAACGGCATCAGGTAGCAGAAGAAAAAAGTTTGTTCTTTATACAAACTGCTTTGGTGGCAAATCCAGAACAAGGCGGCATCGAGGGCGTTCGAAATGGTTTTTTTCAAAACCACGAGTACTGAGTTTTCTAAATTGAAACCATTCCATAAAACAAGGCGCTTTTCAGGGCCATTAAACCTTCCAAAAAAGAGTTTAGGAAATACAGTTCAATGCTTTCTAAAACATTATCCAAAATAATAATAAAACACAAATTGATTTTTTCATAATTTGTTTGCCAGGATCTGATGAGTATGTGAATTTGGCAGTTGTTCTGAGCTTATTGATAGTTTGGGACTTTCCTGATTATTCAATTTTCACCAATTCTTAAATTGTTTCCAGATTGAAAGTACAGTAATTTACATTTAGCTAATTGGACGGACATGTAATGCAACTTATTTAGATGGACATTTTTGTAAACATAGAGATCCAAATTATGACCCCACATTGAAAGTTCCACTGTCATCGCAAATGTTCAATTACAGGTTAAAATTGCCTCCAATGCGACACTGAGTGGCGCTTCGGCACGTCGCATTGAATGTAATTTACTGTACAACATGTCACAAAGCTGGATGGGAAGAAATTTTCCAACTGTGAAAGCTGTGGCGAGTGGCAAATGCAATCGCTAAACAGAAAGGTTTAGCCGAACAAGATGGGGATATCGAGTGATAACAAAACAATAAACTCTTTAGATTGAAGATAATTTTGTGATCCTGAAAAGGACCCTTTTTAGCCTGCATGTGAATACAACGAGCGAACAAATCGTAATGAATGTATTTTTTTGCCATCGCTCCCTTTTAACGCTCATTCGTTCGTCTCGTTGGACTCGCCCCTCTGGCTGAGTCTGCCGATTTGTCTCTATCCTGTGAGTGTGTACCGCTAGAGTATAAAACACGCGGACCCCAGAAAAATATCTTATTTTCTTTCAAACCGTAAACCCGTGTGGTTGTACGGCATCGGCATCGTGGACGTAACAAAGGAGGACAAGTTAAGGGAAAGGCAAAGTCTCACTCGAACCGTGCAGGTCTCCAGTTCCCTGTTGGTCGCATTTACTGATTGCTCCGCAAGGGTAACTAGGCCGAACGGATTGATGCCGGAGCACCAGTATTCCTAACAGCGATTATAGAGTCTCGGCCGTCGGAGAGCTCGAGTTGGCTTGCAAAGCTGCTCACGACAATCAGAAAACCCGCATCAAGAACAGAGCAGCTTCGGTTCGGCGATCATCAAGGCAACAATTAGTTTCAGTGAGTGGCAAAGTGTTTCTCCGGCACGTCGCCTTAAATGTAATTTACTGAACAACATGTCACAAGCTGGATAGGAAGAAATTTTCCAACTGTGAAAGCTGTGGCGAGTGGCAAACGCAATAGCTAAATAGCTGAATCTCTCATCCACGCAGTTCACACAAGCAGAGCTTGATCTGCTTAACAGAGGGTTGAATTATGCGGTTTCCCCCCAGTGTGCTCCTCTTGTTGATATAGTAAACAATATCGAAAGTGCTATCCAGTTTGACCAACAAGGGTACAAATCCGCAACCCGTCATAATGTTCAGCAATGTATCTCACGAGCAGCCGATAAACAGAACACCAACATCGAGCGTCCTACTTTTAATACCTGGTGCACGATCAGAATGTTGAAAAGTCGTGATGTGATCTACTCTCGTGCCGATAAGGGGAATGCTGTTGTGATCATGGATAAGCAGGATTACGATTCACGTGTCCTAGACATGATCGATGCTGGTCCATATAAGAAAATAAATTCAAAAATGGAAAACAAAAAGATCCCCTAAACGGCATGATCGAGGAAGCAAATTTGGCGAGACATAGTGTAGCACGGCTGATGGGTGAGGACAAACTCGAACGGAAATTTCATGTCCCTAACCCGATTGTGGCACAACTGTATTGTTTACCGAAGATCCACAAAAATCCTGTTGGAATGCGACCCATCTCCTCAAACATCCGAACGCCCACGGAAAAAATGGCCGGGTGGTTGGTGGAGGAGTTGAAGAAATATCCCGTAACCCACGGGAGAAGCATTAAAAATTCCGTGGATCTTATAAAACAGCTTGAAGGATTTAAGGTAAGACGCGGGGAAATTTTAGTTTCGTTCGACGTTGCAACCCTTTTCCCTAGCGTACCCGTCGTGGAAGCTTTAAAAAGTCTACGCCGACACTTAGAACGAAGTCGTGCGCCCCATCATTGCATCGATGCTTACCTTCTTGTTGCCGAAGTGTGCATGAAACAGAATTTTTTCGCATTCAGGGGAAAAATTTACAGGCAAACGTTTGGGTTAAGCATGGGTAGCAAACTTTCACCGCTCCTAGCAAACGTCTTCATGAGTGACTTCGAGGTTGAGATTGCAAAAGATAAACTTTTCCCTCGAACATGGATACGATATGTTGATGATATTTTCGCATCGGTGAAGGAACGTTACCTAGACCGAACGCTTGCCATGCTAAACTCTCGACACGATTCTATTTCATTCACTTGTGAAAAAGAACAAGATGGAAAATTGCCTTTTCTGGATTTAGAGATCACCAGAAAAGAAGACAACACTTTAAAATTTGGAATCCACCGTAAACCAACTTCCACTAACCGCTTCATAACAAGCGATTCCAACCATTTTGGTGGACAAAAACAAGCCGCCTTCCACTCCATGGCACACCGCCTTTAAAATGTCCCCATGGAAAAAGAAGAGTTTGCCAAGGAGAAAGAACAGATTTACAAAGCGGCTACAGTAAATGGTTATGGAAAGGAATTTGTCGAGAAGATTTTCCGAAAACACAAACGCAAGAAATACACACGAGACATCACAACACTACAACCGGAGATAGACGACATAAAAAGAATAACTCTACCTTTTTACCCCAAAATCACGAACCCCATCAAAAACACGCTCAAACGGCAAGGACTACACATAGTGTACAAAAGTGGGAATACACTCCGTGATTTATTGTGTAACCTCAAGGACAAGATTCCTCCCGATGAGAAATCCGGGATCTACGAAATACCGTGCCTAGATTGCCCCGCTGTATACATCGGGCAAACTCGCAGGAAAATAAAGGTACGCATAAGGGAGCATAAAACAGCGGTGGAGAACAACAAATCGAACGAATCAGCAGTAGCGGCACACACCACCAGCCTCGACCATAAAATCAATTGAACGAAAGCAAAACTGATTAAATATGTCCAAAATTCGTCACAACTTAACGCATGGGAATCAATGTTCATCAGCAACTCCCAGAAGCCGCTGATGAATGAAGACGATCCACGTATCACATCGTGCTTGTACAACTTGACGGAGCTGAGAATTCAGTGACTTATCTCTTAAATCTTCGGACGACTACGCAACACGTACGAAGATGTAACCAGTCGGACATTGTCCCGCAGATGGGCAGCTTCGCGCCCGAAACCGGTCGACATAAGGTAAATTTTAATTCGTTTAATTAAGTAAGAACAATAAGTGTTATGTCTTGTCTCGCGTCGCGTCTTATGAGTCTCGTGAAGTTCTTACGTTGCACAGCAATTAAAAATAATAAGTAAACAGGAAGGTTTAACCGAATAAGATGGGAATATCGAGTGATAACAAAAACACAACACCAAAGATTCTTTTCAGAACCATCAACATATTCATAAAGAGTAAACAGTAAACTAATCCATTTTTCAGGTAGATAGGTAGGTATTCACGTAGGAGAAGAAAATAAAACAATATATTTAAAATATATATTTAACAAAAGCTGTCCCCTTTGTATAGTCCTACGTCACTCCGGTTATACCCCCGACATTACCCACCCGTCTTTTTATCGAAATAAATTACAAATAATTTTTTTTGTATATGGAATGAACACATAAAGATGGGATGTAGGGGAGCCGCGGGTAGCACGGACAGTAGGGATATGATGGACAGGTGGTTGATTTGTATAGTTGCATTATGAATTTCAAATTTCTATTGATGGGAACCCTTTCTACATGCTATTCTAGAATATTTAAACCACCCTATGACAATGAATACTGATAAAATATGTAATAGGGGAACAAAAACCGAAAATCAAACATGATTCCGCGTGTGGATGTGATTTTTGCGGCTTCTGTCGAGCATTTTGAGTGATTGATTGCGAAATTGAAGTCGCTGATAGTTGTATTTCGGTTTGCGATATTAGGTATCTACGGAAAAGTAAATTCTTTCGTAAGTGGTAAATTTAAATTATTGAAATAATTGCACTGTGAGGGGAATACTATTGAACTCTTTTTTATATTGCTTTCTCTTTTTGTTCTATATCAGTTACTGGACGCACAAACACTGAGAGAGAGCGAAATTATTCTTCTCGCAAGCGATAAACTTCTACGCTTTGTATATTATTGGCCTGTCCATATTCCCCCCACTACATGTCCATTATACCCGCATCGATAAAAATGTTCTACTTTTCGGCTCGTTTTAATTTCAGTAAAAAACATGAAAAAACACATTTTTATAAAACATTTGGCTAATTATTTCGAAAACCAGTATATTGAACTATAAGAAACTGTTTTTAAGTTTGAAAACATGAGCTTCCAAAGACGCAATTGAAGTTTTCCTTAACATGTCCGTCTTACCCCCATCTCCCCTACATAATTTTGAAGCTCAAACTCAAAGTTTTGGAATATTTTACGAAGAAATTTTTATCTCGGTGTGTGTAGATGTAATGGACAAAAATGTCGAGAGAAATGAAAATTCGATTTTTGTTCTGTTTATTTGAACACAATTTTTTGCCAACTAATTCAATTGCGAATCCAATTACTCTCATCAACCAGCTTTAATTTGGTTCCTAAAACGTTCCTGTAGGACCTTTCAACACAGAAATATCTTCGTTTGAATAAAACAAATCTTTTTTATCTATGATGATTTTTTTAGATAATGATCGCATCACAAATCGAAAGGCAGGTTTTTTTGCACTTTTTTGAAATTGATGCAAAAATTTCAATATTTTTTCTTCGTTAACGCAACAAACAAATTATCTATCCTCGGGGCTGAGAGCAGCCACACCAGAAAGTACAATCGTAACAATCTCAACTATTTAGACTTGTGTTTAAAAATGATACATGATGACTCTTTGTCATCATCATCACAAAACCGGTTGTATCTCGGTATTGATTAAAGGTACAAACATGTTTTTATATCAAAATGCATATTGTTCTTTTCAGAGAAAATTATTTCTTCACAATTTTGATGAATTTTCGTACTTTTCTTTGGATACCCTTCATCAAAGTTTGGACTCTTTGTCGATCAACCTCAGCGGCTTCATGTCTGCAGCAGGTATGGACAAAATCGCATCGAAATTCGTTCAACAACACTCATTCACAGATAAAACTCACCCTTCTATTCTCCGTTTATGCCTCACTTTATTTGAGACAGAAAACATTAACCTATCCTCTTCGCAAAGTTCATTCTCGATTAGAACGGAAAAATACTGTCTCGATTCCGCTCTTCTATTCTCAGAAATTTTTGCATTCCCTCATTTGCCTCATTTGCTTGAGCCAGCGAGTGTCTCTGTAAAATCATTCGTTTTTCACCCAAATAGTAATCATTGAGCCTCGATCGCGGCAGTAAAATACAGGTAGATAGTTGAAATCGAGTTGTTTCCTGTGCACTATTGCAATGACATTTTTCTGTTTCTAGTATGAAACGATCTAAGCTAACGCAAAAGACCATATTAACGCAAGTTATTGATGAGCGGGAAGGTGGATTTCATGTGCACTTGAATGCTGACAAAGGAAAGGTAGAAGCGAAAATAAATCATACATACACGCAAATTCAATCTATTTTGACTCACTTGTTATTTAGTTTCGTGCGATCCTTCAATTACAATTAACAATTGCCCAATATTATTCGATTGGACGGGGTACAACTGAAGCACCTTTCGACTGTAGTGGCAGATTGCCAAATCTGAACTTCGTGAGCCTGAATAAATGAAAGGAGATGTTTCTGCAGGCACTCTTCCCTGTACATTTTCGAGTCCATTGTCTTGTTTGTGATGAGAACCTTGGTTTTCTGTCCACAGCTTGAAAACCCTTGCCAAACCAAGAACTTCCTGAAAAATTTATCAGTGAAAACGAATGTAAATTTTCCGGGGACATCTCCTCTGGCAGTGGCCTTATAGAATTCCAGACCTGGCACGAAAATTACGATAACCTTCTCGCTTACGGATTCTCCATATGGTACTTTGATAGAGTTGTGTTTTTGGCGATGTCGTATTCCAAGGGTCCCGCGTTTGCCTTGATTGTTCTCAACACCTTCAACCTCAGCTTCCGATCATAAGTTCCACCCTGAAGCATCCTCTGATCCATTTGAACAACAATTGTACATTCACGGAAACGTTTCTGCACTTCATACACGGTCGATCTAGCCACATTCGACGATTTTGCGAATTTAGCACCTGACCACGCCGGATTTTTAATGGGGGTATCCAAAATCAAATTTCTTCTTTCGGCTACCATCCTGCACAACAAAACAAAACAAAATTTGTGGACTATTCACCATGTAGCACTATTCACAGTTCAAATTGCAAACTCAGCAATTCGTCATCCAATGGTACACAGAACATTCCTTGAAGAAGGGAACAGATTTCACAAAATGAAGAGAAATAACAAATCACTAACAATCGTTTGATAAATAATCGCGATTTTTCAAAGTTTTGGCTGGCAAAACTAAAAAAATTGCAGAGTTCTAGAAACATCAGAACACATAATAATGAACTGCTCTAAACTTGGCTCCCTTCGATAGCATTTTCAGTTTGAACAAAAACAGCCTACTGATCTGCGTAAACTGATAAATCATGAACTGCATCAAGAAGTAACAGACATTCGACAGCATTGGTGTAATTTTGATTATCGGCGTTACGGAAACCACAATCTTAAAAAAATATTTTTTTCAGTTCTTCCGTTTTCCGGAAAATGACAACAAAAAAATCTAAAAATCACCAAACAAAAACATTGGCCAAAACCTAAATTTTTGTTCCTGTAGGAGGTTCAATCCATTGGTTTTCTTCCTACATCACAATATGTGATCTTTCATAAAAAAATAATACTGTAGGAAAGTTTGCATACATTTGATTTTTATGAGGATTTGTTTTTTTTTGTTAGGTTATGTGAGTAATTTATTGCCTAATAAAGTTTTACAAAATTGAATGAAATTTATGGCAAGTGGTAGCCAATGGGCTAGGCTATCATTTGATGCCAAAACATTACCATATGGTTAATGCAAATTGCGGACAAAATTTAATTTCCAATTAAATAATGGTTTTCGATCGAATTGCAGATTATGTATTTGCGTTCCGTTTGGATAATGCTGATTCGATTCCAGGGTTCCAGAATAAGGGTAATAAACTACTTACGCATGCGGTTCAGGAAACTCCCACACCAGGATGTTCTCCGCCTTCAGGTCCCGGTAAATGACTCGTCTTCGGTGAAGATATTCCATCGCCTTGGCCGCCTGGAGAACAAGCGACTGGAAGCAGTAGGGACCAATGCGAGCGCCACTTCGTCGGAAGTGGCGAAGCACCGCATCCAGCGCTCCCTTCGGAGCCAAATCCAGCACCAACGCGAGAGGCTGGGTACAAACCCCTATCAGCGGAACAATGTTCGTGTGACGCAGCGTCAGAAGCACTGCCAGTTCTTGTCTCGCCGTGCAATATGCTTTACACGAATGTTGTAGCGGATCTCGTTCCCACTTACCGAGTGCTGCTTTGTACGCAATGATGGCACTTTGGCGGGCCCGTGGCCCGGGCGCAACCGGTTGCAACATCTTCATCGCCACCGGAATGACGGTCTTCGATCCGCGAGTTTTGCAGGTCGCTTTGAACACAAAGCCGAACGCACCTCGCCCCAGCAAGGGCCCCCGGTTCACCTCCTCCGATTTGATGAGATAGCTCTCCGAGAGATCCAAAAAATTCTGGAATCAGTTATCAGATTACATCAGATTTTAGTATTAAGCTATCCTCGACATACCACATCCGGTGTGATTCGACTCAGCTCGATCTCCCCGTGGATCGGACACGCAACCGATCGCTTATCATACGCCGCCAGTATGCACTCCTCCACCATCCACGAGTAGCTCGGGGGTCCAGGCAAATCCCCTGCGTTCACCAAAGGATGACCCTCGATCGATGTTGCCCGGGAACTGTCGGCCGACTCTTGACCCACACCCGAGTCACAGTCCGACCACCCGACCGAGTCCTGGGACTTCCGCGTAGGAACCAAATCATTCAATATACCCGGCAGTTCGTTCAGTCCACTGGATTCACCAAATTCCATTCTGCGATCGAAACTTAACCGTTTGTAGGGCGGTACAGGTCGTTGTCCACCACTCGCCGCACCTCCCATCGAGGGCCTCACTTGCGAGGGAAAATTGGGCACGTGTCGATCCTCGCAGGCACGTAGACATTTTGGACAAGGCACCAGTCGAGTCACCAGGAAACGGCCCTCGGAGGTATGAACAAAACGCGTACCCAGCGTTGGGTACCAATCTTCCAACAATAGATCGATGTGATCTACACTCAGCGCCAACAATTGCGTCACGCACTGTATGTTCGCTTCGATCTCTACCGAACTGAGCTCCGCTCCAATTTCATCCAGTTTGCGCACTTTCAGTGCGCTGCAAGGGAAATGGATCTCGAGGATGGAAGTGGAGGTGAGATCAATGTCGCACCAGATACCGTCCTGCTTGAGTTTGAAGCGGTTCATGGGGTTTCTATAGGGCGAAGTGGGACAAGCCACGGAAATCTCCCGCATCTTGAACACCAGCGTCGATCCGTAGTGGAGGGCAAGTCCCGTTTGCCAGACTGCCCAGTGCGAGGAGAGATTCAACATTTGGTTGATGTCCTGATCGGCGATGGCTTCCTTTGGGACCGGGTAGAGGTTTCGAATGGCTTCCACTACCTGATCATCGGCCAGGACTCGGGTAATCAACCGTGACCAGAAACCGGATGGAAAGTAGGACATCAGGAGGAGTCGCGAAATGGCTTGATCCGAACGAGCCTCCGTTTGAATATCGCATGCGTTGCTAAGGACCGGTGTTTGTGGCTCCGATTGGATCGGTTCATAGAATGCAAAATTGGTGTTCATTGGATTCCGTCGGGTACGCATAACCCATCCCTTGGAGCGGGTGGCAATCTGTAGGGGGAAAACGAGATATTTCAGCGGTCATATTGAGGTATGTGCACAGAAAAACTTAGCCAAAGAAAACTCGCAGTAGAAATTCATTTTAATTTATTAATTTAATCATAATGAAAAATGCATTGTTGGTATGTTTTTTAGTTATTTCTTAGTTCCTCCTCTATTTTCGTCACGTAATTGTTAGAGTAGACCCTCCACTTCAGGTTTGCCCAAAAATACTCGATGGGATAGTCTACGTCAACGTCATAGTCAACGTGCTGGTTGGAATTTAACCGGTCGTCGATCATGACAGCGAGGTATTTCACTGCTCGGCTCTAGACGATGGTTATCCTCCGACCGAGACTTCTGCCGCAGCACATCTTGCTTTATGATGTGCCATCTGGAGCTTTACAATGTACATCCAGCTGCCGATCTTGTCTACTGCCAACATTTTCACTTCCTGGAGCATCTCACGGATCACCATTGTTACAATGTTGTCCGCGAAACCTGAGATCGTAGGTTGGGTAGCCCTTGGGTAGCTTCAGCAGTAGTAGTACATCGTCGTACAACCTTGTGGAACTCCCACCGGGTGTTTTTTCACCGGGTGTAACCTTTTGCCACCGCGATGAGTTCTTCGTTGGTGACTTGTGCGTTCTCGGCATCGTTCTCACCGTACAGTGTGGGTGGCGCGTTGCGGAAAGAGTCCATTCACGATGACCTCAAGTTCTTCCGGACATCATTCCATGGGAGTCGTTGAACCACGGAATTTCGCCATCACGATTCGATTTGCTCCTACGTATCTCCCATTTCAAGGCGGCTCTGGTCGCTCAGAAGCACGCGCGGTGCTCCTCTCTTTCTACATCGGTTTGTGCCCTCTAGACTCTTCTTCTGGCTCGTAGACAGTTAGCGCGGAGGATGCTGAGTGTCTCGTTCCACCAGTAGGCTGGACGTCGTTTATTCGTCGGGTCCAGTCTTCTCGGCATCGCTGTGTCACATGCCCTCATCAATATTCCTGTCAGCTCGTCGGTGCTCAGACTAGGTGTTCTGCTGTCTATGCGTAGTGCTTCGACGAAAAGATCTTTGTCAAAAACCTTCGTCCTCCACTTCCGCTCACAGGTTCTTGTTCTCCGAATCACCGCGGGATTCCGTTGGCCGACACTACACAGAATTGCCTGGTGGTCACTATGTGTGTATCTCTCCGACACTCTTCAATTCGTGTTTGTCGCCAGTGATGGATTGCAGAAAGTTACATCGATGATAGATTCGCGGCCGTCCTTTCGGAAGGTGCTGCTGGAGCCTACGTTCAGAAGTGTGACGTCCAGTTCTGCGAAGGCTTCTAGTAGGCTGTACCCCCCGGCGTTGGTACATCTGCTTCCTCATTCCTCAGACCAAGCGTTTACTGGCTTTCGGCCGCTGACCTCATCCGTGAGTACGTCCAGCATCTCGTGAAACTGATCTGCCGACCATCTTTGGGGTGCACAACTACACATGAAGATTCCGTTGATTTCTCTATCAATTCTTGAATGGGGTACCTTCCCATCACCAGTATTGCAGCCATCCCTGCTTTATTCGCCGCCCAGTTTCCGTTATCGCGAGGAACTCAATACGGTTCTGCGATCATTGCAACGTCACACTTAGTTTCCATTATCGACATCCACAACAATTGATGTGCTATGTCGCAATGATTGAGGTTGATCGGGGTAACCTCCATTACTGTGAACTCGCCATCGCCTTTTTGTACATCGGACATTTGAAGCTACCTGTGACGTGGTCGTTTCCGTCCTTCTCATTGCACAGCATGCACCTCGGTTGTTTTGTGCAGTTTCTAGCAACGTGACTCTCCTCGCCACACTTCCTGCACAGTTCGGATCTGTCCAGACCATCGCTTTTTCTCGCCTGGTGACCGAACCCCATGCATTTAAAGCATCACTCCATTTGCTTGGTCACACAAGGGGTAGCGGACACACAGACCATCCCACTGTTACTTTACCCTTCTCCACCAGTTTGTTCGCAGCTTCTCTCGAGAACCGTATCGAGGCCGTTTGTGTCCCACTGTACGCTTTTCTCAACCGGATTGTCATCGGCACACCACCCGGGTCACAGTGTGATTGCAACGCACTTTTCAGTTCTTACACGGTCGTAATCTCGTCCTCGTCCTCGTCCATCGAGTGCCGGTATCCCACTCGATGGTTGACTCCTGGGAGAGAGCTGTCACTTTCGCCTCCTCGCCTAGCGACTTCTCTACGAGTTGTTTGAAAACAGAGCTCTTAACCGCTGGATCTTTTCTATGCTCGAAGAACATCTCGCCTTTCTGCGTGCGCCTAGTTTTCACGATGTTCTCGCCCAATGTCTGCAACTCTGGTTCTTCTCTCACTTTCCGAAGGATTGCTGCATACGACACCCCTGCTATCACTTCAACGATCAGGGCATCGCCCATGCTTCGCTCAACTCGAGGCACGAATTTCTTCTTCTCATGTTTCGCTTTCTTCTCTTTCTGTTTTTTACGTTTTTCTGTCTGGTTATCGTACGCCATCCACTGCTTTCGCCTTCTTTCGTATTACTCAGATTGTCGTTCTTGGCCTTTTTCAGGTCTTGTTCTTCTCCTGGGATGTCCCTCCTTCTCTTGTCCGATCGCGGGTTCAGAGGACTCTTCGGTGTCTCCAGTATCTTGACGGTTCTCTCATTGGTCTCGAGCAGAGTTTTTTCAGCACCCTCTGCTCTCATCTGCAGCTCCTTTTGCTCGCGTTCAGAAAACATGACGGCGGATCTGATGCTCGTCACAACCTGTTTTATTTTCAAATGGAGATTGTTTCTGTCCTTTTCGTAAAGTTCGTTGACCTTCTTTCTATGGTCCGTGATGTTGAACCTCCCAAGTTGCAGCCCTTTTTGGGATGCGCTTGAAGTCAGCGAAAACAACTGGCTTTGTACGGAGCCAAGATCTCCCTGGAGTGATTGAGCAGCAAACACTTCTTGAGGTTTTGTGTTGCTTGTACTCGTTGTGGCCACTCGAGTGACAGACCTCTGCATTCCTCCGCTTCTCACGAACACGTACTCCTCTCTACTTCTCGCTCCTCTGAACTACTTCTCTCTCTTCATGCCATCCTCCAGTAGTCAAATACAAGCGATGGGATAAGCTTAACCGAAGAGATACTTAAGTAAAAACAAATGTAGGGTTACTAATGGCGGGTTTACATTAGGGAGATCTACAGCTATAGATGGATTTATTCACGTGAAAATAGGTGTAAACGGATGAGAATAAATATGATACATTTATTCGAGGTATATATAACTTGAATAAATTCAACATATGTAAACGTTTGTGAATTTGTCACTGGTGAGAAATCACTAAAGTTGGATGCAGTTATACTTCAGGTGAATAAATTCACCGAAAATATGAATATATTTATTATAGAAGTTCACATTAGTGTAAACGGTTGATGCGATTTCTATAAATCTCATCATTTTTCTTCACATGAATATATCACTATTCTAAACCCACCCTAAGATATAGGGACAAATATAGAATAACCAGTCAAATTACTGTGGCTAAGTTTTACTGTGCACATAGCATCATTGCTTTGGGATACATACCTTGACTGTCACTAATCTCTCCGCTGAGCAGTCCTCTTCTGCGGGTAGAAGTGAAGGAATGAGTAGTGTTCGAGCATCCCACGAGAGTGCAACTTCAAATTTGTTTAACAAGCTTACAATATAACTGTAAAAATAATGTGTCGTGAAACAATATGAAAACATAATTTCTATAAAACAACTCACCCCCGATTGTCATTCGTTCCCAGACAGGAACTTTTGAACACGTGCTGCAAATCATCCATCTTCATCACTCCGGTCCGCGCGAACGGATTAATCTCCCGCACGGTGACAACGTGCGCCAGCATATCACACAGCCACTGGGGATCCAGGAAGTACAACTCTCGCAACGTGGCATCGTCGTAGTGCAGCAGCACCCCATTGTCGTGCAGAAACATCGTCGCCTGGTTCAACTCGGACCAATCGCGGAAGCCCTTAAAACCTCGAAGCTGCATCTCCTGCGTTACCATCTGTCGATAGCGCTCGGCATCCAGCACCGGATCGGCACCAAACTGTCTCAGCGTGGACGCAATCGTACCGACGACGTCTTCCAGCGCTAAATAACTCGCCGGGACACGTTGATACAGTAGCGCTTCCTTGCATCCGGGTGGACGCAGTGAAAATGCTGTGTCGTAGATTAAATTCGCTAGCAGTTTGATGTTGTGGCCAGTTTTACAACTGACCTCGATTGAGTCCAGTACTCTTGGCAAGCCTATCTTTTCCGCATCCGACACCGCGATAAATCGATCACGGATAATCTGCTGCAGCTCTTCAGCTTTCTTTGCCGGCAGAGTTTCCCCAACCGCATCGTAATGGGTTCCAACAATGATAACGGGGGAATTTGGTGCCCTAGCTTGGATGTTTCCCAACCACTGCAGAACCTCTGCCAGTCCTTTTCGACCATCAATGATCCTCCACAACACCAGGTACAAACTGCGTTTTGATAGGAAGTACTGATGAGTCGCATAGTATTCCTTCTGTCCTCCGAAATCCCACGTTCTAAACACCACCGGTCCGTGCGTTGAGTGCCCTCTAATCTTCTTCTCGCACACCCAATCCCCGATGTCCACCCCAACCGTTGACATATTGATCCCCCGACTTGTTTTCGTGTTTATATTCTTGTGTCCCATTCGCTTGGCCCAATGATCAACCTGTTTTTTGTTCCTCGAAGGTCCTTCGCTGCGCAGCTGATCCAATAAACTCGTTTTCCCAATCCCCTGCACCCCGACCACCATCAGCTTCATCCTTGCGTACGGCCGGGCATCTTCGTAGACCGACTTCAAGTAACCAATAATATCCATCGTTTTGTACTTCTTGCTGTCAATCATCGACCGGAGTGGATCCTGCAGCGAACACCCTCGGGTGTTCAAATTCCATAATCTCGACAGCAGTCCCATGTGGGGAGGCAGCTCCGTCACGTCCATATTTCCGCTGATGTTCAGCACACTCAAATTGGTCAACTCGTGAATCGACGGAGGAATCTCCTTCAACGAATTGTTGCTAATATCCAGCATCGACAGATTGGGGAAGATCAACCTGGACTTCGCCACCCCAATCAAACTCCACTCGGCATCCTCCGATTCGCCAAGGGTGGTCACATCATCGGTCGACAGTTGAATTCTCGTCAGCGAATTATCTGCCAGAACCAGCGTCCGAAGCGATTCCAGCCGAAGATGTCGCCGGTGAGCGCAGACACTCTTCAACACTGCCGTCCGGAGGGAGGTTATATTGTTGGAACTTGTGGATGTCTTCACAACGGTGACATCGTTACAGTACGATATGGTGGAGCTCCCGCTGCTGGCCACCGAGCTCTTGGAGGAATTCTTCTTCGGTTCCTGCGGGTTATAGCACATGAGATGTGGATCCGAGGCGGCGATCCGTGGAAGACTGGGCCAGCAACTAATCTCATTATGCCCCAAATCCAACTGTTTCAAGGACGCAGGATAGCTGGTGACATGACCCATCGATCGCAGACTATTGTACGACATGTTGAGCCGAGTTAGATTAACGGCAAGACACGGCAGTGCCAGTGGAATGCTGGTGAACAGATTGTTGGCAAGATTGAGACTGCTCAGTTGGGAGACGGTGTTGTCGTTTTTGGAATCGGGTAGCCGCAGCTCCTGGTCGGTGACCTCGAGCGATTTGGACCAGATGTGGTGCTTCACGATTTCCAGACTCGCCACGTGACGATTGCGGGTCAGCGAATCGGCGCCGCTGTCCTCGTAGCCCGAATAGCCATGGAAGACGCACGCTTCGGTCACGGGGGATGACATTTCGGCGGCATCTCCGGCGATTTCGGCCGCGTTGGGAAGCGAAGGGAGGTCCTTCAGGAAATTGAACGCCACGTTGAATTCCTTTAGTTTCGGTGATTTCCACAACTCGAAGGGAAGCTCTTGGAGTTTGTTGTTTGACACGTCCAGTATCGTGAGACTGGGGAGGAGGAAAAGTCGCGGTGGAATATACTGCAACCGGTTGTCCTGCAGGTAAAGCTCTTCCAGCACGGGGCAGTTGTACTCTGGTTGGGGAATTTTAGAGCCTCGACGTTTCTGTTGCTGATACACAGAGTTCGGATCGATTTCCTCCGGCAGTGGAATGCGATCGATTGTGTTCTGGGCAGCGTTAAGATATCGGAGACTGCCAAGAGTGAAAATCTCCGGAGGCAGATGGGAGAGGCAGTTGTACGAGATGTCAATACGGGTCAGAGCCGCTAGGGATAGTTGATTGCAGCGTGGATGACCTTTGAGTTTGGGATTGCACTGGAGGACAGCCTCACTAAGCCAGGACATTTTGATCGCCGGTAGATAACAATTATTGCTGTGCCAGTTAACCATTGTGGGGGTGCTGGGAAATAGAGAATTGTAGGTGAAGCTTCCCACTATCGGGAGAGAGCTGTATTCCGTCTCTTGGGCGAAGGCCTTCTTGTTGATCTTGTAGTCTGGATCGGCGTGTGCTTTGATCGAAAGAAGTCGGCAAATGATTTGTTCGTCCTCGTTTTCGATTGCCATACTAAGCGCAATTGATTGATCATCCTTGGCACCATATTTGAGTAGCAGATCAACCATGGCAAGCGACTTTTGACGGGTTGCTTCCGCTAACGGAATGTTTGAGAAGCCATAAATTTCGTCCGAGGATCTAAAAGAAACGGAGTATTAGAATATCGATTAGTGATGAAATGGGTAGTAGTTTGCGCGGATACCGGACTATGGTTACCATATCTACAGAATAATCTGTATTTATACAGATTTTTGAGATTTTTGAAGAATCTGTAATTACAGATTACAAATTTTTTGTGTTTCATACAGAATTTACAGATTTTTCAAAATAACGTTCCTATATTAGTTATAGCTTCATGTCAATATTTTTTCTCCATCTCTCCATTTCTCATCACATTAAATCGCATAACTTGGCATATACTAAGTCACATATAAAGTGAGATCGAATCAAAATCATATATAATGCCGATCAAAGGATACATTGTGTATATCTAAAATCGTATAAAATGCGAAAACCTCGATTTTATTTATCACTACATATTAGATTTCGGTGTAACAATCACCGATTTTATGATGTACACTATCGTAAAATCGATTTATACGAAATTATATATGCATATCAGAAAGTGGATGCCACGAAAACATCACCGTGGCCAGTGAAACAATATTTCTAAATGAAAATAGTTAAAAGATATCGTGGAAGATCCAACTACTACTCTTTATAAGCTCACAAAACTTTAGTCTTAAATAAAAATGGCTGCACTCAAAAAGATAATACACTGAAAATAATTCTGATTCTGCAAAAAACTATTTCTTATGAAAATCAAGACAAAGGCTAGATTGAGAAAAATTAATCAGAACGTCCCAAATAGATCTCAAAATCAGGACAGATGGTAACCCTATGTATAAACGCTAGTTAAACGATTTAATGTTTGCTGGGCAGTATCAGTTTGATGGGAAAATGACTTATTTTCATAGCGCTCAAGCAACACTTTATTTTGAAAAAAGTTATAGAGAGTAGTGTCAATGGTACTACCGCGTTGTTGACGTAAGACCATAGAAAAGTCTTATTCAATTCGCTAGTTTTTTCTCAATTCGGATATTTTTTCGAAACTAAAGGTAATTTAATTTTAACTGTGTAATATATTTTTTAATTCTGTATTATATATCTATTATTCTCTAACGGGAGTGCTGCAAAATTGCCAGTAAGCAAGCATCATCTTTGCTTTATGAGCCAGCTGTTCACTCTATTTTGCTCGGAAACGGATCCGCTTCACAACGGTTTGCCTTTTATTAGGTCGTGGTCTTTTCATATCGTGGGTAAATGTCTTTTCATATCGTCCGTCGTCGAGCAACCGGGCATGAATTCGGCATGATAACTCCTTACAAATTTGTTTCCTATTGGCGATAGACGGCGAAATAGGATCTGAGACAGAACTTTGTAGGCACCATTCAGGATCGTGATTGCACGGTAGTTCCCACAATCCAGCTTGTCACTTTTTTCATAGATGGGGCAGATTACCCCATCTTTCCACTCCTCCGGTAGCTGCTCGGTGATCACTCTGTGCATACTCTCTATAAGTTGGAGCCCACGAGGAGCTCTGCTGCTTCGGGGTTCTGAAGCTCATTAATGGCCTCCTTAATATCAGCCATCGTCGGGGGCAGTACGCCGTCGTTGGTAACTTCGCCGGTGTAGTCTTTTTCAATGCCGTATTGGTCTCCTGTCTGAGCGCTGAACAGGTGTTACCTCTAACATTCGATCACCTCGTGTTCGTTCGTCAAGATGTCTCCTTCCTTGTTCCTGCACATTTCGGCTCCCGACACAAAACCTATGTACGAGGCGTTTAATTTCTTGAAGAACTTCCGTGATTCTCGAGAACGATAAAGCAGCCCCATCTTCTCACACTCTTTTTCTTCCAGGCGGCCGAGATAATACCAGATCTGGCTTAGGCTTCCTGAAGAAATCGGATTGTCACCGCTGCTGTTGTCGATCGCGTTTGAAATATTTCGAGGCACTTCGAATATGGGGCGACTACAACCAAGTATGTAGTGCATTCCCTCGAGCGAATCTGCGTAATCCAAGTGTATTCTCTTCTCAGGGTCCATCCGCTCGCGTCCACGACTAATGTTGAAAGTGTGGTGATGACTTAGTTGTACTTGCACAGATATCGTACCGACGAACATGGTCTTGAATGTCGTTGTCGATGTTCGTCCAGCCTGACCTCGGTGAAGCTGCTTCAGAATTCGCTGATTGTAGAAATGCGGCACAGCTATGCGGTCCTTCATCATGATGCATTCGTTGACCACTGATAGAGACTCATGGCGAGAATAGGATGCTTTGAGTATTGGATCTTCGATCTTGCGAGACCATCAATGAACTGGATAACCTGTTGAAGGATTGTGTCTTTCTTGGTAGCGGCACATGACCATCTTGAAATTCACTGGCAGGGATGTGAAACATTCTTCAAGACGGCGGCGAAGACATATTCGTCCTCGAGCTTTTGATAATTGCTGATCAGCCAAGAGAGCACATCCGCGTATCTAAACTTGTTAGTAGAGATGTATTCCATATCAAACACTTTGAGGAATGGTTGATGAACCGTCTGCAACGTAAACTTTCGTCCAAGCAGCATGCGACGAAACTTCGCTACTGCAAAGACCAGGGCTAGTGCTTCTTTTTTCCACCTGCCTGTAGTTTTGTTCTGTGCCGGTCAAAGTTTTCGAAGCGTGTGCAATCGCTTTGAACTGACCGTCAGGAAAACGATGCATGATGACTGCGTCTATCCCGGTCTTCGAAGCGCTACCTGCTGCTATCAACTACAGTGATGGATTGTAGTGTGTAAGCAGTAAGTCTGACTGTAACACTGCTTTGATGGATCAGATTTGATACCGTCAGTGTTGATGAGGAAGCCCCAGTATCGGATTTCGAATTTGTAGAAATTTCACTCTTCTGGACGTAAGCAGAACCCATACTTCTGGATGCGTTTGAAAAGCTCCCCCAGAACACGATCATGCTGTTCTCTGTTTACGCTGTAGATGATGAGGTCGTCGAGAAAACTGCCGTGCGATCGTTTTGCTCATGAGCTGTTGGAATGTACCTGATGCGGTTTTCACTCTCGTAGGCAAGATGTTGAACTGAAACAGCCCACGGTGTGTGTTGATGGTTAGCATCTGCTTCGAGTCGTCGTCGACTTAGACTTGGAGATAAGCGCCCGGCAAATCGATGATACTAAACACTTCACTCCCCGACAATTTTGAAAAGAAGCCGTCGTGTATTGGAAGCGGATAGTGGGTGTTTCGAGCAATGCATTCAATCCTGTTGAGTAGTCTGCACAGACTCTAACTTATACTCCCGGATTCCTGACCGAGACGACGCCCAGTCAACATAATCCACCGGCGTGATAATATTAAGTTGTTGTAGTCGGTCGAGTTGCTCGTCGACTTTCGGTACTGATTCGATAGAATTGAAACGATCTACCTGAATATAAATGTTGGTTAGTGGTTTTGCCTATACATCGAAAGCGTTCATGAAGTTCAGACCGATCAAGTTCAGACCCTGCACTGATGTGACGTAACAGGTTCCGCGTTGTTGCTCCTGGTCAATCTGCATCGGGCAGGGCAATTTTCCGAGAAGAGGCGACTTCTCATCGGACGCTGTGTTTGCTTTGTGTTCGAGTTGCGTACAAGCAGGAGAACCACATATCTTCCATGCTTGGTCGGAATTGATGCTGATATCTGAACCACAGTCGAGCTGAAGTTTAACAGTATGACCGTTGAATCGAGTTGTCACGAGCTTCCGTCCAGTGCACAGTTGGTTAAGCGAATGGATGTTGTTTGCTTGTATTTGCTGTTTTTTTCTACTTCTGTTGTTTTTTTCATAAGCGCCATGTCATGCTTAAGATAGCCGCTAACATTCCGTGATGAGTTTCTACATTAACCTCTCTTCCAGCTCCGGACTCTAGCTTCGATAGACGCGTTCTGACCGACTCCTCTGAAGATTGCATATCACAGTACTTTGAATTGGTCAATTGTGAGATTAGTCAAATCAAAGCCTTCACACTGACGTTTCACGATTCCGGCGTTGGTGACCTTATAATCGGCATCGCTTTTCACCACCCGGAGGCAATCGTAATGTAACGTTTACTGAATAGTGATTTTTGCTACCCGAATATCAGATTCAGCTTCTAATCGGAGGTAAATTCCGGTGGGTGTTGCGGGAGAAAATAGTTGGTAAATTTCTCGCGAACTGGAACACTTAAATTATGCAGCAGCAACCGTACTTTCGCTGCGTCATCCAGTTTCCTGCCGTCCGCACTGAAGGTACCCTCGTATTTATTGAACCACCGGTCGAATGTCATTCCAGCAAAATTTCTTGATCGTCGATGACAGCGATTCGACAATCTGTTCCGCGCTCCGCTTAGCTGCCGGTGATACCTGCTGTGTGGAGAGACGCTACAGAAGAAGCAACAGACGTGTATTTTGATCCGCCATATGTTTAATCAACTCTTGTGTAGGAGTCTCCACGAAACCTGGAAAGTAAGTCTTTTCGCCACCTTCAGCCATTTGCATTACCGAAATTCACTCAAAATCATTTCAGTCGCAATCCTCGTCGCCAAATCTTTTGTGTTTGGTACAAACACAACCTATTTTTCAATGGAAACTCAAAAATCTTACGTTATGGCGTTACGACTAACGTATGTTGCAGGGCTGTGGCTAAGGGGTGGTAGCATATAAAGTAATCATACTCACTTGGGATCATTGTGATCCTCAACGGCTCGTGCCACCACATTCGGGTCGGCTCCGTTCTGCAATAGAAGTGTGACCACATCGAGAAAACTACCACGCACTGCCGCCAGGAGCGCTGTCTCCCGCGCTGCTCCACAAAGGATGTTCAGATCCAACGGACAGCTCATAACAGTGCCCTCGTTGCGATCCGTTCCACTGTCTCTCCCCATACTCAACCTGGACATGATCGACTGTATGCCGAATGAAATCCGGCGATTGGTAGGGCTGAGAGGATTCCCGGAGGGTGCAATACCCAGCTCTGGACTACGTCCATTCGACTCGTTTCCATCCCGATCAATTTCCAGAGTGTGACGGATGCATTTGACTTTCCAATTCAGCAGCAACTCCACCAGCTGCCGATTACCGAGAAGGCAGCTCACGTAAAGTGCGGTTTGACCGGTCACGTCCTGAGTATTGGGATCGAAAGCTAGACGCCACTCCAACTCGCCGCTCGGATTTCTGGAATGGGGTGATTTGGTTCTGTTGGGTTTGAAGGGTACCGAGGGGATTACGTTACGAAATGATGGAATGAGGATGATTGGAAATAAAACCGTCGGAATGAGAGAATGACAAATAAAATAATGCAATATTATTTTCACAAATTTGTATGATGAATCTACCTGTACGAGCTCATCAACTCCTCCGGATAGGTGTACTTGATGAGTAATTCCACAACCGAACAGTGCCCATTGATACAGGCCGCATGAAAGGGCAACCATCGTTCCACCGTCAGTTGCTGCACCAGCTCTGGAAACCTCTCGAGCAACAAGGAGGCGACCCTCGTGTGTCCATTGTGCACCGCCGTGTACAAAGGTGAGTATTTCGTTACCGCATGCGCTCTCCCGTCGGCACCGGCATCCAACAGCAGTCGAACGATGCGTTCCGATCCGTTCTGGGAAGCCCTACAACACACAACACATAGCAAAAAAAAAGACTCCGATTAGAGCGTATGGTGATTCCGGTAACCGTGAAGACCTACACGAAAAGCAGTGTATTTGCGCCACCCGGAGACATATTCACGATGATCTCCCGCTCCGGGCCAATGCTGTCCAGCAGAAGCTGAACGAGAGTTTCATCGGACGAAGACACCGCTTCGCGGAGATTTTTGTGCTTCTGGGATCGGATTTGCTCACGGGTATCTGTGAACAAAATAGTATCGAAATGTGATGTTAAATGTAATCATTGAAGAATAGTGAAGCCACGCTAATGAGGGGTGGGAATGTGGTACTTAATTCCATTCGTACGAAACATCACCTGTACCGGCTGTTAGCCGGTTTATTGCTATAACCTGCGTAAATGCAAGCGGTTTTCGCGGTTGACTGCCTACACGATCGGAGTCAATGGTGCGTGACTGAATTGCTATTATTAGCTGCGTTTTGTGAACAGGTTTGGGAAGAAGAGATAAATAGTTTAATTAAATATATATGAACGGAACATCTGAGTTCAGTCATAGCTAAAATGATGTGGAGCCATTATGTACAGTCTGATTTATTGCACAACACACGAGTTTAGCGTTACAGCATATCAAAAAATGTTCATATAGCAATTACTTATTTTTTAACAATCACAAAAATAGAAAACTAAATCCTGTAAAACGAACCCAAAATTCCAAGTCAATGCTTGACATGGCAGCCTTTTGCTGCATTTACGTAGTGTAGGCTTCGGTTCCTTCGACACATTCAATTTTTGGGTTGTTTGTGGGGAGATTTTCTGTCATTTTTTCATAAGAATCTCTTCTTCTTTCTTCGTTCTTCCTATTTCTACTTTTTCTTCTTTTTCGTTTTTAATCTTCTTTATTCTTATTTTCCTTCAATATACTTTTTCTTCTTCTTCTTCATTCTTCTTCATTCATCTTTTTATTCATTCTTATTTCTTCTTCATTCTTCTTTCTTTTTCATTCTTTCATCTTTCATTCTTTCATAATTCTACTTCGAGCTGCCATTGGCAACCCCAGTAGTTCGAGGGCCAGTTACTGTGATTATATGCCTTGTAAGTGGTTACTATTTTTGCATGTTCATCTTGGTTACTCGGGCGAATTGAACGATTTTTTCGTAAATCATCATATCATTTGTTTAAACATGTCCTTCTAGGTTAATTTTTTTAATCAAAAGGAAAATTGCATTCGAGGGGGAAACGCACAGTTGGGTTCCTGCTAGGTTTAGAGGTCCCTGCAGCCCTTACGAGGTAGGAGCCGATAAATGTAAGAATAAACGTCAGCACAATCAGAGCACGAGTTAAAAACCTCACGCTGATTTGGTGTTACGCGTCAACCGATGCTTCTGGTTTGCAGGAGAATGAGAGCTTTCACAAGATTCACCGGATTCACTTAGGCGACTTGAACGCGAAAACTGATTTCACTGACTTGGGACACGTCATGGGCGCCATAGCGAAGAGAAAACATAAACATAAAACAAAAACATAAAAAAAATCAAAAACAATTTAAAAAATAAAAAAAATTAGAAAAAAACACAAAAGTTTAAAAAAAGTTCTAAAATGAAGAAAAATTTAGAAAACTTTTGGAAAATTTTCAGAGAAATTAACAAAGTTTAGAAAAAACAATCGGAAAAATCAGAAAACATTAAGTTATTTTTTAGTAGAAAAATACAGTTCAGAATATAAGTTCAAAAATTCAGAAAATTCGGAAAAATCTTGAAAAATAAGGAAAAATCATAAATAAGAAGATTAAAAAAAATAGATAAACTCAGAAGAAATTCAGAAAAAATCAATAATTAAATAAAAATCATAAAAAAGAAATAGAAAAAGAAAAAAAATCGAAACATAAAATAAATCGGAATTCAGAAAATACAGAAAACTTCTAACGAACTGCAAAAGGTTTAGATGAGTTCAGAAAATAAATCAGAACAGTTCAAAAATATTTAGACGAATTCATAAAAATGCAGCAAAAAACGGGAAAATTCAGAAACTTTCCAGAAAACTACGAAAAAAAAATCGAAAAAGTTAAAAATATCAGAAAGATTTGGAGAATTTAAAAAAAAATCACGATTTCCTTTTGTTTTTGTTCTGTATGTTGACTTTATGTTGCGCGTCGTTGTATAATAATAATAATTATTATTAGATTGAAAAATCAAATCATACGTTATATTCTTTTTTACCTCATCAAGCTGCCTACTAACTTGTGTCAATAAGAGAATCAACTCTTCGCTTCCTTCAATAAACTTCAATGTGCAATTAGCAATAATAAGTTAAAATAAACAAAACTAGCCGATACTAGCAATTGGTTGACACAGTATCTATATAGTGTAATACTAATTGAAGATAGAAAAAACTAAATAAAAACTAAAAACTAAATAAAAATCTAAACTAAAAACTAAACTAAAAAAAAAACTAAAAAACTAAAAAATAATAAATAAATCGAGTATGTTCTTCTTAATACACCGCACAAAAAAATCGCACAAGAAGAGAAAATCGGATAAAAAAATCGCACAAAAGAATCGCTCAAAAACAGGTTTGACTGTAATCGTAAATGAACGAAAATCAGAAAAATAAGAAAACAATTAGAAATGAGTCAAAAAATACCGGAAAAAATCTGAGAAATTCAGAAAAATACTTAAAAAAACAAGACATTAAAAAAATAGAACAAAACAAACAAACATGAGATATACCGGAATTTAGAAAATACAGAAAACACGAAACGAACTCGAAAACGTTGAGATAAATTCAGAACAAAACACAGAAAAAGTCAGAACAATTCACAAAAAAAAAGATACACAAAACAGGAAGGTTCAGAAAAAAGTGAAAATTAAAAAAAAATCAGAAAAAATTAAACGAAATCAGAAAATTAAAAAATACAGACAAATTTAGAAAAAAAGGAAAAACCAGAAAATTACAGAAAAGCTAAGAGAAAATCCGAATAAATTAAAAATATCAGAAAAAAAATAAATTTAAAAAAATCTGACAAATCAGAAAGTTCTGAAAATTTAGAAAATTAATAAAAATATAGAAAACTTTTTTTTTTAATTAAGAAGAACCATAAAAATACAGTAAAAGAGAAAAAAAAATGATTTAAATAAATTCAGATAAATTTTAAAAAATACAGAAAAATGCGAAAAGACACAAGCAATTAAGAAATATCTAAAGAAGTTGGAAAAGTCAAAAAAATACAGAAACATTTAGAAAAGTTCATAAAAAAATATCAGAAAATTCAGAAAAATTTCAGAAAGGTTTCGTTATCTAGTTTTATTCGCAGCGCATTAATGCCCCCAATCAGAGGATGAAACATGTAGCTGCAATGCACGAAGATTGGCGACACTTTGGTACGGTTAATCTGCATTGAATAATCTATGCCTTCTGACTTACAAAATCATTAGCAGCGCAAATGGGCGTCCGAAAGGATGCCATGGGCTTCAATTTACTGCCTTCCCAAACTTACGGAAGTATTAATCGTCATCAACATCGGTGTCATTAAATTGACGTTCATGACATCCAATATGAGTTTTTTCTCTGCTGTGATCAGAGATGCCAACCTACCTGATTTTTCAGGATTTCCCAGACTTTTAAGCTCTTATCCTGATATCCTGATAGATGCTCAATTTCTTCAGATTTTTCTGAATGATCCTGATTTTTCCTGATGATTTATGATCTTTTTACTTTATCACAATAAAAAGTATTCGTTATACATATACCGGGATTCTTGTCAAAGTTTTCCTGATTGAAATGAGAGCTGTCAAAACATCCTACATAAAAAAAACTCTCCGGTCCTCACTTGTATAATGATCGCACTTTCTTTCGTTTGTTATTTATTCCGAAGCGATTTACGTTATCGGAGGTACAGTTGAAACTAAGCCTTCTGTCACGTCCAGCTGCCCGCATGGACTCTTTATATTCTCTCCCAAGGATGGCTCAATTTCAGCCTTTCTATATTAGCTAGTAAAGGAAAACACACTCTTATAGGTTACCTAACGAGACGGCGTTTATTAGCTCGATTCTGACCTACTTCCCTAGCTCCTATTTTGTATTACAGTACTCACAGGTGTATTGGGTATTGTGTCAGGGCCCACCACTGCCTCTGCATCCGCTGGACCAGTTCCAGACCGAAACGTTGCACTGGTTAGGGGTGTTCTGTATCGCCGTATCCTCCGCCTCTTCTGGACCAGTTTCTAACCGGAATATTGCCCCGGTTGGGTATAAGAATGCTCCTTCTTTCGGTTCGATATCTCCTCGAACTCTCGTTCCTTGACTGGTGCACAGGAACCGGGATGTTCCACTCGTTTTCGTTTGTCGGCACAGTTATTGCTAGCGCGTACCACAGAACTCGCGCACAAATGAACTCCGACGTTTTATCTAGTGGAGTCTGAACACAACTTTTCAGACAGCTTTATCAACGATGATGGATGGAATACGTCTATTCTCTATCTCGTGTCTCAAGCAAGTGCCATCTTCTCCGGCCGGAAATTCCTCCAACTAGCCGAGTAATAATTGGGATCGATTTATCCCGCCAGGAATCCACTCGTACCAATCGTAAAGCCTTTTTTTTGTGTTGTGTAGTGTTGTGGTTGCTGTATATAAACCCTGGTTTCGTGTAATGTTTGTTGCCTGTGCGCCGTCCTTTTAATTCTAGCTAGCTCGTCTTTTATTAATTAAATTTTTATTTCGTTTCATATAGGTTTTATTTTTATCAATTGGGTGCATAGTTTCATTTTTGTGTAAATGTCCCTAAGTAGCTTATTTATTTTTCCCATAGATGTGTGTTTTGCTTTTTTTTTCCTATATTTTAATGCCGTGGGTTGAAATAGAACCCCGAACAACATAAACGAACAGGTGACCTGTCACACAGTGTCGACATTGATTAAAGTCTGAAATTGACGTACATTTTCTATCGAATTGGCACGCTCGAATTCAGTTTCAAATCGTTATATTTCATATGAAAACCATTACTCGGTGTTAGGGGAATGCTTAAAACACGTAGCGCGTTTATTCCACCTGAAAATCCATTAATATTTTTGCTTTACAATATCAGAAAATGAAGCTCAATGTCGTCAACGTCAATTGTATAAATGAACATTAAGTATAATTTTGCGAGATATTTTTTTCTCTCACTTTAGAATCTTATGTCAAGGATTACAGATTGTTTTCGCAGCAAATAAAATCCAAATACAACAAATCGACGCATAAAAAGCAGGAGAAGTAAGAACATGTAAGGATTTTGTTAAATAAAGTGCACTCATCATTAAAAATTGCTCTATTTGTTGAAGAAAATATATGAGGTTGTTCGGAAAATTCGTGCCGCTATTGATGATGACTAAATAGCTACGTTGATTTTTTTTTTCATTCTACCTGATTTTTTAAAATAATAGTTGGTAACTCTGGCTGTGATGATATTTTTTGGTCATCAGGATCAATCTTCTAATACCATCAGCACACTAGACTTCTATGCATACTGTTGATTTTGATAACTATTTGCTGCGATACAGTCGATTGTTTCAACGGTAGAGAGGCCGTGAAGTACCTAAAATATTAGTTTTTTTTAGAGAAATTTATAGTAAAAAACTTTTACAATGTTTTCTACCAGTTGATGAAATTCATGAGTATAGCAAAGAGAAACACTTTCCTAGCGTGGTTTAGGACCACCGGTCGGTTCAGGATTGGATCGTTCGACACTAAGCCCTGAACTTCATCGAATTCTAGGAAACAGATTCGCGGTCAAAAGAATTCAAGCACTTTTTTTTATTAATCCGTTTATTTTTACAGGCTCAGTTACATAAGTTTAAAGGAGTTAAACTCTTAACTACATTTCTACTAGCATATATTAACACGTTTCCTTAATTCTATGGTTAATAAAATAGGAAACCGATTACTCGCGGTCGACTCGAGTTTAGAAGGGTGACACATTTTCATTAGGAAAAGGATGGGATGTAAGGAGATGTGTGTTCACACTCACACTCACATTCACATTCACGTTCTCATTCACACTGACACTTCACACTCAGTTCTTAAAACTATCCTTACATCTAATATGTATTTAAAATTTAACTTATTGTAATGTTAGTAGGAAGGGAATCGATAGCTCGTGAAGGACGAAAAGGAGGGGAAAAGGAGGTAAGAACAATCACACTCGAAGATCGATAGCTTCATGGAAAACATATATTTGGGACATGTAATTAAGGTCTAACCGAGCCAACACATCTCTCACCGGCACATTGGGCTGCTTTCCTCGAGCCGTCTAACGAATAGTGATTGGACATGAGTCGGGAGAAGGTGCGAATAAAGTCCCGACTCAAGTCCAGACTTTTGAACCACGGTTTGAGGCTAACCTTAGGGATAATTGAGTGGAGCCACCGACCCAATTCATCTTCGTTCCATTTGCGTTGCCGATGGTACTTTTACGGACTAAAGAATAAAATTCATTGAAGGCGATTTGACGCTGATAAATGTCGCCTTCAATCGCACCCACCTTTGCTAATGAGCCAGTCCTCTCATTACCCGGAATTGAGCAATGTGAAGGGACCCAGACAAAGGTGATGACCTGACAGCGTCTGGGTAAAGCACTCAAAATTACTCGTATTCTCTCAAGGAAGTACGGCGAACGCTTTTCTGGCCTCATTGAACGAAAAGCTTCGCCAGAGCTAAGACTATCCGTTACAATGTAATAGTGTTCAACAGGTCGTGAGGCGACGTTGTCCAGCGCCCAGTGAATCGCTGTCAATTCAGCAATATACACTGAGCATGGATTCTGAAGACTGTGGAAGGTGCTAAAAAATCGTTGAACACTCCAAATCGTGTAGACTCTTTCATAGAGGACCCATCAGTAAAGTACATATTATCACAATTGACACGCCCATACTTCGCACCGAAGATCGTTGGAACGAACCCCGATCGAAGATAATCTGGAATTTCCTGGATTTTCTCCTTCATGAACAGATCAAAATGTACAGAGGAATTGATGTAGTCAGGAAAACAAACACGGTTGGGAATATACGAAGAAGGAACAACCTGCATGGAGATGAATTCATTATATGTACTCATGAATACCAGGCGATTAGCTCGATGAGCTGTTTAAAATTTCCGATCACCTTACACGGGATGAGGAACCGAAGAGATAATAAATTGAAGCGATCTTTTAGTGGGAGTACGCCTGCCAAATCCTCGGGACTCATGAGTCGAATCAGACCCTAAGATACGTGAATGACATAGCATGAGTGATCGGTTTACCCAAAAGTTGAAGCTTTGGTTTTGCTAGTCTATGCTTCCTAGAAAAGACGACCATCTCTGTTTTCTCCGTGGAGAAATCAATTCCTAGACCAATCGCCCAGGTTAAAAAATTGTTCAAAGTATCTTGTAAGGTCCTTGCAGATTGGATTCGTTTGATCCTACGACAGACACCACTCCATCATCTGCAAGTTGTCTTAGGCTGCATTTTTGTGTAAGGCAATTGTCGATGTCGCTTACATAGAAGTTGTACAAAAGGTAAGCCATTTGAATTTCTGAAGAAAGCAACGCAAGACAATCATTCGTCCCCTTGCCCCTGCGGAACCCATACTGTGTATCTGAGAGTAGGCCATTCGTTTCAACCCATCGATCAAGGCGAAACAATATCATTTTCTCCAACAATTTCCGTTTAAAGGGTGTGTCACATCAAATTGCATCACGGAAAAAATGCTGTAGAAATTCGCCCAGTAGACCGATCCTTTTGAAAATTTTAGACAGTAAAATAAAAACTATTAAACAACTTTTGGCATTTTCTTTTTATTCATACTTCGAGCCCAAGCCCGTATGCTTGCACCTTCTTCTTTACCCCGTCCATAAGGTTCTGTACAACGTCAGGTTGTAGTTTTTTTTTGAACAGAAATCCATTTTCTCTTGAAGTCCGCCTCCGATTTGACAACTTTTGGGTTCTTCCGGAGGGCCTGCTTCATAATCACCCAATATTTCTCTATTGGGCGAAGCTCCGGCGCGTTGGGCGGGTTCATTTCCTTTGGCACGAAGGTGACCCCGTTGGCCTCGTACCACTCCAACACGTCCTTTGAATAGTGGCACGAAGCGAGATCCGGCCAGAAGATGGTCGGGCCCTCGTGCTGCTTCAATAGTGGTTGTAAGCGCTTCTGTAGGCACTCCTTAAGGTAAACCTGCCCGTTTACCGTGCCGGTCATCACGAAGGGGGGCGCTCCGCTTTCCGCAAGAGCAGATCGCTTGCCACACCATGTACTTTTTGGCAAACTTGAATAGTTTCTGCTTGCGAATCTCCTCCGGAACGCTGAATTTGTCTTCTGCGGAGAAGAACAACAGGCCCGGCAGCTGACGAAAGTCCGCTTTGACGTAGGTTTCTTCGTCCATTACCAGGCAATGCGGCTTCGTCAGCATTTCGGTGTACAGCTTCCGGGCTCGCGTCTTCCCCACCAGGTTTTACCTTTCGTCGCGGTTAGGAGCCTTCTGAACCTTGTATGTACGCAGGCCCTCCCGCTGCTTGGTCCGCTGGACGAATGAACTTGACAAATTCAGCTTATTGGCGACATCCCGGACCGAACTTCTCGGATCACGTCTAAACTGCTTAACTACGCGCTTGTGATCTTTTTCACTGACGGAGCATCCATTTTTGCCGTTCTTCACCTTCCGGTCGATGGTTAGGTTCTCGAAGTATCGTTTTAGTACTCTGCTGACCGTGGATTGGACGATTCCCAGCATCTTACCGATGTCCCGATGTGACAACTCCGGATTCTCGAAATGAGTGTACAGGATTAATTCACGACGCTCTTTTTCGTTCGACGACATTTTTCCAAATTTACGAAAAATTGACAGTGAAGCATGGCCAACGTGATCTATACACTCTTATCTGATTATAAGCGAAAGCTGAAGATATAATTCCTAAAAATTAAATTTCTACAGCGTTTTTTCCGTGATGCAATTTGATGTGACACACCCTTTACAAGACAGTATTGAAATACAAGCGCTTGTGAGATGTAATAAGTTCGGAGGAGATTCGGTCGTTCGACAAAATTCTACCGTCTACACAGTATGAAGGTCCTCGGAATATGCATGAATATTGTTAAGATCCAGACTTATTTATTACATTTAATCCCAACAAAGAACGTAATCAACGTCAAAGTATGGAATTGACCTGACATACGATCCGCTTAACCTCTTTACTTACGAAGTGGATGAAAAGTACTGAATTCAATCGGATTCGAAAGGTCCATTGAACTTTTAGCGGTATCATCTGTTATAGATCACGAATGAACGATAGAAAACCGAAATTGTTTTTCTTTTCACATGTGCACATGTGAAAAATCACTGTCATATACAAACATTTTTGACATCAATTCCGTGATCCGTGAATTTTTTATCAATTGTTGTGCGGATAATTTTTCGATACACTGTAGCTAGATTCGCTGAATTCATATTTCTCGTCGCTACCGGTTAGCTTGAGCATTACATATGGGATCAAATGCAATCATCCAAAAATGCACTAGCCCACCATCCGAATGGCCTCTAAAAGCTCTACCAATAATTGAATTCTGGCATGATGTTGGTTCATCTGCAGCTTCGTCATCTCCACACAAAAAAAAAAAACAGAAATGCACACTTTGCAATTCTGCTCGTGTGCATCTATAGAAACCGGAGCACACGAGCCTGCGACGGCAAACGAGTGTGACCTGACCGTATGGCATTGTGTCAGACGAGAAAAATCGATACTCTTCAACTCCCACTTCGTTTTGTGTCACTTGTTGGAAAATTTAATTTTCGCACCCGATAATCCTTGTTCTTTTTCATCTTATCGTTATGATTGATCAATACAATGCTGCGTTGACTGCGTGGCAGATAAGACTCTGTACCCAAGGGGGTAGACATTTTACCTGGAATTTTCCATGGTTCAATGACCTCATCCACAAAGTAATCGCAAGCATCGAGGGCTCGTTCCGCACCAGATTTTGGCACCTCACGGAACTTCCACGACATTTTTCACTTCACTTTAGTGTGCCCTGCTTCGATATAGTTCCGATCAGTAGATTGTTTAATTGAAACCGCTCCTGTTTGTGTCACACATTTGAACGCACCACTAGGTCACACCCTGGAAAACAAATTGGTGCAACTTCCAATGAGCACGTTTTTCAGGCACAATCAAAACCGTGTTCCGCGCGCGCGATTACACTTCCGTTTTTCCGATCCGATTTGCACCAGACCAGCAAACTGACTGAGCGCTGAAAAGGATCTGATGAACCGCGTCCAGCGCACGGAACACACACGGGAGAAGAAAAATCGATAATCATCATCAACCCCGACGACGATGGCGTCATCGATGCGAGTCAAACAAGCCATGCTCCACAAAAGTAACGAATTAACCCGAGCGTCCGCGTGGTGCACCGGTATCACGTGGAGAAGACACAGCGTGATCAAAACAAAAAACCACACAAACAAAGCCCCTCTCTGCGCACCTTCGGTAGGGGCACATGGAACACAAGCCGGGTGTAGGAGAAAGTTGGCATGCGCAGTCAGAGGGTTGTTTTCCTCGTCGCAGGAGGTGGGCAGTGAGCAGGCGCATAGTAGGCCACGCGGTTCCGTTGATTCTTCTTCTTCTTTTTGGTTTTAAGAGGGTTTAAACTTTTCAGTTCATTCGCCTCTACATTTCCGTTGATTGTCACTTTGTTTACAGCGCTCTTTCATTGAAGATTTTTTTCTGCTGTTTGATTCCAAGGTATCTTCTCCTTTTCGAACAATGGTAATGCGGAGGGTAATCCCTTGAGAGGACGATGCTGTGTAGTTGAGCTGAAGAATAGTGTTACTAGGACAACGGGACTAGACGGCCATTGTTGAGGTTGTGTTGTGCATTGACTGTATGAGATGAGTACGAAATTATGTTCACAGTTGCATCTACCGTTTTGACTCATATTCCGAACACCTCACTTTTAAATGTAAATTAACTGAACTATAATGTTTGAAATAATTGAATCATGAAAACCCCGACATTATTTGGGGTATACATTTCCGTACAGATTCCGTAAAAAAAAAAGCTTTGTTCAGTTTTTCATGGTCATGAACACCTCTCCATACGTTTTTTTCCATTGTTCGAAGCAGTGCTGAAACTCTTCTTTTGTGATCGCGTTCAAAAGCCGCGCCGCTCTTTCCTCCGCCTCTTCTATGGACTGAAATCGGGTACCTTTCAACACGGATTTGATCTTGAGGAATAGAAAAAAGCCGCATGGGGCTAGATCTGGCGAGTACGGGGCATGTTCGAGCACTGGAATGCCCTTATCGGCTAAAAATTGCATCACTGACTGCGCGTTATGGGCAGGTGCGCTGTTGTTCGTGTTTTTTGTCACACATGATTTCCGACGCGCACTATAAACCACGTTCCATTCAAACCACTGCTGCTCGCAAACTACTAAAACGCGTTTTCGTACGTTTATAGCAGACACTTCAAGCTACCGAACGCACTATTCGTTTATCCCCCCACCCCTCTAGGGCGTCCTCCAGTCGTGCAGTCTCGTTTTTAAATAGCCATACCTCGTATGAGCTTCAGCAATAGGTCGTATGAATTAAAAAAAAAAGTATTTACTTATTCTGCCCGTTTCCAAGTGAAGTAAACTTTCCTAGTACAGGGTTTTCCAACTTTAAATTCCGGAAGTAAATTGAAATAAAACACACTTAGAATTCGAATTTCGATGAAACTTTTATTTCAAATTAAAGTTTGGTTTATGGCTTTATGTGTAATACAACATCATTCAAATGTCCACCTAGGGCTTCCTCGCACACCTTGATCCGGAACTGGTAATTTTCGATGGCTTTTCGACACATATGGGGCGATATCTCGGTCATAACTTCACGAATGTTGTCTTTCAAATGTTCAAGAGTTTGCGGAGAGTTGGCATAGACACGGTCTTTCGCATAACCCCACAAAAAAAAGTCTAGCGGGTTCAAATCGCATGATCTGGACGGCCAATTGGCATCACCAAAACGCGAAATTATGCGTTTAGAAGGTGCATTTGCATATGAAGTAGAATTCCGATTGTATTCCGAACGTAACATGATTTATAACATTTATAACACATGCGAATTGGGGCTCTTTTGGTATCAACAAGTTCTTCCGCATAGTAACTCGATGTTGATAATTCCTTAATATTTTACTTCGTTGATCGTATTGTTTTCACATATTCACGTTCGTTGGCCGAGGCATTTTGATTGAATGTAATACTTTTCCGTTTACTGTTTTTGAAAGCATAGGCAGCCATGGCAGTGTTCCGAGCTCTGCAATACAATTTGCTTAACCAATGTTAAAGTTGCTAGAACTTACATTATAGACCCATTAAACGTAAAAATAATAATTGTATTGATATCAACACAATTTTATTCTATTGATTTTCATGACATGAAACGCTATGACTCAGGAATAACATTTTATTGAGTGGTTTTGATAGTTCTTTCCATGATGTTGTCTGGCATCAGTATCGAAAAAATAACGATGCTTTTACCTATACAAACAAAACCATTGACGAAAATTGAAAAATGAAAAGTTAACTTTCAGAGCACTAGCTCGAGTTTCCCGACGTTTTTCACAATACAGTGCGACAGCAGATGAGAATTTAATATCTTGTGAATAATCGATTAAGTTTGGTTGATATTACTTGATGGGAAGTGTGCGAAAACGATCATTTTATTCACACTGTTTCGCAAAATTATTGATTTCCGTGCGAGGGGTGAGGGAGGGAGATGAAAGAAATGAGCGCCATTGTGGCAGCCATTTGTGGCTAGCTTCCACCTTCACACCCAAAAACTCCATCATTCAATCAAATCGAGTGCGATTAGCCTCTCCTTCACTCGGCGCGACGCTTCCAACGCTTTTAACACACTTTGATAGACTCTCCTGTCTCTTCCTCTTGCGGTATCGCACCGCATACATCCCCTGCAAATGCAGCGATATCTTTTATGATCAAAATCAACCTCAAGATATCGTCTTTCCTGTTTGGCGTCCGATGATAGAATGTGGCCAAGCACCACCATCGCTCACTTAATATAGCCATATTGTTAACGTTGTAGCGACCGCCTATATTTACTCATAATCTCTTTTTCGTCCCCCACCTTCACGTTGTCCATACGTCTCGCCCGTACCCGTGGTTGCTTGTAATGAATAGCTGTTCGCTACGGGAACGCAGACAAAATGTATGGGAAAGTAGGGAATCCTTTCTTCCAATTTTTCATCAATTTGAACTTTATATGAGCCCGTAATGTGTAGCATATAAACAATTGCTGAGGATATTTCCTATCAATGTGTGTATTTGGAATCCATTCATTAATGGAGGAGGTATTAGCGTTCAAAAACTGTACACTTTTTCACACTGAAATATTGAAATGGGCCCCTATATTGAACGGTTAGACGTAGTTCTACGTCAAAAACGTGTTCATTCTGCATGAAAATCAATCAATTTTTTGATTACTATTAAACTATTAAACGAAGCTCAATGCCATCAATGCGGATTGTTAGCGTTTTTAACTTTAAGCGCAAGATAGCAGCATTAAACATAAATCGGATATGACATCAAAACGAATGAATGTTATTACAGATCTAAAGTATGCTCATGAGCACACTTGATAATTACGAAGAACTTGAAAAATGCTGTTTTATTCATACGAAATCAACCAAACATCCATTTTCGAAAAGTAAATACTTATTTGTTACTTTTATTCATACCAAACGTAGTAAAAACTTAATCTCACTGCTCGACTGCTCGATTGAAGTAAAGTAAAGCTGAATTTTGTTTTTATTCATATGTCCTAATATGTGGGACCAAGTGCTCCAGTGGCCGAGTGGTTAGCGTCATAACTAACATGCCGGGTGTTCGGGTTCGATTCCCGTTCTGGTCGGCGGAATTTTTCGTCAAAGAAATTTCCTCCGACTTGCACTGTGATCACGCGTATTCTAGAGCTTGCCACTCAGAATGCATTCAAGGCGTGTTATTTGGCATAGAAATCTCAACTAAGTACTAATAAAAATGACGCAAGTAATACTACGTTGAGACGGCGAAGTTCCTCTAGGAACGTTAGTGCCATTGAAGAAGAAGAAGATGTGGGACCAAATTCGACCGGACTTCATTTTTTGTTTGAACACACGCGCTGTGATGTCATGACAATGCATTACGTTTTGGCCTGGAAATAGCAAAGGCTGTGTCAGCGTTGCTCACGATAGCGCCTAGCAAGTGACGCTTTTGTAGATTGTATCATAGGAAATGCTGTCGTTCGTTCTCTACCTTCGCATTTCACATACATGTCAACCCTAAATTGTTGGTACAGCTCACGACCATGTCGAATCATCATATGATACACATAAAAATCCGTCGAACGTACACTCTTGTTTGTTTCATCTCCTTTAACCGCATATTCATAAATATTCAATCAAAATGAGAAATGATATTCATATTGATACATAATAATAATAGTCACGCGTATTCTAGAACTTGTCTCTCAAAACACATTCAAGGCGTATAGCTTGGCAGAGAAATCTCAACTAAGTACTAATGAAAAAATACGCAAGTAGTACTACGTTGAGAAGGTGAACGTTAGGAACGTTAATGACATTGAAGAAGAATATGGAGAGAGTCGTATCAACGGTATGTGTCATCGATGAAGACCAGATTATTGTATTTTTCATTGAATCACAATTTCTCGCGTCACTGTGCAGCCGCCTACCATGAATCCAGCAACGCTTGCGCATCGAACCTATACACGTGCTCTTCAGCTGGTGTTTTATCAGAAGCGTTTTGAAGAATTTTAATAATTCATTGTGCTCATTCATAAAGGCTTCCAGTTCGCCGGCGATACGCCTGGCTTTAGACGAATTGAGGTTACTTGCGCATGTTACATGTATCTACCATCTGTAAATTAACAGTGTAAATAAATTCGTTCTGTTTGGAAAACGAACCACGGTTAAATTATTTGAATATTGTTTAAACAAATATACTAAAATCGCGATTAAAAATAGGGAATGAGGGTTACAATTTGGGGTTATAAATATGGTTTGAAGCCAAATTAAAAAAAAATAGGCTATTGCGAAACTGTACCATTTTGTGTAATGAGCCAACAAAGCTTAAGTGTTCGGAATTTGAGACAAAACGTTATCAAAAAAATTCAAATTGCCTAATCGCCAATCGAAAAGTCCATTCAGAACCCCAAATTGCTTACATGACATTATGTAAGAATACACCATAACATGGTGTACATGTCGTATTCAGAATATATTGAACACACCGTATATCCTATTATCAAAATTGTTTGCGCAAACGAATCCCTCGATCTGAACTGGAATCGCTCTGGATTTTGCCACCACAAGAGTATATATCTCCTTTGGGTTGACGATGGTGCGGCGGTTGAAAAAGTTTTAAGATCATTCCTATGAAGTACATCACAATAACTCACCTGCTGCTTGCTTGAGCAGAACCACACACTCCTCGTGTTCACTGCGTTCAGCCAAATCCAGCGCCGTCAGTCCGTTCTTATCTTTGGCAACGAAGGAGGCTCCCGCATCTAACAGCACCTGGATATTTCTCACGTGACCATGCTCAGCACTTAAATGTAGGGCAGTCTGCAACGAAATAAACCCCCGTTAATCTCACCTTGACCAGACCCAGCCTTTCCAGTACCCACCTTATTATCGCCGCGCGGTCCACAAGTAACGTTAACATTGGCCCCAGCATTCACCAGCATCGGTAGGCAGCGTGAGTCGGCGGTTATGGCCGCCGCATGGATCGGTGCTCGGCCCCACGAGTCCAGGCAATCGATCAGGTGGACCTCCTCCTGCAGCAAATCCTCCAGCAGTTCCACATTGTCCCAGAGAGCGGCCTTTAATAGACGAAGTTTTTTGTCAATCACCAGATCTAGCAGTCGCAGCTCGTGGATTTTGCGACAGAGCAACATTGTGGGGGCTGCGTCCGGCGTCCGGCAATGGTCACCAATTCACGACTACTGCCAAGTGCCGAAACAGTGGAAATATTGACGCTATATTATCTCGAGTTTTGTGACGCCAACGGGTATCATATTACTCGCGGAACCTCAAGGGGATTAGACGAGGCACACACAGAGGAGCATGCCAGCCAAAAATCAAGTATAATGACCGGTAATGGGCAAAGGCGCTTCGGTAGGTCGATGGAATCGGAATAAGTGTTCAGATGGGGCTAAATAGGATTAGACGCTTATTTTGCGATGAAAATTCGCACATGTTGCATAATTACATAACTTCAAAGCATCAATGGATGTAAATGTACAGTTAATTCATACAGAAATGCAGTATGTGAAAGAATTTATCCTACTGTTCTTGCACATGTACTTTATTTAGTTTGAAAACTGGGATATTTATAAACTAATGTGTTTGAAATTATCCTCACCTCACCTCGTATGTGATTTTCTGAGCTGAGTCGGCAACCCTGCCGAGTTTGAAAGCTCATTTAATATTGAGTTTGGTTCATTTAATATTTTTCTTTTTCACTAAAGATTAAAACATCATTACAATTATTGAAAATCACATTATTAGATGTTCAGCATTGTTAACCGTTTTACAGGACTGAGTAGGAAAACTATTTGTTCGTTAAAAATAACGACAACAATTTTGCATTATTTCAACAGAAAAATTGTACTACATAACCTCAATCTCTAGCATCATATTTTCTTATCGAAATTAGGAATGCATTGAATTCTCTTATTGATAAAAGTATTCGAATCACTTTCGTTTGGATTCCTTCCCATTGCTCTATTCCTGGTAATGAGAAAGCGGATACACTTGCAAAAATGGGTAGTATGCAGGGCAAAGTTTTTGAAAGACAAATAGCGTATCGGAAATTCTTCTCCATTTCCCGACAGCAGTCACAAAACCAATGGAACAGAGATGACCTTGGGAGATGGCTATAATCTATTATTCCCAAAGTTTCAACGAAGGCCTGGTTTAAAGGGTTAGATCTTGACAGAAATTTTATTAGAACTATGTCCAGATTGCTGTCCAATCATTCCGCGCTAAATGCGCATCTCTTCCGCATAGGTCTTGCTACTAACAATTTATGCAATTGTGGTCAAGGATATCATGACATCGAGCACGTTGTTTGGTCATGTAATGAATTTTGCAATGAAAGAATTAAACTGGTTGCCGATTTAGAGGCTCAAGGAGTACACTCACGCATGACAGTTCGCAATATCTTAGCTACTCGCGACCCTAATTTTATGTTCCCCATATATGTCTTCCTAAGAAGCGCTAATGATATTATTTAGGTCACATCTCCTACTCCCACTGTTCATTCTCCCTTCCTTTCCTATTACACAAGCAGAACTTAGTACCCGTTGAGATAAGATCATTACAGGAGCTATTAACATAACAAGGAGGCACTCACTACCAAAGGATACCGTTGCTACATCAACTGGCGATGTAGTTGTTACGACCCATCACAGGCACTGTTCAAGACAATGATAATACCGACGAGGTAACGAAGGAATATTTTTTTTTTTTTATATATTGCACTGTAGTTTTAGCTAATTAGACTTAAGTTAATAATTATGTAGTTATAATATATTCAAATAATTTTAAAATGTATTGCTTGATGGTGGCTCTTTATCCATTTGAGCCTAATTAAATCAATAAAGGAAAAAAAACCTCAATCTCTGGAGACCCGTAAATCGGATAAGACCCACTGCCTTGTAAGACAGATATAAAAACTAACTGTATGACACAAATTTCAAAATACTTTGTACCAGCTTTGAGGCAAATAAACAGCTATCAAAACGCAGTGGATGACTTTTTTTCCTGGCCTCTCGCGACAACTTTTATTAATCTGATATCATTGTTTTATTAGGTATATATTACTTGACAAACAAAACAATGGTTTCAATTGCACTGTTTTCTGAATAGAATCTGAAAACTGATGGGAGTTTTTCTAGTGGGTCGATTTCATTCATTTTTTTATATTGGACGAATCGCCAGAACGATACCCATTCCCGTAAGCAACTGATATATGCGTTGCATTCTTCGCGACTTCACGAAAGACTTAGGTCCACTAATTGGCTTATAACTTCGGAACAGAGCATCGGACAAACCTGGGACAAAAACTACAGTGAAGTAGACAGCTCAGAGAACATTCAATTCAGAATTATTTTTTTTTTATTTTTTCAAGTTTCCATAGTGTACTACCCCCTGAAGAACGTGAAGATTTTATTCACGTTGTCAGAAAACTTCGAAAATCCCGATTGGGAAGTTGGAATTGACGGTAGTATCAATATGCAGTATCACCCTGATGTCGTCTATAGACGACGCTCGTAGCGAAAGGGTTTAAAGAGCGTCTAAATGTATCCCTGCCATTGTTTAATGTTTCACATACAGAGCTGGTGTGGGGTTCCCCCGCAATACGGACACATAGGTTCCTTATGTTTGCAAGGTTCGTCCACATCGTTGAACATCGCTCCTTGTTGACACAATGCCGTGTGACCAGGGCTCTGCATAGACATAGTCAACTGAGGATAGTCAGCTGACTATCTGACTGACTATATCCATAGTCAGTTAGTAATGACTTTTGGCTTTTTCACGCAGTTTCTCCGCCAAAACGACTGAACAGTCAGTCAAGCGTTTAGTCGCTATCTCCCTCTACCGACTCGACTATATCATGTCATTCTTCCCAGTCAAATTGTCCTCATTGCATTTTGAAGTGACTTCCCCCAAAACGAATTCGTTCCTCTCTTTTTCTCTGTCCCATGTACATGTGCATGCATCGATGTTTGAGTTCAACGTGGTTTGACATACGCTACAGGTGAGCTAGATTCTTTTGTATCGTACACGAAAATTACTTACACGTATAAAATAAGGTGCAGTATGTGTGCGCTATTTTGCACGCCTAATACTAACTAATACTAACGCGAGGACCTTCATAGCATACTTGATAAATGTCTAAGTTCGTTGGATTGAGTTCACGATGGGTAGACAATAAACCGTCCATTGATGAGATAACTTCTTTTTTACATCAGAAATCATATTTTCGTTCCTCTTTATATGGACGTAAGAATAATATTGCGTACGCGGGTATGAATTAGTGTCAGGGGGAAATGGAAGTGTGGATTGAAGTCAGTTGAATGAAGAGGCAGATTTGTATTCATTAGTCGAGTCAGTTAAAATAACCACTGACTGGACTAGTTCACCAGTCATCCTCGCAAGTCAACGCTAGTCAATTCATTTTCTAGTCAAGTCACTTTTTGTTGGCGGCGACTGCCGAAGCAGTTCTAGTCGGAGCGAAGCTGCTAAGAGTAGAGTCGGTCCTCATTTTTCACCTTCGAAGATTTCGGGCCCTGCGTGTGACACACTGACTTACAGTCAAGACATGTCATGAGTTTAGGGATAAAAAGTCTCACAGGTAGCCTCAAATTATATATCAGCACGTAGTCAGAGAGGGCAGAATCAGAGAGTTTTTATGAAAAAAGTGAACGTTTATAACTATTTTCGCTAAGAACGGATTTTGATTATTTGCCTTCCAATCGAATCGTAAATTCTCTAAAATTTGTTAAATGTGCTAAATATTGAAATTACACGATCCGTAAATGGTTGAAACAAAATTTGGAAGTAATACAATTTTCCCATACATTTACTCTCTGAATATGTGTGCTTTCATACTCGTGTAGTCAATAAAGGGCAAATAATTTAACTACTAAAGAGTGTCCACGATGAAATTGCCACACACAAAATTGATTCGCAAAATTCGAGTTTTCATCCGATTGCCATCAAATTTTCAGGGATTGAAAAATAACTATTAAACTTAATTTTACCATTTTACTCGTATTTTACTTACAGTCCATACGCAAATGCCCGCACCTTGGCCTTAACCCCGGACATAAGATTCTGCACAACCTGTGAATCAACCGTTTTTTGCATGTAAACCCATACTTTCTTCAGTTCCTCGACTGTCTTCACTACCTTAGGTCGTTTAAGAAGGTGCTGCTTCATAATCGCTCAGTACTTCTCGATGGGGCGGAACTCCGGAGTGTTGGGAGGGTTGAACATTTTCGGCACGAAATTGACCTTATTGTCCGCATACCACTTCAGCACAACCTTGGAGTAGTGGCATGAGGTCAAATCCGGCCAGAAGATTGTTGGGACGTTGCGGGCCTTCAGGAGAGGAAGCAGCCGCTTCTGGAGGCACTCTTTCATGTACACCTGTCCGTTCATCGTGTCCTGGGTCACGAAAGGTGCACTCCGCTTCCCGCACGTGCAGATGGCTTGCCAAACCAGGAATTTCTTCGCAAATTTGGACATCTTCTGAGTGCGGACATGCTCCGAAACGCTGAACTTATCCTTGGCCGTGAAAAACAGGTTGCCGGGGATTTGTTTGAAGTCGGCCTTCACATATGTTTCGTCGTCCATGATGCAGGTTGTGCAGAATCTTATGGCCGGGGTTAAGGCCAAGGTGCGGGCATTTGCGTATGGACTGTAAATAAAATACGAGTAAAATGGTAAAATGAAGTTTAATAGTTATTTTTCAATCCCTGAAAATTTGATGGCAATCGGATCAAAACTCGAATTTTGCGAATCAATTTTGTGTGTGGCAATTCCATCGTGGACACCCTTTAGGCGCAACATTCATACACCACTTACTTTGCGACGCTGAACACCAAGCGAGATCATTGCGGAGATCATTCTCAGATGCTTACTATCTTATAGAGGTTATGAACTGCAAACAAGTTCGAATGAAAGTTTGTATTCCGTTTGGGTTCGAGGAAATATGAGTTTTCCACAGCAATTAGGAATTTTTAGACTCAAATGTAAATGTAACTAACTCGATTTAAGTAAGAGAAATCTTTGATAATTAATATCTCAAAAACTATGAGTCGTATTGAAATAGTGTCTTAGAAAGAGTTATAAAGTATTGGTGTTTAAACGTGAAAAAATATACATTGAGAATAAAAACTAGTATTATTTTTTTTATTTACGAAAAAAACTGTAATTTGTAATATCTAAAATATGTATTTTTTAAATTTTCTTTCATATAAAATAGATATAAAATGAAGATTCCAAAAATGAGTCCAAGATGGAAAAACTGTTTTTGACGAACTTTATGGATTCTCGAAACATAGAATTTTTGTAATAGTACCAGTAAGTTTCTTCGTTTTATTTGATGTAGGACTACGTCTTACATTACAAATCAGACAACAGGTCACGTTTTTATGAAATAAAGTTAACGTTGATAACTATTTTTGCTATACCACACAATTCCATAATCTGCATATGATTGAAATTGACGCAAAATTGGAAGCATTCCCATTTCCCCATACATTTGTTCTGTCCATTTGTGTGCTTTCCCGAACAGAGCTGTCAATAAGGGGCAACTTATGCAGTCGCTAGAATAGAAACAACGAAGGGGGATAGCGATAAGAGAATATTTGCTATGTAAACTCTAACCTTGCATAGTAAGTAAGCTGACGCTTGCGTATAAGTATTGCATCTCTTCTGAGGAAAATTCTCAGAATCTTTCTGCGCCCGAAACAACAAAGGCTTATTCTGCTCGTTTAGTGTTTTATGTTTCCCCTCGCTAGAGGGAACGCTAGAGAATATTTCACATGAAGTGCATCTGATATTCGCAAAAAATATCCGAAATGATAAACCAACAAATTAAAATAAAAGATTGCGTAGTGCTACGTCGTAAGCGGTCGTGTCTTGGATACAGCCCCTTGATTTTTGACGTAGGATTACGTCTTTCGGGAATATATTGGGATACAAATTGAAAATCGAAAATCGAGTACATCGTGAAAATTGTCCAATTTCAAACGCTTATTGCTCAGTCATTTCATGATGAATTGATGAAATTTTTGCGTCAATCGATTTCGGCACTCCACAACATTTTTTTTATATTGAAGAAAATAATATATGTCATGAAACTAACTATCGAACAATTGAAAAGTCTCAACCCCTATCCTAACGGAAAGACCCACTTCTGATTTGTTGAAATTGACGACACATGCGGCGAGTCCCTAACAGAGACATCAAAACCAAGCTGCCTGGCGATAATTGGCATTGCAAAAACATGAAAGTAGGGGGAGCTTTCGTTCCTACACCCAAACTAGTGTTGGCAGAAAAAATTTCATCTTTGGCAGAAAAGATGCCATTTCCTGTGCATGAGTGTCAAATGCGCAAATAATGAGCTATTTTGAAATCTTAAAAATGGTTTGTATGTATGCGTGCAGACATCTCTTTCTGTTTTCTTTTCTTATTTCATTTGGGATTGCGCCAAAAAAAAAATTCCATACGATGTCAATGGGGATCGAACTTAGGCCGGCTGGAATGCAAAGCTAATTTACATGACCACGCTATCCACATGGCTAATGGTGATTAAGAAGTTGTTCAGCAAATACGTGATATTATTGCACCTGATTATAAAATAAAGTTGGGAGGTGTTTTCTAAGAGTAAAAAAGGAGCGCATGAAGGAGAACAATATCTATCTCGGTCTGGGCCGTGTATGTGGCAAAGCATGCGGAAAGCTTATTTGTCTTTTGTCTCGCTCGCTCGTATTTATCTTATATTGCTGTACCATGTATATTATACAAATGCTTACCAGTAGGACATTTTCTGTTATGTTATGTCTCATTTAATGTCATAAATTTGGATGACAAAACATGAGCTAAAAATCAATTTTTGGTGTACCGAGATGTGTTCCCTAACAGAGACATGAAAACCAAGCTGTCTGGGGGAAATTCGGCATCGCAAATATATGCAAGTCGGGGGTATTTTTATATTGCAAGTAAGGTGGGTGATACGATTAATTCTAGCAAATAAAATTTAAATTTGGAACTTTAATGTTGGTTGCTTCGTGAAATTTCATATCAATGACCGATCGTGTATTGTGAAAAATTTAGCACAAGTGTAATTGTAAAATAGTGTATGGTAGCAATTGTGTTAAAAATGACTTGATACATGGAACGATTTATTTCAATTTTCATAAATAAAAACCAAGGTGTGTTCCCGCTCGAGAACGGGTTGTTTGGTTTCAGCTGTCTGTTTTGTTCTGTTCATTTTCACCCAAGGAAAGTTTATACGGCGAGAAAAATTGGAAAAGTGAAGAAATATTAGAAAAAGTGATTTCCCATATGCTCTACATATAGTATCAATGAGGTACATATAGAGGTGGAGCAGTAGGCGAAGTGTATCTGTATTGGCAAGCCAAATATCGTGTCGTCATTATTTGCATTCAATATGGAATGTATATGGAAGAAACAAAACAATATTGAAAGTATTTACGGTTGCATGATAATTTAAGTCACAATTCTCATGAAATCATTCAACTGGTCGTTTTTTAACAGATGACAATTATATCGTGGCATATTTCGATTATTCATGTAGTAAAAAGGTCCAGAGAGCAGTCGTATGCTTAGTTCTCGAAAGCAGTAACATTTTCGGTGAAATTTTGAATAATTGGCGATTATTATCTCACAACATACACACCGACACTGAGAGTCTTCGAAACATCAACTTCATAACGGTAAAATAATGAAACTTCGTTTGTTTCTATGAACGTGGAGGAGTGAAAATGGCACATGAAAATATCACTTTTATCCGTCTTTTTCAACGTGATTTCACAAATATTCACTTCACGCTATAACATTAGCCTCATATTCAGCGGGAGCTCTACAAAAATGTACGTTTTTAATTGATAAATTTCTTCCTGAAAATATCATTTTTACATGGATGCGGTGGGCGATCAAAGATAAACACAACGACTGACGTCACTATTTGCGAAATAGTTATAGCAGCGCATGCTATGTCGCTCGAAACTCGAGCGATCTTCATTACCTCTTTTCCAGGACATTGATATAGTATTAGTTGTTGTTAGTCCAATTAAAATTCGCATTGGGTTGAATAAACACTCAAAAAGGAAAAAATTCAAAGAAAAATACCTGTTCCATTTCAATTATGTTTTCTCTACATTAAAGTAACATGTTTTTACTGATGAGAAAAAATGATAATTGTGCTCGGTATTGGTAATTATCTTATATTACATTGGTGAGTTTTTTTTTCTTTATTTCATCCAAACATACCACAGGAGGCATCTCGTCTAGGATCACTAAGTTCATCACATCTCGTTCCATTTCGGTATCTTTTATCTGATACGCACCATCCAACGACTTTTTACCATCCTTCTGTCACCATTACTCGGTAAACACTGGTGGAGTGAACAAACAATACCCAACATCTATCCAAAACGGGCCTTTTGAGGGCCACCAAATCATCATCAAAGAGTTTAACAGTGTAATTCTTCAAATATATCCAAAATCAACAGAAAACTTAACGGAATCCTACGTCAACTATGAGGTCGTGTTTTGGACACAACCCTTCTGTGACTTTTTTTCAAAAATTAATGCCTTATTCTGCAAAAATAGTTACAAATTTAATATTCAAAGTATTGCCCATCGCTAGTCACAACTTTTTTTCACATATATTCAAGTGTTTCTGAAATGTTTATCAAAGAAAAAATTAGGGAACGCAAATCAAAACAAAATAATTCTCTGAAGATGTACAAACCAAAGTACTCGAAAAATTAAGTGTTTCAAATTTCAAGCTCCAATAGCTTGTCACTCGGTCGATGTTGTCGACTATGCTCGGTATCTATAACAGTAAAACAGAGCTAACGAGTAAAATTCTTATCGATTCGATCGCTATAATAGGGTCTATTGCGTCTCTCACGAGATCGGTTGTTATGTTGATGCTTTGGGCATGAGAAAAATCGCAGCACGACTAGTGCCAAACGAGTTCAATTTTCTTCGAAAATTTCATCGCAGTTGAGTGGCTGAAAATACGCTAGAACGACCAAATTCTGATTCCACGTTCATCCAACGCATAATTATTCTCCAAATATGGCCCCGTGCTACTCTTTCCTATTTTCGAAATTCAAATTACCGCTTCGAGAGACCGTTTTTCAACAGCATTAATAACATAAAAACGAATTCGCTTCGTAAAACGGAGTTGCCCATAGTCCGATTCTGAATTCCGCCATGTAAAAACAGGAAGTGGGCTATATCTATGGTATAACCGCAAGGGTGACGTAGGACTATCGTTGATTTAGAGATCATTTGTTTGAAGTTGAATCTAAATCCATCCTGAATGAATGAATAAATAAATATTTGGGTGACTTCAAAAACGAAAGTGTTACTTTGAAGACTCAAGGTTTTATGCATCCAATATTGGATACAAAAAACCTTGTTCTGAAGAATAATCTTCAGAAGCTTTCCTGTTAACTGCACTTGATTGACCAATCACAAAACCAAATGTATGTGGTCGCAGTATTATATGGATAGAAAACATTAAAATAAACTCGCTTGAATGTAATTTTCAATTCCAAAGGGAACTGGCAGATTATTTTTCAGCAACGATCATTTCTTTCCAGGTTTCCTCTCGATAACCAGCAAACGAAAAGAGTTGCGCGCGTGTATGTGTGTGTGTGTGGCGGCTGCTTCTATGTCTTCCCGAGGAACCGTATTTCGATGCTGATACTCTCTTGGTCACCTTCTCTTCTCCTTCTGATCGATCGGCTTTTCTGCGCTCCCTCACAGTTAAAACAAACTGATTGCATTTCAGGTCAGGTCAAGCCAGGTAATGAATACCTCGATCCCTCGCCGTTCAGCTCGTTCAGTAACGATGTTGTCTTGTCGATGTCCTCAGGCGTCGTGCACAAATTACGTAACGCAAAAATCCGGATTTTGAACCTCTCCCCCTTCCGTAACGCAATTTCCTATCTCTAATAAACAGAAAGTAACGCAACATCTAACCCCTCCCCCCTTATCGCGTTACGTAATTTGTGCACGACGCCTCACGAAAAATGAATGGGTTTCACCACCAGAATATCATTTCAGTATGCTTTTCGTGCGTGATTGAATCGAGAGAAGGTGTGGTTTACGATGTCAATTTGGAAGGCAAACTAGAGGAGAATGAACTCTCTGAGTATGAAAATTTCGGCGACTGAGCAATAATCGATTGAAAATTATATAATTTTGGCGATACGAAACATTTTCCGTTTTTCATGTTATGCATCCATTATTGGATACGAAAATATCCTACTGATGGGAAAGAATAATCTTCAGAAGCTTTCCAGCTAATTACACTTGATTGAAAAATTACGAAATCAAATGTATTTGGTCGCTGTATTCGCCATATAATTAGAAAACATTAAAATAAACTCTTTCGCATGGATGTATTCTTCAATTCCCAGGGAACTGGCAGATTATTTTTCAGCAACGGTTAGATCTTTCCGGAATTTTCTCGATGCTGTATGGCATCCAAACGAAAATTCTCGTTTAAGTTTGGCCTGCAAAAAACTTTTCTGAACTCTAATCCATCAAATTTGGAGCCCTGAAAAGAGCCGTTGATTATATGCTAAGCTAATATAGCACCCTCTCCTTGGATTCGACGGGCCAGCTGAATGTCCTTGGGCATGATGTGACGCGTTTTGCATGGATAGCACACAAATTTGTATCTTCGAATAAGCCTCCTGCAGCGTCATAACCGCGGAACTTTGGAAGCGCAAGTCGGTTTTGAAGTCCTGAGCTATTCCACGATCCAAAAGCTGCAAAGGTAGCTTGCGGATCAGCAATTCGGTCGACTTCCGATAGCGATGAATTTCACGCAAAGTTCCCGGTCGATAGCGATGTGGCTTCTTCACCTATCCTGCGGCTGGTGCGCTTATCCGAGCTGCTTTCGTGTGCCTTACCACTGAAAGACTAACCTGCTATCTGCTTGGTCCCAAACAAACGAGTCGTCACGGTGCGAGAGTAGAGTAAGAAATGAACGAAAGCAAAGGAAGCGTCATTTTATAACCTGTTTTCGAAGCTATCATTAAGCTATTGAAACAATTTTCCGACTCAATAAATAGCAATCATATAACTCTTGGACATTTTATCTTTTGTATGAAATGATTATCACTGTTCCGTTGATCCGAAGCAGAATGAATCACGCTTAAAGAAGGAATGGTTTTTTTCTTGGAATTTACTCAGCAAAAATAATGCCCTTTCCCAACACTTAAAAACGACAAACGGTAAACAGTTTCATCAAAGTGATTTCTTCGATATGGGGATATATTCACTACATCATGTCATGTATTTCATATTCTTCATTATGAAATCCATATCCATGGCACCTATCGGTATCGAATTATCATCGACACCACGATTTTCGCTAAATGCTCCTTTCAGTTCGGCCTGTAATAAACTTTTCTGAACTCTAATCCATCAAATTTGGAGCCCTGAAAAGGGCCGTTGATTATATGCTAAGCTAATATAGCACGCTCTCCTCGGATACGATGGGCCAGCTGGATGTCCTTGGGCATGATGTGACGCGTTTTGCATGGATAGCACACAAATTGGTATCTTCGAATAGGACTCCTGCAGCGTCATAACCGCGGAACTTTGGAAGCGCAAGTCGGTTTTGAAGTCCTGAGCAATTCCACGAACCATATGCTGCAAAGGTAGCTTGCGGATCAGCAATTCGGTCGACTTCTGATAGCGACGAATTTCATGCGAAGTTCCCGGTCGATAGCGATGTGGCTTCTTCACGCTTCCTGCGGCTGGTGCGCTTATCCGAGCTGCTTTCGTGGTGCCTTACCACCGAAGGACTAACGAGCTGTCTGCTTAGTCCCGATGAAACGAGTCCTCACGGTGCGAGAGTAGAGTACGAAATGAACGAAAGCAAGGGAAGTGTCATTTTATAAAACATAAAAGAATCGAATGTAAACCCCACCCTCTTTATTATATAAGCTTACTGTATACTCACGAATATAATATGGGTGGGATTTAGATTCTATACTTCTATGGTTTATAAAATGACGCTTCCTTTGCTTTCGTTCATTTCTTACTCTACTCTCGCACCGTGAGGACTCGAGCTCGTTAGTCTTTCGCAGACAGCTCGTTAGTCATTCGGTGGTAAGGCACACGAAGTCAGCTCGGATAAGCGCACCAGTAGCAGGGTAGGTGGAGAAGCCACATCGCTATCGACCGGGAACTGTGCGTGAAATTCATCGCTATCAGAAGTCGACCGAATTGCTGATCCGCAGCTACCTTTGCAGCATTTGGATCGTGGAATTGCTCAGGACTTCAAAACCGACTTGCGCTTCCAAATTTCCGCGGCTATGACGCTGCAGGAGGCTTATTCGAAGATACCAATTTGTGTGCTATCCATGCAAAACGCGTCACATCATGCCCAAGGACATCCAGCTGGCCCATCGTATCCGAGGAGAGCGTGCTATATTAGCTTAGCATATAATCAACGGCCCTTTTCAGGGCTCCAAATTTGATGGATTAGAGTACAGAAAAGTTTTTTACAGGCCGAACTGAAAAGGAGCATTTAGCGAAAATCGTGGTTTCGATAATAATTCGTTACCGATAGGTGCCATGGATATGGATTTCTTAATGAAGAATATGAAATACATGACATGATGTAGTGAATATATCCGAAGAAATCACTTTGGTGAAACTGCATTATAAAATTATTTGTGTACGAATGCCGCAATCGATAGTCGACTCTAATTTGCTCTGGGTAATTTCCTCGGAGGACTCGATTCCTCCTTTGAACATTAATAATCTCTTTCTGGCAAAACGAGGTGGTATGAATCACATTATTTGAATGATAGAATGAAGAAGTTTTCTGCCAATTTCCTTCAACCTCCAAACGTATCTTTCTCCCGTTTGTCGTTTTCGCGTTCGCTAATCCTTTCTCACAACACCCATTTCTCGTTTGAGAAATTGTTGAGTAAACATTGTTTGCCAGTGCGCGTAGAGCGGGAATTCCTAAAGATTCATTGCACCTCTAATAAATTGCCGAAAGACGTGGTCTTACGTTGATCGCACTTGATTGAAAAAATCCAAAACGAAATGTATTTGGTTGCAGCATTATATGAGTAGAAAGCAAATAATCGCTCGAAAATGACTTGATTTTCGCGATGTGAAACATTTTCCGTTTTTCATGTTATGCATCCAATATTAGATACGAAAATTTCCACTGATGGGGAAAAAATATTCAGAAGCTTTCCTGTTAATTGCGATTGATTGAAAAATAACAAAACCAAATGTATTTGGTTGCAGTGTTATATGGATAGAAAACATTAAAATAAACTCTTTCGCATGAATGTATTTTTCAATTCCCAGGGGAACTGGCAGATTATTTTTCAACAACGATGATAGCAACGAGAATTCCGCGCGTGTATGTGTGTGTGTGTGTGTGTGTGTGTGTGTGTGTGTGGCGGCTGCTCCGATGTTTCAAGCGGAACCGTGGCATCACTCTCCTCCTGATGCGATTCCCTTTTGGCCTTAGGTGCACAAACAGGCTCTTGGTGACACCGTTCATCAGCGTTTTCATGATAAACGAAATTAGCTTCACAACAACAGCGACAACATGCTCCAATCGCTGTTCAATCATAACTGAGTGGGTTTACGAGCGGCGCTCGCTTATATACCGATTGGTGATTTCAATAGCCTGTTTTGAAATCAATTTTAAGACTATTGAAACAAGTTTTTGGATGAAAAAGTAACAAGTATATGACGCGTAGACATTTTATCTTTCAAATGAAGTGTTTATCATACCATTTCGTTCAGTTGTTTAAGAGCTATTAACGCTCAAAATCTCGGTCTCCAGCGTAACGCTTTCGTTCTCGAAACTTTGGTTTTACACCCCGGTATAGAAATGGAAGACGTAGTCCTACGTCAAAATATTTGCCGATTATGAATGGTGAACTCTTTTTGATTGATATCCATAATAAGATTGGGGAGGGTACATACACATCATTAATTCACCCGTTTACACCCTTGCTTATCGGTTACACCCCAATCCAAGCAGCGCGTTGATCGATTAGCTAGATAGTGAAGCTGAACCGATTCGCATGTATGTTTCGAAAATTTTTACAGAAACACTCCAACAGCACGCTCGATCAAGCAAACTTTATAACGTTGGAATGAAAATTGCGACACAAACCGGTTTCCCATAGCGGGGGCGGCTTTGTCTCTGCGATGAGAACTTAGCAATAGGTAAATGCATTGAGTTTCGGTAACGATACCATGCATCGAAGCCGTTAACCCCACGCTCATTTTATTATGATGCAAAATTTGCCGGTATATCGTATCGTATTTTCCGAAACGGAGTGTTTCCTAGGGTTGTTGGCCAATTTTCGATTTATCGAACTTGGACTTATTTGAGTGCTTCACTCGTTAAATGAGATCGCACGGTTTTGAATGTGGAATGAACATTTGTGGCATTGAAACAATTACACCAATCATCGAGATAGGAATTTTCACAGCAATTGAAGCGCGTTGATCCACTTTTTTTCTTATTTATTCCATGCAACGATCCAATGGCAATTATCTTATTATCATTTGCTTCATTCGGTGAAGCTGGCTCGTGTCTTTGGCGCCAAGCAGAGTTGCGATAGGAGAAACACTTCCTAAACATTGCTAATTGGGCACCAATTGAGGCATCTACAAAAATCAAGATCATAAAACAATTTACCGTCGAGGTTTTACGGGGGTAGACAATGATGAGAAACTAAGTGTTTTTACACAAATCATAAAGAGATTGAAGACAAACGCGCGCCTGTTTTGAGTTCAATGTTGAACGACTCAATTTGATAATATTGATTTTATGTCTTCATATGGGTTTCTGCTGTTTCCTTCCGACTTGATTATCGGATTTCCACGAAGCATACGAATTAATTTAACGCTCGGGTAGGTTTCTCGTTTCAGGGGTTGATCACTTATGAGGCTTCTTAAAATAGTACTCCCTCTCATTCGGTCTAATATAATGGCTAAAGCCTCGGAATGCTCAAGCTACAGAGTATAACAATGTATTGTTAGGTTCACACGCTGTTTCTCCTGCGTGAGTGAGTAAATTACGCCATCGATAGTGAAAACCTATCCCTCGATGCAATGAATTCCTAAATGATGTAAACAAATCACACACCTTCTTTAGCTCGCACGATTATAAACTAAGTCATGGTCAATTTATATTCGCCAATCCAATCTATTTCGAGTTGAATTCAACAGTCACCCACTCAAGGGGAGGCTTGAAAATTTACAACGCCGACAACGTAATACAGAAAATCGATAACCTCTCATCACATGGATAACGCAAAAGATGGGAGCTGTGAAAAGGTTCAAGGTCCCTCGCCCTGCGCCACTGCCACTGTCGGAAAAAGGTTCAGCCTCCCACACGTACCTGGTGCAGCAATCTTCCGGGAAAATCCTCGCTCTCGGGCGACGAAGGCGTGGAGGTCATTTTAATTTAGTACTCAGCGTTGACGATATACTGTAATCCACTTCGCGGGGAGTGTTAATCCATTATTCGCACAAACACACGGTTCTTCCCGAGCATTAACCCAGATATTATACAGAGAATCACAAACAGCAGCACGAACGCACGCAGATGTTTATCGGGCCTCCATCCTACTTGCTTCCTCGAGCATCGTACTTTGACACACAACACTGATTTGGGATGAGAACCACCGGAAGTAGTCAATTTGCGAAAACAACACGCTCCACCGACTGTCGAAGTTGATCCAAAGCACCGAGCTCGAGAATGGGTGAAAAATTGATTGTTTTCTTTCCCGTAGCTCGCGTATAGTATAATCGCTTCGAAGCCGAACTCGACGATTGCGCAGGTGTACCGAAACTGAAGCTATGCTAGCAAAACATATTGTGGGCCACAAGCATCGAGTGGGAATGCAAAATGAGGAAAATAACACCATCAAACACACAAACGAACACCATTGAAGTCCTTTCTATCGAGTGTATCTATGGATTGTTTTGACGTTTTCTGACCCAACTGATGCATTTGTGACGGCTTGAGGATTCAGATCCGCGGATAAATAACAAGCGTCGCGACACTTTACTGGATTTCATTTCGTAGATTTTATCATTGCGGAACCAGAACAAACATTCCTCGAGCTCGAACCAGAACAAACATTTATCTGCTCAAATAACGAGTTTGAGTAATTTGCAACTATTGTCGACTTGTGTTTGTGAGCAAACACCGTCAGCTGATTTTGACAGCTGGTAAGTAAACGCTGAAAAGTTCGCGTTTCACACGATAAATTGAAATGAATTAAATTTCATTTATAGCGAATTCGTTTTTGTTCAGTTTCAACCTCAGTGCCGCACTAACTGCTGTAAAAACGTTTTTTTATTCAGTCAGTTTCGCACTCAGTGTCGCACTGGTTCGCCCCGAAAGCTGTTAGGCCAGGCGCAAATTGAGAAGCGTATAGCGCTCGTAAGCGAACACGTGACTACCAACACGACTCATACGTGCCACAAACATAGCGTGGTGGAGCGCATATTGAGTCGCAGTTTGGTGTAAATAACATGCCACTCGCATACAATGACTGATTAACACAGAGTTGCGCGATATATTTATTTACTAACACAATCACCCGACCAGTACAGCCATACAGTGTCAAACCCACGGCGCTATATGATTGTTCATCAACACAACTACCACAACCGGCATGACCAGCACGAGAAACTGTGGTTCAGCCACAGCGTCGCGCGAGTCGTGTCTCACGAGCGCTCCACCATCTCGCGTCATCTGGCCAATTTGCGAAGTTCTATCTGTTTTCATTAGCCACAAAAACAGGCGCTATATCGCGCCAAGTTACTCGCGCTATATGCGTCTCAATTTGCGCCTTGCCTTAGTTTCGCACTGAGATGTTTCACGGGTAGGCACTCGGGTTCACCAATAAAACTATACCGAACTGTCAAGTTCCGAGTATATTTTGGAAAATCTAAAAATAAAAACTATGAAGATGAAAAACCTGCTGCTTTTGCTTTTGTATTATTGGAATCGTAATCCAATTCGGATTCTGATTTTGAAAGTATATTCGAGCAGACGGCATTAAGCTACGTGTGCTTTCATTGGGAGGCGAAAATAATAATGGATATTCAGGTGGAATAAACCTGCTTTCAAAATCAAAATTATGAATGAAAATTTACTTTAACGTATCGAATATTTATTTCATGCGATGAAATAAGAGGTTTTTTTTTCGATATCACAGAAACATATTGAACGAAAACTGTGGCTAATGATGATTTTATATTATAATAGTAATTATTTGTGGAAAAACCAGGAAATGCATCGACAAATGGTTAAGTAAGTGTCAGAACTACATGTTTTAAGTAATAAAACAATATGAAGTGAAAACATTCATTCAAACTTTTATATTTTTACACTGCACTTGGCCCTGCTGATCTGATAGAGAATAATTTACCTCCCAAGCATTAATATCGCCATTAGACGTCGACACTGTACATTTATCGTCGCGAATATAAACCAATCAGACTATATAACGCACACCAACAAAACACCGCATTCGTGAAACTGAAAACGTTTTTTTATTACAGAGTCAGTTTGGCACTGACTCAGTTTTAAAAACGAATTCGCTATTAATTACTTCTTTATTGTGTAACGACAATTCTCGCGTAACTTTTGAAAACGTCCTAAGTAACAAATGTAAACAAATCGAGTTCATAGATTCACACTATTAGTTATCAATCATTTAATGCATTGAGAAAACAATCGTTCAAGTATCTATCCTTTTCACCTTTTTATCGCCGATACACAAAATGACCAATGTACAGATTCGAATTTTAAGCACTCGACTGTTACTTCGGACGCCACTTCCCTCTGAGGCTCGATACATCCGAAGTAACAAAGCAACCAATACAACACGAAATCGCACTTCGGTCATTTTGAGGTTTTGTTATTTTCGGGTGTTGATATCGTTTTTAGTTCAATTCAACGAGTTATAACAATAATGATCTGCTTTTAGCACGAAGTGCAAGTATTTGGATCGTTGTTTAGTAGTTATTTTCAGATTCTCATCGTGTAACGTTATTTGTCCAATGTACAAAGCGGGCAGTCGAAACGTCCAATGTAACATTTTTCGCTCGAAGGCTTGAATTTCTAACTAAAATCACATGACAACAGTTACGATTGGTTTTTCAGAGTTATTATTGACTGCTAGTGGTAAAAGTAGTGATAAAGATCGATTCCTTTTGAAACAATATTCCGATCTTCAACTCCGTTTTTCTCGAGTTGATGTGAATGTTACATAGGACCTTTTCAAAAGTTACGCGAGAATTGTTTAAAAGTAGCAAAGAATCAGTTTTGACGTGGCACTACGTCTGTCGTTTCTGTTCCAGAGTGCAAACATTAAATCGCATAACAAGCGTATATATATAACATTATATGCCCCAAATTTTGGTTGGCATATAATGCGCCTAACTGGCATATGCATGCAAAAGTGGAGACCATATACATACATGGCAAATCCCAGCAAACATTAAATCGTATAATTTTGCACGTGCCAAGTCTTACAAGAAATCCGAATAAATCATAATCGCATATAATATCAATCAAAGTATGTATCGTGTATATTTGAAATCGCATTAAATGTAGAAACTCGATTTTATATACCATTATCAAATTAAGTCGCAATTCGGTATAATAAACATCAATTTTATGATGCACATTGTCGTAAAATATATTTAAGCCGCATCATATGCGTATATTACGCTGATGCAGTTTGTGTGTCGTATAAGCGTATAATTTAAATCGATTCAGTACTGTAGTGAATCGTGTTGCATGCTGAAGAAAATCAAGAAAACAGTGAATCATATTAGATCCTAATAAAAAACATATTACATCATATTGAAATGTCAATGAAATGCTGATGCGCTCGAAAATGTAATGGTAGTCCTACCTTGCGGTTATATCAAAGATACAACCCATTACTTGTTTTTGTGAAAAGTTTGATGAGTTTTTGGAAAAGACAAACACACTTTCAATGTGAAAATTATGAATAATAACACATTGCTGCATCAAATAAATATTATGTGAGGGGCTCAAAATGAAATTGTTGTAAGTGACATCATCGATTTCTCTACATCGACTCTCTCTTTTGGTCATCACTTAGCTGCAAACACATTCTCAGCTGTATTTCACAATGTGGAAGATAGGTCAGAACCTCATCTATCGGATTCTAAAGCAAACTCAAATTGGAACGTTTTTCCAACTGAGTTATTAACTAAAGAGAAAGTTGATGAAGAAAAATCGATCGAGTCACTTACACCCCTTTCCTTCTCAGCCCCTCATGTGTAACATTTTTTTCAGCGTAGGACTATTTTTAACAGGAAGGTGTGTTCAAAACATGATTACTTTCTTCAATTTTTTTGACGTAGAACTACATTAAACCATTACGATGTTTCGGATGGAAAAGGTGTATAGATTTTTAACGTTAATATCCCTTTAAATAATGGATGGATTATTATTGAAAATACACAACTTAGCAGGAACAAGGCAAATATAATGAAAATAGTAACTCAAGTATATAAAAATAGGAGTACCGGTAAGTTTCTTAATTTTTTTGACGTAGGACTACGTCTATACCGGGGTGTAAAATCAAAGTTTCGAAAACGAAAGCGTTACGCCGGAGACCGAGATTTTGAGCGTTAATAGCTCCTAAACAACTGAACGAAATGGTATGATAAACACTTCATTCGAAAGATAAAATGTCTACGCGTTATATACTTGTTACTTTTTTATCCAAAAACTTGTTTCAATAGTCTTAAAATTGCTTTCAAAACAGGCTATTGAAATCACCAATCGGTATATAAGCGAGCGGCGCTCGGAAATCCACTCAGTTCTAATTGAACAGCGATTGGAGCATGTTGTCGCTGTTGCGGTGAAGCTCTTTATTTATCATGAAAGCGCGGATGAACGGTGTCACCAAGAGCCTGTTTGTGCACCCTAGGCCAGAAGGGAATCTATCAGGAGGAGAGTGATGCCACAAACGGTTCCCTGGGAAGACATCACTACACACACATACACGCGCGGCTATTAACAGGTGGTTATCGAGTTGGCATAAACCACTGGTGGGCTTCCAGTATCGAGGAAAATGTGGAAATATCTAATCGTTACTGAAAATAATCTGCCAGTTCCTCTGGGAATTTTCAAAATATATTCATGTGAAAGAGTTTAATTGAATGTTTTCTATCCATGTAACACTGTGACCAAATATTTTTCAATCAAGTACTATTAACAGGTGGTTATCGAGTTAGTATTAACTGGTGGGCTTCCAGTATCGAGGAAAATGTGGAAATATCTAATCGTTACTGAAAATAATCTGCCAGTTCCTCTGGGAATTTAAAATTACATTCATGTGAAACCAAATATGTTTCAATCAAGTGCTATTAACAGGTGGTTATCGAGTTAGCATTAACCACTGGTGGGCTTCCAGTATCGAGGAAAATGTGGAAATATCTAATCGTTACTGAAAATAATCTGCCAGTTCCTCTGGGAATTTTCAAAATATATTCATGTGAAAGAGTTTAATTGAATGTTTTCTATCCATGTAACACTGTGACCAAATACATTTGGTTTTGTGGTTTTTCAATCAATCGCAATTAACAGGATAGCTTCAGAAGATTATTCTTCCCCATCAGTAGGATATTTCCGTATCCAATATTGTATGCGCCCGCAATCGATTATTGCTCAGTCGTCGAAAGTTCCGAGCTCAGAGAGTTCATTCCCCTCTAGTTTGCCTTCCAAATTGCCATCGTAAACCATCGTAAACCTTCTCTCGATTCAATCACACACAAAAAGCATACTTAAGCGATATTCTGGTGGTGAGACACATTCATTTTTCGTGAGGACATCGACAAGACAACATCGTTGCCTAACGTGCTGGAGGAGGTGGACGGCGAAGGATCGACACATACACGCGCATAATTCTTTCCGTTTGGATGCCATTCAGCATCGAGAAAGTTCCGGAAAGATCTAATCATTGCTGGGAAATAATCAGCCAGTTCCTCTGGGAATTTAAAAATACATTCATGTGAAAGAGTTTATTTGAATGTTTTCTATTCATGTAACACTGTGACCAAATATTTTTCAATCAAGTACTATTAACAGGTGGTTATCGAGTTAGTATTAACTGGTGGGCTTCCAGTATCGAGGAAAATGTGGAAATATCTAATCGTTACTGAAAATAATCTGCCAGTTCCTCTGGGAATTTAAAATTACATTCATGTGAAAGAGTTTATTTTAATGTTTTCTATCCATAAAATATCCATATAATACATTTGGGTTTGTGATTTGTCAATCAAGTACAGTTAGCAGGTTAGCTTCTGAAGATTATTCTTCAGAACAAGGTTTTTCGTATCCTATATTGGATGCATAAAACCTTGTGCCTCCAACGTAACGCTCTCGTTTTCGAAGTCTCCCAAATATTCATTTATTCATTCATTCAGAATGGATTTAGATTCAACTTCAAACAAATGATCTCTAAATCAACGATAGTCCTACGTCACCCTTGCGGTTATACCATAGATATAACCCACTTCCTGTTTTTTTTGAAAAATTAATACTTTATTCTGCAAAAATGGTTACGAATTCAATATTCAAAGTATTGTCCATCGTTAGTCACAACTTTTTCCCATCTTTCTGGCAATTCACGGATCCCTTAGCGGAAATAATCGACCGGTTTGCCGGCTAACCACAAATCAATCCAATTTTTGACTTCATCAAAATTGGAGAAGTGCTGGTCAACCAGGCCATGTTCCATCGATCGAAAAAGGTAGTAATCGGACGGAGCAATGTCTGGAGAATAAGGTGCGGGGGGGGGGGACAGCTATGGGACCTACAATTTCTGCGTTTTCAGCGTATGTTTTGACCGGTTTCGCGACTTTTATCGCGTCCTTGTCTTTGCTCGTATTGTGGCCGTTTTTCCTTCAGAGCACGGCTCAAACGCATCAATTATCGTCGGTAGAGGTCCCCCGTAATGGTTTCATTCATTTTTAGCAGCTCATAGTACACCACACCAGCTGGTCCCACCCGGGGTTGGATAGTTTCCTTCGGCAAGCGATGTTTGGATACCCATCAGGAAGCTTTCTTGGCGATTTGCTATTAAAATCACTGCTGGAGAATCACGCGACGCACTTCAGTTTTAATTTTAGGTTATGATTTCTATGCTCATGATTTTCTATGCTGGCTACAAAAAGGCGGCCATCTTAGCAATCCCTTGGTCCCTCCAAATAGACAGCATAACCTTCTGGCCGTGAATATTCCGCGTGGTCGTCGATGTTGATGCATAGCCCGGGTATCCATACGTTGACCGACGTTTAGGATTGACGTAATGGATCCACTCGCCAGTAACGATTTGTATAAAAACCCTTTCTTTTATGCCGTTGAAGCAGTGGTTTTCACGTGAAAAAAGGCGTTCGACGTCTCGTGACTTCAATTCATACGGCACCCAATGTCTTTTAAACGATCTGATATGGTTTGCTGAACAAGTGTATCTGCAAGTTCTTGTTGCGTTTGTACGGATCTTGATCGAGTAAAGCCTCCAATTCTTCATCTTCAAACTTTTTTGGCGGTCCGGAACGTTCTTCGTTTTATAAGTCAAAATTACCACCTTCAAACCATGCAAACAACGTCTGACACGTTCGCTAGTTGGAGCATGGTCACCATAAACTTCCACCAAAATACGATGACTTTCCGCAGCTTTTTTCTTCATCATTTTACTACGATGTAACACTCTCGTTGGTACGAAATTCGACATATTCGAAGAGGCAAAAACTATGTTGCTTACGCTTCAACTTTTAGACATATGCTGAAAAAGACGCGCAATGACAGTAGCTTTCCAACGATTGTCTGGAAATTTGATTTACTGGAATAATAATCAAGTTACGTCATCTGTTGTAAAACCGATAAAACTTACCGGTACGCCTAATAATAGTATAAACGAATAATATAGGTTATTTTTTTCGATTCTACTTGCCACTCACGTTCTTCCAGACAGCAGGCGTCAGCTTACATCATATGGTTTGCTTTTTCGATGTCACGTTTCATCGAGCAATACATTGTTTTACTGTGTGCTTTGATTTTTTAGCAGCAATCACGATTCGGCAGCAACCCAACTAGCAGCCAGTCAATGGCGGCGGTGAAAACGTGTCACTCAAGGTTGAGAGTTTAGGTTAAGTTTTCTAAATCGACATTTTTTAAGGTTAAAGATAATATAAAAATAATGAGATTTTGTTAGGCATATTAGGAAATTAATAGAATATGGTCTAATAAGGGTCAGGACTGTGTGTTAAACGCGTTTAAAGAACAACGATATGTTATTTTCAATAAAGTTCTATCAATTTAGAGCTGCCTCCAGACGTGTCTATTTACTTCAGTCTTACTCCACGATTTGATAGATGTTGACACTGTATCCTTGATATCGCAAATTTTACATAACGTACAGTAAATCAATATCACGCATTGATGGTAGTTTTATGAAGGTTTCTTTTATTTGCAGTGGAAAATGCATCTGATAGTCATCATTTGCTTTTGGAATCCGAATTTTCAGAATATTGAAAGCGTTACCGAAGAATACTGTTTCATCTAAAGAAGTAGTCCCGTGTATGAAGGTGATCTCGAAGAAGATACAGAGTACAATATGCGCGGTTGACGGTTACTTAAAAAGCGAAACTAATGACAGTGAACCGGTTCGGTTCAATAGTTTCATACGGAAAGCAGACGAAACGTCTTCCCTGAAATCACAGAAGAGATGCATCATCATGCTCGGCTTACTATACCTGGCATCCACTGTGTCGTTTATATGCTTACACGGAGCAACTGTGCCCATCATGCGTTATCGCTATCGTACGCAGGCTGACCGTGCTCTTCTACCACTCGGTGAACGCTTTGCACGAACCCTTCATGCGCTGTCGTATACACCTCTTCCTCAGGCAGACGAGACTGTGCTTCTACCACACGGTGAATGCTCCGTATGCACACTTTATGCTTTCGCTCATACAATCATACGGAATCACCAAAACTCAGATGTGTAAATAATGTCATAATGCGGTCGTGTTGTAGTCAAGGATTTCTGAATTTTATGTAAAATGGTTGTCTTAGTTTTGTTATTTTACTTACGTATCCAACTAAACTACAGATCAAATATGTACATGTATTGCTTACAGATAATTATTACATTACAAAATCAGTCATTCGTAACATGCGCAAATAACAAATGAGAAAAACTCGCTAAACAAAATATAGTACATTATCTTCCAACCCATCAACCACGTACTTTATCCACGTGGAATGATACGCAACGTTAGCGAATACCCCAGGACTTTCAGATCCACAGCCGATGCTCCAAGACATAAGGCCTGCCAGTGTGTAACCTCCATTCACTTCACACACCAAAGGACTCCCGCCAGATCCTTTGCAGGAATCCAGACCCGGAGTTCCTCCGGCACAAAGAACACTTTCATGCAGTTGAAATCTGCGTCCAAGAGGCGAACTTTTCTGCATCCTCGTCTGACAGTGATTCGATTCGATGAGATTCATCCCCACGAACCGCTGGATGGGCTCTTCTCGGTCGGGATTCTTTGGAGTCGCACCCCAACCCGAAAGAAGGCAGTCACTTTCTTGGAAATTATCCCCAGTGGATGGAAGGCACACCGGACCGACGTTTCTCGCGGAATCGTTGAATGAATTGTTGACTATAAGGATGGCAATATCGTTGTACAGTGACCCGGAGTAGTAGTTGTGGTGAAGAACGATCCGATCAACCGCTCGCACCTGATTGGGAAGTTTCTCCTGGCTATGGCGGCGATCCCAATCGCCTGCTGTAATTCGGAAGTTTTTCGGATGATTGCGGGCGCTGAAAAAAAGGAGAAATTGATAATGAATTTAGCCAGAGGTCGGTTATTGTCGTATGGGTATTACTTGGCGACGCAATGACCAACGGTGACAACCGCTCTGGGTGTGACCAACGCTCCACCACATTTGTACACGAAGGACCCATTGTGAACTCGTTCTTCGATGTAAACCGTCCAGGGGAACTCTCCGAAGCTGACCGCGCCACTGCGGTGCTCCTCCAGACTTTTGCCGTCATCATCCGGAAAGTAAACGCGGCTTGAAAGCGACATCTGACGGCGACCACACTTTTTCGCTTTTTGAGCTTGCGACGGTTTAGAGGTGGTGGGAGGCGTGGGTTTCGTGACCGGAGGAGAAGGACTGGCAGTGGTCGGAACTGTTGCGGGGATGGTTTCGAAGATGAATTCGGCCTCTGGCTCAAAGTGTTGCGGTTGACCCCCTGCGGTAGGGTTATTGAACTGTTGCAGGAGAGATGATATTTCGTTCAGAAGGGCCAGATCTGGAATGGCTTGCACTGGTGTAGCATTCAAAGGAAGGTTTAAGTTGATAGCAGATGCTTCGTGTTGTGCACTTCCGGCTGATGCCGAAGCATATGAAGACGAGGTGTGATGCGTGGGAATGATGAGATTACGCCTGCAACACGTGTACTCACGTCCACAGAGACCATCTCTAAAAGTAGAATGAGTTTATTTAAAATGCATTGAACATGGTGATGGGCACATTACACATTCAATATTTTTATCAATATCACCAAATATGATAGCATATGGATAGGAATAGTGATCTCGTAAGTTGTACACTGAATTTTTTTTATGCGACTGATGCGTGGGCGAAAAAAAATCGCTTCAAAAAAAATCGCGTAATTTCGAGCAGCTCGATTAAATAAAAATCGCATAATGTCGAGAGAATCACGTAAAAAAGATTGCCTCATCACTGGCACGCGCTCGTCATAACCACACTTGCCAATGCTCTCGCGCAAAATAAAATCACGCAAAAAAAAAAGAATCCAGAGTATAGAAGAGTTTCAAGAAATATAAACAAGCCGCGAGAAAAAAGAGCTTATACTTAGATTGGTGTCTAATTACGAATCTACGTTATTCTGATAAAAATCCGAGATTTGTTCATTTGTTTCATTTCTTTCTTGTTCAAAAATGTTATGATCGCAGATAATAAAAAAATTATAGGAGGTTGTGTCCAAGATACGACCGCATTGTTGACGTAGAACTACGCTGTTATATTATAAAAGTCGCTTGTTTAAACCTTGGGATATTATTCTATAATGCTGTGAAATTTTAGAAACAACTGTTTAGTAGAACAATCTCTGAAATTTTTTTTATTGTAGAATCAGTTCACGATAATTGACTGATGATTCATTCTTGCCTTCGTTGAACAATACACTGGCTGATCGTATGTCGCAATTTATTTCATGTCAATGCATTGAAAATTTACCTCGAACGCTATTCCGGTGGCTTTTTTCGCAATTGACATAGACTCGGTTACAGTCGATTATATCAATATATCTTTGGCACCGCGAGGAAACAACAACAATAACAACACTTGCAAGTATCAAATATCATGCTACATGTTATTTAGTATTGCCTCAGTGGAATTGCACCTCCAGACATCGTTCGTACAACGTAAACAAAACGCCAAAAAAGCATTCGCCATAGCATGCATACAGAGCCATACATTGGTGGCTTGAAACTACTAGGAATATAAACACTTCTCATCATTTTGCGCTATTCTCAAAAGAAACACTTGTGTTTATATTACTGGCCTCGAAAAAAGTTGCATTACTTTTGCTACTGGCAAGCGAAACCTAATCACATAGAAAATTCCTGAACGACATTCACTTTCTTGGTGATTAAACAAGCATTGTTCGATGCGAAGGCCCGGTTCAGTGCAAGCGCTTTTCACTGCACCAACATCGCGTGCATCATTAGATGACGCTTGCCTCGAAATTTTATTGCCCCCGGCCATGCGTTCGTTTTTTGCAGGGCTCGAGCCAGCCTTCCTCTTCTTCTTGCTCATCACACACTATACGAAGCGTCCAATTTATGACGCGGAAATAAAAACACACGATACGAATAACGCGAAAAACGAACTGGAAAAACCACACGACGATATCCAAGTTGAATTACCACTGGTGGGGTCCAATCTTAGATCGAAGCGCAGCGAAAGCAAAGGGAACTGGATTGCTCAACAGTCCGATGCCGAATGAAAGTTTGCCTCAGCGAGATCCAATGTTTATACTCTAGGCAAGTATTCCCCTTCATTCTTCTTCTTTTCCTTTGTTCACGGTGACTTTATATCCTAAGATTTCCCCTTCGTTGGTCGTCGATAAGTTGCTCGTTATTGACAGCTCTGTTCGGAAAAGCACACAAATGGACTGAACAAATGTATGGGAAAATAGAAACGCTTAAAGTTTTCATGAATTTTAACCATTTACAAACCAAGGGATTCTAATGTATAACATATTAAATAAATATTAGGGAATTTCCGATTCGTTTAGTAAGTAAATCGCCAAAATCCGTTCGAGGCAAAAATAGTTATTAACGTTAACTTTATTTCATAAAAACGTGACCTGTTTTCTGATTTGGCACCCTTAATGAAAGACGTAGTTCTACGTCAAAGAAAAGTTTAGCCAGATTGAACCAATATAAAAAAATGTCACCTAGAGTATTGTTGCCTCTTAAATTTTTGTCCTCCATAACCAAGTATTTCTCAATCAATACCTCCTTTTCATGCTGTGAGACTATCTTTGTTAATTTCAGATTCAGAACCTTTAATTAAGTAAAAAGACGGGTGGGTAATGTCGGGGACATAACCGGAGAGACGTAGGACTGCACCAAGGGGTGTCCATTATTCGAATATCATGGAGCACAGATCCCAGAATGAGCAGCTTTTCATGTACAAAATTACAGAAAAAAAATCAAAGGATAAAACAAAACCTCGGCCCTCAGCAAACACTCAAACGTTTAGATTCAAATACGAAAAAATCCAAATTTGTCGTGCAAATGTCGTGCGGTGCAAATGTTGTAGGAGTTATTGTTCAGCCGGCAGCGAACACACAGTTGATGGCAAGCATATCGTAATAGGAATTTACCGTCTGGTATCGTGATATAATTGGGCTTTGCACTCCTCATGAATAACTGTGTTCTACTAGTCAAGCCCTTCATTTCATACCCATATTGATGGGGTTTAGAGAAAATATGTAATCCGCCATTTTGTGGTGCCGGCCATTTTGGATTTGCATTTTTCATAAATAACTGTGTTCTACTAGTCAATCCCTTTCATTTGATACCCATATTGATGGGGCTTTGAGAAAATATGTAATCCGCCATTTTGTAGCGGTCGCCATCTTGGATTTTCAAGATCATGAAATATGCAGTTTTATAATGACTGCAGAGATAAAGGTGTATTCCAAATTTCAGATCAACCGGTCAACAGGAAGGGGTTCATATTCCAATTAATGTGGTACAGCGCTATAGACAAGCATGTTACATACAAGCATATCACAGCTAAATAAATCCGTCTGAAAACTCCAGCATTCGATCAAATCGAAAGCGATTGGCCTCTCCTGCATTCGGCGCGACGCTTCCAACGCTTTTAACACACATCGAAAAGCTTTCCTGCTCCACATCGCATAGAAACTCCTGTTTCTCCCTCTTGCGGTATCGCACCGCATTCATCCCCTGCAAATGCAGCGATATGTCTTATGCTCAAAATCAATCTCAAGATAGCGTCTTTCCTGCTTGGCGTCCGATGATAGAATGCACCACCAACGTTGTAGCGACCGCCTATATTTATCCATAATCTCCTTTTCGTCCCCCACTTTCACCTTGTCCATACGTTTCGCTCGTACCCGTGATTGTTTGTAATGAATAGCTGTTTGTTGCGGGAGTGCAGACGAAATGTATGGGAAAGTAGGGAATTCTTTCTTCCAATTTTTTATCAATTTGAACTTTATATGAGCTGAGAACCCGTAATGTGTAGCATATAAACTATTGCTGAAGATATTTCCTATCAATGTGTGTATTTGGGACCAAAATCCATTCATTAATTGAGGAGGTATTAGCGTTCAAAAACTGAACACTTTTTCACACTGAAATATTGAAATGAGCCCCTATAATGAACGGTTAGACGTAGTCCTACGTCAAAACCGTTTCACTCCATCAATAAACGGCCGATTTAAAATTATTATATCGACTGCGTTTTTTCGCAGTTTTGCCAACTGAAAACTAAGTTCCCTTTTTCGTCATGTCTCGCTCTCTGTCAGAATCGTACTGTCATCCGTTCAGTGTGAAATGAAAAGTTGTGGATAGTTAGCGTAATCGTGGAGTCTAGTGACAAAAATGAAATTTTGTTAATATTTCTTTCTCGATTCATCGATTTGTTACGCTACGATCGTACTTCATTAGCTGTTTAACTATTGTGTTTAGGTTTCAACAATGGTGAGTGCCGTTCTCAAGCCACAAATGTTGTATTAGCCGGGAATCGATTCCGATATCGAATCATGCGGTTCGTCACGATGATTTCAACCTTGAATCGTGTATTTTTTATTTGCAGCAACGACTGTTCCGGCCGGGACGCTCGGTCTTCCGCCAAGGGAAGGGCCCGGTATTGGCCAGCTGCCGGGCGCAGCAGAATGCGCCCTCTCTACATCAGTGTGCAGTGGTGAGTCCGGAAGTCGTGCAAGTGATTGCGACTGTTGTGATGTAACATCACCATCACATCACAGATTGAACTGACATAAACCCGATTATTTCCAGTGCTATTCGTCACGGCGGCCAGGCTTCCTGTCGCGAGTGATTGATAACATCAAGCAGGAGATGGACAAAAACAAAGAGATGAAGGAGAATCTGAAAAAGTTCCGCGAAGAGGCTCAAAAGCTGGAGGAATCCGAAGCACTGAAGGCGGCCCGACAAAAGTTCAACACCGTCGAGTCGGAGACGTCAACAACGGTCAAGGACAACCTGGAGAAACTTCGGGGGAAAGTGTCCGAGGTGCTGGATGAAGCTGCCAAGACAGATATCGCCCGCAAGGCGGGCAAAATTGGCGAAGAGATCGGTCGAACTGCTAAAGGGATGGGTGAAACGATAGCGGAGAAAGGTCAGGAACTGGGCAAGAGTGGGGCCTTCAAGGGGATATCGGAAGCGACGAAAGCGGTTCGGCAGGAGATCGACAGTCAGGGTATTTCGGCACGAGTTTACCGAGCGCCGGAGCGACTCCGGAAGAGAATCGAAGTCAGTATGGCCGATTCGACGAGGGTTTTCGAAGCGAACACGGAAGCGTTTGGAGTCGAGCTGCATAAAGATAGTAAATTCTATGAGAGTTGGGAGAACTTCAAGAACAACAATGCCTACGTGAATAAGGTGCTCTCGTGGAAGATAAAATATGACGAGTCGGAAAATCCGATGATTCGAGCCTCACGGTTAGTGAATGATTGAATTTCAAAATGCATTCTCAATTCAACAATGAATCATTTCAGACTCCTCACCGACAAGATGACCGATGTAATGGGGAACCTTTTCTCCAAAACCGAACTCTCGGAAACGCTCACCGAGATATGCAAAATCGATCCGAACTTCGACCAGAAGCAGTTCCTACGCGATTGCGAAAACGACATCATCCCCAACATCCTGGAGGCGATGATTCGGGGCGACTTGGAGATCCTCAAGGATTGGTGCTTCGAGAGTACGTACAACATCATTGCCACGCCAATCTCGCAGGCCCAGAAGGCGGGATACTTTCTGGACTCGAAGATTCTCGACATCGAAAATGTGGACCTGGCGATGGGGAAGGTGATGGAGCAGGGACCGGTGCTGATTATCACCTTCCAGACGCAGCAGATTATGTGCGTAAGGGACAGCAAAAACTCGGTGGTCGAGGGTGACCCGGAGAAGGTGATGCGGTGTAATTACGTGTGGGTTCTGTGCCGGGATCCGACCGATCTGAACCCGAAGTCGGCGTGGCGGTTGATGGAGCTGCAGGGAAACAGCACGGAGCAGTTTGTGTAGATAAGCGCGTTATGAGAGAGAATGAAGGCGAAGAGTTCATTCCACGGACAGTTGTTCATTGGTTTGGTCCGTGGAACTGGAACTCGCGGTCTCGTGTTCTGTGAGAGCCTCTTCAATCCTGAATTTTCGAATCATCTGCTCAGGAAAGGGAGGCTACGAATGATCGAGAATGAATGTACATTATGCTTAGTTTTATTTGATAAGTTTGTAGAGATGCTCGCTATATTGAATGTATGCGGAAGAAAAGAAACCTCCAAGAGTAGCGTAGACTCAATAAATGATAGCTACTCATTTTATCTCGAACAAATAGTTCAATATTTCGATGACAAAAAAATCCATTCATAGTAGATGCATTTCAATAGATTGTAATCGATTCAAAACATTACACGAACACATTACTGCAGACATAGTTCCGGATTCATGCGTATCCTAAAGTTTTTTCGTATATTTTTATCTAATTGTTTGTTATCGACAATCGACTCGAAAATTTGAAATCCGAAAATTCATCTTACCTTCCCAAGGTTCCCCCAGCTGAGCTCCGGCATCGGTCGCTTGGTACGCATATGCAATCTGGTGAGTCGTTCGTTGTATCCGATAATACGTTTTCGCTCAGGCGAATCGAGTCGATATCGGTTTCCTGTTTGCAACGAGAAAAAAAAACTATCATTAATGGGTCTGATCACAAACGTCACCTCACGGTGAAAACGATATGAAGTGCATTGCATACAACTCATTTCGTTTTCACCGTGAAGTGACGTTCGTGATCAGGCCCAATGCCTAAGGTTCACACGCACTGACGAAACTACCCATGCAGCATCAATCATAGGGCCCTATTATACAAATCGAGGCGATAAGAATTTTGCTCGTTAGCTCTATTTTACTATTATAGAAATCGAGCAATTCGATAGCACCGAGCGAGTGATAGCTATCGATGCAAGTGTCAGAAATTTTCGAGTTGTTTGGTTCGCTTTTTGCATATCTTCAGAGAGTTATTTTGTTTTGGTTTGCGTCCCTGATACTTTCCTTTGGGAAACATTTCAGAAACGCTTAAATATATGCAATTTTCAACACATGTTCGTTTGTTTTGATCAGTATTTATTTTACGGTGCTGCCAGAATAGTCTATACAGGGTAAGTGTTCAATACATCATTATTTATATTAATCATATTGTAAATTACAATGCAGAATTTACTTCCAGCGCATATTTCAGTGGCTGAAAATGAGTGGACAGACAAATCACCACCAGTACGACTCGTTGAACCAATGAAAGCGAATGTAAACATTGTTCGAGTTTTTCTTGGAGGCAGTTCAAATAGAATCCCTGTTAAGGAAAAGTGAGAGGAATTCAGTGAGGAGATTTTCTTTTTTATTGCTATACTATACCAAACTTTCTATACCATATGCTAAAGCTGAAATGTCTTGCAAAACAATAATGTTTTTTTTAAATTACAGATTTGGATTGATATGAGGTGAAAGGTAAAGAAAACACTAGCACACAACATGCGAAAATTTAGGGCGACAGGTGGTGGCCCAATAAAATAAAGCTATTGACGCCGCTACAACGAGAAATCGACGCTAAATGAAAATTACATGCAAAAAAATCGTTTTGCTAAAAAAAGTGGAATTCATGCGTGACTCCTTACGGAATTCCATCGACTGCAGTTGTGAAAATACATGAAAAAGTTCATTTTATAATAATAATATTTTTTGTAAAACAAATTATTCCATGAAGTCGGTTTTTAATACACATCCATGCATGCATTACACCCATTAAGCTTCATTCGTAGAGGGAATATCAGTTTTCTTCAAAACATAACCATATTAACACTTTTGGAAATATAGATATTTATAATTTTCATAGCCGATGTCCCAAAAAAAGATTTGGCATCCTTTCTATAGTGCTTTGTGGAACATTTCAAACTCGTTTCAAAATATTCCATTACTGCCACTGACATTCGAGCAGAGTAACGAATCGAGCTGTTTTCCTCGATTTCTATAATTCCAGATTTTACTCGGTGTGATAGTGATAGTGATTGTATCGAATCCTCGATTCGATTTCTATAATAGGGCCCATAGTAACCCATGAGTCAGCAGAAAAAAATGACAGCTCTATCAGTTGAACCCTAACCGCGATGGCGAAAACAGTGAAGCTACTCCGCTCAGAAGTGTGCGCGTTCAGAGAACGGTACCCCACCGCGTCGAAAACGGACATCGTGCTGCACTTTGTGGATGCCGGATACGCCCGTTCCCGCATTTACAACATCTTGGCACCATTGGATAACAATCAGAGCATCGAAAGAAAGTCCAGTTCGGGACGGCCGACGACCCTGAGCGACAAGAAGCTCCAAAGGATGCTGAAGAGGAAGTTGAAGGTAAAAGTGACTACATAGCTACGTGCGCTTGGCCGGAAAGTTGGTACAACCGGCCAAATAGTGAAAAAGTACCTGGCAAACATGGACATACATGTCAGGAAGCGGAAGTTCCGTCCACTCAGAGCTGCAGGCAATGGCACAGCGGCAGCGACTGAATAAGATGGTCAAGTCGATTTTCCCGGCGAATGATGTTTATTTCACACACCAAGTTCCCCAAGAAAGTGCTGCTGTGGCTGATAATCAGCGAGAAAAGGATGTCAAAGCCGCTCTTCTTTAGCTCCGGACTGGCAGCGAACAGGGGAATTTATAATGCGAAGTGCCTACCGGAAGTTGCGTCGTTCATCAAGAAATATCATAAGGGCGAAGACGCGGTGCTCTGGTCGGATCTGGCGTCGGCCCACTACTCGAAGCGATCGTTAGAGGAGATGGAGCGGCTGAATATCGATGTGGTACCCAAGTCGGCGAACCCGCCCAACGTCCCCCAGCAGCGTCCCATCGAGAATTTCTGGGCAAACCTGAAGCGTAAGTTCTACTCCAACAATTTTGTCGCGAAAACTGAGAAGGAATTGATGAATAAAACGAAGAAAGAACTCACAAACATGCCTACATGCATGTTTTCGTCCGCCATGGCGAATGTTCCGGTTAACTGCCGGAAGGCCGCTCGCAAGGGCGTAGATTTTTTTTGCAAGTAAGCTAATATAATTAGCTTCCTGTATGACATATATTACCGAGGAATCACCCAACGTGCTCTGAGAAGCCGAATCACCCTTTCGTTACTGTTGGTAGGTCAATGGGGAGATGCTTATTGCTGTACGACTGGATGTGAGTACCGTGCGTGTGTATGTGCATCAAGTATATGCATACATGCTGGGATATTATTGTGAGGCTTAAAAGGCGATATTGGCAAGGTTATTATTATACCTTATGGTGCCACACACTTCCATGAGAATTTTATCAAACTCAATTATCTGTCTTAGTTCCTTTCATCACCATCCGAAAAAGTCCATTTTTTTATGCAAACGTTACCAAAATCACGGTTTTATCTCTACATAATAGTCAATTAACTTTCACTTTAATGTTGAAATATTTCACTTTTGCTTGAAACAAACCATATTTAAAACATTAAAAAATTAATTCCGAACTGTATATAATCGAGTCTAAAATTGTATATAATCGAATCATATATAATCGAGTCCGACCTGTATACAGCCATTCCATGTCAAACCTATATAGTGGTTCTTAGATTTTCGTCAAAAGTGGTAATTTTGTTCTTTATCGCAAAACATTAAACCCGTATTTTGACATAGGACTATGTCTTCGATTTCTTTATAGGGGGGTGACTCTACGAAAAATGTAACGATTCATTAAGAGTTTTCAAACGCATATTACTCAAAGTTGTTATCGCGACACATGTTGTGCTTTATACCATTGGACAGCAAATTTATCCAGAATTTTTGGCAAGAGACATGAATAGTGAATATAGTAAAAAAATAGTTAACAGTTTGACAATTCAAATGGGTATGTTTGTTTTCGATTTTACTAGTCTCGTTTTCCCCCACAACGCAACGAGCAATCTTTTTGCCTCCAATTAGGCGTTAACTCATAAAGTGATTAGATACGTATTATGAATTATTCTCGATTGGCCGATAATAGGCATTTTTTGATTTGTCAGAATAAATGGAGGGATGATCTAGGAATGATCTTGAAGATGATATTGGATGATTTCACTCTATATTCCCCAAAGTTTTGACGAGAGCCTGGCTCAAAAGGCTAAGCGTCGATAGAAATTTTATTAGATTGAAGTTTAGGTTGTTGTCCAATCAATTTGTGCTCAATTCACGTTCAACGTGTAGGTCTTGCTACTAACAAATTAATGGAATTGTGGTCCAGGATGTCATTATATCGAGGATGTTTTTTGGTTATGTAAAAAAAAGCAATTAATGAATTTAACTGGCTGCTGATTTAGAAGTTCAAAAAGGTATACTCACGCATATGTTCATGACTTCCATTTGATGTATCAAAAAATACAAAAATACAGATTTTGAACAATGAAAAAACTCAATTCAAGTTCAATTACTACACACAATCACAGTCCAATGTCAAGATCGCGTCCGTCCCTCTAGGCCCAGACCCATCAACTTTTTCTAATTAGGGTGACCATTTCCATTTTAGGGTGGTCCAACAAACCAACTTTTTTTTTAAATGACTTTTTTCAAGAATTCATAACATTCGAACTACTACATTGATTTCGTCTACCGATATATCGAATTGAAAGCAATGAGCTAGTGTTCTTTGCAAAAATATTACACTTTCAAAAAATGGATTTTGTTTTCATAATTGTTGATTGTATTTGTTTTTCATAGTTTATATGTTTTCGGGACTAGGGGTGTTATATTTTTCTTGTGTATTTTTTGTTGTTTTTGAGTTATGATTTTTCAAAGTTTAGATGTTTTGGTTGCAACAGCATAACACGTTGACTGCCACGTCAGTGACCGGTGACTGACACCGAGTTTTCGCTCAGTCTGCGTCAGTCACTCCTGACTGACAGTATAACATATGACAATGAAAGTAACTAATGTAAGCATATAAGGTTATAAGCTATCCCTTTCGAACAGAAATACCTTCCACTACGATAAGGAACGATGGCCTTAATACGTTTAAAAATTTCCATAGAGTCGCTATAAAACCGTGGCACTCAACGTGTTAATGAACAGACAATGGGAACATGGGAAATATATTTTTTTTGCAGGTGTAATATTTTTCATCGTGTATCCTTCAAATGGGTTAGATGACATAACGTGGTAGAATCCGGTACCACATTCTTTTCAAAAATGTACACAAAAATAACATTACTACCCTTTTCTTCTGTTTATTCAATCAAGCAGAAGAAGACAAAGAGTCATCATGTACCATTTTTAAACACAAGTCCAAATAGTTAAGACCTACATAAATATAAGCCTTAGTCAAATCAATCTATGACTCTAAAAATATATTATACATAAAAATAGCATTATCTCCTTCGTTACCACGTTGTCCGGAACATTGTTTGTAATAACTTTATAGCCCGGTAAGATCGCGACTACTCAAGCTTTCATAATCTGATATACGTGAGTGTACCCTTTCGATCTTCTAAATCAGCAGCCAGTTCAATTCATTAATTGTATTTTTACATAACCAAACAACATGCTCGATATTATGACATCCTGGACCACAATTACATAAATTGTTAATAGCAAGCTCTACACTATAATAATGTGAATTGAGCACGAATTGATTGGCCAACATACGATACAATAACTGATAAATACCTATTATCGGTAATGGAGAATAACTCATTATACGCCTCAACTCACATTGTGAGCTAACGCCTGAATCTAGACAAACATATTGCTCGTTGCGTCGGGGAGGAAAGCGAGTGGTTAGTGCAATCGAAAGAAAACATACCAATCGTCAAATTGTTTTTTGACTATACTCACTGTTCATGTTTTAAGCAAAAAAATACTGGATAAATTTCCTTTCTAATGATATATAACACAACATATGTCGCAATAACCATTTTGAGTAATATGCGTTTGAAAACTCTTAATAATTCGTTACATTTTTCGTAGAGTGACCCCCATATATAGAAATCAAAGACATAGTCGTATGTCAAAAAATATGAAAAAATATAGGTATTTATGGTATATATAGGTACCGAAACCATAAATGATGGTAATGGCCCCGCCACCTTTTCCTGCAGAAGTTTAAGCAAGACGAGTTATCTAGAAGATTTTTTTTCTGCAGCTTTGAAAACAGTTTAACAGTTAAATCATGTAAACTAATAGCAGTACCGGTAAGTTTCTTCGTTTTCTTTCAAAAATTGATGCTTCATTCTGCAAAAATGGTTACAAATTTTATATTCAAAGTATTGCCAATCGCTAGTCACAAACTTTTTCCCATCTTTCTGGCAATTCATGGATCCCTTCGCGGAAAAAAATCGGCCGGTTTGTCGGCTAACCACGGACCGATCCAATTTTTGACTTAATCAAAATTGGAGAAGTGCTGGTAAACCAGGCCATGTTGCATTGATCGAAAAAGGTAGCAATCTGACGGAGCAATGTCTGTAGAATACGGTGGGTGGGATGGGACCTCCCATATCAGCGTTTCCAAGTATGTTTTGACCGGTTTCGCGACATGCGGTCGAGCATGTTCGTGCTGCAAAATAACTTTATCGTGTCTTTGCTCGTATTGTGACCATTTTTCCTTCAGTGCACTGCTCAAACGTATCAATTGTCGTTGGTAGAGGTCCACCGTAATGGTCTCATTCGTTTTTAGCAGCTCAAAGTACACCACACCTAGCTGGTCCCACCAAATAGACAGCATAACCATCTGGACGTGAATATTCCGCGCGGCCGTCGATGTTGATGAATGGCTGGGGTATCGATGCATTGCCCGACGTTTAGGATTGTCGTGATGGACCCACTTTTCATCGCCAGTAACGATTCGATGCAAAAAACCCTTTCTTTTATGCCGTTGGAGCAATTGTTCGCAAAAAACGGCGTTCGACGTCTCGTGACTTCAATTCATACGGCACCCAATGTTCTATCTTTCGGATCATTCCCATTGCTTTTAAACGATCTGATATGGTTTGCTGAGCTACTCCAAGTGTATCTGCAAGTTCTCGTGGCGTTTCTGACGGATCTTGATCGAGTAAAGCCTCCAATTCTTCATCTTCAAACTTTTTTAGGCGGTCCGTAACGTTCTTCGTCTTCCAAGTCAATGTTACCACTTTTAAACCGTGCAAACCACGTCTGACACGTTCGCTCGGTTGGAGTATGGTCACCATAAAGTTCCACCAAAATGCGATGACTTTTCGCAGCTTTTTTCTTCATATTGAAGTAATGAAGTAACATTCATCGCAAAAATCGTTGGTTCCAAATTCGACATACTCGAAGTGTTTACGCTTCAACTTTTTGACATATACTGAAAAAGACGCGCAATGACAGTAGATTTCCAACGAAAGTATGGATTCACTGATTCACTGGAATAATAATCAAGTTACGCCATCTGTTGTAAAACCAAAGAAACTTACCGGTGCACATATATAAAACAAATACAATCAATAATTATGAAAACAAAATTTATTTTTTATTGCAAGTGTAATTTTTTTTCAAAAAAAATATTAATGCCTTTGCCAATGCCAATGAGCCTTTAATTTGACTTATCGAATATTGAAATCGGTATAGTAGTTTAAAAGTTATGATTTTTTGAAAAAAGTCATTTTTGGAAAAAAGGAGAAAAAGTTTGTGTTTTGGACCTCCCTTAAATGGAAATACAGTCAACTCTCCCTTACTCGATGTTCTGTAACTCGATATTTTCCCTAACTCGATGAATTTCATGGCACCTTTGATTTTACATGCATTCTTCTCTCCCTAACTCGATACCTCCCTTTTACTCGATGCCTCTCTTACTCGATGTTTCATTTTTCCATGGATTTTTACCTCGCTAACTCGATTGATTTTCGCGTACTTGTTTTTGTGCGTTTCTAGCTGTCATTTCAATTGCTCTTGAAAGTGAAGACGAAGTGTTCGTATTATCAAGGATTTTTTTTTCAAGTATGGAAAACCAGGGAAAACCTTTCAAGCGAACGATTAAAACGCTAACCATAGCGCAACGTTTGAGCATCATCGAGCAGGTCGAAAAGTATGGGCGAAAGGTGTCTGAAGTTGCAAAAGATTTCAGTATTGCACAAAGTACGGTGTCAACACTATTCAAGCAAAAGGAAACATGGCATCGGATGGGAAAATTGAATGTGGACAATAAGCGTATAAGGTTGGTTGGGAACGAGAAGCTGGAACGGTCAATGGAAATTTTTGTCAATCAAGCCAGAGAGAATAATTTACCTCTCTCAGGTTCTATTCTTCGGGAGAAGGCTTGCGAATTTGCCCAGAAACTGGGAATTCCCAATTTTAAAGGAAGTTCTGGATGGCTAAGTAAATTTTTAAAACGGCAAAAGATGACATTTCGGAAGCTATGTGGCGAGAGTGCCAGTGTAGATCTCAGTGTAACGGACAACTAGATTTCGCAAACCCTACCCAGTATAATCGCCGAGTATGATGCACGTGATATCTACAATGCAGACGAATCAGGACTTTTCTACAAATGTTTGCCAGACAAAACATTTGCATTTCGATCAGAAACTTGCCACGGAGGAAAATATTCGAAACAACGTCTGACAGTCATGTGTGCAACCAACATGAACGGAAGCGATAAACTACCATTGCTGGTCATTGGAAAGAGTAAAAACCCACGGTGTTTCAAAAAGAAGAAATCATTACCAGTGATATACGAGAGTAACACCAAGGCCTGGATGACCTCTATTCTTTTTGAGAAATGGATTATGCAACTTGATGAAAGATTTTCCAAAGAAAATAGAAAGGTATTGATTCGGGAATTATGTGTAATGGGAATGTATCATACTTATATCTCTTTCTCCTCAAAGGTGGTCATGTTCGTTGATAATTGTACAGCGCACCCAAAATCTCTCCAACCAAAGCTTAAATCGATAAATTTGCAGTTTTTTCCACCAAACTCTACTTCAGTAGTTCAGCCGCTGGACTTGGGCATAATCAAGAACCTGAAACAGTACTATCGCCATGAATTAAATAGTAAAACGAAGACTGCTAGAAATGGAGGATACAACGGTATTTTTTTCCTGTTTACATTCATGTTATTCAGCACTCATACTGTATTCAAATATACTCTAGGACCCTTCAGATATATCGGTATCGGATGCAATTGAATTACTTTCACGCTCTTGGATAAACAAGGTTAAATCTGAGACTGTTCAAAATTGCTTCAGGAAAGCCGGATTTTCCATAAATGATGATGATGATATTCCGCTGGCAGAATTAATGCGTCGTGAGCTTGCTGCTGTCGACAGTGCAGTACCATTCGATTGTTCATCGTCATTCGATGAATATTGCGAAATCGATCAAAACGTTATTTGCTGTGATCTAATGACTGATACCGATATACTGGAAAGTGTTGAAGAAGCTGAAAAAAACGTTGAAAATAGTAGTCCTATGGAGTTAGAGGAGGTTCAGGAAGTTTCAGCCGAAAACTTCTTTTCGTGCTCATAACAAAAGACGAGACATACTTGATGCTAGAATTCAACGGGTACTTTACGTTCCCCAGGTAAGCGATGACGTCGAATATATCATCCACTTCAAGTTCTCGAAAAAGGTCCTTCTCTGACAGACGTGAAGGGAATGTCCAAGCCGCTCTTCTTTCGAGTCATATGGTGAACGGGTAGATATATAGTACGAAGTGCTTACTGGAAGTTGCGAAGGTGATGTGGTCACAAAAGAGACAGTCGACAGTCGACAGTCGACCACCAAAGCCACGAAAAGGTAAAAGAACGCGCTGACATACAGCTATCCATTGGTCATGGTTGAGGTTCAGGCCAACTTCCATAAGACCGCCCAGCGCTTCACTTACGATACTTCATCAACAACCCTACCTCTTCCTGTCGAGTATACACTAGTTCTTCGGACTTATATAAAACGTTAAGCCCTGACTGAGGTAGGGGACCAAAGATGAACTTTTCGTCTGACTCACGTTGATCCTTGCGGATCAATAGGGGGCTTTTATAGAAAACATTTTCCAATTTTGTTGCTGTGGCTTCCAGTTGACACTCTCTAAACAAAAAGCCCACTGTCGGTGCGATGAAGCCAGCTCAAAGTATAATTCTTTGGATGCACTCTTGAACAGTCTGCCAAATAAAAGTTTTTTATTGAGGTTCATCCATTTAAGAAAATCAACATAATCAAGTTGTAATATTGAAATATATTGATATTGTTGGACATTTTCGTTTCTTTTGCCAAATGCGGGACGTAATCTTACGCGGGACATTTTGTTGAAATGCGGGACTGTCCCGCGTAACGCGGGACGTCTGGTCAGTTTAATTATATGGGTCTGATATGGAATGACTGCAATGACGTACATATAGAGGTGGAGCAGTAGGCGCAGTATATCTGTATTGGCAAGCAAAATAGTGTGACCTTATTATTTGCATTCAATATGGAATTTATATGGATGAAACAAAACAATATTAAAAGTACTCATGGTTGCATGATAATTTGAGCCAAAATTCTCATGAAATCATTCAACTGTTTGGCGATTATTCTCTCACATCATAAACACCGACACTGAGAGCCTTCGAATCATCAACATAGCGTTAAAATAATAAAGCTTCGTTTGTTTCATGGAAGTGGGGGAGGTAAAAAGGGCACATGGAAATATCACATTTGTCCGTCTTTTTCGACTTGATTTCACAAATATTCACTGCAGGCTATCACATTAGCCTCATATTCAGCGGGTACTCTAAAAAAAATATTTTTTTAATTGACAAATTACTTCCTGAAAATAGCATTTTTACATGGATGCGGTGGGCAATCAAGGATAAACACAACGAGTGACGTCACTGTTTGAGAAATAGTTATGGCAGCGCATGCTATGTCGCTCAAAACTCTACCATCTTCATTACCTTTTTTCCAGTACATTGGAATGACTGTATACGAATCCAGAATTCACACCTTTGTAGTTTCGTACACTCATTTAAAGCGGACCTTACACGGTCAACTTTATTGACAATATGATGACATTTGAGATCATAATGAAAGCTGACCATGGCCGACGACGCAGAAATCCGGATTTTCTGATTTTCGAGCATCAATATCGTGGCATTTCATATGGATGCATGATGTTGACGTTTTACCTCACGGACTTCCAGACTGAGCTGCCAGATATGCAAGCGCACATTTAATTTTTGTTAGTCTTTTTTGCGATTGCAGTTAAAATTTATAAACTACTGAAATTGTAGGAATCATAAATGGAAGCTTTTGGTTTGGAAAACTGATACTTTGAATAGCAAAATACGGTACTTTTCACGATACAAATCAAAACTTCAAAGTAAACTGACAATGTGATGGTGAGAGAGTGGATGAAACTTAACAACGTTTTAGGAATTTTTTAACATTGAATTCGGTCATTCTTTGCGCTAGTGAGCGGGTTGTGTGTTTCTTCACACTCCGCTATAAAATTTGGAGAATGAGAAGATCTGTTAATTCAAGCTACAGTAGAATCCCGATTATCCGTGGAATAGTCGGGCAAACTCACCGCGATTAACGAAAATCGCGGATGACCCATTAAAGGACAAAAAAACGCAAACACGAAAAGAGATGTTTCAACATAAAAACTATGTTCTATCAATACAGAAATCAATCAACTATCCATCTATAAGGTCGTGTACATCAGTGGCTAAATAATGTAAAAGCCATGACCACAACAAAAGTGCATGGGCCTACCACTCACTAACAAATTCCGGAAAGGCCTATTGATTTACTATGGAACTCGCAGTCACGAATAATCCGCAGGGCGGATCACCCGCTCGCGGATAATCGGGGTTCTACTGTCATAGTCTCATTTATGGAATAAAAACATTTGCTTGCAGATAAAATAACTTGCATATATTTTCGCAAACTAAAATAATCTGGCATCTCTGAAACTGAAAGGAACAGTCTGTATTTGTGAAACGAGTATTATGATGTATTTTTGAGAAGAAAAACCGAATTCTAAAGTGTAAATTATGAATGAAAATCAACTTTTACGAATCAAATTAGTATTCTATATGAATGCAAATCACTTTTTTTCTGCAAGTGGTGAGAAAATTCCATACAAAAATTATGTCTGAAATTGACGTTATATTATAATAATACATTTTAGTAGGAATATCTGAAAATTCAGGGGAAATAGGTTAAGTTAAGGTTAGGACTACGCGCTTCAACTAATTAAATAATACCAAGTAGATATTTTCATTCAATTTTACCAATTGAAAATTGCTTTTTAGCCTTCTAATCTGATAGAGAATAGTTTGGATCCCAAACTCAAATGTCGCCACTAGCCATCGCGGATATTTTCGTTGTCTTGGGTTGAGGGCGATATTGACCGTGTAAGGTGGAAAAATATTGATTGAGGTTAGATGTTGAAAGCCTAGCTGTCACGATATTGAAGACACTTATTGTCAATCCGGTTGATCGTGTAAGGTGCCCATAAGACTCATCTGTCAACAATATCCGATTATAAATATCATAAGTTCCATGCACATTTTTGTGTGTTAAAAATGATGGATTTTGTGTCTATGTACTGTGGTTTGCGGACATAATTGATTTTCGTTTTGCTCTAAACTAACAATACGCTTCCAATTCACATAGCATTTGATAGAAGTTTACGACGAGTATGCTCTCGACAACTCGCAATGTTATGGTGGTTCAGGAAGCATAAAAGTGACCATTTTTATGTGAGGAACGAGGAACGTGCGTAACCACCGAGTGTGTTTGAAGATGCCGAGTTGCCAAATTTATTAGACTAGACGATGACCAAACAAATATTCGCAGACAAATCAAATGTTGGCCAAGCAACGATTTTATACTCCAAAAAAAAAATTCCAATATCAGAAAAAGCAAAACAAAGTGTTTTTTTTATGACAATGCTCCGTCACACCGAGCGCGACATATTTTTTTCAGTTTGGAATTGCCTGATAGATGGAGAAAATGTATAGCTTTCAACGGTACTTACTTTGAATGAAACCTTCTAGACCATTTACGGACGATAAACTTGTATTTTAAATGAAACGGTTTCAAATGCATACACCTGGTAACATCAGAATTACCGAAACTTGTACAATGAAAATGATTTGTTTCTTCCTAGCGCATTTAAGTGTGTTCAGGTCAATCAGGAAGAGCAATTACGAAGTGTAGAAACTATTCGAGGTAAAGCACAAACCCAATACCATGAAGAAGCTGATCAGCCCATGAAGGTACATTTTGAACAGCTTACAATGCCAATCAACGGGGAGAGTTCAACAAAATGCTGGACAGAAAAAATACTATTCGCGGAAGGGGAGTTTCCTTTCGAGTATTTCACGTTTTTTTGCTTTTATAAGGAAACGCTGTTTGGTAGTATCGTGGGAATCACAGCACTTCAAAGTGTGTCAAGAATCTTTCACAATAAAGCATTTATTATTATGACCAGGCGGTAGTCCTTCCCTCTCGGTGATTTACTGGTCAATGAAAAATAACATACACAGCATGAATCGCCTCTTATCGCAACTCGAATCGAAACGCCTTGATCTTGCGAGAAAGCTCAATACACTCTGCTACGCAGCATCATCGCTTGAAAGTAAAGCACTACAACAACGGTCGATTCACTCACATTGTTCACCACGATTGCCTTAACGTCCTTCTCCTCACGATAATCTTCAGCCTTCTTAATCAAATTTGAGTTCATCCACCAGAAGCTGCCATCGATTTGGGCACAAGCCGTCGGTAAACCCGATGGTCCAAATATGCTCCGACAACACATGATCAGCAGTAGGGCTTTCGAAACCTCCAACACACTTCCCATTGTTGAATTTCACTTGACCACACGCACAGAAAAATAAGAAAACAGTTAAACGTTCTCGATCTTCTTTTGGGAAATGAAGATGCACTCGCGGAAACGTTCGATTTGCACGCGCGACAAAGTAAACCTTCTTCGATCAACTGAACGGGCAGCATAGAAGAATTGCAAAATTTATTAACTATCAATTTTATGCCCCTCGCGGTCCGATCCTTCCTACCCTCCGCTCACGACGTTCGGCCGATCGAATTAAGTATACCTCCGATCGGTGAGACAGAGAGCGAGGCGCCTCGCGCCACTTCCACACGCTGGAGAACTCGCACGTTAGTAGTAACCTTCAACCGGGCACTTGACTGACTTCTTCTCGGTGACGAATTTGGAATTTGGGAATGCGCTGCTAAAGCTGCGGCGAGAATGTAGAAGATAGATACTGCACAGCAGAGAGAAAACGTAAACGACCTTGCGCAACTGCTGCTTCTTACTTACTTAGCGGGCAGAAGCCGGATTTTGAATTTCGAGCACGGAACTATTACGGCATGTCCCCGGTACGATGTTAGTCATACGCGAAAACATTCAATCAAGGAACTGGACCTAATGATGGAATAATTATTCTTGGGGATTCGAGATTCTGACTGGACTTGACTATATTTAGGTGGTAGTCAAACGTGAGTAGGATGAGATTGGTGACAAATAGATGGGTTATTTACCATTTTTCGATAAGAATTGTCTCAGCTTTGTCGGAAAGTTGCGCATGGTTTCAGAATGAAATGAAGTAATATATTCTTCATACTTTGAATACACTCAATTGATTAGAATAATCCCACTTCATTCTTTCCTCAAAATAGTTATATGTCCATCAACCTACCAAGAGGATATAGTCACGAAAAACTGCAGGCTTAGCGATCATAAAATACTTTTAATTAATTTGAAAAAAAAATCGAAAATTACTTATTATTGAGATTTGCACTGGTTTTTTCAAGAATAGTGTTCGGATAAGTTTTTAGACAGACGAAAAGACGCTTTGATAACAGCTTTTACGCAGCTTCAAAATTATAATTTTTTTTACATTCCAATTCGGCAATTAATTCAATTGCTTACTTTGCAGTGTTCCTTCTCTGAAGTTCCACCCAAAACCTGGCTATCTGACTACCTATGCCTTTCAAATCTAGCTGGAAATATTTAAGACGAATCCTGTACAATCCTGTGTGGTACAGGTCGGACTCGATTATATACAGACTCGATTATACAGTGACTCAAATCCGTAATAGTGCTCCACCATGCAGATCTATTTTCCCTACTTTTGATGGTCGAGAACAAGCTTTCGGAACATTCTATTTAGATAAAATTATAGTGTCATATATGTAAAAATCTCGTGTCACCATGTTCGTGGTCAAACTCCCTCGAAACGGCTCGACCGATTTCTGTGAAATTACGCACAAAAAACTTGGTAGACATAAGAATAGGTCGTAAACTATATATGATACAGCTAGAGTACCGATTAAAGGGTGTGTCACATCAAATTGCATCACGGAAAAAACGCTGTAGAAATTCGCCCAGTAGACCGATCCTTTTGAAAATTTTTGACAGTAAAATAAAAACTATTAAACAACTTTTGGCATTTTCTTTTTATTCAGACTTCGAGCTCAAGCCCGTATGCTCGCACTTTCCTCTTTACCCCGTCCATAAGGTTCTGTACAACGTCAGGTTGTAGTTTTTTTTTAACAGAAATCCATTTTCTCTTGAAGTCCGTCTCCGATTATACAACTTTTGGGGTCTTCCGGAGGGCCTGCTTCATAATCGCCCAATATTTCTCTATTGGGCGAAGCTCCGGCGCGTTGAGCGGGTTCATTTCCTTTGGCACGAAGGTGACCCCGTTGGCTTCGTATCACCCCAACACGTCCTTTGAATAGTGGCACGAAGCGAGATCCGGCCAGAAGATGGTCGGGCCCTCGTGCTGCTTCAATAGTGGTAGTAAGCGCTTCTGTAGGCACTCCTTAAGGTAAACCTGCCCGTTTACCGTGCCGGTCATCACGAAGGGGGCGCTCCGCTTTCCGCAAGAGCAGATCGCTTGCCACACCATGTACTTTTTGGCAAACTTGGATAGTTTCTGCTTGCGAATCTCCTCCGGAACGCTGAATTTGTCCTCTGCGGAGAAGAACAACAGCTTATTGGCGACTTCCCGGACCGAACTTCTCGGATCACGTCTAAACTGCTTAACTACGCGCTTGTGATCTTTTTCACTGACGGAGCATCCATTTTTGCCGTTCTTCACCTTCCGGTCGATGGTTAGGTTCTCGAAGTATCGTTTTAGTACTCTGTTGACCGTGGATTGGACGATTCCCAGCATCTTACCGATGCCCCGATGTGACAACTCCGGATTCTCGAAATGAGTGTACAAGATTAATTCACGACGCTCTTTTTCGTTCGACGACATTTTTCCAAATTTACGAAAAATTGACAGTGAAGCATGGCCAACGTGATCTATACACTCTTATCTGATTATGAGCGAAAGCTGAAGATATAATTCCTAAAAATTAAATTTCTACAGCGTTTTTTCCGTGATGCAATTTGATGTGACACACCCTTTACTTTACAATTAATTCCGATTAGGGTGGTTCTATGCCAAACAAAAAATTCTAAATAATTTTTTTTATTTTTGATTTTTTTTTCTTAAATTTGGCTTCAAAAATATAAATAACTTGAAATTTTCACCACGACCCCCTATTTTCAAGCGCGATTTTAGTATTTATGTATCAAAAAACAAATAATTAAATCGTCGACGAATTTATATACGTTATTAAATGACAGATGGTGCTACAACCGCTTCTTCGAGCTTTCATTCACATATTGACGTGGGACTACGTCTAACCGGAGTATATGGGGGGTAAAATGAAAACCTAAACACAGAATATGCAGGAAAAATTGAAAGATTCCTAATGCTTATAACTCGAACATTTCTTACTGGCTCAGAAAGATGTTTGCATCAATTGATAGGGAATATTTCTACGTATTTATCGCAATTAATAAAATGTTATTTTTCATTAAATAAACAATTGAATAACTGTAAAATGTTAAGCGTTATCTAATCGCCCTAACTACTTCGTTTTGATTGGCCCGATTCACAGTTTCCCCAACACAGCCATCATAACCAATCAGTCTTGGGGAAATCAGCATTTCAAATACATGGAAGTATGGGGACTCTTGTTCTCACCGAAATGTGTTCCCTAACACAGACTTCAAAACCAAGCAGTGTTGGAGAAATCGGCATTGCAAATACATGAAAGTCGGGGGTATTTTTGTTCCGACTGAAATGTGTTTCCCTAACACAAGCTTGGAATCCGTGCGTGGGGAAATTGGCATTGCAAATATATGTAAGTCAGGTGAATTGTTTTCCGACTGAAATGTATTCCCTAACACAGACATCAAATTCATGGAGCGCGGGAAAATTGGCATTCAAAATTCATGCAAGTCGGAGCCATTTTTGTTCCGACTGAAATGTGTTCCCTAACATAGATTTCAAATCCATGGAGCGTGGGGAAATTGGCATTGCAATTTCATGCAATTTTTGTTTCGACTGAAATGTATTTCATTAAGGTGAAGGTGGAAGCCAGCCACAAATGGCTCATTTCTTTCATCTCCCTCCCTCACCCCTCGCCCAAAAATCAATAATTTTGCGAAACAGTGTGAAGTAAATGATCGTTTTCGCATACTCCCCATCCAGTAATATCAACCAAATTCTAATCGATTACTCACAAGATATTAAATTTTCATCTGCTGTCGCACTGTATATTGAAAAACGTCGGAAAACTCGAGCTAGTGCTCTGATAGTTAAATTTTCATTTTTCAATCTTCGGCAATGGTTTTGTTTGTATTGGTGAAAGCATCGTTATTTTTTCGACACTGATGCCAGACAACATCATCGAAACAGCTATAAAAACCACTCAATAAAATGTTATTCTTGAGTCATAGTGTTTCATGTCATGAAAATCAATAGAAGAACATTGTGTTGATATCAATACAATTATTATTTTTACGTTTAATGGGTCTATAATGTAAGTTTTAGCAACTTTAACATTGAGTAAGAAAATTGTATTGTAGAGCTCGGAACACTGTCACGGCTGCCTATGCTTTCAAAAACAGAAAACGGAAAAGTATTATGTACATTCAATCAAAATGCCTCGGCCAACGAAGAGAAAGGTTAAGGCTCTCCAACGTGAATATGTGAAAACAATACGATCAACGAAGGGAAATATTAAGAAATTATCAACATCGAGTTACTATAAGGAGGAAATTGTTAATACCAAAAGAGCCCCAATTTGCATGTGTTATAAATTTGCTCATGTTACGCTCGCGTATAATCAGAATTTTACTTCATATGCAAATGCACCTTTTATATATATTTATATTTGCAATTGTTCATCGGAACATGTCGTTCATACATTTCACTTTAGTATTGAATTGTTATTTTTTTTTTCAAATGTATTCAAAGACTCGTGTCAGTGAAGCGCCACACAGTCTGATAAGTGAATTGATCTATTTACGTGTGCTTTGCTCTTCTCTCACAAACACTATTACCCCATTTTTACATGTAGGTTTACCTATACTACTACAATGACTAGCTTCCACCTTCACCTTAACACAGACCTTAAATCCAAGGAGCGTGGAGAAATTGGCATTGCAAACACATGTAAGTCGGAGGCATTTTTGTTCCGGCTGAAATGTGTTTCCCCAACACAGATTTCAGAACCAAGGTGTCTGAGGAAATTGGCATTGCAAATTCATGCAGGTCGAGGGTATTTTTGTACCGACTGAAATGTGTTTAACTAATACAGACTTCTAAACCTAGGTGTCTGGGGAAATCGGCAATGTAAATACATGCAATTCCCACGTCAACCTTGCGGTTATATCGTAGATATAACCCACCCATTTTTTTATCTTTAATTCGTCTAAAGCCAGGTGCATCGCCGGCAAGCTGAAAGCCTTTTTGAATGAGTACAATGAATTATTAAAAATTCTTCAAATCACACATGCTCGGATTGTAAAATGATAATCACGCTATTGATCGAATGCGCATTTTGAAAACGTTACTGGAATCATGGTAAGCATTGAAAGGAGAAACAATAATCCGGAGAATGAAATTTTTTGACGAAAAATTCCCCGGCCGTTTTGAAAAAAAAAAAAAACAGACAAAACGGATATTGCATAAACATTAAACAACGAGATCTCACCACAATTACTTCATTCATTATGAACGTTAATTCTCATTTCGAATCAATACTTATGAACATGCGGTTAGAGGAGACTAAACCAACAAGTGAGTGGGGAGTGCTCGATGGATTTTTATGTGTATTGTATGACGACTCGACGTGGTCAGGACAGCGTCATTCTACGATGTCGTGGGCCGTCGCAACAATTAATTATCGACGTTTACTCGAAGGTAGAGAGCGAACAGTTGCGATTCGTACGAAGCATTCATTCTCTTACGAGACGCTATCATGAGCAACGCCGACACAGCCTTCGTTATTGCCAGGCCAAAACGCAATGCATTTCCATGACATTATAGCACTTGTGTTCAAACAAAAAATGGTGTCTTCAATGTGCTTCATTACAATATTACACGTATTCGATCTCACACGTTGCATTCGGCTGAAAGGTAAAAGCGAGGATTGCCTCATGCACCCAATTTTAGTTTGATTTGTTGACAAAGTACGCCCAGAGGAAATGAATAATTTAATTCCATCTGGAATTCCAAATCCGTCCTACTCAAGTCCAGCCGAGTTGTGAAAATGTTGCAATTTTATCCCACAATTCGTTATAAACGACATTGAGCTTCGTGTTCCATTTCTTTGAAGCGAAAATGATGATAGATTTTCGGGTGTAACAAACACGCGATCCCGTATCAAATACGTGTTCTATGTAACAGTGTAACACATTATCTGTAATTGGGGAAAAATCTTGTACGAAAAATATTATATCATGGATTAAGTTATGACGGAAATGTGAGGCTGTTTAGAAAAATAGTTAAGTTAGTTATGCATTTCAAGTATTCTAATAACATCGAGTAACAATTCTTTACATATCTTTAGCATTTCACCTTTTACATTTAGGCCATCTACACATTACGCAACCGCAACCCGATCTATGTTGGCGATGTCAATCGGGTCTCCAACTCAGCTCTGCACATTGAGGCAACTCAAAAGTGATAAAATCGTTAAGTTTTCATCCGTCATCATGCATCACACGTCATTACGGTAGCTGAGATGTCATTTCTTCAATTACCCCAGGAAATCATATGGAAAGCGAATTATTAATAAAACAGTTTGTTTTCAAAAAATCTGTTTTGCTTAGGTTTTTCCTTAATTCGAACGAAAAGAAATAAAATCAAAAGCATCAATATATACGTAACTTTTCAACACTCTCATTGATATAAAAACGAGCAGCTTTATAGTACAACATTTGTGTAGAAAAATGCTTCCAATTCAGTCCAATATTCATATCAACTGCATGAAACAGATAATCATCATCACTACAAATTTAGTGATTGCATGAAAAAGACAACAAAATATAACGTGTTGCTCTTGGGCAGGCGACTTTAATAATATTTCACATAAAACAAAAACAAATGATGAAATTGAAACATTCATGTTGAACATTTTATCGCTAGCGAATTCGAATGTTTGTTAAATTCTCGCAGTAGTGCCGTAATGTTCTCATGTATCACCTCCGACATGATCTCGGTAGTGGTTAAATCAGCATCCATTGAAGCATCACCGGGACTGTGCTCAGCTATGGTTCTGTTCTCTCTCCCTCTATTTCATTCGTAGATCCGGTGTTAATTGAAGATGCATCATTCTAGTGAATCGTGTCATGCGGGTCTAGAAGGCAGGAAAGTTGCGAGTTATTTAATGAAACAATGTTTTTACCGGAGTGCTCTCTCGTAATTCACGATCTGATTCATTGTTTTTAAAGTGACCGACTACCCCGAATCCATACATACACACGAATGTATGAAGAGCGACCGCCACAATAACTGCGTCTTGCTCCGTAATATTTTCACCTGAAAACAATAAAACAATATATGAAATTGTATATCAAATGAGTAAAATCCTTACATTTCATTCGTGTTTTTGTATACTAGTTCAATTTTGGAAACAATGTTTGGTATTGCCACTGACAAATACCGAAACTCAACGAACGCAGAAATCGAAATGTCAACATCAATTGAACGAAAAGGTTGCCAACACACATCGCGCGCGACTCGACATGCTAGGTTGAATCGAAAAAGTTGGTCCGACCAAAGTTGCCAGTTGCCTAGTGTGTATGCTCCCATTTGATTACACATGTTCTCAACTTTTTTGACAGATTCGTTAAGTTGCTTTCCAACTTAGGTTGCCTAGTGTGTAGATGGCCTTATAGATACAATGAATTAAGACAATGAATGGTTTGTTTATTTTAATTTTCGTCTGCAGTCGTCGTCTGTAGCACTCCATTTCTCAGTATGTAAACAAACTTTCGTTCAAATCGTTTCATTCGTTCTATTTTATTGATCGCATTCGATTAATTTTATAGATCATAAAATCATTCAAAAACACTTACGATACATTAGCGACTTTTTATTTGACAACCAAAATATTCACTAGGAATAATTTATATGGCAGAACAACGTTTGCCGGGTCAGCTAGTAGTGTCATATGAGAGTTAAAAGGTTTGCTATCTGTTTTCAGAATAATTTATTTCTCTAAAAATGGCGAATGTATGTGCTGATGTATGAAAATTGACTCAATTTTCATACATCATATAAATTGACTTCACAATATCGCATATGTGAAGGAAACTTTGAGCATTTTAATAAGAACAGCTGGTAGTTCAACAGCGAATTATTTTGGCATTGTGAATGAACATTTTTCGAAGTTGTGAACCTGAATGTAGTGAGCTACGAAGAATTGGGCAAGCTCCGCAACACCATTCATCTCTAGTCACGGGCCACGTCACTTTTTGGCTTAGGGGTATATTCATTGCTTTGTTTTCGTAATAGCCTGACTCTCAAAAGTTTCAGGCAGTGTTGAAAAAAATCATCTTCGCTAAGCTCATATGCATAGATTTTCGGGCTAGGTATCGAAAACCTATATATTCCAAACGAAAATCAAAGTGATAGATCCAGACAACCAGTGAATATGACCAAATGAACTTTGCTCTTCTCTCACAAACACCATTACCCCATAAAGAACACGTGGTTTCACCTATACTACTACAATGGCTTCGTTCCATCTTCACCTTAATCCAACATGCGAAAAATGTGATGGCTGTGGCAAGATGTATAGAAGTATTACTACTAGGTGGGCCAATCTGCTAAAACCACTCTGCAGTCATCTTGAAAGTCTACTGTGTTCTGTTTACAAACAAAACACAATACGTTTTTTATAACCAAATTGCCATGCGATACGGCCATTTACATTACAGACGTCTCTTCATTGAAAACGAATGATTTCAATAGATCTTGTTGATCTTTTTTTTGACGTAGGACTACGTCTAACCGGAAGATATAGGGGGTGAAATGGAAATCTAGGCACTGAACAAGTAGGAAAAAATGCAAGATTTGGAACGCTTATAACTCGAGCATTTCTCAATAGATCGCAATGGTTTTGGCATCAATTGATAGGAAATATATCTACGCATCTATCATAATGAATAACATTTCATTTTTCTTGAGATAAATAATTGAATAATTGTGAAATATCAAGCATTGTCCAAATGCACTATGTGCCCATTTTTGATTGGTTCATTTTGTGCTCCTCAAATCGTACCGACCAAAACGGGCAACCAGAGCAGCAGCGAAATAGAATGAAGCACCATTGGAAAGGAAAAAGAAAAAAATGAACGAAACATTGGTCGCTGTCTCACACATGCGTAATTCTCGAGCCAGCCAGTCAGCCTAAAAATCCCCGCTCCGCTGCCGTAATGATCATTCTCATTCAAACCGTACACCACATCGGTTCGCATCAAAACACTTCAACAAACCAACCCAAGCAGCCATGTCTGGACATGGCAAAGGAGGAAAAGTGAAGGGAAAGGCAAAATCCCGCTCGAACCGTGTTAATCTGGAGTTCCCCGCAAGGGTAGCTAGGCCGAGCGCGTTAGTACCAGTGCACCAGTCCACCTAGCCGGCGTTATATAGTTTCGGCCGTCGAAGTGATCGAGTTGGCTGGTAAAGCTGCTCGCGACGATAAGAAAACCCGCATTCAGAACAGAACACATTCGGTTCGGTGGACATCAAGACAACAACAGGCAGTTGCAGCGAGTGGCAAACGCAATCGCAAAACGGCAGCTGGTAGCAGAAGAAAAAAGTTTGTTTTTTATACAATCTGCTTTGGTGGCAAATCCAGAATAAGGCGGCATCGAGGGCGTTCGAAATGTTTTTTTTCAAAACCACGAGTACTAAGTTTTCTAAAATTCCATAAAACACGGCGCTTATCAGGGCCATTAAACCTTTCAAAAAAGAGTTTACGAAATACAGTTCAAAGCTTTCTAAAATAATAATAAACACAAATTGCTTTTTTCATAATTTGTTTGCCAGTATATGATGAGTATGTGAATTTGGCAGTTGTTCTGAGCTTATTTATGGTTGGGGACTTTCCCGATTATTTAATATTCATCAATTTTTAAATTGCTTCTAGATTCAAAGTACAGTAATTTACATTTAGCTCGACATTCAGCTAATTGGACGGACCTGTAATGCGACATAATTAGTTGGACATTTTTGTAAACATAAAGTTCGAGGTCCAAATTATGACCCCACATCGAAAGTCGACACTGTACCACTGTCATCGCAAATGTTCAATTACAGGTTAAAATCGCCTCCAATGCGACACTGAGTGGTGTTTCGGCACGTCGCATTAAATGTAATTTACTGTACAACATGTCACAAGCTGGATGGGAAGAAATTTTCCAACTGTGAAAGCTGTGGCGAGTGGCAAACGCAATCGCTAAACAGGAAGGTTTAGCCGAACAAGATGGGGATATCGAGTGATAACAAAACAATAAACTCTTTAGATTGAAGATAATTTTGTGATCCTGAAAAGGACCCTTTTTAGCCTGCATGTGAATCCAACGAGCGAACAAATCGTAATGAATGTATTTTTTTGCCATCGCTGCCTTTTAATGCTCTTTCGTTCGTCTCGTTGGACTCGCCCCTTTGGCTTAGTCTGCTGATTTGTCTATATCCTGTGAGTGTGTACCGCTAGAGTACAAAAGGCGCGGGTCCGCTGAAAAATATATCATTCTCTTTCAAACCGTAAATCAGTGTGGTTGTGTGGCATCGTTTCACATCACATCGCATCAACGGATAGGTGCCGGAGCACCAGTATACCTAATAGCGGTTATAGAATTTCGGCCGCCGGAGTGCTCGAGTTGGCTTGCAAAGCTGCTCACAACAATAAAAAAAAACCCGCAAAACCGAACAGAACAGAGCACATTCGGTTCGGTGGCAACAACTAGTTTCAGCGAGTGGCAAACGCAATCGCAAAACGGAAGCAGTTAGAAGAAGGAAAAAGTTTGTTTATACAGACTGCTTTGGTGGCAAAACCAGCCACCGTAAAACACGGCGCTTTTCAGGGCCATTAAACCTTTCAAAGAAGAGTTATTGAAAGTTTTTCACAATACCAATGCATTCTAAAGAGATATAATATGACATATAATATAAACTGATTTATTTTGTTTATCTTGTTCTTGAACTTATTGGTGGTTGGGGTCTTTTAAATTAATCATTCAGTTTTCACAAACCCATGCATGGTTTCCGAATAAAAAATGGCTTCAAATTACAACACATTGTATGCAGGATGGCATTAACGAATTTTCTCGGTAGCAAGAACTGCTTTCTTTGGTTGATAACTGATGTTGAAAAATGAATGACGTTACATCTGCATTGTATAGAAAAATAACTAAGGAGCAACATGATGAGCAATGTATTTCCTTATTCTTCTTTCTTTGTTTTTAAGAGGCTTTGAACTTTGCAGTTCATTCGCCTCTATGTATTTCCTGCTGCTCTGTTCTTATTTTAAAGGGCTTTAATCCGAAGGTCATTCGTCCATGTATTTACTGTTGGTTTTTCAGAACGCTTATAGCTCGTTTATTTCTCGACAGATCGTAGAGTTCGTCTCCAAAACCTCAGTTCTTTTTCATTTTTATTTACTTTGTTTGCGGAGGCTACAAATCTTACAATATATTCGTCTCCGTAACACGGAAACAGTTTAAGGTACGGTAATGTGCTCAATAGTGAAATATATGATAGTGAATGAGCTGATGACCACCTATGCATCCCCTATCACAGCCATCATTTTGATTGTACGATATGTGCATACGCCGAAAGATGCCCGGCGTTGAACATTTAATAAGTACAAAGCCTTCGGAAAAAAATCAAGAATTAACTATAAGACAGCGAGAAAAAATTGAGAAAGTTTGTAAAAAAAAAACGCAAAAACACAACACCAAAGGTTCTTTTCAGAACTCCCAACATGTTCAGAGTAAACAGTAAACTAATCCATTTTTCAGGGAGATAGGTAGGTATTCACGTAGCAGAAGAAAATAAAACAATATATTTAAAATATATATTTAGCAAAAGCTGTCCCCTTTGTATAGTCCTACGTCACTCCGGTTATGTCCCCGACATTACCCACCCGTCTTTTTGTTTAATCGGGCTTTTTCAACGCATGAAAACAAAAGCACGGATAAAAAAGCAGATTCGCTGGAAATTGGAGATATAATCCCGGTTGAAGTAAGTAGTTATTGACCATCTTCGTTAATGTTTGTAATGTTTACATTTGTTTGCTCTGCAGGCATTTTCACATTCGTTTTTAGACCCGGTCCCACAACGAGTGGTGCATTCTTTTGGAGCTTCTACATATCTACAATATCTCCCGTAACGGCTCGTGATCTGCGTTTTTTAACGGAATGTTTTAGATGGACTATTACTCCGGCACTTCCACCCTCAGTGGCCAGTGGCATCCCAGAAAGACGGGTGTCGCGTCCCTGTACTGAGCCCAAATCATACGCTGAAACGCCAGATAGTGTTGCTACCAGCTAAAGCTAATGATCGTTCGTTCAATGGTGCTGCTGCTGCAGCTGCTACTGCCACTCCAGCCACAGTACTGTCCAAATATGAGGATGACCAGTGTATCGTACCAAAAATTGACAGTCGCAGAAATTTTGAAACGGGAACAAGGTTTGAAGAATCTTCAGGGAGAACTTCGCAACTGTAAGCTCACGAAGTGTGTTTCGGACGATCTCAAAAGCAAACGCTTTTATTTGGCGTTTATATCGCTTTAAGCTGTAAATATATTTCATTTTACGAATTCATTATTTTAATAATTATTAAATATTTACATTTTTCGTTCCTTCTTGGTTTTAAATTCAATTTTCTCCGTGATTTAACAAAAACAATTTTTTAATAAAATTTTGCTCGCACTCCTGTTTACTTGCTTTTTAATGATGGCTTCTATTCCGGATGTTTTTATCATTGTTGACATTCGTGACAGCTTTGGCAACGTCACTGTTACAGTCCTTAGTTAATGATGTGGCTGTGTTCTGCCCTGCGGTCTTCTCCCGCAACATCCCCCGCCCCGTATTGCTGGTGATTTGACCCAGCCATACCGTTATCCTCAATTTCAAGGACCGCCAATTTAGTAACTGGCCTCTGTAGAATACCGCTTTTAGTCTGTATATCCGCTCTACGAATGCGACCATCCTTTCCAGGATACACCCTAATCACCCGTCCTCTCGTCCAACTATTCCTCGTTGCTTCATCTACTATCAAGACTAAATCTCCCACCAATAGTGCCTTCACCTCTTCTAGCCATTTACTGCGATTAGCTATCGTTGGAAGATATTCCTTGGTCCAGCGTCTCCAGAACTGGTCGAGTAGAACCTGCACAAGATTCCAATTATTTTTAAGAGCAATACGTTCGTCGGTTGGTGGTTTTGTTGGTTGCACGACTCCTGACGAACTGAGCAGCAAAAAATGGTTTGGTGTTAGGGATTCCCCATTACATGGATCAATCGGAATATACGTAAGCGGCCTCGAGTTAACCATCGCTTCCACCTCAGTGACCACAGTGGAAAATATTTCGTCATCCGGTTTTTTTTGGCAATGAAAGAGAAGTCAATGCTATTTTCACAGTTTTCACCATGCGTTCCCATGCCCCACCCATGTGGGGGGAAGCAGGAGGGTTGAAATGCCATTGGGTAGCGGTGTTAGTAAATGTATCAGCGAGTTTTTCGTTAATACCCCGTATTTCTTTGATCAATTCATTACTTGCGCCGCGAAAATTTGTTCCTTGGTCACTATATATTTCCTGTGGAGAACCTCTTCTGGCTATAAACCGACGGATTGCAAACTTGCAGGATTCTGTAGAGAGAGAGCCTGTTATTTCTAGATGAATTGCCCTCACAGTCATACAGGTGAATAACGCTATCCATCGTTTGGTATTTGATCTACCGAGCCGAATCAGGAATGGCCCGCAATAATCTAGGCCTACAAACGTAAATGGCCTAACGTATGGTGTCAAACGGGCTGCTGGTAGTGGTGCCATTCGTGGAATTTTCGGGGTAGATTTATATACGCGACACCACATGCATTCTTTCGCCACTTTGCGAACGACCACTCGCATTTTACAAATATAGAAGTTCTGTCGCAATTCGTTCACTATTGTTTCTTTGTTATTGTGTCCGAATTTACGATGATAATAGTTGACTAGCAGCCTTGTAACATAGTGGTCCTTCGGTAGGATAACAGGCTTTCTTACTTCGTAAGGCACACATAAAGCCTCGCTGATGCGGCTATCAGATCTAATGATTCCGTCTTCGTCCAGGTACGGTGAGAGTTTGTATAGTACACTATTTTTATTCAACTGGCTCCATTTCTGCGACCCATTTCTTTGGAATTTTGTCAATTCCATGGAAAATCCTTCTGCTTGAACTTGTCTGTAAACATAAGTCTCTGCTTTTTTCAAATCCTCTTGCAACAATCCTTGAGGATGGCTTATCGACGTCGATTTTTTACAGGTGCGTGCGAAGGAGAAGACGAACGCCACTGCTCTGATCAATCGTTCGTATTTGGAGAAACGTTCGAAGGTGATAAGAGATTCAACTCTCTCGTGTTGATGTACGCGACCCATACGGATTTCCTCCTTTGTTTCTGTCACAACGTGTTTCGAACGAGGCCAGCTTTCTTCATCGTCGTACAGGAATTCAGGTGCTTTGAACCAACGAGACTCGGAACTGGACACGGAGTTCTGGTTCCATTTTGTAGCCTCATCAGCTACATTCATCTGTGATGGGACCCACCTCCATTCGGCCATGGTTGACTCGCTCAGGATTTCTCCTACTCGGACGGCAACGTACTGTTTATAACGGCGATGGTCCGAGCAAATCCAGGACAGAACAGTGCTAGAATCTGTCCAGAATGTACGACGCTTAATTTCCAGGGTGTGAGAATCTGTGATCATCTTCGCCAAACGGACTCCGATTATAGCAGCCTGCAGTTCGAGACGGGGAACGGAAAGGGATTTCACAGGAGCAACTTTGGTTTTTGACGATACCAAGGCACATCTGACTTCCCCTCGTTCCACAATTCGAAAATATGCTGCGCTTGAATAAGCTTCCTCGCTTGCATCTACGAAGACGTGGAGCTCCATATCATTGTAGTTACATCGATCGTACATGGGAAAGTAACAACGTGGAATCGTGATCAACTCTAAACATCGTAAAGAGACTAGCCAGCGTTTCCACCGAATATATATTTCGTGTGGCACTGCTTCATCCCAATCTAAACCACATTTCCATACATCTTGCAGGATAATTTTCCCTTGTATTACCAACATTGATATTAAACCAAGAGGGTCAAAGAAGCTCATAACGAAGCGAAGAATTTCCCGTTTAGTAGGCGGAGAATCGCGCTCGAAAAGAGTCTGAACTACATTGCGATCGCCGAAGGTAAATTGAAAAGCATCTTCTTCCATAATCCACTGTAGACCAAGGACTCGCCCGCATTCACTTGTTTTATCGACAGTAAATTGCTTGCATTTGTCTGTCGCATTTTCTCCCATCACTTCCATTAACTTCTTGGAGTTCGACAACCAGTTTCGCATACGAAATCCTGCCTTTTCGTGGATAGTTCTCACTTGCGTCGACACTTCCACTGCTTCGTCCACACTATCAAAGCTGCTCAGATAATCATCCATATAATGATCTTCTAGGATGGCCTTGGATGCTCTCGGGTATTGTTGTTCGAATTCTTTAGCGTTCAAGTTTTTCACGAATTGTGAACTGCAAGGGGAACACGTCGAACCGAATGTCGCTACGTTCATCTCATACACATCGATGGGAAACGAGGAATCATTCCTCCAAAGAAATCTTTGCGATTGGCGATCAGAACTGCGAATCAGGACTTGGTGGAACATTTCCTGAATGTCGCCAGTAACTGCTATTTGTCGCTGACGAAAACGAAACAGGACACCAGGTAATGATACCAGAAAATCTGGTCCTTTGAGAACCATACTGTTGAATGAAATTTGTTCTGTCTTCGCTGCTGCGTCCCATACCAGGCGTAGCTTTTCTGGCTTTTTTGGATTCACTACTATATTCAATGGCAGAAACCAAACTCGTCGGGGATCTGATAAATTTTGTTCCTCTACTGTAATCTTGTGCGCATATCCTTTTTGCAGATATTCTGCTATTTGCAGCCTCACCTTCTCATATAGCTGTGGATGCTTATTCAGTCTACTCTCCAAACAGAATAACCTGCGTTCAGCGGTCGGACGACTGTCTGGGAACTCCAAATAGTCGTATCGCCAAAGTATCCCCGTCTCGAAACGGCCTGTTTCTGTGCGCGATGTGGTTTGCTCCAAAATGACACGAGCGCGTTGATCATCCGCAGATTCCAACGTACGGACAGCGGATACTCCTGCCCCCTCAATATTGAAGAAATTTTGTACAAGGTTGTGCAGATCTTCGTCGTGTGATCGCGTGCATACGTGCACATGACGATGGTCGTGTGGATCATCACCATCTCGTATGCTTCCGTGAATAGACCACCCTAGTCTGGTCTTCGCTGCCACTGGTTCATTTGATTTCCCTTCTCGTATTTTCAAATTGGTGATGAGGTGAGTGTTGTTCAAGCCGATTAGTATAGACGGAAAAACGTTACAATAATCTTCTACTGGAAGTCCGCGCAAATGCTGGAATTGAGTTTGCATATCGCTGAACCGCAACGTTTGTTTCGGAAGTTTTAAATTAGTCACGGTATGGACATCTCTCAACGGGAACTTTTTATTGACTTCACGACCAGATATTGTTAATTGAAGAACACACGAATCGGCTTCTCTACGAGTCACATTGCCGGTCCACTGTAGACAGAGAGGATCGGCCTGACCCTCCATTCCAAGCTGATCAGCAAGCTGCTTGTCTATTAGTGTCAGCTCCGATCTATCGTCTAAAAATGCGAAGGTGTCGACGGAAATATTTCTTCCATATATTGTGACGGGGACTATTCTAAAGAGAACGCATTTTCCTTTCTCATGATGTAGGGTGACTGTTCCAGACGTTGTTGCCGGTTTGGTTTTTTCGCGCAATTTTGTTGAGTGGAGAAGTCTGTGATGCCTGTATTCACAGCCATCTATGCCGCACACAAAGCTCTTACAAGGTCGCTTTCCATGTGGCACTAAACAACGTCGACACAAATGGTTCTGCTGCACTGCTTTCCAACGACTGTCGACATCAAGTTTTTTGAATTCGAAACAATCTTTTACTTTATGTCCAATCCTCTGACATACAGGACAAGGTTTTTGTTGGTTGTCAGAATTATTGAATACATTGCTGTTTTCTTCGATGACATGCGCGTTGATGAACCTTTTCTCTTTTTGCTGTTCATTTTTGTGGGAACTTTGAAATACGGGCGGAACTATGTGGCTGACTGCTGTGACAATCGTAGACATAAACTCCCCAAACGTGGCTAGATCTGGTGATTCGAATTGGCGTTGATATAGTGCCCAATCTAACCGTATATTTGTCGGCAGTTTACCTACTAACTCATTCAGCAGCATGGGATTTTTCAAGAAATTTTCCATTCTCACTGCATTGAGATGAGCACATAAATTCTGGACTATGAGTCCGAAATTCAGCAACGTCTCCAATTTGTCCGCCTTTGGCGATGGGGTCGATCGTATTTTATTTAGAAGATTGTTTGCAATTATTTCGGGTCTCCCATTGAGCGTGTATAGGGTGGAGAGAACATTTGGGACAGTTGACGGATGTAAAAGAAAACACTTTACGGCATCGAGAGCACAGCCCTTAATGCTTCGTTGCAGCCTCATAAGGTTCTCCGAATCTGAATATCCACATATTTGCGTAGAGTTGTTGTAGCTGGTGATGAAGATTGGCCAATCGGAAGGGTCTCCACTAAATATCGGTAACTCCTTTGGAACAACTTGGCGTGCGGTAAGTTGATGGGTGCTCGGTCCAACATTGACATTAATAGGTGTACTTGCGGCTAACGATGTGGAAATAATAGGTGGTTGATTATTTAAAATAGTCATAGATGGCGTTCCGTTATGATCACAAATCGCTGCACTATGCATAGGATTGGGTGCAACGGAGGACGGGTGTTGGTGATTATGATACGCTCGAGGTGTTGTATAAGTCAATGGATGGCAATTTATTGTTTGCATTGAGTGTAATTGCGGATACATAGAATTCGATTGAACATTTTCTGTACACTGACCTGCTGGTGGCTGAACACTGGATGTCAGGCATGCTCCAAACAATGGACGCGGTAGGCTTACCTCATTCCTTATTGACGCTTGTACGTCGGTTGGGTTCGGGGGATGTGCTATAGTAGGTTGTGTAGAGTAACATAAAGATGATATGGGCTGCATCGCTGACTGCTGAACTGCATCGATGTATACCCCGCGCGGTGTCTGCTTCTGTATTTGCCACGCCTGACAAATCTCCTCCGACTGTACGGGAACTCTCTGTACATTTGCGGACGATGCCGCTCCTTGCTGCGAGTGAGTTGGATATTCACGCTGACGATACGGTTCTGATGACGTTGCATGGTGACTCTGCAATCCTGCTAATTGCGTTTGCTGAGGGAGAAGTAGCTGATTCCCTTTGGACGGAGTTAATTTAGTTGTTTGTTCGGTAGCTGGATACGTTGTGACGTCAGTTATCGGTTTGTCTGCTTGCGACGGGACAACAGTCGGGATGATTGTATTTCCGGAGACTGTTTCCGATGTCTTTATTTGCTGAACTTGTAACCACTGTTGCACCTTACCGGTACCACTCCTTGCTGATTTCACGCTTCCGCAATCACTGTCATCCAATAAACTCTGCATCATGCTGAACTTTTTGGATATAAACTCCTCCTCCATTTGCTTCTTTTCTTTCCTCTCCTTCTCCTTCCGCTCCCTTTCCTTCTGAATGGCTCGTTCCTTGAGTGCATTTTCCTTCTCTTGCAGCTCCTTCTCCTGTTGACTTTCCTCCTTAAGTAATCTTTCACGTAACCTCTTTTCCTCTTCCAACTGCTGTAGCTCGATTTGCACAGTCGCCGCTCGTTTACTGGATGACGAAGTTCTACCGGAAATAGAAGCTTTCGAGGTCAAAGCGGGACACAGTTTGCAGACAAAGTTACTCGTTTTCACGGAATCATCTACGCCAGCGCATGAGTAGTGATACCACTTGAGACACTTTTCGCATTCCACCATATCTTCCATAGAGTCTGGGTGCGAACATGAGTTGCAATTTCTCGGTGTCGATTCCAGATTAGGTTGGTTATCCTTCTTCGTTTTCGGATATGCTCCCAGCTTCATTTTATGCGTGGACATATCTTCTGTTTCCCACGGCTGAGAGTGTCAAAACGATGTGTGCAAAAGAAAAATCTTAAAGATTTGTAAGCTCACGAAGTGTGTTTCGGACGATCTCAAAAGCAAACGCTTTTATTTGGCGTTTATATCGCTTTAAGCTGTAAATATATTTCATTTTACGAATTCATTATTTTAATAATTATTAAATATTTACATTTTTCGTTCCTTCTTGGTTTTAAATTCAATTTTCTCCGTGATTTAACAAAAACAATTTTTTAATAAAATTTTGCTCGCACTCCTGTTTACTTGCTTTTTAATGATGGCTTCTATTCCGGATGTTTTTATCATTGTTGACATTCGTGACAGCTTTGGCAACGTCACTGTTACAGTCCTTAGTTAATGATGTGGCTGTGTTCTGCCCTGCGGTCTTCTCCCGCAACAGCAACGAAGAAACTATGTTGATGTTATTGAAGAAGTTGAAACAGTCTCAACACGTAATGATTATGGAAAATTTCATCGTGACTTCAAGTAATACAAACATGAACAACCCTCGAGCTTCGATACCAGTCCCCTAACGAAAGGGTTACTCAGTGCGGTCGCATTTCCAGCTCATTCGAAAAACATAATGTCAGTTAATACAAATCCAGTCAGGTAAGACTTTTTTACTTTTCGTTTTCACATTCATCCTTCCATTTCAGTCATGGGTCACCTATCAATATCGCGAAACCTCTTCAACGTTTACTTTTACTCCCGGGAGGTACTTATTATACTGCGACATATGTTACCTATTGGAGCAATCCGAACAGGGTCCAATCTAATCATCACACCGTCAGTGACGATAACTCCTACGAGCGCACCTTCGAATAGTGTAAAACTCAAAGCTGGAGAAAACCTTGCTATAGGTATAGTATTGGGTTGGTAAATGACTGGACTAAGCGTACCATCGGTACTTCGCGTACCTGCAGGCATAAAATAGACCCCATTCGTGGTCCTTAGCTTCCTGTCCAGTAACTCCTATCCCTACCTCCCCGTGGTACCGGCTGGGGTACGAGTAACCATAGTGAAGATCGGGTAACCAACCCCGGTGGGATCTTGGTCGTATGCTGACAGGGAAGGGGGCCTATCCGAGCGTCTGTTCACCATGGAGGTGCGGCTCAAAACAGCGTCTGATCCCCATGTTAGGGGCGGCTGATCACTGTCTTCGTGCCAGCGGGGACTCTAAAAAGAGCTGTGCACGACGGTCCTCCGGCGAGACAGGGGGTTGGTGCAGGCCCTGCAAGCCATCCGTAAAAATAAAACGCACAGGAAAATTCACAAAGAAATTCGAGACAGGACAATCGGACTAGACCTACGCAAAGAACACGGACTAGAGATTGGAAACTCGGAACATGGAACTGCAAGTCTCTCAATTTTCTTGCGAGTACCCGAATTCTTTCGGAAATATTGAGAGCCCGCAATTTCAACATCGTAGCGCTGCAGGAGGTGTGCTGGAAAGGTTCGATGGTGCGATCGTTCCATGGTGGATATACCATCTATCAGAGCTGCGGCAACACACACGAGCTGGTTACAGCTTTCATCGTGATGGGGGAGATGCAAAAACGGGTGATTGGTTGGTGGCCGATCAATGAAAGAATGTGCAGATTGAGGATGAGAGGCCACTTCTTCAATATCAGCATTATCAACGTTCACAGCCCCTATCTAGCTAGCACCGATGACGATAAAGAAGAATTCTACGCGCAGCTAGAGCGTGAATACGATCGCTGCCCAAAACACGACATCAAAATCGTCATCGGTGATTTGAACGCTCAGGTCGGCCAAGAGGAGGAGTTCAGACCGGTAATTGGTAGGTTCAGCGGCCATCAGCGAACCAACGAAAACGGCCTAAGACTTATCGACTTCGCTGCCTCCAAGAACAGCCTCCAATACCGTTACACCTGGAGATCACCACAGCAAACAGAAACACAAATTGACCACGTTTTGATCGACGGTCGGCACTTCTCCGATATCATCGACGTCAGAACCTATCGTGGCGCTAACATCGATTCAGACCACTACCTGGTGATGGTCAAACTGCGTTCTAAACTGTCAGTCGTCAATAACATAAGACACCAGCGCTCACCACGGTACCACCTACGACGACTACAGGAGCCGAACGTTGCTGCAACATACTCGCAGCGTCTTGAAGCTGCGTTACCGGCGGTAGACGAACTGGATGCTGTTCCCCTGGATGAATGCTGGAATCAGCAATTAGCAGCACAGCAGAGACCGTCATCGGGTATGAACAACGAGGACAACGGAACGAATGGTGTGACGACGAGTGCCGAGCGCTCCTGAACGAGAAGGATGCAGCACGCGCAGCCATGCTGCAACGAGCGACTCGACAAAACGTGGAACGATACAGACTGAAACGAAGGCAGCAAACACATCTCTTTCGGGAAAAAAGCGCCGCCTGGAAGAGAAAGAGTGTGAGGAGATGGAGCTGCTTTATCGTTCTCGAGAATCGCGGAAGTTCTTCAAGAAACTAAACGCCTCGCACAAAGGCTTTGTGCCGCGGGCCGAAATGTGCAGAAACAAGGAAGGAGGCATCTGGACGAACGAACGCGAGGTGATCGAAAGGTGGAGGCAGCACTACGATGAACACCTGAACAGCGCGCAGACAGGAGACCTAGACGGCGTTGAGGAGGACTACACCGGTGCAATGAACAACGACGACGTACCACCCCCGACGATGGGTGAAGTTAAGGAGGCCATTAATCAGCTCAAGAACCACAAAGCAGCTGGTAAGGATGGCCTCGTAGCGGAGCTCTTCAAGGGAGGTCCGAGAAAACTTGTAGAGTGTATGCACCGGTTGATAGTCAGGATCTGGGACACAGAACAGCTACCGGAGGAGTGGAAGGACGGGGTAATCTGCCCCATCTTTAAAAAAGGCGACAAGTTGGATTGTGGGAACTATCGGGCCATCACAATCCTGAATGGTGCCTTCAAAATTTTGTCTCAGATCCTCTTCCGCCGCCTATCGCCAATAGTAAGTAGATTTGTGGGAAGTTATCAGGCCGGATTCATGCCCGGTTGCTCGACGACGGACCAGATTTTTACACTGCGGCAGATCCTCCAAAAGTGCCGCGAGTATCAGGTCCCTACACACCACATCTTCGTCGACTTCAAGGCCGCATATGATACAATCGACCGACGACAGCTATGGAGGATCATGGACGAAAACGGCTTTCCCCGAAAGCTGACAAGACTGATTCAGGCAACGATGAACGTGAAGCGACCCTAATTCCTCCATATATGTATGTAGAGACGCTTGGAGAATGCTTCGCTCCATTTTTTCATATTTCATTGAAGCACACTTGCGCTTTGTCGTCAAGATCCAAAAGTGCATCACCCTTGTCGAAAATCGAACACTTCTCTAATTACATTATGTTGTTACCGAGTCTACATTTTTTTCCGTACATCAATTTTTATTTATTTTTGTTATTTTTGTACGAGTGAAACAAATCTCAAGTTTCCATTCGGTTCGTGGCAGTTCAACACACACGGGACATTTTTTGATTACTCGGCGCATAATTATTTATCGGCTGATATAGCGGGGTAACTCCAAGCGCCTCCCCAGAAATTCGAAGGTAGAAGAATTAGTTTGTAGAATTAATTTCGGAAAAATAGAAGAGTCGAGAGTTGCACGCTAAAACGATTGGTCGAGTTTTAGTTGTATGAAAGAAAGCCAAGACCGTTCAGGCAACGCTACAAACGGTGTGCGGTGCAGTGTGCGGATCTCAGGTGAGCTGTCGGAATCATTTGAGACTCACAGGGGACTTCGACAAGGCACAAGACTCTCCTGTCTGCTCTTCAACGTGGCGCTGGAAGGTGTTATGCGGAGAGCGGGCTTCAACATGCGGGGCACGATTTTCAACAAGTCTAGTCAGTTTATCTGCTTCGCCGACGACGTGGACATAATCGGAAGAACACATGCGACGGTAGCCGACTTGTATACCCGACTGAAACACGAAGCAGGGCTGATTGGGCTTGGGATCAATGCGTCTAAGACTAAATACATGCTAGCTGGAGGGACTGATCGCAACAGAGTTCTTCTTGGTAGTAGTATTGTGATCGACGGCGACGAGCTCGAGGTGGAGGAGGAATTTGTCTACCTTGGCTCGTTGATAACAACTGACAACAACAACAGCCGTGAAATTCGAAGACGCATTGTCAATGGAAGTCGTGCCTACTATGGGCTCCGCAAATCCTTGAGGTCCAACAAACTCCGACCACGTACGAAGTGTACCATGTACAAATCCCTAATTCGACCGGTTGTTCTCTATGGGCACGAAGCATGGACGATGCTTGAAGAGGACTCACAAGCGCTTGGAGTTTTCGAACGCCGAGTGCTCAGAACAATATACGGTGGTGTACAGGAAAGCGGAGTATGGAGAAGGAGAATGAACCACGAACTGGCGCAACTCTACGGCGAACCCAGCATCCAGAAAGTCCAGGCTGGACGAGTGCGATGGGCAGGGCATGTTGCAAGATTGCCGGACAGCAGCCCTGCAAAGATGGTGTTCGCATCGAATCCGGTAGGAACAAGAAGGAGAGGAGCCCAGCGAGCGAGGTGGTTGGACCAGGTGGAGCAGGACTTTGCAAGAATCGGTGCAGCCGGGAGTTGGAGAACTGCAGCCATGGATCGGGACTATTGGCGAAAAATTGTGAAGAAGATTTAATCTCTCAATGGGATGTAGTATCATTATAAATAAATAAAAAAGGTATAGTATTGATTGTATCTGATGCCACAAAGTTAATTAAAAAATCGTCCACAGATGCCACCGCTCAAACCCAAAATGCACTTCATTCCGAATGGATGCCACCGGAGGTGGCTGTTGGATGATATACAATGATTCCGTGGATCAGGCAATGAGCTATTTTAGAAGGGAACAATACGACGTGCTTATAGAAGATTACTATAATATGCTTTCCCCGGAGTTCCTTCCAGCTGTGGGGACAGAAGGTGGATGTCGTCTTTTGCACATCAATTACAATTTGTCGTTCGGATTCTGTTTCTCCTTGCGGCACGAACACATATGTAACGAAACAACGGGACCATTTCTTGAACAGTATTTCTAATAATGATTCTCTGTCCAACAGATATTTTGGTTCAACAACACATGGTTCTAAAGGACATCCGTGCAAGAACATGCAAAGCAGGGATTATTATAGTGATACACTTTCTCATTGGGAAGAGAAATTCTGTGAGTGCGCGTGCGAGTGTGGTTGTAACGAGCGCGCACCGATGAAGGGGCAATCTTTTTTTTACGCGATTCTCTTGAAATTACGCAATATTTTCACGCATTTTTTGTGAGCACATCAGTTGCGTGAAACATAATTCAGTTTACTTATTATTATCATCCTTCACTTACTAGAAGTGATACTGATAGCAACTGCATGTGTAATTACTGGAAAGGTTTGCCGACCAACAGACCTATTAGTAAACTTGAGGTATGGAAAGTATCGTGTTTGGGCATTGTGTACTTCGAGTTTGGTGTCGATTTACCACCGCTCGTGCAGAAGCGACCAAGGTTACAGTAAAACCTTCCGGAGTAAAAGGTTCATTGCACTGATTCACAACATCGTATATAACAATGAACAAAAGTTGATGGTTTAGAAAGGATACCAAGAAGGATAAGCTATGCTCTTGAGTAACATTGAATATGCTGATGTGTATGAACATCCGGATGAGGACGTTGAGGACCGGCAAATGTTTTCCGATACGGTCGAGATGCGAGCGGGAAGAATTATTGCAGAATTTATTAGAAAATTAATTTGCTATTTCGCAAAACCGATGGGTCGGAATAAGGTGATCGATGTAAAATTCAGCGGGGATGATAGTGAAGAGAAAAATCTATAGACCAGAAAAAAGAGTTAGTGAAAAAAAATGTTCATTTAAGTACGTTAAACGTTTTTAATTCGAGCAGTAACGACACTGCTTTGCTCATTGATAAATAATTGAGCTGCTATTTGGATGAATAAGTGTGAACATACTATTTCGTAAATTTATAAGTACATATTTAATAGAATTATGTATTTAAAAAGAAAACTTTAAACTTTTTTTATATAAACATTTATGTATTTCAGTATTTTGCGGAAAATCGGAACAATTATCTGAATAAATATAATTCAATTCAGAATATTCATCTTCGACATTCAAGATTTTATTTATACCGAGAGATGATTCTAGTTTAATGATTGAAAAATCTATATTTAGTTGTTCGACATTTTTCTACGTTACAATGTCTAAAAGTATTGTATTAAAATTCATCATCATAGTTTTATATAAACGATCATAGTTTTATGATTATATTAATTAAGACGTACGTTGCTATTTATAATTAATCAGTTAGAAAAAATCGTGCTTATCGCGTCTATAGTTCTTTAAAATAGCTTAAACGATTTCATTGCTTTTTTTTATACTTCATTAAAGAGCTGCTGGTATACTTGCTCTCTCAGTGGCCGAACGAGAAGAGAATGGATGGAGTTCAGACGGCTACAAACCACCCAGTGACTGTTTCCCCGACGGCGGAAAAAAATCAACTGATTGGTCATTGGCGGAGGCTATGATAAACTCAACAATATGGTAGGATGATCCGACCGACACCCGCCCGTGTTCGGAGTTACCGACGCGACTGACTTCGTGGGAACCAGATTCAGATGCCAATTGTTCAGCAGTACAATTAGAAAAAAAGGAGAAACATAGAAAAAAGCCTTCTGCATGCTCACACAAAAACCGAAAAAGGGTAGCAAACATTCTATGGTTTCATTTGTGAATATGTTATTTAGAGTATATCGATAACCAAATAGCCTTGAAGGGATAGAGTCGCTTGGTGAATAGACAAATAACATTTGAGAAAACAGACGCATATTATTATTCATTCTTCAAGCTTGTTTTATTTTCTGAACTGAATGTTTACTGCACACTACTCGGTTTTCCCGACGATTTTTAAGACCGATTGGGTCACTGCACTGAACCTGAAACGAGATGCGCAGCGTTAGGAAACCTGACGAGAAGGTATATATCTGTGCCGATTACTCAATCGGCGCTAGAAGCAAACTAATCCCTCCTAACGTTCGAAGGTATTTTTACCAAACTTGTTGACGAACGTGTCTCCAGTATAATAAACCATTCCGTATCTGTGAGTAGAAGAGGATGATGAGTTAAAAAATCGGTTCACGCTGCTTCGCGACTACTGTTACCATTCACGACTGAAGAAGAGCCGATCCAACTGGAAGGAGGTCAAATACTTCGATTACTTAATTAACGCAAATGAAATCCACGACAGTTTCAACCATCTCCCAGATGCCAGCTCCAATTACGACTCCAATTACTGCTCGCGTTGGTTGTCACCTGTACCAAATTCCATTACATGGCCGCCGTTTCACGCTGTAAATAGATCATCGTTAATCGAGAATTGAAGAAATATTTTTTGTTGATAGTTCCTCACGCTTTATTTTGTTTTCTGAATAGAACAAAACGAAATAGTTGAAAAAGTTTCGCACATATGTTCGTATGCTCATATGTATTAGTGACCCCCTTCCGCATTTTTTGTAAACAATCCCCTCTCACACTCCTCGCTACTCACCACTCCCCTCGCTAACTTACTGAAGATACGGACTCACCTTAGTAATACTTCTATACATCTTGGGCTGTGGTATGATATTGAATGTAATCCAAGGTGTCCTGATTCAAAAGTCTTACTATTTTCGACGAAAGCGCTCAGTGTGTCATTGCGTAGCTTTGACATCGTCAAGGTAGTTCATTAACCGCGGATCACGCGAATGTTTACTATGAAGATGATCAACCCGCTGAATTTACTCTTTTTAAGCGATTGCCAGAAAATGTTTATTTTCCTAGCAGTGGTTCGACAGCTGAATATACCATCAAATGTCCTCTGCCGTTCATTATCAAGTTTAAACCGCTCAACCGTTCAATTGCAATAAATAAAAACAAATGGATTTTCCACAAAGCCGGGGGGGGGGGGGAAACCCCAATGCTTCAACGCGCAAATCCAAGTGAGCGGTGCGACGAGTGCCATTCACCACCACTCGTAGCCGAGACTGAAACCACCAAACCACCGAACTGACCTAGATCAAGTGGCCGACGATGCGAATGGCATTGTTAGCCACCCCTCGCCAGGGGGATTGTTTTCAGTTCACCTTCGCCTCTTCAAATAATTGATCCCAGAAAAATGCAAACCAAACGAGAAATATAAAATAAATTCAGCCATTCAGAGTAGTGTTTCTGGCGAAAGTATTATTTCGACTTTGTGCAAAATCTACAACCCAACTGGGAGCAATTTCGGGGGGCGCACGTGGACCGGTTCCGCCGCCGTTATTCTCTTTTTTCGTGGAGGAGCGTATAAAAGCACACTTAATTATCCGAGTTTCTCGACCATCTGCGTTCGGTTTTCCAATGCAACCGAGCAGCTCCCCTCGAAGAAACACGTTCTGTGTTTCTGCACCACTGTTGTTCTTTCGTATTACGTATCGGCGATGCTGCTGGTTATGGAGGTAATGGACTCTCGCCGAACCTGCTGAACCTACCTCACAAGAGCAACTTTGCAACCAATATTTTAACCGCTGACTATTCTGACCAAGCGACCGACCGACCGACCGGTGGAGTGAAGGTCAACTCGAAAGGTGTGTCAGGATCAACACAAGCAAGGCGGCACTTTACGAGAATTGCTTTTTGCGAAGAGAATGGTTCGAACGTTGGTGTTGAGCGAAGATACGCTTTTAGGGAAATTACAATTTGATGATTCAAAAATTGGTGGGATAGTTTTTATTGTGTGTGGTTGCATTCGATCTAAAGGCCATCAAATCTATGCGCTCTAAAGGTTTGCGGAATGATAGAAATTTTCAATAGTCCACAGGACAATGGTTGAACTATAAATTTATCAATCACAACAATGCATTACTTGGTTTTATGATTATCTTGAGATCATCGTTTTCGTCTTATTTCTTTTCGCAATCAACAGTATTTCGTTTTAGCTTCAGAAAATTGGTCGGATCAAACTTCTTGGAAACCACAATGATACCATTGGTCGAATTTCTATAGAGATAGCTTGAATAGTCGAACCAGAAACGAAAAGGCAGCAACCCTTTTCTCAAGATTGAAATTTCCAGATACACACTTAAATGCTCTTTTTTTATAGTGCATTTAAGAAACTGAAACATTTTGATGAAAAAAGTCTTAAGTTTTTGTTTTTTTAATGTCTTCCGAGCTATATCTGTAATTGGTTCATTTGTTCCTAATATCTATTCACAATCGAAGCAATGAATGAAATGTTTGTTAATTTTCGCATTGAACCCATTTATTTCAATCATTCCTACCATATTATTGATCATCTTGAAATTGACAGTGTTTACCCTTTATAATATTGCCAGTCTAGCTCACCTTTTATTTGGTTTTGTGTTTCCACGAACTGTCTCCTTCGATAAAAGCCATCGTTTACGGATGAATGAACCAGACTAGTCTTGCCGTTACTTCTGGAAACAGAAGCCAATGTCAGACTACACATCGCACAACCGAAAACGTTTTGGTCTGCTTGATGGTGATCAGTCTCAGCTGCTTCAGTGGTGGGGAGTTTCGAAAGTTACTGTAATTAAATATTGATTGAAACAATCACTCTCACGGCTGTGAGGGAACGGCTTCGGTTGATGATGCCGCGGGAAGTTTTACATATCAACATTTTAATTATTTTCCACCCACCTCGTTTGAATCAATATTTTAATTTCCTCGGCGCACGTGCCCTTAGGCGCCGGCAGAACATGTGATGTTGCGATGATATCGGAGGGATACGTACGTTAGGGTATCCTTTCGATGGTATGCGGTATAGAAGCTGTCGTTTGTCGTTTGTTGTCACAGGGGAAATTAAAACGTGATTAAACCTTTGTAAACACTAACTTTGCGTGACAATTCTGACATTACATTCAATGACGCGTGAGAGATGCAATGTCATGTTGGAACAGAATTTGTCACTCAAATTGACCAACCATTCTTCGTAGCATTGTTTAACCATAAAATAATTTTATTTTTGACGTAGGACTACGTCTTTCATTTCTATACCGGGGTGTAAAATCAAAGTTTCGGAAAAAGAAACGCGAAAGCGTTACGCCGGAGACCGAGATTTTGAGCGTTAATAGCTCCTAAACAACTGAACGAAATGGTATGATAAACATTTCATTTGAAAGATATAATGTCTACGCGTTATATACTTGTTACTTTTCGATCCAAGAACTTGTTTCAATAGCTTTCAAAACAGGCGATTGAAATCACCAATCGGTATAAAGCGAGCGCCACTCGGAAATCCATTCAGTTATAATTAAACAGCAATTGCAGCGTAGCATCGCAGGAATGAATGGATGTTTCCCTAACACAGACTTCAAAACCTTGGAGCCTGGGGAAATCGGCATTGCAAAATGGATACGAGCAGCGGGTACTTTTGTACTCGTTTGCGTTTTTGCAAGTCAGAATATTTTCCTAACACAGACTTCAAAACCATGGAGCCAGAGGAAACTGGTATTGCAATGTAGATGCAAGCAGCGGATACATTCGTACTAGTTTGCGCTTTTGCAAATCGGAATGTTTCCCTAACACAGACTTCAAAACTATGGAGCCTGGGGAAATCGACATTGCAAAATAGATGCAAGCTGCTGGTACTTTTGTACTCGTTTACGCTTTTGCAAATCGGAATGTTTCCCTAACACAGATTTTAAAACCATGGAGCCTGGAGAAATCGGCATTGCAAAATAAGATGCAAGCAGCGGGTACTTTTTTACTCGTTTGCGTTTTTGCAAATCGGAATGTTTTCCTAACACAGACTTCAAAACCATAGAGCCTGGGGAAATTGGCATTGGAAATGAGATGCAAGCTGTACGCGCTTTGTACGCGCTTGCGTTTTTGCAAACCGGAATTTGTTTTCCCAACACAGATTCCGGAACCAACTTATTCTTAGAAACTTAGAAAATCGGCATTCCAGATCTCGGCAGTACTTTTTATACCCCTATGCATTTTTACACTCCGGAATGCGTTTTGCTAACACGGTATACAAAAGCGGGTACAAATGCAACGCTTTGGCTCGGTTATTCAAGACTGCATGCCCCTTCATGTCGCCAGCTCACTAAACTTCTACGCATACCGTTTGATGATTAGGCAAAATGTTGATAACTATTTGCTGCGATAACCACTACCATAATGCATGAATTGACCTAAATTGAGATTTGTATGCAATGAATGAATGCAACAATTCACGAATTCACTATTGTTTCCTTCATTCACTAGTTTAATCAATAATTTAATCAACAGCTTTGCGCAGCGGCGATATCGTACACAATGAGGAACATTCGAAGTGTGATTATTGCTTATTAAGAAAAACACAAATGATTACTAAGCCAACGGCAGTCCTACGTCAACCTTGCGGTTATATCATAGGTATAACCCATCCATAGTTTTGTTTTTTTTGATTGTTTGGATATTCTTTTCAAATACATCTCAATGTGTTTTGTGGGTGGATTGGTCCAAATTAAGACGCATATTAGTCTTGAGACAAAAGGTACTTTGTAAATTTATCGGGTAAATGCGTGTACTATGTGTATTAGGGTGGCAATGGATGTATAGGAAAAAAATAATTATCGAATTTAAAGAACCGACCATCTACATTTTGTTTATTGGTCCAAAAGAATGACCTGTGCAAAATTTCAGCTCAATAGGACATGATTTAGGGGTGCCTCAAAGCACTCAGAGTTTTGATTTTTCGATCTTCGAAAATCTTCTAAGGGAGGAGTAAAGGAAATTTAGAAAATCGATTTTTTTTCGATGCCAAATGACTTAAAAATGCCTGAAACGTCTGGTGTCATCAAAAAGTCGATTTTCGGCCAAAAATTTTTTTTCGTGATAACACCAGATCTCGACGTTTTATGCATTTTTAAGTCATTTAGCATCGAAAAAAATTTCTATTTTCTAAATTTCGTTTATTTTTCCCTTGGAAGATTTTCGAGGATGAAAAAATCAAAACTTTGAGTGCTTTTAGGCACCTCTAACCGCCATAGTTCTTTGATATTATCGAGGCATTGCCGGAGCCGCGGTTAATCTTAGGTGACTTCAACTCCCATGGAACAGCATGGGGGTCACTCTACGATGACAATCGTGCCACGTTGATTTATGATCTGTGCGACAACTTCAACATGACAGTTTTAAATACTGGGGAAGCAACTAGGATAGCCAACCCTCCTGCACGGGCAAGCATGCTAGACATATCTCTCTGCTCTTCTTCATTATCCCTGGATTGCACATGGAAGGTAATCCAAGATCCCCACGGTAGTGATCACCTACCAATAATTTTATCGATCGCCAATGAATCAAAATCTAGTGAGTCAGTCGATATTGCGTATGACCTCACGAAGAATATTGACTGGAGAAAATTTGCAGAATTAATATCTGAAGCAATCATTTCGATGCATGAACTTCCTCCCCTTGAAGAGTATAATTTTATATCAAGTTTGATTTACGATAGCGCACTTCAAGCTCAAAAGAAACGTGTACCGGCTACCACTTTCCGACGTCGTCCTCCATCACTTTGGTGGGACAGGGAGTGTTCAAAGGTCTACCTGGAAAAATCATCCGCTTTCAAAAAATTCAGGAAAACTGGATTAGTGGAATGGTTTCGAAAGTACCAAGCTCTAGAAGCCAAACTAAAAGGTCTGATTAAAGCAAAAAAGCGTGGATATTGGCGGAAATTCGTCAATGGTTTGTCAAGGGAGACCGCTATGAGTACTCTTTGGAATACGGCTAGGAGAATGCGTGGCTGGAACCATACCAATGAAAGTGAGGAATACTCTGACCGTTGGATTTTCAAATTTGCAAGGAAGGTTTGTCCCGATTCTGTTCCTGCACAAAGCGTCGTACACGATATTCCGCTCCAATGCGATTATGAGAATTTTTCGATGGTAGAATTCTCAATTGCCCTCCTCTCATGTAACAATTCAGCTCCGGGGTCGGACAAGATTAAATTCAACTTGTTGAAGAATCTTCCCGACTTGGCAAAACATCGTTTGCTGAACTTGTTCAACAAGTTTCTGGAGCTGAATATTGTCCCGCATGACTGGAGACAAGTGAGAGTGATAGCCATACGTAAACCCAACAAGCCGGCTTGCGATCACAACTCGTATAGGCCGATTGCAATGTTATCCTGTATTCGCAAATTGTTAGAGAAAATGATTCTACTTCGTTTAGACAAGTGGGTCGAAACGAACAATTTGCTGTCAAATACGCAGTTTGGCTTCCGCCGAGGTAAAGGGACGAATGATTGTCTCGCGCTGCTATCTTCTGAAATCCAAATCGCATTTGCTCGCAAAGAACAAATGGCTTCCGTTTTTCTCGATATCAAAGGGGCATTTGATTCAGTTTCCATGGAAATTCTCTCAGAGAAGCTTCATAATCGTGGACTTTCACCAATTCTGAATAATTTCCTGTACAATTTACTGTCAGAAAAGCACATGAATTTCTCTCATGGCAACTCAAAATCTTCTCGTTACAGTTTTATGGGCCTACCGCAAGGCTCCTGCCTAAGCCCCCTCTTGTACAGTTTTTACGTCAATGATATGGATGATTGTCTAACTAGAGACTGCACGCTGAGACAACTTGCAGACGATGGAGTTATTTCCATCACGGGTACTAATCCCGTCGCTCTGCAAAAGTCGTTGCAAGATACCATGAACAATCTGTTCACGTGGGCCCTCAAGCTGGGTATCGAATTCTCTACGGAGAAAACTGAAATGGTCGTTTTTTCTAGGAAGCACGAACCCGCCCAATTCCAGCTTTACCTATCCGGCAAAACGATCCAACACTCTATGTTTTTCAAATACCTGGGTGTATATTTTGATTCTAAATGTACCTGGGGGAGACACATTGCGTATTTGAAACAGAAATGCCAGCAAAGAATCAATTTTCTCCAAACAATAACCGGAACATGGTGGGGTGCCCATCCAGGAGACCTCATTCAGTTGTACAAAACAACGATATTGTCAGTGTTAGAATATGGCAGTTTTTGCTTCCGATCAGCTGCCAGGATTCATATTCTCAAGCTGGAGAGAATACAATATCGTTGCTTGCGTATAGCCATGGGGTGTTTGCATTCGACACATACGATGAGTCTCGAAGTTTTGGCAGGAGTACCCCCGCTTACTCTTCGGTTCACAGAATTATCCTACAGATTTCTCATCCGTTGCAAGATCATGAATCCATTGGTGATTGATAACTTCGAAAATCTACTCCAACTGACTCCTCAGTCAAGTTTTATGTCTTTATACCATGAGTACCTTACCCATGACGTGCACCCTTCACCAGGCATCTCCAACCAAGTTTGCTTCCCATACTTTTGCAATTCCTCTGTCATTTTTGATCTGTCCATGCGATAAAAAATCCATGGAATACCAGATCACCTACGCTCCAATGTTATTCCGTCGATATTTTCGGAAAAATATGGGAAAGTTGGATCTGATCAAATGTTCTTTACTGACGGTTCATACATAAACGGGTCCACTGGCTTCGGCATCTTCAATGAAAATTCCAGTGCCTCTTTCAAACTCAAAGATCCTTGTTCCGTGTATGTCGCAGAAATGGGTGCGATATACTATGCTCTAGGGATCATTGAAACACTGCCCATCGACCATTATTTAATTTTTTCAGACAGTCTCAATAGAGGCAATCCGCTCAATGAAAGTTGATAAACGCTCATCTTATTTCCTAACAAGAATAAGACATCTATTGAGTGTTTTGGTCGAAAAATTATTCAAGATTACCTTAGCATGGGTTCCCTCTCATTGCTCGATTCCGGGGAATGAGAAAGCGGACTCGCTAGCTAAGGTGGGCGCTTCAGAAGGCACACTTTTTGAAAGGCAAATTGCTTATAACGAATTTTTTCACATTCCTCGTCAGGACACACTCGTTAGTTGGCAGCGCATGTGAAGTGAAGATGAGTTCGGTCGCTGGTTACACACGATTATCCCTAAGGTTTCGACGAAAGCTTGGTTTAAGGGATTGAATGTCGGTCGTGATTTCATTCGCGTGATATCTCGGCTTATGTCCAATCACTACAACCTAAACGCGCATCTCTATCGCATTGGGCTCGCAGCAAACAATCTTTGTGATTGTGGCGATGGCTACCACGACATCGAGCATATTGTCTGGACGTGTATCCGGTTCCATGCTGCTCGCTCTCAGCTCTCTAGAGCACTGAGAGCAAAAGGCAGACAATCGGATATCCCCGTCCGGGATATCTTAGGTGATTCTTAGCCGTGATTCTGATCTTCTGCTTCATCTATACCTGTTCCTCAGAAACGCCGATGTCAACGTTTAATGATGTTTCCTTCGTTGTGTCCCTGTTTCGTATCCCTCCTATCTGATCTATAAACTTTTACTTAGTCGCGGCAATACATACACACACTCTTTACAGATACACGGGCCAAAGGTTGTGCAGTCCACTGATCATTCAACAAGAGCCAAAGGTTGTACCGCTCATGACAACTCACACGAGCTGATGATTGCGCCGGCTAGTGACCATTCTATCCTGGATTCCTCGAGTCGAGAAAGACGCACCACGCTAGATATGGGGTACAGACTAGGGGGGCGTCGCTGATTAATGGTCAGCTGCATCCCAATAGGAAGTATCCCGTGTCGGGCACACGTACAGAGCATTGGAGACAGCAACATCCCAATTACGAGAACACTTGTAATACTAACCTCGAGCCGACCGCGAGTAATCGGTTACATATTACTAACATAGATAATAAGAAAAACTGTCAAAATATTGAACTCCGGCCCCGTCAGGCTAACGCCATATGAGCCTTGATAAAAATATATATTTTGGAAAAAAAAAGTTGACATTTTAAACGCACTGTTATACAATCTAAGCAGCAGTATGCATTTTATAATATTTCACGGAATCGATTTTAATTATAATTGTATCTCGAGAACGGTTAGTCCTAGGATAAATCGTTATGTACAGTTTTTCATGCAGATTCCATGTTTTATGTTACTTTTCTCATATTGTAACGATATCACAAAGTACTGAAATTTCATGAATTTCCAAAAATTCATAGCTCCATTGTGGTGAGTTTGCCACGGCAGCAAAATTTGGTTGAATTGGAGGAATTTTCCAATAGATGTATACAAAATACCGTTTTGTCTTAAATTCCGAACACTTAAGCTTTGATGGCCATTAAACAGTGTCTCATTACTCAAAACGGTACCCTTTCGCGAAATTAAATTAATTTTTGGATACAATGGAGCCTTCTTTTTAAATACATATTCATGGTGAGAAATTAAAAACATGTTCAATCACTTTTGTCTCAAATTCCGAACACCATTTTTGCCACTGACGCATATTCCGAACACTTTAGTGTCAAATTTCGAGCAGCAAAGATGCATTAAAAAAAAAATCATAACTTTTGAGCTACTGGACCGATTCTCTTGATCGATATATCAAATTAAAGCCAATCAGCCTTTTTTGGAAAAATGTTATACTCACAAAAAATTATTTTGCTTTTGTAATTATTAATTGTATTTGTTTTTTATAGTTTACATGGTTTTGGGACTAAGGGCGCTATGTCGGTATCGATACCTGTAAATGATGTTAAAATGAAGTCTATAACCAAGAGAATGTCAAGGTTTTGATTATTAAATTATTTATAACATTAAAGTTCAGAAAATTCACAATGAAAAATAAAGTGTTCGCAATTTGAATCATGCGTAGAAAGTTGATTCATATTCCGAACACTAATTTTAATGAAGATTTCTGCATAAAATATCGTTTTTTTCACCCATTTATTGTAGATTCATACAAATTATAGCACTTACCATGAACACAACAAACAAAATAGTTGAAAAAACTACAACATCTGAAAAATTAACGATGCTTGTTTTTACAGAATTTGCTAACGTAAAAATTTAATCATTGGTTTTGACTGTCACTTTTTCCAAATGCTCAATATTATATATTATAAGCTGTATCGATACTGGTAAATGATGTGAAAATGAAGGCTATAACCCAAAGAATTTCAGGGTTTTGATTAGTCAGTTATTTATAACATTAAAGTTCAGTAAATTTACATTTGAAAATGAAGTGTTCATGCGTAGAAATTTGATTCATATTCCAAACACTACATCAATATTAATTTTAATGAAGATTTCTGCATAAAATATCATTTCTTTCACTCAGATATTGTAGGTTCTTACATTCTCTAGCACTTAACATGAATACAGCAATCAAAACAGTTGAAACAACTACAGAAACTGAAAAATGAACGATGCTTGTTTTCTACGGAATTTGCTAACGCAAACATTTTATCATTGGTTTTGACTACCACTTTTTTGCAAATGTCTAATATTATAAATTATAGGCTGTATTGATACCTGTAAATGATGTCAAAATGAAGCCTATACCTCAAAGAATGGCTGTGTTTTCATTTTTCAATTATTTATAATATAAAAGTTTAGTAAATTTATATTTAAAAATGAAGTGTTCAGAATATGAGACAAAACGGTAATATCGAACGAGGGATGCTTTGAGATATAAAAGCTTTAAATTTGACATAAATGTTTTAGTACAATTTTTCAAGAGTGCATTTAAAATGTTATTTCTTCTGAATAGTTCATAAATTTTTTAAAAACTTTGCAAAACATTATATTTTAATCAGATATCTGATTTTGAGTAACGATATTTTGAGAAAAGTTCAATGTTTCCGCATCTGCTCTGCTCAGTCGTAATTAGAATTTGTCATATGATAACGAAACTTATGATTCTGGATAGTTGCCATCATCTATAAAAGGTATCAAAAAAATCGAAGATGGTCGGACCCTTTATTTAACTCAATTCGCTTGTTCATCACACTTCGAATATTTATGCGATAGAGAAAACGCGTTCACCAGAGCAAGTAGAATAATGTATCTCGGCCGATAAATTCACTGACCTGAACGGGAGTCGTACCCGAAGTTTCCGGCCTGATATATGTGACCCAAGCCAGTTGGCCACGGAAGCAAAGCGCCCCCTTGTCTCATACATAATAGTAATTTATCTAGATATGTTTATTTCATTCCTGTCCAGCTATGCGTGGTACGCTAGTAGGCCGAGAAATAAATAAATCTATCCTAGAAGGCTAGTAGCAGTAGTAGTAGCTAGTAGCTACTGAAAAGAATAAGAACTGTATCGAAAAGTAATTAGTAACATTATAATGATTCAAGTCAAAAATGGGTGAACTTGTTTTAGTGTGCATGCAGGCAAAAGTTTGTTTACATGTTAACAAAAGTTTGTGCAATCGATTCATTCCGTTTAAGTTGTTCGTTTTCGCTATCACTAGAGTTGATCTTGAGACAAGAAAGAAATTCGGCACAATTGGTGTACTGAAAAGTGTGCTATCTTCATCCAAATCGCAAAACGGTTTGAAGTGCACCACATAAATGTGAAAATTATCATCTACAAGTATGACAGCGAGTTCTCCTTGAATAATATGCCTCGATCCGGTAGAAAACCTGGTTCCAGTCAGCCTATGTTTGATCGTACAGTACAGGACTTACATCAAAGGACACCGATCGGTATCAATGCGTGATTTGCCTGAATGTTTAAAACTAGCATTGGAATGATTTCAAGAATCAAGGCCAGGAACTCCTTGAAGACATACAAAAAGCGCATCTAAGAAAACCTCAGAACTACAATATCGAGCCAAACTGAGGGCACGGAAACTGTATAACCGGTTCCTGGACACCAGCAACCAGTGTATCCTGATGGACGACGAAACATACGTCAAACAGGATTCAAGAACGCTTCCAGCGCCGCAATTCAACACGAAATCGGTGGGGGAGGAGGTAGATAATGCTGAATGCACTAGCGCGCTGGGAAAATTTGGAGAGAAGGTTCTAATGTGGCAAGCTATTTGTACTTGTGGTCTGCAGTCTCCGATTTTCTTCACAAAAGGTACACTCAATGCTCATATTTACAAAGGTGAGTGCTCAAAAAAAAAGATTGCTGCCTCTCTATGAAAAGCATCAGACTTCCTCTCTCTTATTTTAGCAACAATCATTCATTATTATTTCAGCAAAAACAAATCATTCATTATTATTTCGAAGAAATTCTCTCACTTTACTGTTGACCGCTATTCTAGTGGCGCACACATCCTTGAGTAATAGTCTTAGTCAGCGGATTCCATCAATTCTTCATCTGACCGATATGACTACTCTCTCCATCTTCAGCTTTCGCTTCATTATCGCCCAATTCTTCACTAATGACTGGAACTGAAGACAATTTAGTTGAAGCTCTTTTGGGATAGACTCGATGAAATGGTATCGTTGTACCATTGTAACGTGCCCTGGCTTCAATTGCAGCTGTTTAGATCTACACAAAACGTAACTGTACCATCTTATTGAATGGTAAAATCCGTTTGTTGGGGTGTTCCCTTCTGTATACTTCCAAACGCACAATCTTATCAGTCACAAAAATGTTGGTTTTCCTTCCGAAAGAACAGATCCCTCGTCAGACCATGAAACTGTGGTAAAAATGATGAATGGTCTCCGAAAGAATACTTTCATCGCATTACATCCTGACTTTCCAATTGAACGTAAATTTTCGGAAAACTCATGGAAGGGAAACATAATATTACTTCGATTAGTTTCTCACAAATTTCATCATGATCAGATTGGCTGATTACCCACTCAAAGACGTCGGAGCAGCCCGGAAATTTCACCGTAGACAGTCATTTCCGAGCGCAAAATCCAATATTCTTCTTCCAACAAAGCAAGTCTCAAATATCACATAATCAGAAGAAGCTTCACGAGTTCCACTTGTTTACCCACCAAACCAATTAATACGATTGCATGTCGATTGCGATACTCGGAACGAAACAAATGACAAACATTCATACGCGTTTGTACAGCAGGGAGGTAAATCGGAAACGTGGAACGACAAAGCGTAAACGAGCACCAAGCTTCTCGATGTTATCGCGCCGTTTCCGTTTCCGACGCACAGAAATGGTAAATTTTTGCGTAAACAACGTGTGCGTTCCCTACCGTCTCGCTCCATATTTGTTGCGGCATTCGAACGTTGCTTGGAGAGATTAGAAGCGGGATTTAGGCTCGAGCTTTAGAACGTAACCAATTGGGTTTCAAAACGCAAACTTCGGTTTGAAATGACCATTAGTTAGTGAAGGATACAGCAAATGGCGAAAAGTCAGGCTTGCATCACTAATTATGCGTGATGTTTCGAAGGAAGGGCCGCGGGGTGGAACTTTGTGTCTCTCCATCATTTGTACTCGTAAAACTCGAAATACCAATTCAACCTTCTGTGTCGATACATAAAACCTTCTTCAACGCGTGTACACTCCACTATAACCCTCCCATCGGACGAGAAAAGCTTCTGCTTTTCTCAGCGATCAAAAGTTTATTATTTTGACTACACGTCCCGAAGGAAGTAACGAAACCGACGGACAAACAGATCCGACGCCGGGACAGGGTAGATGAGGGGGAAGCCGAAACCTATCCTATTTCCCAGATGATTTATGGCGAATACCTGAAATAACCCGACCCGTCCTCTTCCAGCACGCGGGGCCTCAGCCCTGTGAGTCGGGTTGGGGGATAATAAAATGGAAATGGCAGCTTTACATTTCGCAGGCGAAGAAAAATACGACGAGGTTATGCTTTCCGATTCGAATACATATATGAAGTGCACTGCGATTCGTGGTGTCAGAATCCGTTCCGCCGGAAGGATTCAACGTCGCTTTGGCCAGTCTTACCGATTCATTTTGGTGGAGATTTATGGATGAAATTCGGTTCACTTAGCCCGGCAGAGCTTGTGGGGCTCGCGGAGATGGAACACAAAAAATGAAACTCATCAGTTAGTAGCCGAGTTAGGTCTCAGTAATGCTTTTTTTGTCATTGGAACTGAACTCGTTCTTTTCTATGCAGGGTTCTCTTCAAATAAATTACAGCACTTAATTAAAAACCAAAAATTGGAAAATTCCTGATATTGTGCTAATTCTTTTCCCAAATCTGCATGATGGCCTTTGGTCCGAAAATGAATACAGTTTGATGTTACGCTTTTACTTGGGCAATCGTGACCTGACGATTCAATCGAAATATCCTCCGTACTTTGAATATCATTGTAAACAGTTTACCCGTACTAAAAAAATAGAGAACATTTGCGTAAAGCTTGGACCATGTAGAAAATGGACACTCGGCGATAGCTGCGCTCCCAGTGGTCGGATATCCAAATTTTTGTTCCGCCCAAAATTTATCTTTCGTTATCACATCCACGTTTTCTTACTAAGCGCTGTTCATGGGTCCAATCGCAGAATTATTCATTGATTGATCTTCTAATCTACCCTTTAAAATTACCTTTTACTATAAAATTCCTAGTACTTCTACCAAAACTCAACATTATAATATCAGATTATTTTCAGACACAAATCTCGTTCAAGATTTTTCAACCACTTGCAAACAACATGTTTCTCCGTTACGTTACATGCCAAATTTGGTTTCATTTGCTTGATTAATTCTCGAGTAATGCAGAAATTTGTGTTTCATTTGTATGGCAGCCCCCACTTAGAGAGGGAAGTGGAGAGTGTAACCATCATAGAAACATTTATTGCACCCTAAAACCCCTACATGCCAAATTTAGTTTCATTTGCTGGATTAATTCTCGAGTAAATAATGCAGAAATTTGTGTTTCGTTTGTATGGCAGCCCCCCCTTAGAGAGGAGGGTGGAGAGTGTAACCACCATACAAACAAAAATTCAGAAATGGATTGCATTGGTGTCGCAGTCGAAAATACGATCATGGTTTGTCCACTTTTTGAATGCTCTAGTTCAAAATAGTCTTTTTCATGATTCACAGTAGTTTTATAGGATACTAGCTAACCCGGCAAATTTCGTCCCGCCCATTTACTTGATTAATTCTCGAGTAATGCAGAAATTTGTGTTTTATTTGTATGGCAGCCACCCCTAAGAGAGGGGGGAGGGGTATCTAACCACCATAGAAACATTCATTGCATCCTAAAGTTTCCGTATGCCTAATTTAGTTTAATTTGCTTGATTAATTCTCGGGTAATGCAAAAATTTGTGTTTCATTTGTACGGCAGCCCCCTCTAAGAGAGGGGGAAGGAGTATCTTAACACCATAGAAACATTTATTGCATACTAAAACCTCCACATGCCAAATTTGGTTTCATTTGCTTGATTAATTCTCGAGTAATGCAGAAATTTGTGTTTCATTTGTATGGCAGCCACCCCTAAGAGAGGGGGGAGGGGTATCTAACCACCATAGAAACATTCATTGCACCCTAAAGTTTCCATATGCCTAATTTGGTTTAATTTGCTTGATTAATTCTCGGGTAATGCAAAAATTTGTGTTTCATTTGTACGGCAGCCCCCTCTAAGAGAGGGGGAAGGAGTATCTTAACACCAAAGAAACATTTATTGCATCCTAAAACCTCCACATGCCAAATTTGGTTTCATTTGCTTGATTAATTCTCGAGTAATGCAGAAATTTGTGTTTCATTTGTATGGCAGCCCCCCCTTTGAGTGGGGGAAGGACTGTCTAACCATCATAGAAACATTTATTGTACCCTAAAACTTTCACATGCCAACTTTGGTTTCGTTTGATTGATTAATTTCCGAGTAATGCAAAAAATTGTGTTTCATTTGTATGGCAGCCCCCTCTAAGAGAGGGGGAAGGAGTATCTTATCACCATAGAAACATTTATTGCATCCTAAAACCTCCACATGCCAAATTTGGTTTCATTTGCTTGATTAATTCTCGAGTAATGCAGAAATTTGTGTTTCATTTGTATGGCAGCCCCCCTTTTGAGTGGGGGAAGGACTGTCTAACCATCATAGAAACATTTATTGTACCCTAAAACTTTCACATGCCAACTTTGGTTTCGTTTGATTGATTAATTTCCGAGTAATGCAAAAAATTGTGTTTCATTTGTATGGCAGCCCCCTCTAAGAGAGGGGGAAGGAGTATCTTATCACCATAGAAACATTTATTGCATCCTAAAACCTCCACATGCCAAATTTGGTTTCATTTGCTTGATTAATTCTCGAGTAATGCAGAAATTTGTGTTTCATTTGTATGGCAGCCCCCCTTTTGAGTGGGGGAAGGACTGTCTAACCATCATAGAAACATTTATTGTACCCTAAAACTTTCACATGCCAACTTTGGTTTCTTGGTTAATTTCCGAGTAATGCAGAAATTTGTGTTTCATTTGTATGGCAGCCCCCCCTTAGAGAGGGGGGAGGGGTCTCAAAATATCACGAAAACCTTCCCCGGCCCCAAAAACCCCTACATACCAATTTTCATGTCGATCGGTTCAGTAGTTTCCGAGTCTATAAGAATCAGACAGACAGACAGACATCACTCCATTTTTATATATATATAGATTTTTACGGATTCACATGTTTTAAAGGTTTATAAAGTACACCTTCTATTGGTGTCAAAGCGCCCCTCATTTGAGCTAGCTTTTAATCAACCACCAGGTGATTATTTGGTACGTATTCAGACCTTTTCTGGATTATAACACTTACAAATATTGCTTGCACACCTTTTGGATTAGATTAAACATATTAAAAATTTTAATAATTTAAAAAATTTTAAAATATTTGGAAAATTAGATAATTTAAAAGTTCAGAAAAATTTAAAAAAAATCTGAAAATTAAAAACAAAAAGATCGAATAAATCAGAAAACTTAGAAAAAATTTGAAATTCAAAAAAATTTAGAAATGTTTAAAGCTAAGAAACTGGTAATGTAGAAGAATAAATATTCCGAAAATTTTAAATTTCAATGAAAATTTGAAAATTTCTGGATATTGAAAGAATATTTGAAAATTTCTGAATATTGAAAGAAATTAGTTGAACAAAAATAAACAAGAACTAATTGAAAGTTAAATACAGAAGTCTGAAAACTCGGAATTGGGAGTTGACCGAAAAATTGAAAAACTAAAAATTCAGAAAATTTCTAACTTCAGATAGTTTAAAATTCCAAAAATTTAAAATTAAAAGAAAGTAATCACATTGAAAGTTGAAAAAAAAAATTAATATTAAAAATCCAGAAAAGTAAAAGAAAAACAAATTACAAATCTCAAGAAAATGTCAATTTGAAAAATAGAAATTTAAAAAAAAAATAGAAAATTAATAATTCTGAAAATAGAGAGTTCAAATATTGTAAATAATGTAATAATGTAAATAATGCATCTCGATGACCTCAATTTTGATCATGGTTTGTTCAATGCGCTGATGTTTGTTTGTCCACATTGTTACTATGGCAGCCGCTTGGAGCGCTTCAGTTTGTTTGTGTTGTCCTTCGTGCGTAGCAGAAATAAAGTTTCTCTCTGTTGAGTGATGTTCACCTTTAAAATGCCCAAATTATAAATGGATCAATATGATGACAGTAAGCTCAAGCAATGAGAAATGCAACATCCTCTTGAAAATTCGAATTTCTTCATTCAAAAATAATGATTTCTAAAAACGGACAGATCATGACTGATGGGGCTTACCCGTTCCTTTTCCACCGTCTGTATGCGTCGGCCCAGAAGGATTGATGTAATGAAGATTTCACCGATGTAAATGGATTTTGATGGCTGCTTGTTGGATGGTTGTCGAATAGCTTGAATGATGTCGTCACAAAACGTAGAATTGCCAATTTTTTTATTTTTCCTGGTTCTGGTGAAAGAAAATACGTCTGACTTCTGTCGTTTTCCAAGCGAATATATATATATATATTTCATAGCCTACTTGCAGTTACAATATTAAAATGAAAATTCATGGCATACTTCAACTATGATAATTTTGCGGACAAACCATGATCAAACACTGAATAAACCATGATCATAATTTCGCTTTGAGGAAATTCTTAAAAAATCATTAATATTCTTAGCAACTAGAGACTTGTGGCATTTCAACATATCCAAACTCGTGTTGATTATATGTGATTTTCATTAAGAAAAAACGATTTGCATTTATCAATCGCGTGAAAACACCTTAAATCGGACAAATCAAAATCATTTACCCTACATGTTCTTTATTCAGACTTCCATTTACAATATTTTCTTAAGTTAAATATTATTCCTACGGTACATGTTTCTTTTTAGCTGTTTTTTATTCATTGTTGTGTCAATTAATTCGCAGTGCTGATCGTATATACGCATCATGCGATTGATAGGAGCGTTGTTTGCATAATTTGTTCTGGATATTTTGGTTAGAAACGAATAGCGTGTTCTTTGTTGACGCCCAAGTACACAGAAATTTAATTTTTCTAGTAATTCAGCTGATTGTACTCGTTGCAAAATCAGATCATTAACAAATGAAAGCATTGCAAACTTACGGCTTTACTTTAGTGCTTGGATGTTTATGAGCAGGGTTGCCACATATACAGAATATTCTGAATTTTACAGATTTTTCGCCAAATTTCAGATACAGAATCTGCATATACAGAATTACAGATTTTCAGCAAAGATACAGAATTAAGTGCATACAAAGATATCTTGATTTATAAAAATAATAAAAATAACGCAACGAGATGGTTTTCGTTGGAGACAATTGTGAAGCAAAATCTCGAGCGATTTGAGGAGCCTAAACTATTCTTTACGTTCCAATTTAAGTATGACCATAATCAATCCGTCAATCGTATATTAACTCATTTAAACGATCCTATAACTGAACCGATTATGCTGTTCCTCAACTTGGTTCTACCGCTCATCAATAACGTCAATCGCACTTTTCAATCAGAATGTTCTCAATTTTACGAACCTTAAAAAGAGACAAGAATGTTATTGTTGGTCATGTTGGGTAACATATGTTTGAAAAGCAACAATTCGTTGATGCTGACATTGATGTTAACGATTTTGAAGACTTTCTTAAAAAGCCTGAGGATGTTTACGTTGGTATCGATGCAGAAGAAACTGAAAAAGGATTGGATGCAGCTAGGAAGTTCACTTTCAAATCGGTTTGTCGTGACTTCTACATTGAAGCAGGTAATAGATAAGGCTTGGGTAACGAATTCAGGCTACTTAAGTTGAATCTTATGGTGCAAAAATTGAGGGTCTCAGATATAACTTGTTCCTAGCTGTCGGATGTCAAAAGGCATGATGGTAGATTTTTGTGTTCATTGGGGTCGTTTGTAAGACACTTTTTGATGACATTCATCAGCGTGTATTGAGCGAATATTTTCGCTTTACAATGCCAACAAAACAATGACCGGAAATCGGCTGGCTCTCACAATTATGGATTCTATTTTGAAAGCGAAGAACTATATAACGGCTCGAAGAGAGCATCAAGGATGAAATTGACGGAAAATTTTACGGCAAAGTCCACCAAAACATGTATAAACATTATATAATACAGAGGAGAAAAACTAATCTATGACTTTGTTTTATTGACACGATAAATCGTAAATAAGTTGATATAATAAGATAAGTTCAAAGTGAAAATGGTCCTTTATTTTCATTTTTTTCCATAACTTTTCGATACATATTTTTATACAGATTTTTTGACTAAAAATACAGATATAAAGATTTTTTTGCGAAAATTTTACAGAATTAAGTATGGTAACCCTGTTTATGAGCATGCAGCGTGCTTCATATGAAGGAAGTGCAAATGAGATCCAATTCAACTTACAAAGTGCAAATAAGAGAAACTGTTTCTGGACTGACTCAATGCGTTCTTCATGTACGACCATATACGGGTTCCAAACGATGTTACAGTAGTCCAGAATGGGCCTTACGTATGTGATTTACAAAAGCTTGATTGTGTATGGTTCCTGGAAGTTATGTGAGAAGCGTTTGACGATGCTTAACACACTATTTGCCTTATTGATTACAGAGTTGTAGTGTTCTATGAATGTGAGTTTACAGTCCAGGACGACGCCTAGATCTCTAACTATTTCCCTTTTCTTTACATTTTGATTTCCAAGGCGTATTATTTTATTATTATTTATTATGATTTTTTCTGCTAAATGTAATGGAGTTTCATTTTTGTACATTCAGTTTTAGTAGATTTTTATTACACCAAGTATGGAATACCAATTTCCGCGAAAAGCTTCATGTCGTCTGCATACCCAGGGGCATTTATACGCTTGAGAACGAAGGAGATGTCATTTACGTACTGGATGAAAAGAAGAGGACCAAGATGAGAGCCTTGTGGTGACTTTTACTGGATTTGAATTTTGAACAATTTGTTCACGATTTGTTTGTTAAGTATTCAGCCAATTTAAGAGTCCTTGTTTCATTCCATTTTTCTGCAACTTTAAGGGTAGTAATGGAATGTCGATGCGGTCAAATGCTTTATTGAAGTCAGTGTAAAGGGCTTCTACGTGTTTGCCATTTTCCATTGCATTCAAAATAAAAGTCACAAAATGTCAACAGATTAGTTGCAGTTGAGCGGCCTTTATCCCTCCTTTACTCGCGTGCAAAATCGTAACACGTATACTCGCGCACGGTGTGACAGACCGAAAATTTAACTTCTCTGTAATGTTGCCATTGTGTATTTTTCAAGCTTTATCGGCATTTATTTGAAGAAGAGGGTAAGATTGAATGAAAAAACTCAAAAAAATATGTTTTCTTCGTCTTTATTATGTTTTAATAGTCATCTAATTCAGCCTCCTCAAAACAGAATAATTTTTGATACTCCAACACAAATATCGAAATTCGAATTTTTCACTGTTATTGATTAAAAGTAAGCAACTGAATATAATTCATGGAAGTATAAAGAGCTATAAAATAACATTAAAACGTATTAATCGATTGTGGTTTCATTGAAGTAAGAATCAGAACATAGCATAACTGCATGCTCGAAACAAACATATTTTTTACATTTCATGCAGTTGTTGCGTGTTTTTCGGGTCTTTTATCGAAGAGAAGAATGTATAACAACCTTCTAGATAATTACCAGATGATAAAGGTTCTGGAATATAAAGTTTGCATATTTCTAATATTCTTTGTCTCTGTATTCTTGGTAAACTAAGAATTAATACCTTTTTTCAAATGGGACATAAAAAGATGATATAAAAGGATTTCTAGTAACTTCCTATTTTTTCTTGTTTTCTTGTCGATATTGTACATTATAAAAAAAAATTTCCCCGAGACTGTAATTGTTAAAAATAATTATAAGCCACCGATTAGTTTTTGAACGCATGAATCTAACGACGAATATATCGACGAATAGTTAATATATGGATCAGTTCAATCCAGTTACAAAAGGGACTGAAAACAAATAAGAATAGTCCGGTAATGATCTTATGCATTATATTCTATAAATATTCCACACGCCACTAACATTAATTTATACATTTCATTCAACAATATTCTAGAATATGAAAAAAGGCACTTGTCCAAAAAAGTTACTCCTATACTCGCGACGGTGTGTCAGACCGAAAGTGTTAAAAAAGTGGCACACGTCCCCTTTGTACCAACACATGTGATATGCTAAACGATGACGAACGACGAATAACGAAGCTAGAGAGAATCGCAAAGCCGTAGTGTTGATATTTTATGAGAAATGAACGAATTATTGATTTCTCGGTCTGACAGACCAATGCGCGAGTATAGGAGTGTTGAAGAAGCCATGTTGCATACATGTTATTCTATTCTTTACTTGTTGGAAGACTTTTTCATTCACTATTGCTTCGAATAGTTTAGGAATGCAAGAGATAATGGCAATTCCGTGATAATTACGTACGTCAGATTTAGCGCCTGATTTAAATATACACCCAAAATAGATTTTTAGCTCATGTTTTGTCATCCCGATTTATGACATTAAATGAGACATAACATAACAGAAAATGTCATGACTCACAAATACTGGTACGCATTTGTATAATATACATGGTACAGCAATATAAGATTAATACGAACGAGCGAAACAAAAGACAAATAAGCTTTCCGCATACTTTGCCACATACACGGCCCAGACCGAGATATATATTGTTCTCCTTCATGCGCTCCTTTTTTACTCCCAACTTCATTTTATAATCAGGTGCAATATTATCACGTATTTGCTGAACAACTGCTGAAGCATCATTAGCCATATGGATAGCGTGGTCGTGTAAAATAGCTTTGCATTCCAGCCGGCCTTGGTTCGATCCCCATTGACGTCGTATGGACTTTTTTTGACGTAGGATTACGTCTTTCGGGAACATATTGGGGTACAAATTGAAAAACGAATATCGATCGCATCGTGAAAAATGTTCAATTTCAAACGCGTATTGCTCAGTCATTTCATGACGGATTGATGAGATTTTTACATCAAAACATTGCGGCACTCTACAACAATTTTTCACCTTGAATAAAATAATATATATCATGTAATTAACTATCGAACAATTGAAAAATCTCAACCCCTATCCAAACGGTACTGATTGGTCGAAATTGACGTCATTGCTTTTTCGCCTGCTTCGCTTCTTTCGTTCCCCGATAAGTCAAATATTTGCATGTCGAGCGAGTGGGGGGCGCCTATTTCTCACATACCAACTGATATAAATGACAAGAGGGCGGAGGTGGTAGCGCTGGAGTAGAATAGAGTAGAGTTTTCAAACGGCCTTTCTCAAGGCTAGAGACGAATGAACTGCAAAAGTTTAAAGTCTCTATAATACAATACCTTCCTTCCTTCCTTCGATTTCTCATTCTCGTTCAACGCTCAGATCGGCAAACATCTGGGCTTCTAGTGTGCAGTGCTCTACAAATCAACCAACACCATACGGTGCGGCAAAGGAGAGGAAGCCGTCGGCAACCAACGATGGATGCGGTGCGGCAAAGGGAGCAAAGAAGAGGGAGCAGCGGAGAGCATCGAATTAAATCTAGTGTGCATTGCTGGTGCGCTCCTCTTCACATCAACAATTGGATGCGGCAAAGGAGGCAGAGGAGCGAAGTGCATTGCATCGCATCGTATCACACCCGCTATCCGTCGTTTAGCTCGTCGTGGTGGTGCCAATCAAACCCTCGCAAATCGACGCACAGAAGCCGATGGCGCCAAAGTCAAGGAAAGCATCAGCGAATCCGTAAAAGCTACCGCTCCCAAAACTAAACTGCTACATCCGACTGAAACGCAGCATATTCCGTACAACCCATTAAACCATTCCAGTCCTTCTCAGGACTATCAATTTGTTTTGAAACAAAAGAGTTTATTTTACTGTTTTCCACTTACCACAAAAACTATATAAAACCGATCAAAAATACTGTTTATTTTTACATTTTCTACTAACAACTAACATGGAACGTATCACGTCAAAAACGTTCTTTACGTTCATTCGTCTCTAGCCCTGAGAAGGGCCATTGCGAAGAAAACTTGTTCATACTCTTTCTCGACCTACCTTTAGAAAGACATTTTCATTGTCGCTCAACACTCCTCAGCAAACGAGTCTGCTTTCGGCGGCACCAAGCGACGCCATGAGCAATATTCATTTAGGGTGACAGATTAATCTCCCATCAAACTAGCAGTCCCCAAGGGAGTTTTGAATTGATAAAATTTAAATGTATTTGTTTTTTGACGTAGGATTACGTCTTTCGGGAATATATTGGGGTACAAATTGAAAACCGAAAATCGAGTACATCGTGGAAATTGTCTAATTTCAAACGCTTATTGCTCAGTAATCCCATGATGGATTGATGAAATTTTTGCGTCAATCGATTTCGGCACTCCATAACATTTTTTATATTGAAGAAAATAATATATGTCATGAAACTAACTATCGAACAATTGAAAAATCTCAACCCCTATTCTAACAGAAATACCCAGAAAAGAAATAACCAAGCTCCCCGGGGAAATCTGCATAGCAAATACATGAAAGTAGGGGGAGCTTTCGTTCGTTCCTATCGAAATGTGTTCCCTAACAGAGACATCAAAACCAAGCTGCCTGGGAGAAATCGACATTGCAAATACATGTAAGTAGGGGGAACTTTTGTTCCTACCGAAGTGTGTAGGGAGGAATTTTAATCCCACCGAAATGTGTTCCCTAACAAAGACATCAGAACCAAGCTGCCTAGGGGAAATCGGCAATTCAAAAAAGGAGAAGGGAGAACTTTTATTCCTACCGAAATGTGTTCTCTGTAATGTAATTCTTCAAACATATCCAAAATCAACAGAAAGCCTAACGGAATCCTACGTCAACTATGCGGTCGTGTCTCGGACACAACCCTCCTGTGACTTTTTTTTGCACAATCCCAAATGAAATGAGGAAAGAAAACAGAAAGAGATGTCTGCACGCATACATTGAAACCATTTTTCAGCTTTAAAACAGTTCATTATTTGCGCATTTGACTCTCCAGCCCACTCAATGGCATCATTTCTGCCAAAGATGAGATGTATTCTGCCAACGCTAGTTTGGGTGTAGATACCAAAAAAAAATTGTTTCCATTTTTCTGGGAATATTCCAGTTTGTAGTGACATATTGAAAATGCAATATAAGGGAAGGGTGAGTTCCCAGCCAGGTTCTTCAGAAACACAGGTGCTATTCCGTCAGGTCCTGGTCCTTTCGTTCCATCTAATTTCTTTAATGCATGTTATATTTCTTGTTGTGAAAGATAGTTTACCGATATGTCATTCGGATATTCCGGTGAAAATGAAAAGTAGTCCCGACAGCGATTTTCTTCGGAAAATGTGGTATATACTTCCTGAAAGAAATTTGCAAAGAGATTATAAATTTCGTTCGAAGAATGCCCTACATCTTCATTGAGATGCTTCTGTGATGGAAAGTTATTGCTTTTGAGCTTAGACTTTACGTAATTAAAGAATTTCTTCGGACATGATTTGACTTCTGTTTCGACTTTTCTATTATACTGTTCGTGTGCACTTTTAATGGCAAAGTTTAGTTCTTGGGAAATATTCTGATATTCCAGCAAATTTTGATTACTGTTGTCTATTTTGTATTTTTTGTGTGTTTTTTTTTGTTTTCTTTTCTTTAAATTTCTTATTTGAGTGGTTGAATTTCTTCGTCTTCTTTTCTTCGGCACAAATTCTGATATTATGTTATTCAGAATTTCGTGAAGAATATGTACGGATAAGTTGACATCTCGTTCGCTGTTTAATAAAGTATGCCATTCTATGGCTTGTAGGCTACATTTGATTGCTTCAAAGTTCGTCTTGTTGTATTCCGGTACTTCTTCGTACTCCCAGTCGATGGGCAATTGTCTGTTACACCCGTTACCTTCCCGTTTAAAACGATGCTACGTTGAAATAAGGTTGTAATCCGTAACTGCGGAAGAAAAAGTGACACTTCCGTAACTTCTGGAACCATGTGACCAACCATGGAAATTGATCAAAAGAGTTGTCTTCAGAAAATGGGACTCGACTGCCAGACAAGTGAGTTGATGAGCCTTGTTCGGAGAAAACTGGGATATGGTAAGGAGTGTGGCTGAAATAATGGTCTTACAACTAGCAAAAAATCCACTAATGTATACCCGATGCATTCAAAAATTTAAAAAAATGCATAGTTTGGCTCTAACAAGATTTTCATGTACGTGAGCTACGAAAGCTTTAGTAGCTTTGAATTAAAATTCAACCCAAATGAAAGCTCGAATGACAGAGCATCAACCTCCGACGGAATCTCCAATAAGCTATAGACTACAGTAATGTTAAAGGAGAACGACTCCTATATCCTGTTCAACCAGTGCGACCGCTTGGGGGGATTGACAAATATTTTCGATAAACATTAATATCAATTTCCGAATTTCGTAGCACGTTGCAATTCGATGTGTGGCTTCCAGCGTATGAATACACAAATAAACATGTCATACACGCGATGTTTGACAGTGATTTTCTGCCACATTCGAACCCACGTCAGACTCCATCCATAGATGGTGGTGGTGGCGGAGTTCACGTACCTCGCAGCCACCATCCTCACGGCGCCAAGGTTTCGACACTTGGCGGCACTCGTTCCGCCGAATCCCATCAATCCTGAAGACATGCGTGACATATATTGTGGAGTGAAATTCGAGGAGCGTTTCCCGCTCCGCGTTCCGGGGAAGTACAGGCGTTGTTGTCACGCATGCTGGGCAAATAGAGCGTCGTTGTCTCTGTCCTTCCGCTTCGCCTCCGAGAGGATGTTGTCTTAATTAGGCCGGTGACAACAGGTGTAGAGTCAGACGGAATTGAGGAGTGCTAGCATGCTGATTGTTTGATCACTGAAACGCATCACTTAGCAAGTGAGTGTTTTAGCGGCCAGTTGAGAAACTTCCGCCAACATAAAAAAACTGTGCTATCCGAAAACAAAATACAAAAAACGCAGGGGCGAAACTTCCAACCAACAATCATCATAAACCTTCACAGATTCATGAGAATGAGAACAATTTTGGGTCGCAGATTACTTTTCGATTACGCAAGGATCCGGTTTCGGGGCGGGCGCGGTTTTACGTGGAAGGGATTTTTTCTCGTCCCAATGGGACGGGCTACCCTCCCAATGCCCTTCCATCAAATGAATGGACAAAGTTTGCTAAATGGTTTTAGCAGATTATTTCACCAACAAAATATTGTGGGTTCGGCAGTTTTTCCGTTTCGCCCTTGGTTCGGTGGAATTGATATGGGAGATCACTTAGTAAATAATCATAAAATTTCAGACACAAACCTTGAAGGGTACTTTGGGTGTTGGACCAATTGTTCCCTAAATGAGTCAATCATCGTCCCGGGCCATTAAAACCGACACTGGAGGGAAGAGGGCTCCTTGCAAGAAGGGGGCCGAAAACGTCCTCGAGTGCCACTTACCATCCATTGTGTCCATTGTTATCGGCCATTAAATTTCGATTCCCCCTCGCTATAATCTCATCCTGAAAATGGGCGAGAACACATATCACGATTTGAGTGGAGCCCGATAAAAACGAATCCATCACGTCTTTGTGTCGGTTGCACCCAGGGTTGCCAACTATATTATTCAAAAAACTGGAATATTGCTCTCAGCAAAACTGGAAGAAAATGATTTTGACGTAGAACTACGTCTTTCATTTCTATACTGGGGTGTAAGTTCAAACTTTGTAAAACGAAAGCGTTACGCCGGAGAACGAGATTTTGAGCGTTAATAGCTCCTGAACAACTGAATGAAATAGTATGATAAACACTTCATTCGAAAGATAAAATGTCTACGCGTTATATGATTGTTACTTTTTGATCCAAAAATTTGTTTCAATAGCCCTAAAATTGCTTTCAAAACAGGCTATTGAAATCACACCAATCGGTATATAAGCGAATGCCGCTTGGAAATCAACTCAGTTATAATTGCGCAATGATTGAGGTACGATCGCTGGAATGGATGGATGTTTCCCTAACATAGACTTCAAAACCATGGAGCCTGGGGAAATTGGCAGAGCAAATTAGATGCAACCAGCGGGTACTTTTGTATTCGTTTGAGTTTCTGCGAATTGGTATTTTTCCCTAACACAGACTTCAAAATCATGAAGCTTGGGGAAATCGGCATTGCAAAATAGATGCGAGCTGCGGGTACTTTTGTACTTGCTTGCGTTTCTGGAAATCGGACTGCTTCCCTAACACAGACTTCAAAACCATGGAGCCTATGGAAATCGGCATAGCAAATCAGATGCAAGCAGCGGGTACTATTATACTCGGATTGATTATGGATTTGATATGGTATGATACGGTGTAGTGGATATGATCGAAGTGGATATTATATTGCATATCGAAGAAATCACATTTATAAAAGCAGCGTTATAAAATTATTTGCTTACGAATGCTGCAATCGATCGTCGTTATTGGGAAGTTGGAATTGTTGGGAAGGGGGTCTTATTTTCGCTGTGTAATTCCGAGGAGGAATCCATTCCTTCTCAAGCGTTAATAATCCTGATCCGGATCAACGATGATTCCAATTGTCGGGGTTTGGGGAGTGGGTATTTCCGAGGAGGATTCGATTCCCTCTATGAACGTTAATAATTCTTTTCCGGCTAAACGAGATGTGATAATCACTTTATTCGAAAGATGAAACGTCTAAGATTCATATGCTTGTTACTTATTGATTGCTAAGTCGGCGTTAGTTCTACGTCCACCTTGCGGTTCTATCAAAGATATAACCCACTTCTAGTTTTTTATCCGTTCCAATGCTAGAGAAAATTAGATTCGTTTAGTACTTATATGTAGTTTATAAAATGACGAAATAAATCATCAATTGTGTCGCCTAGTTGCAAAACCTTCCAAACCAAACCTCTAGTTTTTTCAGACCTTAGATACATTGTCCCACTTGTTGGCAGTGAGAAACAGCGCCAAAATTGGTCAATTCCTTATAATATACGCGTTTAAAAATCACCATTGTGATTCAATCCCAATTTATATGCGACGTAGAATATGCCAAGTTATACGATTATTAATGTTTGCTGGGAGTCCTTTGGGTGATCATGAGAAACTAATATACTACTTTTATCAACCAAGTGAACCAAGTGTACACGACCATAGCGACTAGAGAGAAGCCACATTTTTCTGACAACCGGAGAATGGAAGCAATTTTAGATGAATTGTTGAATTTCTCCGCATTAGAAGATTCTTCCATTGGACCTTCAATGAACACGGAAAAGTAGCTCATATTGAAACACAATATATATACTTTTCGGACAATTTCTAGTTATTGAAAAATTGATCGAATATATTATTACACCTAGTTCAGATAGAGTGGACCAAGTGCCAGAGAGTAAAAAGTTGTAATTACTAAACATTTCACTATAGGTTTCACACCCAACCGTGAACTTTCATTGGCCGTTTCTCGTTTGAAATATATTTTTCTTAGAAAATCAAGAATTATACCTGGTCCACACTGACTGACCACGTTATTGAAAATTGTTAATCTTCAATGTAAGTTACGGAAAACAAACACTTTCGGAATGTAGTAGTGACTCCGACTTCAAAATCAAGTTGTTACGGACCCAGCTTCGATAGCAGGGCTAAAAATAAATGAAAATAATCAAATATCAAATTTGTAGCGCAACGTGCATTTAAAAAAAAAATAATGCCACCAGGAGGGAGCCACATGTTTCATTTCCTGTTCGTTAATTATTCTATACAGTTCCAAAGATAAGCGCGCCAGAGATAGCGCATTAGACGAAGGAATAGAAGTAAATCTTTATTGCTGGAAGTTTGCTAAATGTTTCCCACTTTAACCTTTTTCCGTGGGAAGTATGTTTTGATAAGACCCAAGGCGAGAGCGCTGCATGGGCCACTCGAAAATTAAAAAAAATGGTGGGTCTCACCCTTTATCGAGCATGGAATGAGCGCGGAAGGGGGGAGAAGAAATAGAGCGAAGAAACAAAAATATTTATTTGGGATCGTACGCGGGTAGCGTAGTGGAGGATAAGAACAGAAAAAATATATAGACAGGGATTCCTTTGTTGGCAACCAGCAAATAGTTAGTTCGTAAAATCTTCACCAAATAGCGAAGGATGGAAATGATGAGATGAATTTTGTGTAGTAAATAGGCAGGCAGATAACCGATGCGGTTTCGGTTATCTGAGTAGGAAAGGGAGATCCATTCTCTCACGTTTAATTTTAAGATAGAGTAAGAATTCGTGTATATATAGTCCGGATCGTTACTAAATAAGTCAGTTCAATTTAGTTAGACAAACCCAAAGGTTCATGATAGCAAGGAAATAAACAGTGAACCATCAGGATCAAGTCAACCGAGTCCGGCCAGCCGAACCGAACCAGCCGAGTCCAGCATCCGCAACGCCAGAACTCCTAACAGGGAAGGAGTTCGAAAACACTGGTAAGAATAGAAGAGCAAATCCCGAACCGCAAATCAGACCACTCACTTCACTCGGACGGACCATTCTGGAGCTGTCGGATTCTAAAGGTTAGTCGCTGTCCTTGTTGGGATTTGCTGAAGTCTAGGGGATTAGCCAACAAGAGAGATTTCGAAAAGTAACAAATGTCCAGGGAAATAAGTTCCCTCGATAACACATATATTTTAAGAATATTTAAGAATCTTGTATTTTCAAGGAAGAAGTAGATGGTGCAGAACCAGAGTCATTCGCTCGGTTTCACGTAAAGATGTGTTTTTTACCGTACGCGTGTGTGTACAAAATAAAGAGTACGTTCTGAAAATCAAATAGTGCTTTACATGAAAATATTTTAGAATCTAGTGATGTTTCGGGTCTTTACCAGTTGGTTTATCCTAAATTTGTGAATAGTTGCCAGAAGCACAATGGCAAACGCATTGCAATCGAAATTTACGTAGTGCTATTATCACCACACAATGTTATCAATGCGCTCGATTTTAAATTTGTGAATTGTATTGAGTGTATTTGTTAATGAAAAATCTGTTACGGACTTTCAATTCGGACACCGGAATTTGGATAAGGGATTTTATTTACAAGGCATAAAGAAGTGATAAATGCGCGTACGATTGCGATATAAGTGGGACACGGAAAAATTTGTGAACTCAACTACAAAATGCAAAGTTAGCTCTAGAAGTGGTATCGGTTTTCTACTCTATTCGGTGTATTTTGGAGTGTGGCGTTAGCGCTCGTAGTGTTTCATAACAGCAATGCTAATAGTGAGCGTACTCAATATACGCAGAAGTTTCAGAAGCACATATGAGTGAGTGTGAGTGAGAAGATGAGAGAGGAAATATTACAGCTACTGGCAGCAACTAAAGTGGTTCAAAATTCATTACAGGTGTGCTAGTTTTTAGTGTTGTCGAACACTTTGTGAATTAAATTAGGTTAAACACTTTTTTTGAACAAATTGTGAGGAAACGATCTGGAAAGTAATAATTATTTTGTTTAGTTTTGTGAAAAAGTTTCGTGTCTTTTCGGTCTTCGCGATTTGATTTGCGCTAAATAGTAAAATGTATAGTCAGTCTGATCAATTTTACAGGTTTTTCTTCTCAGGATACCTGAAGGTAAACAGCACCGCATGTTGTGATGCATGAGATTTTCTGATTTTTGTTTGGTCGAGTGGTCGATAGTTCGGGTTTACATTATCATATCACTTACCTCAGTGAATCCTGATTCTTACCTTTTCCCACTAACAATTATACCCCCTCCATGATAAACGCTAGGGAACCACGCTATAGAGGCGACCCTTCTGGCCTTCGGGCGGCGAATATCATACTAACATTCCTTCCCATCCCCTGGTGACTGTTAGGACGTGGCCGGCGTCGTTATTGACCATTTAAAGCTCGAATCATCGAAAATTGCACAACGAAAATGATTTGCTAGTCCCAAGCGTTATTCTGTGTGTTCTTTGTGCAATTTGGTTGGTTCAGGTCAATCACGGAGAGCAACTACGAATTGTACAGTCTACCCAAGCTCAAGCTCAAGCTCAAGAAGTAGATGGTGCAGAACCAGTTACTGGATGCAACACTGACTGCGAAATTGGTGATCTTGATTCTATCATATTTCTGAGATATTTGAGGAACGTAATTAAAACATTACAGTTTTATTATAAGATTGAATTCAACCTTCGTGTATCAATAAATTTTAGAAAATTGGAATTTGGTCCTTCCTGATGTCCCAAAAAGCAAAAATATGCAGAGCCCGACTTGTAGTTCTGCCCCCTTTATCTGAACGTGCAGGGTATTTCGAAGGCAAAATACACGGATTTAACTCATTTGCTGAAATACGTTCCTCCAATCTACTACGAATTTTTCGAGAATTTAAAGCAGGATGAACACAAGGATGATTATTTAGAATTCATTTTGTTGAGTAACTTTCGAGTGATGCTAATTAGAGTGATTAAAATATTGTTTCAAGCCATGAAACCAGTTTATTCTATTGTATACGTTTTGTGGAGGGAATTCTACAGTTCTACGTTGACTGCGCATTGAATAAATGAAATGATTTCATCACTATATTGTTCAGTCATATTGGACCAATTCTCTGAAAAATATTTTTTGGTTCAGTCAAAGTGGAACAAGTACACATAGCCAGTCGTGAAACCCTCTTGATTGACCTTGAAGTAGACTGTCCAAAAAGTTCAGGAATTAAAACGGGACACGTAAACCAAAGAAAATAATCTTTTATATTTATTATTCAATATTAGGAACCAAAATCAAATTGCAGATCAAAGTTCAGTTTGACATTTATCATAGCATTTAAACCATGTTTTTTCTGTTGTCCAAACTATCAAGCAATCTAATCAGTAAGCTTCCCGAAATCCTTACAGTATAAACATTTGTTTTCCTTTTCAAAAAATATTTGCCCACAACGATTTGCAACTGGTACGGATTATTTGTTCCACCTTTTTATCTTACTAATTATAATTCCTGTAATCTATATGAACTAGAATTTGTTTTACTAAAACCACTTCGAATCTCCGGAATTTTGGATAGTTTTAAGAAATTCAGCCTTCGGCATATCATCTGAATCAACTAGTCCTACGTCAAGGCTACGTCCCTCAGTAAAAGTGCCAGATAAAAAATACAAGTCAATTTTTTATGGAATAGAGATTCCCTAATTCAGAAATGGTTTAAATTTAAAAAATATATATAGGAGGTTGTCTCCAAGACACGACTGCATTGTTGACGTAGAACTACGCTGTAGTTTAATTCAAGTCGCTTGTTTATAACTACGAATATTGTTTTATAATGCAACGAAATTTTAGAAATAACCGTTCTACCAGTTTGGTCGAAATATTTTTTTTTGTAGAATCATTTGAGATTATTGTTTAATGATTCATTCTTGTCCTCGCAGAACAATACATGCTCGAGATAAGCGCAGTTATCATCCTTAGTTGATAAAGTTTTGCTACTGGCAAGCGAAACCAAATCACATACAAAATTCCAGAACGACATTTACTTTCTTGGTGACTAAATAAACGAAATAAACTCTATCTGTTAATCTCAACAACCTCGAAAAGAGTAGCACTGCTTCATTATGATCAAGATTAGCGCAAATGCAATCCTAGTTGAAGGGAGTTTTGCAACTGGCACGCGAACCCAAATCAATTAATAACTTATTATAACTTACTGAATAACTTGGTATTCCCCAAATATTTTTTTGGGACACAACCTTGACACCTGCTTAACCATAGCGTCAGTTCAATGCATTGATGCAATATCAAAGGCACCAACGAAGCCTTTATGATGACAGAAAACAAACAATGTCAACTGCTTGGAAAAAGGCTGAGATTCATTACTAATACTCTAGCGCAAATATTTCCTGCCCGCTATCTCCCCTCCCTGTCGCCATGTTCGGATCGACATGTTCACCCGCAACAGCACAATACGTCAAAACGCACGCACGTACGCACACAAATATCCATATATCGATGGCTTGAAGCAATTGAATATGCACACACTTATCTGCGTTTTGCGCTCTTCTCAACAAAAGTCCTTTTTTTAATATTGCTGATCTAGATCAGCTTAGCTGTCATCCTTTGTGGAGAGAGTTTTGCTACCGTCATGTGAAACCAAATCACAGACTAAATTCCAGAACATTTATTTTCTTGGTGAGCTACACAATTGTGTGATCCCACACAATTGTGTAGCTCAGAACCCTTATACAATGGCGTCGGTTTGATGCAATTATTCCAATGCTAGATACATCAGCGTGTCAATATTTTTTTTCGCGTCCACAGCTCAATCAGAAACTAAGACATGTGAGCCTTCAAACTTCTTCTTTTCATTCGTCTCTAACCTTCCCAAGTAACCCTTGGAAAACTTTACTTTTTCCTCGTATTACTCCTCCACTTCTCACCGTCCAGCTCGCCCAGCAACGATGTTGTTCAGTCGGTGTCCTCACGAAAAATGAAAATTTGCCTCGGCGAGATCCACTGTTTATACTCTAGGCAAATATTTCCCTTCGCTCATCTTCTTTTCCTTTGTTCACGTAGACTTTAAATCCTACGATTTCTCCTTCGTTGCTCGTCCATAAGTTGCCCGTTATAGAAAGCTCTGTTAGGGAAAGCAAACAAATGGACAGAACAAACGTATGGAAAAATGGAAACGCTTATAGTTTTCATGACTTTTAACCATTTACACACCATGGGATTGTAATGTATAGCATATCAAACAAATCTTAGGGAATTTCCGATTCGTTTGGTATGTAAATCGCCAAAATCCGTTCGCGGCAAAAATAGTTATTAACGTTAACTTTATTTCATAAAAACGTGATCTGTTTTCTGATTTGGCCCTTAATGAAAGACGTAGTTCTACGTCAAAAAATGGAAGCATACCCATTTTCCACACATTTGTGCCTGTAAATGCAGCGTTCATTCATACAGACACTGTGAAGAGAGGAGATATTGCAAATTAACCCCGCCCGTTAATAACTTATTGGGTATAAATAAGCCATTCGCGATTTTTAATACTCATTCTCGCTCCAACTAGCAAGCAGTCAGCAGTTTTTCTGATCGATCGAACGATGAATGTCAAAATTCAAAATTTGTCAAGGGATAGGAAGGATGAGGGATGGATAATATTCATACATTGTGAATTTATTTTACACGAAAAACTGAAGAACACACATATAAACAAAAATGATAATACTTTTAAAAACTGAATGATTTGAAGATTTAACTGTTTGACTGGATCGAGAAAAAAAAACCTGGAAAGATACACTGGAATATTGGCAACGCTGGTTGCACCTCGTAAATTGTGGCTCGTAAAACGGACCGAGCATTGGGCACAAAGTTTCAATAATCGCCTTCCGGTGGACAGACAAAACAAAAGGTGCACCGTTTAAATGAATTCGGACAGAAATTCGATCAGTGTGGGACCCGGACCTATCACCACTTAACAATTTCATCCCTTTTTTTTTGCTCGTTGTGTCGGTCAAGCTCTTTTGCAAAGGTGAGGTTTTGTGGTTTAATCCGACCAGAGAAAGAATGATGACTTTTCCCATCCTTATCCTTCGGAAACATTCAATTTATGACAGGAGCAACAACAACAAAAAAAGCACAAAGTCACAGCCCCAAAAGAAAGGGTTTCATAAAGTTGGATAAATTATTTATATACCCATCGGAAGAAAACCCCGTGGACGGGTGGCGAACCGAGGATAGCGTTTTATGGGTCCTTTCCGGTCTGTCTTCCTGGAGAAGTAGGAGGAGGAGGAGCATGGTATTGAAGCTTCCTCTAACTGATGTCGATTTTTTTATGTTCCTGTCCCACTCAAGAGGCTGTGAAATTTATCGGCGAGGCAAGTTATTATGGTCGTATTTTACTTTGTTATGGTTGACAGCAATTTAAATCGTCGTTGGGAAATTATGTCCCCGAAGTTCTCTGTTCTGTCTGGCGATTCGTTCTCAGTTACGAAGCGCTTGAGATATGAACTCTCGCGGAGTTTTGGAGTTTTGGATTAGTTTCGAACTCGACATGACAATGAAGCGCAGAAGAACAATTTTATGAGACTTCGTCTTCACGCACACGAAACGCCGAGGCTGTCGCGTGGCAAAAAAAACGGGAAACGTCATCGTCGAAGAAGCCTTAACAGATAGGGCGCCATCTGTAAGCGAACACGTTCGACCCCCCCCCTTGCTCGGTTCGGTGATTGATTGGATCAATAAAGTCGAAATTACTTTGGCAGACACAGACAGGTGAGAGGGAGCAAGACAGGGCGCCCGAATAGAATATGGGCTTTCAAAGTGCTATAAAATATTTGTATACAGATTCCGGGCAGATTTATGAGAAGGTAAAACAGCTCGCAAGAAGTGAGATGTTTTGGAATCGGCTAAATACATGCCGGCAGAGGAGGAGGGAGATCGAAAGGAGTAAACGAGTCCGATAAAAGTTCATTTCTCGTAAACACGGGAATTGATCGCCACCGCGCCACACACAAACACACATACACCCACACCCGAGTGCGGAATGTTTGTTTGGGAATGGAAAATGGATCGGAAGATAAATTGCGATACAGGTGATCAGCCTCTCTTTTGGATAGTGAAAGTGGGGTTGTGAAGCCGAACACGATGGATTGGGGTGCAGATATTAAGCGGAGCAGCGATTTATCATTGCCTGATAGCGCCACAATGATTCCGATCAGGTTCAATTACTCACCGCGGGGAACATTGGGGAAGCGTTTAAGCCATTTAAATTGAGAACAATTGGACCAATTTATGGACCTTAGAGGAGAATTTAATAACATAGGTTTTTCAATTCCGTTAATTTTGTGGATTAACTACGTCTATGCTCGAATGTACCAAATTAGAAACTTGTCACGTTTGTATGGAATAGTTCTAACGTCAATAACTTTTTTCTGCGAACGGATTCTGACGATTTGCACATCAGATAAATAGGAAATCCACATAGGATTATTTGATATGCTATAAATTATGATTTCCTTGCCTGTAATCTTTGCTGTCACTAATGCAGCGCTGAAGCACAACTTTTATATATCACTGCATGAATGGAGCGCTTGAAATGCAAATGCAGTGTTCGTTTTACGAATTTCTCCAAGATGTTTTTGATACGATATGTTCACTATATAGTTTAAGTTGTCGAAAATGTCAATTTTCGCATATTTTTGCTCTGCGTTTTTCTGTTCTTCCTAAGCCGAACCATCAATATTTCCGCAACGAACGTAATGGCGAGGCACAACTTTATTACACCAATAATATTGCAAAACCAATCGTAACTAAGCATCGTGTCTCGTCATACCCTAGCGAAGAAAAAAAGATTAAGAACAGAGCAATAAATTGAATTCAGTCCGACAAATCATCTGAATCAATCGCAGTTTAGTCTCGTTTCTGCTGGCGAGCAGTTAACAGCCTTTATATAGCAAAACAAAAGTTCTCCCAACCTGAATGTATTTGCAATGCCAGTTTCCTCAGGCACCTTGGTGCCTGTGGCTGTGCTGGGGAAACCGTGAAACGTGGCAGTTAGTGCGATTAGATAGCGCTTGACATTATACAGTTATTCAATTTCTTATCTCAGGAAAAATAACATTTTATCAATTATGATAGATGCGTATAAATATTTCCTATCAATTGATGCAAACATCTTTCCGATCTTTTAGGAAATATTCGAGTTATGAGCATTCGAAATCTTTCGTTTTTTCCTGCATGTTCTGTGTTTAGGTTTTCATTTTACCGCCCCCCCCATACATTCCGGTTAGACGTATAGACGTCAAAGTATATAGAAAAATACTTATTTTTCTTCATCTTCCTGTTTAATCCTATGTACAAAGTTTTCCATTTCGGGCTTCCGAAAGTATACAGCCCTGCGCTGACAACCGTTTGACATAGCTGTCAACCAAAGCGTCATATCGTTAGTTGAATGTCTGCCATTTTACAATATGGATCGTTTTAGCATCGCACAACGTGTTAATTTTGTTAAATTATACTATAAAAATGATGAAAAACCGGCAAATGTTTTTCGAGTATTACGGACGGATTTTGGTCGCCATGGACGGCCTACAGAGCACATAATCGCTAATGTAGTGCGTAAATTCGAACAAACTGGATCTGTAGCGGATATTGTGAAACCTGTGCATCATCGAAATGTGCGTTCGGCCGAAAATATTGCTGCTGTTGCTGCCTGTGTGGAGGATGACCCGAATGTTCCGATTCCACGGCGTGCAAAATGCTGAATTTTCGCATCAAATTTTCTTCAGCGATGAGGCACATTTCGAGCTCGGTGGCTATGTGAACACCCAAAATTTTCGTATATGGGGCTCAGAAAATCCACACGTGAGTGTTGAGAGGCCATTGCATCCGCCAAAAGCCACTGTTTGGTGCGCATTATGGTCTGGTGGAGTCATCGGGCCGTATTTCTTTAAAAATGAGGACGGCGAGACGGTAACTGTGAATGGTGAGCGCTATGGCGGCATGTTAGCTGATTTTTTTTGCCACAAATTGAAGATATAGATACGGATGACATGTGGTTTCAGCAGGACGGCGCCACGTGCCACACAACACGACCGAACATGGCCATATTGTGAACGAAATTTGAAGGACGCATAATTTCGCGTTTTGGTGATGCCAATTGGCCGTCCAGATCATGCGATTTGAACCCGCTAGACTTTTTTTTGTGGGGTTATGCGAAAGACCGTGTCTATGCCAACTCTCCGCAAACTCTTGAACATTTGAAAGACAACATTCGTGAAGTTATGACCGCCTCATATGTGCCGAAAAGTCATCGAAAATTACCTGTTCCGGATCAAGGTGTGCGAGGAAGCCCTAGGTGGACATTTGAATGATGTATTTCACACATAATGGCATAAACCAAACTTTAATTTGAAATAAAAGTTTCATCGAAATTCGAATTCTAAGTGTGTTTTATTTCAATTTACTTTCGGAATTTAAAGTTGGAAACCCCTGTACAATCAATTTTATTAACTTGAGCTCGCATCGTATTGGTTTTGGTATAGCCAATCCACCAGCTCTTCATCAAGCGAACTGAATTGCCAAGGGTGGAACGGAACAGTCCAACAGTGAACTGGCCACGCACATGGCGAAACATTGCCTCGAGAAAGCTTACTTCAACACAGCGAACTAACTTATACTTACTTGTGAACGAAAAAATTGAGCACCGAAAATTGCTTTTCGTGATGTAGCGAGTTGACAACGAAAGCTGTGAACATTGCGGAAACCGATGTACTGAAACCCTCATTCACAAATTCTGCACATGTGTTCGAGTTGGACCGGCTTGGATGGCTTTCCAGCAAAAAATTTCGGACATATTAGGTGGATGGAGAAGGCTTGATTTCGAGGACCTGGTTAAACCTGCTTTAGCAGGAATAGACAAATCACGAAGAGAGAAAATTCTCAAACTTTTCATTAGTTACATATGTTTTGTAAATGAATGCAACGGAAGAATTAATGTAGCTGAATTAAACTTTCAATTAGATCTAGAAGTTTGACGAAATGTTAGAACACACAAAATTTGTACAAGTATGACAGAAAAATAAAACTATTTTTACAAAAAAAAAAAAAAAAAAAATAGCCTCTGAGCTAGCCGCGCCACACAATTTTTTTACAGGTTACATGAAATTTGGAAAATCGAGTTTTTTTCGATGACAAATGACTTCGAAATGCATAAATCGTCAAGATTTGGTGCCATCTCAAAAACAAATGTTGACCTACAATCGACCAGCTGGGACTTGGTCTGATGTACGTTTAGTTTATTGGCAAAAAAAAAGACCTGAGCAAAATTTCCACCCTTGGGGCATTCATATACTAATACACAGCATTTGACAGCGTCAAACATGTCCGCGTCGCAAATGCAATTTGCGACCACTGTCACTCGCGAGAACTGCAAAACTCACAAGCTGGTGCAAATCAAGGCGCTTAACATACTGCCAGGTGGGTCAAAATGTGGAAACCTCGTCATAGCCATGAATTAATAGGATGATATTAACACACTTCTAAAATAAAAAAATTATGAATGAAAATTTAATTTTCTGTATCGAATACGTATTCTATGCAATACAGTATTACGTTTTCTCGCCAATTGTGAAATAATATCGAACTGAAATTGTGTCTGTAGTGTTTTTGTAAATATTGTGTGTTGTGAAATATATAGCCAAATGGTAAAGTAAGCGTCGTGTTTTAAGTAATAGAATAACTTAAGAATCTCCATTCAAAATTTTAAGATTGCAAAACTGTCTTCTTTAAATTTTCGCGAATTTGACGATTATTTCGATTGTATTTAATATGATTAGCGAATGGGCGCCCCTATTCCATAGATCTGCCTTGAGCTTACCGAGTAGTTTGATAGTTTGGCCATGACAGCTAAATTTGCAACACATTTTGACTCGCGAATCATATCCTCTTGGCCGGGGCCTGAAAATTTCAGCTCCTTTGGGTGCCTCAAAACACTCAATGTTTTGATTTTTTGGCCATTTTTCGATACCATTTTGATAGTACTCTTTCGGTTTTTCCTCAAAATAGGCCTCCGATCTGCGAACAGAAAATAGTCGCTGGGGGTCAGATCTGGAGACTACGGTGGATGCGGAAGCAATTCATGTAATTTTGATATGATTTGCGTTTTCATTGATTTGTGATTTTTCCATTTTTTTCACAATAACAAAAGTTGCTTCACTCTCAATGCTGTAACTCACGAACCAATCGACCGATTGCTGTCAAATTTTGACACGTATCCATTGGAAGATGGTGATTTGTGATAGTCAAGTAGATTTTTGCAAGAGGCGCCATCTAACAAAGCAAAGCAAGCATTTTTAAATGTGCCTTTAGTGTAGCGAACAACCGGTGACAAGAGGACAGAGGAAATATCCACTTCTGATTGGTTGGAATTGACGACCATGCGGCGGCTTACAATTATTGGTCAGTCATTTCCTGATGGATTCCCGAGATATTTGCATCAATCGATCTGAGCATTCCATAACAATTTATCACAATGTATCAAATAATATATTATATGAAACTAACTACCAAACAATCGAAATATACTCAAACGGGAAGACCAAACAAAACGGCCCTTTTCAAAGCCACCAAATCATTATCAAAGATTTTAACAATGTAATTCTTCAAACATATCTAAAATCAGCCTGCAACAGATAGCCCAACGGAATCCTACGTCAACTATGCGTTCGCGTCTTAGACACAACCCTCCTGTGACTTTTTAGTAGGTTCAGTGAGGAAAATCTTTGCTGAATTTGTAGTCCGGGGATCAGTCCTAGCGCTCTCGGGTTTCAATCTTGTCCTCAATTTTCTCCTAGAACTAGATTTGAAGTTTGGTACTTTGGTACATAACCTCATGGAATGAGTCTAATGCAACTTTGATTCTCTGGGCTTTCAACAATAGACTTTAATACAATACAAATTATCTTTCCATTTATACTGTTGTGCTTCTCTTAGACTAGCCTTCCATTTTCTAACGTACCATTTTTTAAATTACACAGTTTTGAAAAGTTTAGCTTTATTTATTGACCGGAATCAACTGGGCTTTTAAGAACACTCTGCACCTCATACTTTCTCCTTTTTATGTTGAAAAATTCGAATTAAAAACATGTCAAAATAACCAACAAATTCAGAAGCAGATACATCACCTTTTTTTTACAAGGCAACATGATTTCCACAGCGAAGGTAATATGGATTTCATATTGAAGATGTTCATCCGGACACATATTAAGACTTGAATCCGAAATCACTGTTCATTTTATTGCAGCGGTCGTAGTAGACGCAACTGATTACTTTTGATAGCAAATTGTTTGACAAACCTGTATCGAAAAACCTGTTCGATGAAAGTTCCCTTTGATATGTTTTGTTTTGAAAAAATTATAGGAGGTTGTGTTCAAGACACGACCGCAATGTTGACGTAGAACTACGTTGTAGTTTAATTGAAGTCGCTTGATTATAACTGTGGATATGACGTGACTTATAATGCCACGAAAATTTTGAAATAACCATTCTACCAGTTTGGTCGCCCTGAAATGTTTGTAGAATCATTTGACGATAATTGTTTGATATTCCATTCTTGTGTTCGCAGAACAATACATACTCGAGATAAGCGCAGCTGTCATCCTTAGTGGAGAAAGATTTGCTACTGGCAAGCGAATCCAAATCACATACAAAATTCCAGAGCGACATTTACTTTTTTTGCAGATGGATGTACTTTGAGGCAACTGGCAGATGATAGTGTTGTATCCATATCAGGTACTAGAACTATTGATTTGCAAAGACCGCTGCAAATGTCCTTAAATAATTTATCTACATGGGCTGTGAAGCTAGGTATTGAATTCTCAACTGAGAAAACAGAAATGGTTGTATTTTCTGGGAAGCACAAACCTCCCGAAGTTCTGCTTCAATTGTTCAACAAAACCATCGTTCAATCCACAAGCTTCAAATATCTTGGAGTTTGGTTTGATGCTAAATGTACATGGGGAAAACATATTGCGTATCTGAATAACAAATGTCAACAGAGAACAAATTCTCCGGACAGTTACTGGAACATGGTGGGGTGCTCATCCAGAAGACCTAATACGGCTGTACAAAACTACAATACTGTCAGTCATGGAATATGGTTCGTTTTGTTTCCGTTCTGCTGCTAAAACCCACATCATTAAACTGGAGAGGATACAGTATCGTTGCCTGCGTTTAGCCTTAGGGTGCATGCAATCAACACACAACATGAGCCTTGAAGTCTTGACAGGTGTTTTACCATTGCAGGTTCGGTTTTGGGAACTGTCCTATCGCTTCTTAATCCGAAGCGAAATCATGAACCCATTAGTAATTGAGAATTGTAAGAAGCTTCTCGAATTAAACCAACGGTCGAGATCCATGGATCTGTACTCTCATTACATTTCTCAAGAAATAAAACCTTCAGCAGACATCTTCAATAATGTTAGCTTTCCGAATTTTTGCAGATCTTCCGTTGATTTCGATCTTTCTATGAAGGACGAAACTCGAGACATTTCAGATCATCTTCGATCATCGTTAATCCCTAATATTTTCGCTTCAAAATATAACCATATCAATTCTTCAAGATTGTTTTTCACTAATGGTTCAAGAATCAACGGATTCACTGGTTTTGGTATCTTTAATGAACATTACACTAGCTTTCATAAACTTGAAGACCCTTGTTCAGTGTATGTTGCCGAACTGGCTGCAATATATCATGCAATTAAGACCATTGAGTCCTTACCACCTGATCACTATTTTATTTTCTTGGATAGTCTTAGCAGTATACAAGCCATTCAATCCTTGAAACAACAGACGAAAGCATCATATTTTCTTATCGAAATTAGGAATGCATTGAATTCTCTTGTTGATAAAAGTATTCGAATCACTTTCATTTGGATTCCTTCCCATTGCTCTATTCCTGGTAATGAGAAAGCGGATACACTCGCAAAGATGGGTAGTATGGGCGTATCGGAAATTCTTCTCCATTTTCCGACAGCAGTCACTCACCAGTTGGCAAAACCAATGGAACAGAGATGAGCTTGGGAGATGGCTATACTCTATTATCCCCAAAGTTTCAACGAGGGCCTGGTTTAAAGGGTTAGATCTTGACAGACATTTTATTAGAACTATGTCCAGATTGATGTCCAATCATTCCACGCTAAATGCGCATCTCTTCCGCATAGGACTTGCTACTAACAATTTATGCAATTGTGGTCAAGGATATCATGACATCGAGCACGTTGTTTGGTCATGCAATGAATTTTGCAATGAAAGAATAAAACTGGTTGCCGATTTAGAGGCTCAAGGAGTACACTCACGCATGCTAGTTCGTGATATCCTAGCTACTCGCGACCCTAATTTTATGTACCCCATATATGTCTTCCTAAGAAGCGCTAATGTTATTATTCAGGTCGCATCTCCTACTTCCACTGTCCATTCTCCCTTCCTTTCCTATTACACAAGCAGAACTTAGTACCCGTTGAGATAAGATCATTACAGGAGCTATTAACATAACAAGGAGGCACTCACTACCAAAGGATACCGTTGCTACATTAACTGGCGATGTAGTTGTTACGACCCACCACAGGCACTGTTCCAGACAAAGATAATACCGACGAGGCAACGAAGGAATAAATTATATTTTTTTTATATTGCACTGTAGTTTTAGCTAATTAGGCTTAAGTTAATAACTATGTAGTTATAATATATTCAAATAGTTCTAAAATGTATTGCTTGATGGTGGCTCTATATCCACTTGAGCCTAATTAAATCAATAAAGGAAAAAAAATTACTTTGTTGGTGACTAAATAAGCGAAATAAGTTCTATCTGCACACGAACCCAAATAAATTAATGAGTTATTATAATTTATTGAATAACTTGTTATTCCCCAAATATTTTTTTGGTACACAACCTTAACACCTGCTTCACCATAGCGGCAGCTCAATGCATTGATGCAATGTCAAAGGCGCCAACGAAGCCTTTATGATGACAGAAAACAAACAATGTTAACTGCTTGGAAAAACAGGAAGTGGGTTATATCTATGGTATAACCGCAAGGGTGACGTAGGACTACCGTTGATTTAGAGATCATTTGTTTGAAGTTGAATCTAAATCCATTCTGAATAAATGAATAAATGAATATTTGGGGGACTTCGAAAACGAGAGCGTTACGGTGGAGGCACAAGGTTTTATGCATCCAATATAGGATACGAAAAACCTTGTTCTGAAGAATAGTCTTCAAAAGCTTTCCTGCTAACTGCACTTGATTGACAAATTACAAAACCAAAGGTATTATATGGATATTTTATGGATAGAAAACATTAAAATAAACTTTTTCGCTTGAATGTAATTTTCAATTCCAAGGGGTACTGGCAGATTATTATCCAGCAACGATTAGATATTTCCACATTTTCCTCGATACTGGAAGCCTACCAGTAGTTAATACTAACTCGATAACCACCTGTTAATAGCACTTTATTGAAAAATATTTGGTCAGTGTTACATGGATAGAAAACATTAAAATAAACTCTTTCACATGAATGTATTTTGACGTAGGACTACGTCTAACCGGAAGATATAGGGGGTGAAATGGAAATCTAGGCACTGAACAAGTAGGAAAAAATGCAAGATTTGGAACGCTTATAACTCGAGCATTTCTCAATAGATCGCAAAGGTTTTTGCATCAATTGATAGGAAATATATCTACGCATCTATCATAATGAATAACATTTCATTTTTCTTGAGATAAATAATTGAATAATTGTGGAATATCAAGCATTGTCCAAATACACTATGTGCCCATTTTTGATTGGTCCATTTTGTTCTCCTCAAATCGTACCGACCAAAACGGGCAACCAGAGCAGCAGCGAAATAGAATGAAGCACGATTGGAAAGGAAAAAGAAAAAAATGAGGGAAACATTGGTCGCAGTCTCACACATGCGTAATTCTCGAGCCAGCCAGTCAGCTTAAAAATCCCCTCTCCGCTGCCGTAACGATCATTCTCATCCGAACCGTACACCACATCGTTTCGCATCACCTCACATCAACAAACCAACACAAGCAGCCATGGTTGGATATGGCAAAGGAGGAAAAGAGAAGGGAAAGGCAAAATCTCGCTCGAACCGTGGTGGTCTGCAATTTCCCGTAGGTGTATCCGCCAATTGCACCGGAAAAGGTAGCTAGGTCGAGCGCGTTAGTACCTGTGTACCAGTCCACCTAGCCGGCGTTATATAGTTTCGGCCGCCGGAGTGATCGAGTTAGCTGGCAAAGCTGCTCGCGACGATAAGAAAACCTGCGTTCGGAACATAACACATTCGGTTCGGCGGACATCAAGACAACAGGCAGTTGCAGCGAATGGCGAGTGGCAAACGCAATCGCAAAACGGCATCAGGTAGCAGAAGAAAAAAGTTTGTTCTTTATACAAACTGCTTTGGTGGCAAATCCAGAACAAGGCGGCATCGAGGGCGTTCGAAATGGTTTTTTTCAAAACCACGAGTACTAAGTTTTCTAAATTGGAACCATTCCATAAAACAAGGCGCTTTTCAGGGCCATTAAACCTTCCAAAAAAGAGTTTAGGAAATAAAGTTCAATGCTTTCTAAAACATTATCCAAAATAATAATAAAACACAAATTGATGTTTTCATAATTTGTTTGCCAGGATTTGATGAGTATGTGAATTTGGCAGTTGTTCTGAGCTTATTGATAGTTGGGGACTTTCCTGATTATTCAATTTTCACCAATTCTTAAATTGTTTCCAGATTGAAAGTAGAGTAATCTACAATTAGTTCGACATTTAGCTAATTGGACGGACATGTAATGTGACTTATTTAGTTGGACATTTTTGTAAACATAGAGATCCAAATTATGATCCCACATTGAAAGTCGACACTGTACCACTGTCATCGCAAATGTTCAATTACAGGTTAAAATTACCTCCAATCCGACACTGAGTAGTGGTAATGCGACGTGTCATTGAATGTAATATACTGTAAAATATGTCACAAGCTGGATGGGAAGAAATTTTCCAACTGTGAAAGCTGTGGCGAGTGACAACAAATCGCTAAACAGGAAGGTTTAGTCGAATAAGATGGGGATATCGAGTGATAACAAAAACACAACACCAAAGGTTCTTTTCAGAACCATTAACATATTCATAAAGAGTAAACAGTAAACTAATCCATTTTTCAGGTAGATAGGTAGGTATTCACGTAGGTGAAGAAAATAAAACAATATATTTAAAATATATATTTAACAAAAGCTGTCCCCTTTGCATAGTCCTACGTCACTCCGGTTATGTCCCCGACATTACCCACCCGTCTTTTTAAATTCCCAGAGGAACTGGCAGATTATTTCCCAGCAATGATTAGATCTTTCCGGAACTTTCTCGATGCTGAATCACATACACGTATGTGTCGATCCTTAGCCGTCCACCTCCTCCAGCAAGTTAGGCAACGATGTTGTCTTGTCGATGAACTTTCGGCGACTGAGCAGTAATCGATTGCGTGCGCATACAATATTGGATACGGAAATATCCTACTGATGGGGAAGAATAATCTTCAGAAGCTTTCCTGCTAATTACACTTAGTTGAAAAATTACAAAATCAAATGTATTTGGTCGCTGTGTTATTTGGTTAGAAAACATTAAAATAAACTCTTTCACATGAATGTATTTTTAAAATCCCAGAGGAACTGGCAGATTATATTCCAGAAGTGATTAGATCTTTCCGGAACTTTCTCGATGCTGAATGGCATCCAAACGGAAAGAATTCCGCGCGTGTATGTGTGTGTGTAGCGATGTCTTCCCGGGGAACCGTTTATGGCATCACTCTCCTCCTGATGGATTCCCTTCTGGCCTAAGGTGCACAAACAGGCTCTTGGTGACACCGTTCATCCGCGCTTTCATGATAAACACGAAGAGCTTCACCACAACAGCGACAACATGCTCCAATCGCTGTTCAATTAGAACTGAGTGGATTTCCGAGCGGCGTTCGCTTATATACCGATTGGTGATTTCAATAGCCTGTTTTGAGAACAATTTTAAGGCTATTGAAACAAGTTTTTGGATCAAAAAGTAACAAGTATATAACGCGTAGACATTTTATCTTTCGAATGAAGTGTTTACCATACCATTTCGTTCAGTTGTTTAGGAGCTATTAACGCTCAAAATCTCGGTCTCCGGCGTAACGCTTTCGGTTTCGAAACTTTGATTTTACACCCCGGTATAGAAATGAAAGACGTAGTCCTACGTCAAAAGGCTGAATATTTGCCTCAGCAGAGATTCATTACTAATATCCTAGCGTAAAAAAATTCCTCCCATTATCTCCCCTCCTTGTTTATATTTATCATTACAAATAGGGATTCCGCGTAGCGAAGATGCACTATTTTTACGTACGGGTTATGAAACACGCACGTATGCACACAAATATCGATGGCTTGAAGCAACTAGATATGCACACACTTATCTCTGTTTTGCGCTCTTCTCAACAGAAGCCCTTTCTGTTAATATTGACAGTCTAGATTAGCTTAGCTGTCATCCTTTGTGGAGAGAGTTTTCCTACCGTCATGCGAAACCAAATCACTCACAAAATTCATTTATTTTCTTGGTGAGCTGACGATAGCCTAGCTTGATAATTCTCCACACAATTGTGTAGCTCAAAACATTAATGCAATGGCGTCAGTTTGATGCAATGACTGCAATGCCAGAGACATCAGCGAGTGAATAATTTGGTCGTGTCCACAGTTCAGTCCGAAACTAAGACATGTGAGAGCGCAAAACAAGGAAGAACAAGCGATGTTCATTGTTTCGTATCTAGAACGATACTGAAAGTTTGCCTTTCCTACGTTCCCTTGTTGAATTAAAGAGACTTTAAATTTCTTCAGTTCATTCGGCTCTAGCCTTCAAAAAGGCCCTTGGAAAACTCTACTCTTTCCTCATATTACTCCTCCACCACCATTGCCTTGAGAAAACCATTCGATCCCTCGCCGCTCAGCTCGCCCAGCAACGGTGTTGTCCAGTCGAAGTCCTCACGAAGAATCAAGTATGCCTCAGCAAGATCCACTGTTTATACTCTAGGCAAATATTCCCCTTCGTTCTTCTTTCTTTCCTTTGTTCAAGGAAACTTTACATCTTACGATTTCCCCTTCGTTGCTTGTCGATAAGTTGCTCGTTATTGACAGTTCTGTTCGGGAAAGCACACAACTGGACAGAACAAATGTATGAGGAAAAGTGAATGTTTCCAGTTTTCATCAATTTAAACCATATACAGACTATGAGATTGTAATGTATAGCATACCAAACAAATCTTAGGGAACTTCTGATTCGTTTGGTATGTCAATCCCCAGAATCAGTTCACGGCACAAATAGTTATCAACGTTAACTTTATTTCATAAAAACGTGACCTGTTTTCTGATTTGGTACCCTTAATGAAAGACGTAGTTCTACGTCAAAAGTTGTGCAGAATGGAAGCCGAGAATTTTTTTTTGGACGCCCACATTTAAAATTCGGCGTGGTCAGGTACTAAAATTGCGAATCGCTGAAAGCGGCTAAATCGACCGTGTTTGATGTGTTGAAACGCGTCGTAGTGAAGCTTACGTGGATCGGAAGCTGAGGTTGAAGGTGTTGAGAACAATTGAGGTAAACCAGGGACTAAGACATTACCAAAAAACAGAACTCTAACCAAAGTACCATCCAGAGAATCCGTATGGGTGTTAATAAGCCTCATAGATAGTGTCAGGCATCGGCCGGACAGCAGTTTTCCGCATCAATAATTTCAGTTGGTCACGATTAGTGCAGTTCCCGCGCAAGTTGAAGCCACAAAAAAGTCTTCAACTGACGAGCTCGCCCCATTTGTCTTCGTTTAAATCACATCAGAGACTGCAGCGAGACCGTAAATGATAATCTCATCATCTCACCACCACCGGACATATCATCCCGAAAAGAGTATATTACAAATGAATGAATTTATAGTATTCGCTTCCCGCTTTTCCACTTTTTCGCAACAATGTTCCCCGCGGCAGAAAACACCACGAACAAAAAACGCCTCAGGAATATAAACAACTCCCCCGTCTAGGTTTATGTTTGAATAATTAAGCTTTTACCGTTCTCGTCCGTCCGGCCACTCTACTCCACTCCAACCCGAAACCCGCTCATGTTCATATATTCGTCCGGGAGGTTGTGTAGCAAAAATATTCACCAAAATGCAACATCAACGCCATCAGAAAAGGGGGCAAACAAAACAACAGCTAAGGGCTCCACAGACAAGTCGGGAGATGAGGGAAGTCGACGCGGACGGGGCGAAAAAAGCGCGAACCTGGCGCCCAGAATTCAATGGGAAGTGAAATTTCCACATCAAATTCATTATTCCGGTGCATGGTTTTCCACTTTCGGTGGGCACGGCTGCTGCAGAACTCGGAACGACAGAGGGGTGGGGAAATGAGGGAATCACACAATAGAAACTTCATCGGAGCTCTGCATTTGAAACGAACCGGTGCGAACTACACGAGCCCTAACCCAACGACGACGACTACGACGAATTCCGTGTTGTTCACGGGAGGAAGCTTTCCGGGAGGATAAACAGAGGAAAAAACGTAACACGAAAAAAAAACGCAGAGGATACAAAATGGGCGCGGACCACAATCAACATGCTTTTGCTTCCAGTTGAAACATACCAGCTAGCAGACCAATCTCATAGAACCATTGCCGTCGGGAACTATTTTCACTCCGGACTCGCAGGATGCTCGGGGGTTCGATTTACAACTCCTCGCGGCAGGATTTGAAAAATTGGTCCGAATTGTTATCGGGAGATATAGTTCGTAATTGGAAGTCAGCATTTTGAAATATTCTCTCCATGTATGATTGTGAATATTCGGTGAAAACGAACTTTTTTTTTGGAAACCGAACAGCTTTTTCAACACCGTCTCGCGGGACAAAAAAAAACGCTTCCCTTGACGTCCTCTCTGCAACAGGCAGTAACAGCCTGTGTTGTAGTCATCGTTGTTGATGGCTTTTTCCCTACGATCCAACACGGAGGGTGGCATCAGGTGCACCATACGGGAGGCGAATGGGCAGGTAGCTTGTAGCACCACCGTTGCGAATGATAGAACGAGAAAGTTCTGTCCAGGACCACTCACCGATGTAATCGGATGGTTGCTCTGAACCGAGCACATTCCTTCGGTCACCTTCCGTGTGGCCATGTTTGTTTGTTTGTGCGGCAAAGTTGGGACACAATGGCACTTTGTGTGTACAGAAAGCTAATTTTGAATTTTTCAAAGCATCTTGCTGAATTATTGAACAATTTGGTACGGTTCCCTTTGCGGACTTGCCACAAGTAATAGTTGCTAGTAATTCGATCGAAGTAGTAATATGACGAAACTTTTCCCTGTGTGAACAGATGCACATTTTAATCACGGCCTTCGCGAATGTAAACATCATTACTCTCTATCTTGAAAACTGAAACAAAAATAGACGAGAACAACAATCAAGGCCGACTCATGGCATACTGCGCCAATTTCGTTGATAATTAGTGGCTCTGTTAAAAAAAATGGCCGAACGCAAGTTGTTGGTCAGTGTTATTCCGTGTGTGGAGCAGTGGATTGATTATTCGGATATTTATAATTAAAAAGAAACACCAGACGAATTTTATGCCAATGTAGCACCATTTCAGATAGTAGTGAAACGTTGTGGGTGTAAAGACATTGGTCATTTAAGGTGAAGATGGAAGGAAGCCACAAATGGCTGTCACAATGGCGCACTTTTTTGACGTAGGACTACGTCTTTAATTTCTGTACCGGGGTGTAAGTTCAATGTTTCGAAAACGAGAGAGTGACGCTGGACTGCAAGGTTTTGAACGTTAGTACCTCTTTACCCGCTGAATGGAGTGGTATACTAATTACTCCATCCGAAAGATAAAATGTCAACGAATTATATGATTGTCACTTATTGGTCCAAAAAATCGCTTCACTAGCTTAATAATTGCTTTGAAAGCAAGCTATTGAAATCATAACAATCAAGCTCATTGATGATGATTCGTGATCGCAATATATTCCCGAGCACGGACGCAAAATCTAGGCTACTGGAGAAACCGTCATAGCGAATACATGCAAGCTGTGATTTGTTTTGCTCGATTGCATTAGTGTTTGGGAAACCATAGCGGACACCAGCGTTGCCAATGTTCCAGTTTAAACTGGAATCTTCCAGTTTTTTCCTCTCAATCCAGTCAAACAGTTAAATCCCAAAATCTTCCAGTTTTTTCAAATATTATCCAGTTTTTTCTAGTTTTTTATATGTGTGCTTCAGTTTTATCCACTTTATGTAAAATCAATATTATCCCTCCTTCATCCTTCCTATCCCTTCGACAATTTTGTTTTTTGACATTTATCGTTCGATCAATTCTACATCTTGATAGATCTTGGATAGATCTTTCTTTTCTTACAGTGTTATTTTGCTTTTGCTTACACTTCAGAATTCAATTCTTATACATAGATTGCAACAGAAATCAGTGCACGGTAATGGCAGTTTCGCGTGTTCCGTTTGTGCTATCATTTGTTGCAATATTACAGGTCTCGTTAAAATGTTAACGAATTGGAGCTGAAATAAACTACGCAAAAATGCCAAATAGAAGGTAAGGTTAGGTACCTCCGTGAATTTGAAAAAAATTGAAAACGAAGATGGTAAGAAGAAACACTACAGAAATGTCAAAATTAGCATTAGAAGAAAAAGAAGAGAGGATTGAGGTTTGGTTCGATGCAGTGATCTATAACCAGAAACCATGTCCCCATCTCTAATCACATTGTCGAGCAGTTTTCTCGACATCTTTTATCAACTATTTTATGAACATGACGTAATAACTATGGGATTTTTAAAGTGTAAGCCAAATAAAACCGTATGTTCTAAAGATTCTAGAGGAAAATATCCTCAAATTTTCTTTCACTCTTATGTTCGGTAGGATGTGGTAGGAAAAGACATTTTGGTCTGCTCGAAGGATATGATCAGGTAATGGCAATGGTAATGGTTGATTTTATTAACTACATAGTATTTATTTGTAGTTCATAAAATGATGAAATCAACCATTAATTAATTATACCCTTCGAACAGATCAAAATGACTTTCCTACCACTCGTATATAACCTTACACGATACTCCGAAGGAAATTCTATTTCTCCAGAATTGGATTGGGTAAAAAATCATTTTAGATAAATCAAAACCGGTCTTTTTAAAATAAAACGGGATCCAGTTTTCTTCCAGTTTTTTTGAGAGCAATCTTCCAGTTTTTTGAAAATAATTATTGGCAACCCTGGCGGACACACGCAAGGCGTGAGTACTTTCACTCGTATCAGTTTCTGTTCTTTCGCATGGAACAGTCATGAAAAATTGCCACATCACGACCAAAAACGAAATGAATTTTATGCAAGGTTACTTTATTTCGTTTTCACCGTGAAATGGCGCTCTCAGTTTCTATTCTGCGTATGAAGTGATCATGAAAAATCTCGTGTTATTCTCACGAAAACAAAAATGAATCATGTATCAAACATCTTCAGTTGCTTCTACAAGGCCACTCAAATTCCATCGGTTCATTTCGGGACCACCAACAAGTTCGAAAGGATTGAATTTTATGTTAATAACAATTCTATACTTATACTCATCCACCCACACACTAACAAGAAAATCTTTCAGCAATCTTTTAAAGTATTCATTCATTCATGCATTAAGAGTCGATTCAGATGCAATTTCAAATAAAAGATTACCGAGCCAACGTTAGTCCTAGGTCTACCTCGCGGTTATATCACAGATATAACCCACTTCAACCAAACTCGAATCGATTACTCACAAGATATTAAATTTTCATCTGCCGTCGCAATGTATAGCGAAAAACGTCGGAAAACTCGAGCTAGTGCTCTGAAAGTGAAATTTTCATTTTTCAATTTTCCGCAATGGTTTTGTTTGTATTCGTGAAAGCATCGTTATGTTTCCAACACTGATGCCAGACAACATCATCGACACAACTATAAAAACCACTTTACGTTTAATGGGCCTATAATGTAAGTTTTAGCAACTTTAACATTGGCTAAGAAAATTGTATTGGAGAGCTTGGAACACTGCCAAGGCTGCCTCTGCTATCAAGAATAGTAAACGGAAAAGTATTACATTCAATCAAAATGCCTCGGCTAACGAAGAGAAGGGTTAAGGCTCTCCAACGTGGATATGTGAAAAAAATACTATCAACGAAGGAAAATATTAAGGAATCATCAAGAATGAATTACTGTGCAGAAGAACTAGTTAATACCAAAAGAGCCCCAATTCGCATGTGTTATAAATTTGCTCATGTTACGCTCGCGTATAATCAGAATCATATGCAAATGCACCTTCTATATATATTTATATTTGCAATTGTTCATCGGAACACATCGTTCACACATTTTACTTCGGTATTGAATTGTTATTTTTTTTTCAAATTTATTCAAAGACTCGTGTCAGTAAAGCGTCACACAGTCTGATAAGTGAATTGATCTATTTACGTACAGGAATCAAAACAAACTGTGTGATTTGCTCTTCTCTCACAAACATTATTACCCCATGAAAACACGTACTTTTACCTATACTACTACAATGGCTTCCATCCACTTTCACCTTAAGCAACATTGCATGCTTGAAATATTCGAAAAAGAATTAGACTACTTTTTGAAAAAAGCCAAAAAAAAATTCATAATTTTTTTACAAAAATTGTAACTCAAAAACTATGATACCTACAAAATTTTGGTCAAAAGATGAAATGTAGGAAATTGTTTAAATTTTCATAAAAAATACCAAATTTGTCAAACGCCATAATTTGCACACAAATATGTTATTTTTTCAGCAGTCTTCATACAAAAATGCCTTATATTCCAAAAACTATACAAGTTCTCATTGGAATTTGTAAGGGCTATACACATATATTTTTAAATTAAAAAAATGAGTTTTTGAGAAAAATGAATTTTAATTCTTAAAACCTTTTTTTTTGAACAAAATTTTTTTGCAAAACAATTTTGTTTTTTTTCAAGAAAATTTGAAGAATATCTTTCCTTCATTCTTTGACCAGAACTTTGTGGGTATCATAGTTTTTGAATTATATTTTTTTTTGTAAGAAATCATGAAAATTTTGGCCCTTTTCAAAAAGTTCCTTTTTTGAATATTTCAAGTATACAAAGTTGCCAAAATGGACCCATGTGTTTACACCCTCAACGTTTCACTGCTCTGAGATGTTGTTGCCAACGGCAACGGCACCCGACTTTAACCGACACTTTTACACACCATAATTGCTATTTTAAATTTTCATATAATAAATTTTAGTTGCCTTATTTTTTAGCGACTTATGGTTGATTGGAAGCTTCCATTGTGATTGAAAAAAAAAACACAAAAACAATATTTAACAATATAAACTTTTATATTCTGAAACACTACCCAGCAAACATTAAATCGTACAACAAGCGTATATACAGCATCATATATCTCATATTGTGGGTGGTATATGATGCTCCAATTAGCATATATAGTACTCGTCCGTTAATTGGAATCTTTTTTTTTAATTGGGATGCTTTTTAATAGAGAGTTCGCTAATTGGAGCGCATTTTCGTCGGCATAAACACTTTCGTCCAAGGGCTCCATGGAGTTATCCAATCCTTCCTTCTCTATGGAAGATGAATCATTTTCTCTGTTCTAACAGAGTTGACTATTGCTCCGTCAGTTAATACTTCACTGGTCACGGACACAGCTCAGCTTTTCACGTGAATTCAAAACGTGATTCTTTTTACGCGAATTACTCGAAATTAAGCGATTTTATTTACGTGATTTTCTTGAAAATACGCGATTTGGCACTGCCTGCCGTCGCTTTGTTGGGAAGAGAAAGAGAAGAGAAGAAATTCTGCGAGAGCGTGGCGACTGTGGTTGTGACAAACGCGCGCCTGTGATGGGGCAATCTATGTTTACGCGATGCTCTCGAAATTACGCGATTTTTTTCCGCGCACGCTTCAGTCGCGTAAAAAAAAATTCAGTGTACTTAATTCTCAAGTCACAGGCGAATTGGCTCGTCCGTTGTGTTTGTTCCAGCTACAACGTGCTACAAGGGATTTTACATTGGCATACAGTTGATACGTTGAACGGTTTGATTGTGATTAAACACAATAATAAATAGATAATGTACTAAAAGCTAAAGAATAATCATGGTAGTAGCAGTTAACAGTTATCACACCCCGAAAACATATGGCAAAACAAACAGTTCCTGCGCTCCTCGCTCAACTTAGACACTTGATAGTTGGGGTGCAATCATCTCCCAATTAGTGAGCTTGCACTGTACATGCAAAAGTGGAGGCGATATAAATACATGGCAAATGCTTGTGAATTAGCTTGGATGAATATACGACTTATATGTGCAGGTTGGAGCTGCACAAACATCTGCCCAGCAAACATTAAATCGTATAAAATGCCATAATTGGAGGCAATATACATACATCCTAGCCACCGATTCCGATTCTGGATATATATGATGCATCCTTGGATTGATATTTTATACGATTGGTATTTGATACAAATTTATATGCGACTTAGCATGTGCAAAAGTTGTACGATTCAATGTTTGCTGGGTGGTTGCATTCAGTGTAATACCCAACCAACATTAAATCGTATCAGCAGCGTATATACAGCATCATATATTCCATATTTTTTGTGGTATATGGTGCGCCTAACTAGCATATTCATGCAAAAGTGGAGGCAATATACATACATGGCAAATGCTTGCGAAACAGTTTTACGTATACGTATTACGTACGTATGAAAGTATGATTACAACAAATTTGGTAGCAATGGATAGCCGATGTTTCTAGGAATCCGTAAACAAATAACAGCTGCCAACGAGAGAAATATGGCGAAACAAGAGGATACTCATTGTTCTGTAGTAAATTTTGACGTGGGACTACGTCTAACCGGAGTATATGGAGGGTGAAACGAAACCTAAACACAGAACATGCAGGAAAAAATTAAAGATTTCAAATGCTTATAACTCGAACATTTCTTACTGGATCGGAAAGATGTTTGCATCAATTCATATGGAATATTTCTACGCTTCTATCGCAATTAATAAAATGTCCTTTTTCATTAGATAAACAGTTGAATAACTGTAAAATGTTAAGCGTTATCCAAACGCTCTAACTACCTCGTTTAGATTGGCCCGATTTACGGTTTCCCCAACACAGCCATCAAAACCAAGCAGCCTTGGGTAAATCGGCATTGAAAATAAATGAAAGTCGAGGGTATTTTTGAGTTCCCACAGCAGTGTGTTTCCCTAACACAGACTTCAAAATCAAGATGTCATCATACCACCGTAAAAGGACTGTCATTAAATTGACTTGTACCGAAGAACATAATCTATTGCATGAATTGACCTTACATGGCATTTTACAATCTTTTTACTCACAAAGTAAATGTATTGAATTCAATTTAGTTCGGAAATTGTTTCATTCAATCAAAATGTTAATCAAACAAATGATTGCTAAGCTAAGGTAGTCCCACGTCAACCTTGCGGTTACATCATAGATATAACCCACCCATTTTTTTCTTCCCACCGGATTGAGTGTAAACGAAATATTATTCTACACGTAAACGTGTCGAAAAGAACAGCGTGTTATACAATGGATGGCCTGGGAAATGGATAAAACAACATATACTCCTGAGCTATTGTTAAAAAAACGAAGGAATGATTTGTTCCAGAATTTTGGGAGAAGGAAATTTGGCCACCTAGTAGTCCTGAAATGATTCCCTTGGATTATTTTGTGTGGGGCGTCATTGAACGGGACCCTGTAAAGCCCCTCACGGAACAGTTGGATCGTTAGGCCGATTACACATTATCCGGTTTCCGCCGGACCGGTTTGAAACCTAAATAGCAAATTTCGACCGGACCAACCTCTTTACGGCGCCGTGATGCAGCCGTCTACTGCGACTGCAATGTCCAGCATTATAAGCGATGACAGTAGTATTGTGTCGACGTCTGGTGGAGACATCGGTTTGGGAAGGCAAATCATTCTCTATAAGATTATCACACCTCAAGACAGTTTTATGTTGTTTAAATTTTTAATGAAAATTTTTACTTCATGTTATTTGATTGCTTAAAACCCGTGGTACTGATTCTTCCTCAACCATTTTTGTATAATTTTCTTGATATTTTCACTAAAACTCATCATTGTAATATACAATCATTATCAAACACAAATATTGTTCAGGAGGTTTCCCCACTTGCAAAAGAACGTATTACTCTATTACATAAAGAACACATTTCATAAGAAGAAGTTAATTTTCATTCATAATTTTTATTTTAAGATATGTGTTTTATGCACCTGAAAATCCATTATCACTATCATTTCCCAAAAGCGGAGCACAAAGTGATAAAAGAATTTTTTTGTCATGTCTGTTACTAAAGGGTGTGTCACATCAAATTGCATCACGGAAAAAACGCTGTAGAAATTTAATTTTTAGGAATTATATCTTCAGCTTTCGCTTATAATCAGATAAGAGTGTATAGATCACGTTGGCCATGCTTCACTGTCAATTTTTCGTAAATTTGGAAAAATGTCGTCGAACGAAAAAGAGCGTCGTGAATTAATCCTGTGCACTCATTTCGAGAATCCGGAGTTGTCACATCGGGACATCGGTAAGATGCTGGGAATCGTCCAATCCACGGTCAGCAGAGTACTAAAACGATACTTCGAGAACCTAACCATCGACCGGAAGGTGAAGAACGGCAAAAATGGATGCTCCGTCAGTGAAAAAGATCACAAGCGCGTAGTTAAGCAGTTTAGACGTGATCCGAGAAGTTCGGTCCGGGATGTCGCCAATAAGCTGAATTTGTCAAGTTCATTCGTCCAGCGGACCAAGCAGCGGGAGGACCTGCGTACATACAAGGTTCAGAAGGCTCCTATCCGCGACGAAAGGCAAAACATGGTGGGGAAGACGCGAGACCGGAAGCTGTACACCGAAATGCTGACGAAGCCGCATTGCCTGGTAATGGACGACGAAACCTACGTCAAAGCGGACTTTCGTCAGCTGCCGGGCCTGTTGTTCTTCTCCGCAGAGGACAAATTCAGCGTTCCGGAGGAGATTCGCAAGCAGAAACTATCCAAGTTTGCCAAAAAGTACATGGTGTGGCAAGCGATCTGCTCTTGCGGAAAGCGGAGCGCCCCCTTCGTGATGACCGGCACGGTGAACGGGCAGGTTTACCTTAAGGAGTGCCTACAGCAGCGCTTACTACCACTATTGAAGCAGCACGAGGGCCCGACCATCTTCTGGCCGGATCTCGCTTCGTGCCACTATTCAAAGGACGTGTTGGAGTGGTACGAAGCCAACGGGGTCACCTTCGTGCCAAAGGAAATGAACCCGCCCAACGCGCCGGAGCTTCGCCCAATAGAGAAATATTGGGCGATTATGAAGCAGGCCCTCCGGAAGAACCCAAAAGTTGTCAAATCGGAGGCGGACTTCAAGAGAAAATGGATTTCTGTTCAAAAAAAACTACAACCTGACGTTGTACAGAACCTTATGGACGGGGTAAAGAGGAAGGTGCGAGCATACGGGCTTGGGCTCGAAGTATGAATAAAAAGAAAATGCCAAAAGTTGTTTAATATTTTCTATTTTACTGTCTAAAATTTTCAAAAGGATCGGTCTACTGGGCGAATTTCTACAGCGTTTTTTCCGTGATGCAATTTGATGTGACACACCCTTTATTAGTACAATTCAGGCAATTTTTCGCTCCATGTATTAAATGTGTGTGTGCTATTCACGTTTGTTTGTTGATTTTGAAATCAATCAGAATTTGCAAGTGATATGGATACCGAAATTTTTATTTCGCTTCTTTATTCAGCTGCTGTGGAACAAGTTCGACGATAAAAGTTTCTGCAAAGGCGCACGAGGACATTATGGAGCATATTGCCGTGGACTGTGGGTGAACGGTGGGTGGTGTTTTTCGACAAATTGACTGAGTTTTTTAATTAACTTCTGTTTTTGTTTTGTTCATAGATAAGTTCCTTTATTTGAAATTGCTACTAAATGAGTTCGATGATGACAAACAAATCTCCAAATGGTTCATCAAGGAATAAATTTTGAGCGACTTTATCGAGCTGAATGTGAAGGTCAGTTTTTGATAATTTGAACACATTAAAAATAGCTCTCCCTCCTAATATTCTTATTCGACATTCCACACAGTTCAACCTGACCCGGAACGCGATCGACGAGGAGGTGTTCGCGACCAAACTGTTCGATCTGTACTCGGTGGTCAAGATGTTCCGCTGCCCAACGCCGAAGCTTCGGCTCTGTCAGAGCGGAATCAACCAGCTGTTGGCATATCTGATTCGGTCATTCTTCACCCAGGATCCGTGTATTAACAGCTGTGCGTTGATGCGAAATGCCCTCGAGAAGCCGTTTCTGCCCAAGAGGTACGTGCTCGAGGAATTGCGGCATATGCTGAGAGCGTTTCTGGACGAGAATCTGCGGAAGCAGCAGTGAGATAGTGTTTGAAGGAAAATTATGTTATTTTAATTGTGAAGATTATTATTGCAATGGTGGAATAAAAATGGTCTAGAATGGATAGATGGGCACACATTCTCTCGTAGGAAAATTCTAAGATAATCACAGGAAGTGAGCACATATCACATATAATTAAGTAGTGCCCCTAGGTTATTACGAAATGTTATTATTATTGGTTCATCAAATTCTTTACTTTTATATAACCGTGTTTTTGCGACTATTGAAAAAATGTGTGGCTACAGTGCATGGGAAATGAATTATGCTATTTGTGTATGTTGGGAAATAAAACAATTTAGCGTATGAATAAGTACACCGCAACTGGATTGAAGTTAGTTTTGGTAATACTGTTGACACCAACCATATTTTTGTCCAGTAAGTTTTTTAAGTTTATTCATCATGCAAGTTTACATTGCCGTCGTTATGGGAAACGTTATAGATCCACATGAGCCCAAGACGAAGGTGTGTGCTCTGTGAGTTACGGAGTTTCGCGAATGTATTCTGAAATGGGGCGGGGAAATTGAAACCTTTGACCGCTCTGATCGCACCTATCGATAAGAACCTAGTCCTGATGCAGGGTACACGTCATGTCCGCGAGATCTGCCCTCACTTTGGCCGTGCTCTTAGAGCTCCAAGAGACGCAAATTTGGAAAGGTTCGTTGCTGGAATTACAACATTTTGCGTAGGCTGCATGTAGCAGGAGGATTCGCGTTGACGGCATTGAGCTTTGTTTACCAGTTTAGGGGAGCATAAAAAATAATTGGTTTTCAGGCGGAATGGACATGTTTTTAATATTAAAATTATGAATGAAAATTAACATTTCCGTATCAAATTAATATTCTATTCAAATAAAAAACACCTTTTCTGCAAGTGGTGGAAAAATCTCATGCGAAAATTGTTTTTGAAGATAACTTTATATTATAATGAAAAGTATCAGTGACAATGTATAAACAAATGGTTAAATAAAAATCAGAAATACGTGTTTCAAGTAATAAAGTAACATGATGTAAAAAATTTCATTCACATTTTATCATCTTAAAACTGGCTTCGTGTCTTCTAATCTGATAAAGATTACACTAATTGAGTTTGGGACCCAAATTATGGCCTCTAATTGAAAGTCGCCACCAGACGTCGACACTATTCCACTGTCATCGCGAATTTGCAGCAATGTTTATCTGTCAAATCCACATATAAATAAATGCATGTATGTGTTTGTGAGAGATGTATGATTTTGTGTAGGGCGAGGTCTCTTTCACATTGTTGTCCGGGTTTCCGTCCAAACCCAGCGGCGCTTTTTGAAACCGTTCCGACAGAAACCGGATAATGTGTAATCGCCCTTAAGGTGAAGGTGGAAGCTAGCCACAAATGGCTGCCACAATGGCGCTCATTTCTTTCATCTCCGTCCCTCACCTCTCGCCCGAAAATCAATAATTGCGCGAAACTATGTGAAGAAAATGATCGTTTTCGCACACTTCCCATGAAGTAATATCAACCAAAATCTAATCGATTACTCACAAGATATTAAATTTTCATCTGCTGTCGCACTGTATAGTGAAAAACGTCGGAAAACTCGAGCAAGTGCTCTGAAAGTTAAATTTTCATTTTTCAATCTTCGGCAATGGTTTTGTTTGTATTGGTGAAAGCATCGTTATTTTTTCGACACTGATGCCAGACAACATCATGGAAACAGCTATCAAAACCACTCAATAAAATGTTGTTCCTGAGTCATAGCCTTTCATGTCATGAAAATCAATAGAATAAAATAGTGTTGATATCAATACAATCATTATTTTTACGTTTAATGGGTCTATAATGTAAGTTTTAGCAACTTTAATATTGGGTAAGAAAATTGTATTGCAGAGCTCGGAACACTGCCACGGCTGCCTATGCTTTCAAAAACAATAAACGGAAAAGTATTACATTCAATCAAAATGTCTCGGCCAACGAAGAGAAGGGTTAAGGTTCTCCAACGTGAATATGTGAAAACAATACGACCAACGAAGGAAAATATTGAGGAATTATCAGCATCGAGTTACTATGCGGTAGAACTTGTTAATATCAAAAGAGCCCCAATTCGCATGTGTTATAAATTTGCTCATGTTACGCTCGCGTATAATCAGAATTTTACTTCATATGCAAAAATACCCCTTCTATATATTTATGTTTGCAATTGGCATGGTTCATCGGAACATATCGTTCATACATTTAACTTCAGTATTGAATTGTTATTTTTTTTTCAAATGTATTCAAAGACTCGTGTCAATGAAGCGCCACACAGTCTGATAAGTGAATTGATCTATTTACATGTGCTTTGCTCTTCTCTCACAAACACTATTACCCCATTTTTACACGTGGTTTTACCTATACTACTACAATGGCTAGCTTCCACCTTCACCTTAAAGTCAAAAATCATGAAGGTAATGACGTCACTGAATCGCGACAGGGTAAACCGAGGTTGCAGCAGTTTCCGGGAGTGTCTTACAATGGTCAGCGACTATGAAGCTGACTTTTTCGAATAGAATCCATTACTCATTTCAAACATGATAGTTTATTAAATAATTCCTATTGACGTAGGACTACATATTTCATTTATATGCCGGAGAGTAAGTTCAAAGTGTCGAAAACAAGAGCGTGACACTTGGATTGCAAGGTTTTGAACGTTAATAACTCTATGATGGCTGAACGAAATGGTATGATAATTACTTCATTCGGAAGATGAAATGTCTAAGATTTATATGATTGTTAGTTACTGACTCGAGGAATTGCTTTGAAACGGGCTATTGAAATCATACAAATCTGTATATAATCTGGCATCCGATTAGAAAACCATTCAGTTGTTATTGCGATGTGAGATGAGGATAGTCACGCTTACACACCTATGCATTATGCTCTTCTCTCCCAGTTCCATTTGTTTTCTGCAGCCGGACTGAACGGAGCATTTAGCGAAACCTAATTCAATACAGATAGATGCCATTGACTATGGATTTGATTGTCGAGGATATTTCACCATATCAAAGACATCAAATTGATGACCGTAGTCGTTGGGCCTGATTCTCGAATACACTTCACGGTGGAAACGGAATGAAATGTATCCGCGATGACAACGGTACGGTGTCGACATCTGGATATGAAATTAGTTTCCCACTAAAACTTATCATTATAATATCAAATTATCTTCAGATAACATTTTTGTATGATATTAGTATACCACATGAAGAAAACAAAGTTTTCCATCCACATTGAACACCAGTTTGATACGAAGAAGTTAATTTTCAATAATGATTTTTAGCGCTCATTCTGCCTGAAAACTCATTATTATCTTCGACACTTCACTAATTCGTAAAACGCCGTTTATTTCGTTTCCACCGTGAAGTGTATTCGAGAATCAGGCCCGTTATAAAATCATTTGTTTGAGAATGCCGCAATCTATCGTCGTTCGCAATTAGTGGAAAGGGGGATATTATTTGTGCTGAGTAATTCCGAAGATGAATCCATTACTCCTTTGAGCGTTAATAATTCTGCTCCGGTTCAACGAAATGGAATGTCAATCATTTTATACAAAAGATAAAATGTCGGAGAGTTATTTAAGCTTCCAACGAATGATTACCAATCCAGCCATTGTTTTTTGTTCTATGCTTACAATAAATCGTATATACCGCTATTTTTGTTCAAATGGTTTTCCCGAAAAATGATTGATGTCGTGAAACCATCATCATCACGATCATCAATATTGAACAAAAAACATTGGCTCATCTCCGACTAAGCTTGCCCACGTAAATATTAATTGTAAATTTGCGCAACGACAAAATCCAATAATCCAATTACACAGACTCTTCTCCGTGTCTGCGTGTCTGTTCCTCCTTTTGTCATGAATTGCTGAGCACCTCGCAAATCCTTTCCCGCGAGAATCAGACTCGATCCCCGTCAAATTCAAACAGACGAGAGAACATAAAAGCAAAAGCCACTTGTGATGAAATCCACCGCTCCCTCTCATACAAGGAGGATGCTGCGGATGCTTCATACGAGCGCGTATTGGAACAAAAGGTCACGACATGAATTTTTCATTAATTTAATTATGCTTTACGTCGGATTGTTTGCGCGTGTGTTTGCATACGTTCCCTCCCCCTCCACACACGCACACACACACACACACACACACACACACACAAACGCATGGTACGCACTTCGGATTCCAATATTGGCGGCGGAACGGAGAGACAATCGGAACGAAAATTAAAAATCCCGTCTACTCCATTAATGAAAATATGCGGTTAAATGAATTTTCATTATGGCAACTCATCAGCATCATCATCGTCGTGTAGCATGGCATTGTGCTTGACTTTTTTTTTCTGATGTGGCATGTGGCATGTGACTCAAAACTGTGATTGCAAATCGCTCGGACCGTTTGGAAGGGGTGGAATTCACAATGTTTTCCGGTTTGGTGAAGGTTGATCATTTGTTTTTTTTTTAATTCTGATTTAAGTATGAGCTTAATTACGCATTATGCGAGGACATATAAATTAATTCAGGCATACCTTTCGAGAAAGACGATTGTGTTATGGAATAATTTGGTTGTTTAAAAAATGTTATTCCCTTGTTTGTTTCGTGATTTTAGCATGATTTTTTTCGAAAATTCAATAAGATTTTCTGTACATGATAATTATTTTTCCTAATACAAAATACCATTGTGCCAACCTCTTGGATGTATCGTAGTTAACCTTATTGTCTACCATTGGACTGTAGGCTAATTGAAATTGAAGTATATTGGTTTAAGTCTTGTTCACTACAAAATATCGATTTACCTTGCCCCATAGATGCGTCTTGAAATGAACATTTAACAATCTTGATGCGTCAAATTCATAATATGATGTAATATGTCCTCAATTACGATCTTATATGATTTACTGTTGGAAGATATTCCACAGCATGTAACACGATTTTTACTAGGGTACTAGGGTACTAGGGTAAATGATCTTGGATTGTCCAATTTGGGGTGTTTTTACGCTACTAGTAAATGCAAATCGATTTTTCTTCAGGGAAATCACACATAATCGATACGAGTTTGGGTTTGTTGGAAAGCCCCAAGTCTCTAGTTGCTAATACAACCATAAGGTGTTGAAATTATTCAAATTTTTATGTTTTTTAACGATTTTCCTTGAAGAGTAATTATGATCATGGTTTGCCCAAAAAATGATCATGGTTTGTCCGGTTTTAGAAATTTATTTAATTTTTGGTATGTCAATGGTTTTTATTTGAAGTTTCTTACATGTTTCTTTCATCTAACTTAAAATATAACTTGTAGATGGAACTTCAGTTCCCCTGTGTCCACTACGTTATCACAGTTCGTAATGAAATGTACATAATTGATAAAATGTTTCAGAATTGCAATTTTTTGTTCTCTGCCTACACCGCTCAGTAAAGGATGCATTAGATCGTCGAAAGATAACCTCATACGGTCGCCAAGTACTGTCGCCAATACTCTCTGGAAAAACAACCAAGCTGCTGTCACTCGTTGACACTCACCTAGTTTGTGTTTCAATGTTTCTCTCGCCACGTTGCAATACAAGCATTGTTCGTTATCTGCTCGTCTAATTGTGCACCACAGTACTCGATGTTCTATTTTTTGGTTAACTAACAGATACCATCTACTCCGCTGGGCTGATGTGAGTTCTCTGCTCCCTATGTTGAGCCACACACGTCTCCAGTTCACTGTAGGATGACGCGATTCTACTCTTGGTCTGGGTGTTTGGTCGATGAAAAAGCGATGGATCTGATCGGAGGAAGGATTTTGTTGGATTTGAGGAGGCAAACTTTGGAGTGTTTGCTGGATTAATTTTAGGCAAGGAAGATCAGCTGGAGGGGGGTGGGGATTTAGTTGGTTGAGGAAGGAAGCATAGTAGGGGGTGGAACTGATCTCCTGAAGTTGTCGATTGATCAGCAGTGCTTTGGATTTCAGCACCGGCAGCTGTAGGTTTAGTCCTCCTTGTTCTCGTGGTTTCGCTAGTTGCTGCATCGGAACGCGCGCTGGTTGTCTGCTCCATAACAATATTCCCATGATGGACGTAATTTTTGCCACGTGTATGTTGTATGGTGTCAATATGGATGACAAATACCACATTTTAGCCGTGATAAACGTGTTAAGAAGAATCACCTTCTGATGTAGAGTAAGTGTACGCATAGAATGCAACCGAACATGATGCGCAATACTGCCTACTAGCGCATTCCAATTATGGGTGATCATGAGCCGTATCGAGTTCGCAAAAATCACACCCAGAATTTTAATCTTGCTCTCCGTTTTGGATGGATGTAGTTTTACGCAGATTGAGCACCGCTCCCGACACTCTCCCAAATCGATGAAAAATACTGCGCATTGCTTAGATTTTGCTCAAGGAGGTAACTATGACGCTAATGTCGTCCGCATATGCTACAATCAAATCGGTACCACACTCACACTCGAGAGAACCCAGCAAGGGATGAAGATATAAAACAAACAGATGCATAGATAACGGATCTCCCTGTCTTACCGATCGCTGGATGGGGAACGATGTATTTTTTGACGTAGGATTACGTCTTTCGGGAACATATGGGGGTACAAATTGAAAAACGAAAATCGACCGCATCGTGAAAAAATGTCCAATTTCAAACGCTTATTGCTCAGTCATTTCATGATGGATTGAGGAGATTTTTGCATCAAACAATTTCGGTACTCTATAACAATTTTTTACCTTGAATAAAATAATATATATCATGTAACTAACTATCGAATAATTGAAAAACCTTAACCCCTATCCTTGCGGAAATACCTACTTCTAATTGGTCGAAATTGACGACACATGCACGGGTCCCTAACAGAGACATCAACACCAAGCTGCCAAGGGGAAATCGGCATTGCAAATACATAAAAGTAGGGGGAGTTTTTGTTCCTACCGAAATGTGTTCCCTAACAGAGACATTAAAACCAAGTTGCCTGGAGGAAATCGACATTGCAAATACATGAAAGTAGGGGGTGCTTTTGTTCTCACCGAAAAGTGTTCCTTAAGGCGGCACACCGCACATCGGAGCAACAAGCAACTAGCATGCAGCAAAACGCAATATGCTACAGGCAATATATTTTTTTGTTCTTCGCATACCAGAGCAATAATAACGCCTGACATTATGCACACAATCTACTTAATGTATGAAACTTGTCAAATTATGAGCGATAAGTTGCTCTTCAACCGACACGTCGTGTTGCTAGTGATATGTGTTGCCTTGTAAAGGCGATAGCGATATCGTATTGCGTCGGTGCGCGAGATCACCAAAAATCAAATGGAAAAATCCATTGGCGATAATATTGCTTATTGCATGTTGATAGTTGCTAATTGCTTAATGCTCCGGTGTGCGAGCCGCCTTAGGCAACTAGCAATCTGCAATACGCAATATGCAACAGGCAACATATTTTGTTTTGCTTCGGATACCAAAGCAATAAAAACGCCTGACATTATGCAAACAACCTGCCTAATGAACGAAATTTGCCAAATTATGGGTGATAAGTTGCTTTTCAACCGACACGTTGTGTTGCTAGCAATATGTGTTGCTCTACAAAGGCGATAGCGATATCGTATTGCGTTGGTGTGCGAGATCAACAAAAATTAAATGGAAAAACCCATTGGCGATAATATTGCTTATTGCATGTTGATAGTTGTTAGTTGCTTATTGCTCCGGTGTGCGAGCCCCTAACAGAGACCAACCAAGGTGCCCGAAGGAAATTGGCATTGCAAATATACGCAAGTCGGGGGCATTTTTATATTGCAATTAAGGTGAGTGATACGATTAATTCTAACAAATAAAATTTAAATTTGGAGCTTTATAGCTGGTTGCTTTGTGAAATTTCATATTAATGACCGATCGTGTATTGTGAAAAATTTAGCACAAGTATAAGTGTACAATTCTATATGGTAGCAGTTGTGAAATGACTTGATATTAAAAACGATTTATTTCCATTTTCATAAATACAAACCAAGGTGTGTTCCCGCTCGAGAACGGATCGTTTGGTTTAAGCTGTCTGTTTTGTTTTGTTCGTTTTCACCCAAGGAAAGTTTATACATCGAGAAAGATTGGAAAAGTGAAGAAATATTAGAAATAGTGATTTCCCATATGCTCTACATATAGAATAAGGTGTTGTTAGTCCAGTTAAAATTCACATTGGGTTGAATAAACACTCAGAAAGTAAAAATTATAAAAGAAAATTACCTTTCCATTTCAAATATGTTTTCTCTATATTAAAGTAACATGTTTTTACTGATGAGAAAAATTGATAATTGTGTTCGGTATTGGTTATTATCTTATATTACATTGGTGAGTTTTTTTTCTCTTTATTTCATCCATACATAACACAGGAGGCATCTCGTCTAATATCACAGAGGGTGGTTTTCATCATATCTCGTTCCACTTCGGTATCTTTTATCTGATACGCACTATCCAACGACTGTTTACCATCCTTCTGTCATCATCACTCGGTAAACATTGGTGGAGTGAACCAACAATATCCTACAACCAAACAAAACGGCTCTTTTCAGGGCCACCGGATCATTATCAAAGAGTTTAACGATGTAATTCTTCAAACATATCCAACATCAACAGATAGCCTAACGGAATCCTACGTCAACTATGCGGTCGTGTCTCGGACACAACCCTCCTGTGACTTTTTTTTTATCTCATTTATTTATTTATTAGACTCATTAGCATTTTAGCTGTAACAGAGCCGGGTTTTAATCGTGTACATGTACATATGTTTATGTTTCTATAAATTGTAAATTACACAGTCGTTAGTAGTAGCCATTTAGGCGTTAAGTTTTTTCTGTTCCATTACATTATGGTAAATTACACAGTAGTAGCCATTTAGGCGTAAGGGTATTCATTCTGTTCATCCATTGTTCAGCAGACCGGACAGCGGAGACAGTTGATATTGATCATTGTTGAGTTATTTATAGAACAGCAGCCCGATGTTTGTTGCAGAGCAGAGCAGTTGTATGGATGATTCGATCTTATTTCGACCGTGGATCAATTTCCATCGCTGATGATGGTTGCGTGGACGTAGTCATTCTATAACAACACAAAGATGGTCAATTGAGGGCCCTGAGTTTGAACTCACGATCGATCGCTTGGTAAGCGAACGCGTAACCAAGTGGCTACGAAGACCCCCTGGGGAACGATGTAAAAATATACAAATATACCCATTTATCAATATGCGGGAAGAGGACAAAGCCATAATCCGGCAGAGCAAATCTACGAGTTGGCTGTTGATGCCGAGAGAACGCATGTTCCTGAAAAGGAATGAGTGTCTCACACGATCGAAGGCATGATCTAAATCGAAAGAAACTACAGGGTGGGCCATTTAAAGTGGAAGGATTTGTTTTTGCAATAGCAAAGTAAAGAAGTGGAATTTTAAATTTTTTTTTTGAAATTCATTTATTTTGGTCCAAGGAGATTTGTTCTAACTACTTTTTGATTATGATATCTCGTAAATGATCGCCTCTGGCCTTGACCGCAAAATGTGCCCTGTTTTCGGCATTTTCCATCACTTTGCCCAATGTTTCGGCCGATATGGCAGCAATTTCTTGTCGGATATTGTCTTTCAGCGCAGCCAGAGTCCTTGGTTTACCAGTGTATACCTTGGATTTTAAATATCCACATAAAAAAAAAGTCAGGAGGCGTCAAATCAGGTGATCTCGGTGGCCAGTCATAATCGCCGTTTTTCGATATTAATCTTCCGGGGAACATTTCGCGCAATAATTTGGTCGTGGCAGCCGCTGTATGGCAAGTAGCGCCGTCTTGTTGGAACCAGTAATTGTCCAATTCATTATACGCCGGAGAGTGGTTCGAGCGATGCCTAACTCTTGCGAACGATGGCGACCTGATGTCGATGGAGTCTCTACAACACTGGCTCGAACGGCATCAATATTCTCGTCGAAACGTCTTGGTCGTTGTCTGGACAGATGACTGGCATTACCAACACTACCAGACCATATAAATTTGGCATATAATCGACGTATAATGTTGTCTCCAGGCGATGTTTTAACTTTATTTTTATTTTTTCACGCACGTTTAGTTAACACAATTGAGAAGTTATTTTAAATGTACAGCTGAACAATTTCAGCGCGTTGTTTAGGTGTGTTAAAATTGTACTGAAATGACGCTTCCAACGCGGTATGACATTTGTTAATCTGACATCTCTGTCAAAAGTTATGGGGTTGCCAGATGCTTCCACTTTAAATGGCCCACCCTGTAGCTTGCCGATTTGTTTACGTGTATTCAATAGCGCTATCCTGTCCTTTAGAGCCAGAGTGGCTTGGAAGATGTTTTTGTAGGCATTCGAGCATTTTTGAGAGTCGCTGAGAATTTGGTGAGTTCTCATTACATTCTCCAGGCGAGTTTTCAAAATACGAGAAAGTAGTTTGTAATCGAAGTTTAAGAGAGATATTGGTCTATACGATGCAACAGTGTCACCAGATCTCCGTTTCTTCACCAAAACGACAACACCTTCCACAAACTCCGACGGGAAGTTTGACGATAGTGCTTCGTTCAGGATGAGATTTAATTCTATGTGGATGACGTCGAATGCTCGGAGGTAAAATTCTTTTGGAATACCATCCGGTCCCGGCGATTTTTTGGAGGCGCCTGACTTGATTGCGGTCCATATATTGGCTGTTGTGATCTCATTCATACATGCCTCATTCGTTGTATCATTTTTGGGTACGATCTGAGCGCACTGAAAATTATCGGGTTGATCTGTTTCTTCAGCTGTCTCCGAGTACAGATCGGAGAAATATTGAAGCACGTGGTTTTGAATGTGTTGAGAATCATCAATTATTTCACCCTGATCACCATCAAGTCGTTCTATCGTCGTTCGTTTTCTTTTCCTTTCTCCAAGCTGAAACACCGAGAGAGGTTCTCCCGCTACAATTTGTTCGTGGATACGTACAAAAGCATGTGTGAAGCGGCGTTGCAGGGCAAGCATTTCTCCCTTGAGACGATTGATGGTTACTAGCATTCCAGGGTTCTGATAGTAACTATCGTATGCCCGTCGCAACTGCTGATATAACGTTTGTTGTGCGTTGTGAAACTCCTCGTATGATTGTTTCGATTTCCATCGAAAGAAGCTAGTTAATCTTGGCTTGCCATAATTCAGCCACCAGTGCATCCAATTGGCATAGTTACGCTTTTGCCGTGTCCAATACTGCCATCGTATCTGAAGTTCCGCTACATTTTCGCTAGTAATGAGATGAGGGCGAAGTGACCAGAATCCACGCCCTTGGGGTCGACCGAGGTTAGGTAAACATATGCGCGATGTCACAGCCATATGTTCGGTAAATGAACATACGTGCGTGTGTATATTGCGTAGTTGTTCGCATAGTCCCGCACTCACGTAGATGCGATCTATTCGAGAGGAAGAATTTGCCGTAATAAAGGTATGCCCGGTGTCTCTTATGCGAAGCTTAAGCCACACGTCATGCAATTGCAGCTGTTGCACTGTAGCCTGGAGAGAGGGACTTATGTTGTATCCAGTCGCGTCGCACTGTCGCAGTACGCAATTAAAATCGCCTGCAAGAATAACATGTTCTGTATGATGACGAAGGTAATAAGCGATCGTGTTGTTAAAAAAACGTTCTCTCTGAGTACGAAGAGCTGTCCCGGATGGAGCGTAGACACAACAAAGCGTAGTATTTTGTACACGCAAAGCGACCAAGCGACCGTCCAAACTTCTCTCTACATGCGAGAATTGGATGTGATCTTTCAATGCGATACCGGTGCCTCTCCTAGATTGATCAACATTTGCTACGACATTGAAACCGGGAAGGGTGAACTGCTCATTTTCTAGTTCTTGGATCGATTGCCCGAAGTAACCAGACGAAGGAAAGTCGCGTCTAAGTTTCGTTATCGGTTACCGCGTGATTGTTGTTTTTTTTGCCGCTGAAGAGTTCATTTCGCTATCTGGATAGTGAGCGGAGTACCCTGAATGAAAGCGGATAGAGGCTTTCATCATCGGAAAACCAAGGATTGGTTTTTATTTTGTCGCTGCTTCGCCGAATCATCGTGCCAACAGTACCAGTGCGGGTAAGCTTTTACCGACGACTGTGTGTAGTGGTGTCGTAAGCACATTCTCACCACCAACGAGCTTTCAGCGCGCTCCCGCTCATCAGCACTGGAGTGCGTTCATAGGTGAATAAGATTAAATATACTCAGAGAAAATATTTATTAATTATAAGTTTTTTTTTTGTTTTTGTGAATTATTTTATTGTGAAATATTGTTTAAAAAACAAAAAATACTTAGAATATAAGTGCAAATTTTAAAATGGCAGAGAGTGGGGGACCTTCGGATATGGAGGTCTCTGACTCCAGTTCCCTCCTAAGTGATAAAAAAAAGTCACTCAAACGCGTACCAAATACGGAAGATACTTCTTCTGGGGACGAGCCTCGTTCGACCTCGTCTTCTCCCTCTGTTCTCCTCGCTTCTTCTCAACCTTCACCTTCCCACCCTACTGTCCCTGATCCCTCTCAATCCCCGTCCTCGTCTTCCTCCCCTGTTATTCCCACCCCGCGTGTGAAGGTCTATCCAGAAGATGCGCCCGGAACTGGTCCCTGGGTTGTTTTCTTCAGGCCTAAGCCTAATGGAAAAGCGTTGAGAGTCATGCAGATCGCGAAAGATCTGGCAAGGTATACTTCCGTTTCGGAAATTACGAAGGTTAGACCAAACAAATTACGAGTTGTCGTGACTGACCGGAAAGACGCAAACAAGATTGTTGTCGATCACCATTTTACAATTGAGTATCGGGTTTACATTCCCTCTCACATAGTCGAAATTGAAGGTGTGATAACTTGATGTGCGAATACATTACGAGTGAAGGTACTGGCCGTTTTAAAAAACTGCCCTCGACGACTGTTACGATCTTGGGTTGCCGCCAGCTCGGAACAGTCTCCCATGAAGGAAATGACACTAAATTTACGCCGTCCAACTCGTTTCGAGTCACCTTCGCTGGTTCAGCTTTACCTGACTACGTGATGGTAGATAAATTGAGGTTAGCCGTGCGACTTTTTATTCCAAAGCCAATGACTTGTCTAAAGTGCAAGTCAGTTGGTCACACGGCTGCTTATTGTGCCAATAAAGAACGATGTGCCACTTGCGGAGAACAACATGAGGGGAAATCCTGCAGTGCGGCTGAGCATAAGTGTCCATATTGCGGGGGATCCCCACACGTGCTCTCAGCTTGTGAAACATACAAGACTCGCTGGGAGAAACAGAAGCGCTCTTTGAGGGAACGCTCTAAACGCACTTTCGCAGAAATTTTGAAGGGCGCTTCTCCACTGGCTCAAGAACAACAACCAATCAATACACACAATGTCTTCGCTACGTTGCCAGTTGACGAAATGGAAGCGGATACAACTAACGGGGGCACGCCGTTTATTTCTCAAGGGAATCCCCGGCGCAAAAATGTGACCACTCCCAAAGTTCAAGGACAAGTCCCTCCGGTGATACCCCCTGTTAGCTTGCCCAAAAAATCGAGTGCAGCGGATAAGCAAAATCAGGTCCCTCCTGGCCTTCGTGGTAATAGTTCACCTTCGAACAATCCAGCACTCAAGGGGACATCAAAAACCCCAACTGTCCCTGTTTTTCCGTCCAGTTCAACTTCCCAATCGGGATTTATAAAGTTGTCTGACCTTGTGGATCAAATCTTCACGTGTTTTAATGTTTCCGACTCCATCAGAACCATTGTCACCGCAATGCTTCCAGTACTAAAGACAATTTTGCAGCAATTGATGCAAACATGGCCCCTCCTTGCAATGATTATCTCTCTTGATGTCTAATTTAAATAGAGAGGTCGGAGATATCACTGTTTTACAGTGGAATTGTCGTAGTCTTATCCCTAAATTGGATACATTCAAATTTCTAATTCATAAACTCAATTGTGATGTTTTTGCTCTGTCCGAAACCTGGCTCTCTTCTCAAAATGATCTCTCTTTCCACGATTTTAATATAATACGCTTGGACCGCGATGACAGATACGGAGGGGTACTATTGGGGATCAATAAGTGTCACTCATTTTTTAGAATTGACCTTCCACCTATTGGAGGGATCGAAGCTGTTGCTTGTCATGCAAACATCAGAGGAAAAGACCTCTGTATTGTCAGCTTGTATTGGCCTCCGAGAGCTGCGGTTAGCCGCAAGCAACTTGTTGACATGTGCTCACTCCTTCCTGAGCCACGATTAATCTTGGGAGACTTCAACTCTCACGGAACTGCCTGGGGGGAACAGAACGACGACAATCGTTCATCGTTGATATATGACCTTTGTAACAGCTTCAATATGACCGTTTTGAACACTGGGGAAACAACACGTGTACCTAAACCTCCTGCTAACCCAAGTGCTCTTGACCTCTCGCTTTGCTCGAATTCACTATCGTTAGATTGCAAGTGGAATGTAATCCAGGACCCCAACGGTAGTGATCACTTGCCAATCAAAATTTCCATCACCATTGGTTCGAATTCTTCTGAATCTATAAACATGGCATATGACCTCACAAGACACATTGACTGGAAAAAATATGCGGACGCGATTGCTCTAGCCATCAATTCCAGAGATGGTTTACCTCCATTGGAGGAGTATAACTTCCTTTCTCGTTTGATATATGACAGCGCGGTTCGCGCTCAAACGAAACCCATCCCAGGTTCCACCATTTCCCGAAGGCCTCCCAATCTATGGTGGGATAGCCAATGTTCCAAGCTTTATGTAGAAAAATCGAATGCATTTAAAGCTTTTCGGAAACGTGGAACCCCTGAAAATTTTCAAACGTATTTAGCCCTTGAAGATCAATTTAAAAACTTAATCAAAGGGAAAAAAACGTGCTTATTGGCGAAATTTCGTGGGAGGTTTGTCACGAGAAACGTCAATGAAAAAATTATGGAAAGTGGCTCGAAACATGAGAAATCGCTCTTCAACAAATGAAAGCGAAGAATATTCACATCGATGGATTTTTAATTTTGCACGGAAGGTTTGTCCCGATTCCGCTCCCGTGCAGAAAATTGTTCGAGATATACCACAAGATAGGTGCGATCTTGATTCCGAGTTTTCGATGGTAGAATTCTCTCTTGCTCTCCCTTCATGTAACAATTCTGCTCCGGGATCGGATCGAATTAAGTTCAACTTGTTGAAAAACCTCCCTGATGTGGCGAAACATCGCTTGTTGAATTTATTCAATCGGTTTCTGGAACATAATATTGTTCCAGATGATTGGAGACAAGTACGAGTTATAGCTATTCAAAAACCCGGAAAACCCGCGTCCGACTTCAATTCGTACCGCCCAATAGCAATGCTGTCTTGTATACGGAAATTGTTGGAGAAAATGATCTTGTTTCGCCTTGATCGATGGGTTGAAACGAATGGCCTACTCTCAGATACACAGTATGGGTTCCGCAGGGGCAAGGGGACGAATGATTGTCTTGCGTTGCTTTCTTCAGAAATTCAAATGGCTTACGCCGAAAAAAAACAAATGGCTTCAGTATTCTTGGACATAAAGGGGGCCTTCGATTCTGTTTCAATAGAGGTTTTGTCGGACAAATTACACTCTCGGGGTCTGCCGCCTCTATTGAATAATATGTTATACAACTTGCTTTGTGAGAAACATTTGAACCTTTCTCACGTAGATTCGGCAGTAAGTCGGGTCTCTTACATGGGCCTCCCCCAGGGCTCATGTTTAAGCCCCCTTTTGTACAACTTCTACGTAAGCGACATTGACAATTGTCTTACACAAAATTGCAGCCTAAGACAACTTGCAGATGATGGAGTGGTGTCTGTCGTAGGATCAAACGAATCCGACCTGCAAGAACCCTTACAAGATACATTGAACAATTTTTCAACCTGGGCCATTGGGCTAGGGATCGAATTCTCCACGGAGAAAACAGAGATGGTGGTTTTCTCTAGGAAGCATAAACCAGCAAAACCAAAGCTTCAACTTTTGGGTAAACCGATCACTCATGCTATGTCATTCAAGTATCTTGGGGTCTGGTTCGACTCCAAATGCACTTGGGGGGCCCATATTAGGTATCTGAGTAAAAAATGCCAACAAAGAATAAACTTTCTCCGTACAATTACCGGCACATGGTGGGGAGCCCATCCAGAAGATCTTATAATGTTGTATAGAACAACTATTCTCTCAGTGATGGAGTACGGCAGTTTCTGTTTTCAATCAGCTGCCAAAACACACCTCATTAAACTCGAGCGAATTCAGTATCTTTGTCTCCGTATCGCGTTGGGATGTATGCCCTCAACGCATACCATGAGTCTCGAGGTTTTGGCAGGCGTACTCCCACTAAAAGATCGCTTCAATTTATTATCTCTTCGGTTCCTCATCCGGTGTAAGGTTATGAACCCATTGGTGATCGGAAATTTTGAACAGCTGATCGAGCTAAATTTTCAATCTGGGTTCATGAGTCCATATCATGAATTCATCTCCATGCAGGTTGATCCTTCTTCGTATACTCCCAACCGTGTTTGTTTTCCTGACTACATCAATTCCTCTGTACATTTTGATCTGTTCATGAAGGAGAAAATCCATGGAATTCCAGATTATCATCGATCGGGGATCATTCCTACGATCTTCAATGCAAAGTATGGGCGTGTCAATTGTGATAATATGTACTTTACTGATGGGTCCTCTATGAATGATTCCACAGGATTTGGAGTGTTCAACGAATGTTTTAGCACCTCACACAGTCTTCAGAATCCTTGCTCGGTATATATTGCTGAATTGGCAGCGATATACTAGGCGCTGGACAGCGTCGCCTCACGACCTGTTGAACACTATTACATTGTAACGGATAGTCTTAGCTCTGTCGAAGCTATCCGTTTAGTGAGGCCGGAAAAGCACTCGCCGTACTTCCTTGAGAGAATACGAGAAATTTTGAGTGCTTTATCCAGACGCTGTTATGTCATTACCTTTATCTGGGTCCCTTCACATTGCTCAATTCCGGGTAATGAGAGGGCTGACTCATTAGCAAAGGTAGGTGCAATTGAAGGCGATATTTATCAGTGTCAAATCGCCTTCAATGAATTTTATTCTTTAGTCCGCAAAAATACCATAGTTAACTGGCAACGCAAATGGAACGAAGATGAATTGGGCCGGTGGCTCCACTCGATTATCCCTAAGGTTAGCCTCAAACCGTGGTTCAAAAGTCTGGACTTGAGTCGGGACTTTATTCGCACCTTCTCCCGACTCATGTCCAATCACTGTTCGTTAGATGCGCTACTCTTTCGTATTAATCTTACCGACAACAATCTTTGTGTTTGTGGCCAAGGTTACCACGACATCGAGCACGTTGTTTGGTCGTGCGAGCTGTATCTTGTCGCCAGATCGAATTTAGTAGTCACCCTTCGGGCCCGAGGAAGGCAGCCCATGATGCCGGTGAGAGACGTGTTGGCTCGGTTAGACCTTGATTACATGTCCCAAATATATGTATTCCTTAAAGCTATCGATCTTCGTGTGTGATTGTCCTTATACCCTTAGTTTTTCCTTTTCCTTTTCCTTTGTGAGAGATCGGATCCCTTCTTAAGAATAAGGTGAAATGTAAATACATATTAGATTTAAGATAGGTTTAAGAATTGAGTGTGATGAGTGTGATTGAGTGGGTGAGTGTGATCATTGTCAATATATCCTCATATCCCCACCTTTTCCTGAAGAAAATATGTCACCCTTCTAAACTCGAGTCGACCGCGAGTAATCGGTTTCCTACATTATTAACATTAGAATTAAGGAAAAATGTATATATACTAGTAACAATACAGTAAGGAGTTCGGCTCCTTTAAACCTATGTAACTAGGCCTGTAAAAATAAACGATTTAAATAATAAAATAATAGTTCTTGGATGAACATGATGTCGAGATCCATTGTTCGGATAAATGTTCCAAGCGCGTTAATTTTGTTTGTATTCGTGATGGTGTTCACGTTTATAGTCGCAATGTTATAACTGGTGAAGAGGATAGTTATTCTTAGATGTCATTGTCATGCAAGTCGTCGCCTTCGTCGCAACGCATTTTCTTGCTACTGCGTGTCGAGTGTCGACTACCCGTAGATGAGTCAGTCTCATTGCCAGTTGTTCTTCTCTGAAAGGCTTGAAAAGCTCTTCGTTGGACTTTGGTCCATGATTCGTATTCGTGTTCTTCATGGGGTACGCTGGCTGGTAAAGCGAAGTCATTGGACTCGATATGATGAGCCGAATTGGCAGGAGGCGGCACTGTTCTGTTTGTGGATGTTTCTATATTTGTCGGTGTTGATGTCTCGATTTCTGCTGCGGGTACTGATGCACTGGTCTTCGCAGCTTGCAATCTCGAAGCCAAAGGATTCGTACGCGCGAGCTTCGCGTTTTTTGTTACATCTGCATACGAGAAATTGTTTGTGGCCAATTTTTGAACCAGTAATTTTTTGTTTTTCACACACGACACTCCGTTGTGAATAAATTCACCGCAATGTCGGCAAGTTTGTTGCTGGCCGTAATATGACACAAGTGTTGTTTCGCCATCAATAGTAACGTAGGATGCTATATTTTTCTTTATAGTCATCCGTACGATACGAACACCGGTCGGTAGTCCAGGAAAAAAGTGTTTCTCATCCCATACCTCCTCTCGAATGGAAAGAACCTCTCCGTATACGTTGAGAAACTTTTCGATCTTCAGATTGGTAACATCTTCGGAAAGATTGAAGATTTTAACTTCCACTGCTCCATCCTCCATCATTAGTCGAAGTGTGTACGATTTGCCGTCCACTACTATCTCGTGTGTGTTGTCGTTCTCTTTCACGATTTTGAGTGCCACTTCGAGAGAAGTGGTTTTTACAAAAGCGACTCCGAGGTTGCGGCTATATTGATTCCGCTTTACCTCTTCTCGCTTCATGCCAAGTGTAACACCTACAAAACGGTGAACCTCTTCGGACGATGGCTTTATCGGCACATTCGCATAGTCGATGCGAAATGTGTTTTCGCGGCGTTTTATCGCGGACATCGGCTCGCGATAGCACACGAAACTTTAAAACTTGAAAGAATAGCCGGCGAAGGAGTTCCTTAGTCAATATCAGTAACAAGAAATGCGTCTGGTTGACTCGGAAGTTGAGCGCTAACTAGAAATCACCATCTTTGAATGAAAACAATCGAATTCACAAGTAGATGTTGCATTTATCATTGCTTGAGTTTACTGTCATCATATTGGTCCATTCATAATTTAGGCTTTGTTCAGAATATTGCCTTTTCTTGGGCATTTTAAAAGTGTTACCCTCAACACACTCAACACAGAGAAACTTTATTTCTGCTATGCGCGAAGGACACAATAAACAAACTGCAGCGCGCCAAGCAGTTGCCATAGAAACCATGTGCACAAAACAACATTATTGAATTGGACAACTTATGATCAGTATTGAGTTAATCAAAATGCGTTAATTTAATGGTTTACCTAATTCTACGAAAATATTTGGTTTTTTTTTGTTTTTTTTTCTATGTCTGTAATAAATTGTATATGAGTATGACAAAAGTCGTATAAGGTGCGTTGACAATTCATGAATATATTCGCTATTATACCCAGCAAACATTAAATCGTATAATTTTGCACGTGCCAAGTCTTACAAGAAATCCGAATAAATCATAATCGCATATAATATCAATCAAAGTATGTATCGTGCATATTTGAAATCGCATAAAATGTAAAAACTCGATTTTATATACCATTATTAAATTAAATCGCAATTCGGTATAATAAACATCAATTTTATGATGTACTTTGTCGTAAAATATATTTAATCCGCATCATATGCGTATATTACGCTGATGCAGTTTGTGTGTCGTATAAGCGTGTAATTTAAATCGATTCAGTACTGTAATAAATCGTGTTGCATGCTGAAGAAAATCATGAAACAGTAAATCATATTAGATCCTAATAAAGAACATATTACATCAATGAAATGCTTCAACATTGATAAGTTTCGTTTCATAACAGCAATGCCTGAACACATACGGAAAAATAAAATAATTAAATTTAAAAAAACTGGCTCTTATAGTCGATTACTCACAAAACATCGCAACCGCTTGAGAGAAGCTAAGCGGATCGAAAAAAATATGAGCGACCCAGCAAACATTAAGTCGTATGAATAGCTTTAATTGGAGGCGATATACATACAACCAAGACACATTTGGATGATATATAATGCATATAATTAGCATATACACGCAAAAGTGGAGGCGATATACAGGGTGGACCATTTAAAGTGGAAGCATCTGGCAACCCCATAACTTTTGACAGAGATGTCAGATTAACAAATGTCATACCGCGTTGGAAGCGTCATTTCAGTACAATTTTAACCATGGAACAATACACACCTAAACAACGCGCTGAAATTGTTCAGCTGTACATTCAAAATAACTTCTCAATTGTGTTAACTAAGCGTGGAAAAATAAAAATAAAGTTAAAACATCGCCTGGAGACAACACTATACGTCGATTATATGCCAAATTTATATCGTCTGGTAGTGTTGGTAATGCCAGTCATCTATCCAGACAACGACCAAGACGTTTCGACGAGAATATTGATGCCGTTCGAGCCAGTGTTGTAGAGACTCCATCGACATCAGGTCGCCATCGTTCGCAAGAGTTAGGCATCGCTCGAACCACTCTCCGGCGTATAATGAATTGAACAATTACTGGTTCCAACAAGACGGCGCTACTTGCCATACAGCGGCTGCCACGACCAAATTATTGCGCGAAATGTTCCCCGGAAGATTAATATCGAAAAACGGCGATTGTGACTGGCCACCGAGATCACCTGATTTGACGCCTCCTGACTTTTTTTTTATGTGGATATTTAAAATCCAAGGTATACACTGGTAAACCAAGGACTCTGGCTGCGCTGTAAGACAATATCCGACAAGAAATTGCTGCCATATCGGCCGAAACATTGGGCAAAGTGATGGAAAATGCCGAAAACAGGGCACATTTTGCGGTCAAGGCCAGAGGCGGTCATTTACGAGATATCATAATCAAAAAGTAGTTAGAACAAATCTCCTTGGACCAAAATAAATGAATTTCAAAAAAAAAAAATTAAAATTCCACTTCTTTACTTTGCTATTGCAAAAACAAATCCTTCCACTTTAAATGGCCCACCCTGTACGTATATTTCATGTTTCGTACGCATATAAAGTCGTATATAACGATATACGATGCTTTTCGGACTGATATGTGATTTGATTCAACAATGTTACCACTCAATTCATCGAATACATGGAAAATCGTGTTTTTGCATTTTATGCGATTTTAGATATATAAGATCGATATTTTGATTGATATTTTATGCGATTGTGATTTAATGCGAATTTATATGTAACTTATCATGTGCAAAGTTATACGATTTAATGTTTGCTGGGGAAGCTCATAATCAATTAACAGATGAAAATGGAATGTTGAATGAATCGCCAAAACAAAACAATTTGGATTTTGATTTGATGGCAGGAATAGAGCAATTCAATGACTTCATTGATGAATGGTAATTTATTTTTAATTTTTAATGATTTCATAAAACGAGTTTAACTTCAATCTATTGCAGGAAATCATAGATTTTTTATGGATTTACAAAAATGGACTTCTGAATATCAGCACTCGAAATTGCTGATTTTCGATGAAAGTAACAACGGCAAACATACCTTCTAGTGAAACATGCAGCAATACGAAGTGAACCACGCCATTGAACGTTAATCATAGATATATCCCAGCAAACATTAAATCGTATGAATAGCTATAATTGGAGGCGATATACATACAACCAAGGCACATTTGTATGATATATGATGCAGATAACTAGCATATACACACAAAAGTGGAGGCGATATACGTATATGCCATATTTTGTACGCATATAAAGCCGTATATAACGATATGCGATGCTTTTTGGACTGATATGCGATTTGATACGACAACGTTACCACTCAATCCATCGATGACATGGAAAATCGTGTTTTTGCATTTTATGCGATTTTAGATATATATGATCGATATTTTGATTGATATTTTATGCGATTGTGATTTGATACGAAATTATATGTAACTTATCATGTGCAAAGTTATACGATTTAATGTTTGCTGGGATACCACATCGAATTTGGCACATTGCATCGCATCGCTTTGCAAGGTTGCCAGATTGATTTATTATATTTATTATAATAGTAATCAGAATTTAGTTGGATATAAAACAAATTGTTTAGTGAAAATTGTAATAAACATAATTTAAAATTGAGATAGTTTCATTGATATTCATTTATTTTTTACTAGCTAACCCGGCAAACTTCGTCCCGCCCATTTACTTGATTAATTCTCGAGTAATGCAAAAATTTGTGTTTTATTTGTATGGCAGCCACCCCTAAGAGAGGGGGGAGGGGTATCTAACCACCATAGAAACATTCATTGCACCCTAAAGTTTCCATATGCCTAATTTGGTTTAATTTGCTTGATTAATTCTCGGGTAATGCAAAAATGTGTATTTCATTTGTACGGCAGCCTCCTCTAAGAGAGGGGGAAGGAGTATCTTAACGCCATAGAAACATTTATTGCATCCTAAAACCTCCACATGCCAAATTTGGTTTCATTTGCTTGATTAATTCTCGAGTAATGCAGAAATTTGTGTTTCATTTGTATGGCAGCCCCCCCTTTGAGTGGGGGAAGGACTGTCTAACCATCATAGAAACATTTATTGCATCCTAAAACTTTCACATGCCAATTTTGGTTTCGTTTGATTGATTAATTTCCGAGTAATGCAGAAATTTGTGTTTCATTTGTATGGCAGCCCCCCCCTTTGAGTGGGGGAAGGACTGTCTAACCATCATAGAAACATTTATTGCACCCTAAAACTTTCACATGCCAACTTTGGTTTCGTTTGCTTGGTTAATTTCCGAGTAATGCAGAAATTTGTGTTTCATTTGTATGGCAGCCCCCCCTTAGAGAGGGGGGAGGGGTCTCAAAATATCACGAAAACCTTCCCCGGCCCCAAAAACCCCTACATACCAATTTTCATGTCGATCGGTTCAGTAGTTTCCGAGTCTATAAGAATCAGACAGACGGACAGAGATCACTCCATTTATATATATATATATAGATAGATAGATTATTCCAGTTCAATGATATTATATATTTGGTTTCTATGATAATGAAATCAAAGATCCTATTCTTTCATAATAAAATCGGCAACACGGAATGACTGATCCTACCGCATAGAATGTATTAGGTTAAATAATATCGAATCATATGTATGAGATTTAACTGCTGTTGAATTAAATTTCAGATAGCCGCGCGATAGGTAAAAATGGTGATTCGTGAGTCTATAATATACATTTCACGAAAATATTTTGCGCCATTTTTTTTTCTATGTCTGTAATAAATCGTATATGAGTATGGCAAAAGTCGTATTGGGTGCTTTGACAATTCATAAATATATTAGATCGCAATTCAATTTTTTCGCTATTATAGCCGGTCAAAGTTGCATATTCATCCAAACTAATTCGGTAAGCATTTGCCATGTATGTATATGGCCTCCACTTTTGCATGCATATGCTAGTTAGGCGCATTATATGCCAACCAAAATCTAGGGCATATGATGTTTTATATACGCTTGTTATGCGATTTAATGTTTGCTGGGATATGATGTCGCTTAGTTACTTTACGATAGTGTACACCATAGAACCGATGTTTGTTATACTCAATTACGACCTAATTTGTCGAGATGAATAAAATAAAAAAAATTTACATTTTATACGATTTTAGATCTACACGACGTCTGCTTTGATCGACAAAATATACGATTGTGATTCGATCCTAACAAATATATGACTTACAATATGCCATGTTATACGATTTAATGTTTGCCGGGAACTTTCAAAAGGGTAATTCATCGAGAACGAAGGCGATTTGTTCGAATGAAATTTGGAATTTGTTTGGAAGAACATAATCAAACAGAGCTTACCTAAAATGATTTCAGTAGCGTGATTATTTAGTCCAAGAATAGCGCAGAATGACAAATGGTATGTCTTATAAAAAAAAACTAAGTTAATAGACATAAAGAACAAATTTCGGTCAATTGGATCTCAGGATCTCTTTGGAGAAGACCCATACCCGCAGGTGCCTTCAGGTGCTTCGAAAACCCGTGTAAAGACTCCGAGGAAGGCCCATTTCAAAATCGGATTCGATGGGAACGGGATTCCCTTCTTTTCAACTCAATTATGGAGATGCGTAATTCAATCCCCAGCGTAAAATACACCACCATCATCATCGTCATCATCACCATCATCTTCGTCGTCGCCGTCATCAAACAACCTCAACATGGATATCAAAAGCTCGATGAACAAGCATATTTCCATTGATTAAGTTTGAAAACCCGGAGGGATGGCGGAAAAACGAGCCTATTGACGAGATAATGTAAACGACGAACATCGTTCGTTTCGCATTTTCCTGAGCTCTCTTTTTTTTTTACCGAGTTGAAATTGTGATATTCGTCGGTGATAAAACCATTATCAGACGTTATTGTTTTCCCCCTGGCGAGCAGCCGAGACTGTCTGGTGTGCGGGTGTGTTCGATTCCCTCCGGTGTGGAGCTACTTTGGATGGTTTGGTTTGCGGTTTTGGCCGAGCTTTCCATAAATAAACTTGTGGTTGACAGGGAGAGACACCCCCCGAGAGAGAGAGACTGAGAGAGTGGTACATTGAGGCACAAAGATCATAAAGTCATTCATTGCGTGTGTCCTTTATTTCCTCGGGGGGTTCTGTGCGCAGGTGGTAAACGGACGGGGAGGTCCGTTTCGTTTGCTTTGCTCCGGAGGGTGATTTAGAAACTACAACGATTGGTTATAATCGTTATTATTATTATTGTTCCATTTGTTTCTGGGACGGGACTTCTCAGGTTTCTTTGTTCCGACGACGACGACGACGACGAGATTATGGTTACACAGTGTCTTCACTTTGGTCGGTTTTGTGATGGGGCAGAAGTTAATTAATAACTTCAAATCGTCAACCTCATCGTCTTGGACGGGAGGACCGAGAAATGGAGCCGTAATAACACCGTTTATGGACTTTTACACCGAACGGGCCCGACAGTTTCTCCGTCGTCCGGCTGTGAATAATAGATGATAGGAGACGAGATTTTACGATTTGCCTGCTGCTGCTACTGTTGTTGTATAGGCTGTTTCGGGGCTTCTGGGAGGGCAATTTATAAATTATTCTATCAACATTATGTTCCTCGTGATGAGCGGATGGTTCTTATCGACGATTTGCACATAAACGTGTGGCCGGCAGCCCGGAATGAGTGTCGATTACATCATTTTTTTTGGAGGGGACAACTCTTCAACGTTCGGGTTGATCTCCGTTTGAGCCTCACTCGAAGGCTCCTATCCTCAAGCAGGGTCGAGGAGCACATAATGGACGAGAAACCGGATGCCACATCTCCACGGTACAATCCGTTGTAGAATACACTCACATTTCTGGGAGACTGTTAAATTCTACCTGCCATCTGTCACGTGAGCTCTCGATGATTCCAATTTGTAACTGGATGTGTTTGTATTGGTGATAACAATGTGGTGTAAGCGTGCAGGTGCAAACAAACGTTTTCACATTTTGCAATGCTCATTTTAAGAAGGATCACTTATCTGTTTCATCGTTTTAGAATTTGAAGCATTTCACTATTGGAAAAAAATGAACTAGAGAAAAATCTTGTTGCATTTGTTGTCATAAATAAAGCCGTATGAAATTATTTGGACCAGATTTGCACCGAATGGATTCCACGTGAATCGAAATCAAACGTTTCTTTACAGACAATTCGTCAAGTGTTGGTCAAAAATCGTAGCAAAATGTCTGAAAAAGGTTCTCCCTCCTCTTGCTCTTCCTTTCTTCCTTTCTTCCTTTCTTCCTTTCTTCCTTTCTTCCTTTCTTCCTTTCTTCCTTTCTTCCTTTCTTCCTTTCTTCCTTTCTTCCTTTCTTCCTTTCTTCCTTTCTTCCTTTCTTCCTTTCTTCCTTTCTTCCTTTCTTCCTTTCTTCCTTTCTTCTTTTCTTCTTTTCCTCTTATCTCCTTCCTCCTCTTACTTAATCAAGCGTTACGCCGGAGACCGAGATTTTGAGCATTAATAGCTCCTAAACAACTGAACGAAATGGTATGACGAACACTTCATTCGAAAGATAAAATGTCTACGCGTTATATACTTGCTACTTTTTGATTCAAAAACTTGTTTCAATCACCTTAAAATTGTTCTCGAAACAGGCTATTAAAATCACCAATCGGTATATAAGCGAGCGCCGCTCGGAAATCCACTCAGTTCTAATTGAACAGCGATTGGAGCATGTTGTCGCTGTTGTGGTGAAGCTCTTCGTTTATCATGAAAGCGCGGATGAACGGTGTCACCAAGAGCCTGTTTGTGCACCTTAGGCCAAGGCCTGAAGGGAATCCATCAGGAGAAGAGTGATGCCACAAACGGTTCCCAGGGAAGACATCGCTACACACACACATACACGCGCGGAATTCTTTCCGTTTGGATGCCATTCAGCATCGAGAAAGTTCCGGAAAGATCTAATCATTTCTGGAAAATAATCTGCCAGTTCCTCTGGGAATTTAAAAATACATTCATATGAAAGAGTTTATTTTAATGTATTCTAACCATATAACACAGCGATCAAATTCATTTGATTTTGTAATTTTTCAACCAAGTGTAATTAGCAGGAAAGCTTCTGAAGATTATTCTTCCCCATCAGTAGGATATTTCCGTATCCAATATTGTATGCGCACGCAATCGATTATTGCTCAGTCGCCGAAAGTTTCGAGCTCAGAGAGTTCATTCCCTTCTAGTTTGCCTTCCAAATTGCCAGCGTAAACCAAACCTTCTCTCGATTCAATCACACACAAAAATCATACTTAACACTCCTATACTCGCGCATTGGTCTGTCAAACCGAGAAATCAATAATTCATTCATTTCTCAGGAAATATCAATACTACGACTTTGCGATTCTCTCTAGCTTCGTTATTCGTCGTTCGTCATCGTTTAGCGTATCGCATGTGTTGGTACAAAGGGGACGTGTGCCACATTTTCACACTTTCGGTCTGACACACCGACGCGAGTATAGGAGTAACTTTTTTGGACAAGTGCCTTTTTTCATATTCTAGAATATTGTTGAATGAAATGTATAAATTAATGTTAGTGGCGTGGAATATTTATTGCATATAATGCATAAGATCATTACCGGACTATTCAAATTTGATTTCAGTCCCTTTTGTAACTGGATTGAACGGATCCATATATTAACTATTCGTCGATATATTCGTCGTTAGATTCATACGTTCAAAAGCAAAAAATAAATGTTTGACTTTCGTATAGTTATTCGCTAAATATAATGGTCATACATATACACACTTGTGAAAGAATTTCACTTGTGGAATAATTGTAAACAGTAAACTATAAACTAATCGGTGGCTTATACTAATTTTTAAACAGTTACAGTTTCGGGGATATTTTTTTTATAATGGACAATATCGACAAGAAACAAGAAAAAGAAAAGGAAGTTCCTAGAAACCCTTTTACATCATCTTTTCATGTCCCATCTAAAAAAGGGATTAATTCTTAGTTTACCAAGAATACAGAGACGAAAATATTAGAAATATGCAAACTTTATATCCCAGAACCTTTATCATCTGGTAATTATCTAGAAGGTTGTTATACGTTCATCTCTTTGATAAAAGACCCGAAAAATACGCAACAACTGCATGAAATGTAAAAAATATGTTTGTTTCGAGCATGCAGTTATGCCATGTTCTGATTCTTACTCCAATGAAACCACAATCGATTAATACGTTTTTATATTGTTTTATAGCTCTTTGTACTTCCATGAATTATATTCAGTTGCTTACTTTTAATCTATAACAGTGAAAAATTCGAATTCCGTTATTTGTGTTGAAGTATCAAAAATTACTCTGTTTTGAAGAGGCTGAATTAGATGACTATTAAAACATTATAAAGATGAAGAAAACATATTTTTTGCAGTTTTTTCATCCAATCATACCCTCTCCTTTGAATAAATGCCAATAAAGCCTGAAAAATACACATTGGCAACATTACAGAGAAGTTCAATTTTCGGTCTGTGACACCGTGCGCGAGTATACGTGTTATGATTTTGCACGCGAGTACAGGAGGGTTAAGCGATACTCTGGTGGTGATACGCATTCATTTTTCGTGAGGACATCGACAAGACAACATCGTTGCCTAACGTGCTGGAGGAGGTGGACGGCGAAGTATCGACACATACACGCGCAGAATTCTGTCCGTTTGGATGTTCCGGAATGATCTAATCATTGTTGGAAAATAATCTGCCAGTTCCTCTGGGAATTAAAAAATACATTCATGTGAAAGAGCTTATTTTAATGTTTTCTATCCATGTAACACTGTGACCAAATATTTTTCAATCAAGTGCTATTAACATGTGGTTATCGAGTTAGTATTAACCACTGGTGGGCTTCCAGTATCGAGGAAAATGTGGAAATACCTAATCGTTGCTGGAAAATAATCTGCCAGTTCCCTTTGGAATTGAAAATTACATTCAAGCGAAAGAGTTTATTTTAATGTTTTCTATCCATAAAATATTCATATAATACATTTGGTTTTGTGATTTGTCAAACAAGGTTTTTCGTATCCTATATTGGATGCATAAAACCTTGTGCCTCCAACGTGAGCGTTACGTTTTCGAAGTCCCCCAAATATTTATTTATTCATTCATTCAGAATGGATTTTGATTCAACTTTAAACAAATGATCTCTAAATCAACGATAGTCCTACGTGAGCCTTGCGGTTATACCATAGATCAAACCCACTTCCTGTTTTTATCCCATTTATTTATTTCAGGCTCATTAGCATTTTAGCTGTAACAGAGCCGAATTTTAATCGTGTACATGTCACATGGTTATCATATCTATAATTATAGCACATTACATTACACAGTTGCCATTCGCCAGTATTCCTTCTATACCATTGCATATGGTACATTTACACAGTAGCCATTTAGGCGTAAGAGTATTCTGTATTGTATTTTTCTTCCATTATCTAGTTAGACCACCGGACAGCGGAGAAAGTTGATTGATCATTGTTGAGCTATTATAGCAGCCCGATGTGTCTTGCAGAGCAGAGCAGTTGTATGGATGAATCGATCTAATTTCGACCGTGGATTGATCTCCATCGCTGATGATTGTTGCGTGGACGTAGCTATTCTGTAACAACACAAAGATGGTCAATGAGGGCCCGGAGTTTTGAACTCACGATCGATCGCTTACTAAGCGAACGCGCAACCAATGTGGCTACGGAGACCCCCAACGTAACAGTTTGATTGATAGATGAATAGATGAGCACTCCGGCGATGAATAGCAGGATGGCGGGTATGCAGCAGATGATTTGTTCGGAGTCAATATTGTGTCATATGACTTTTCCGCTCATATCACTCGTGAATCAACAAAACTCCACTTTCACCATAAAAGGAACTTCTCAGCTAAAGTTTCAAACGAAACTACGTGTTGAGTAGATAAGAACGAATCAGGATTTTAGTGGTAGAAACACAGCGCTATCACTTCACTCGCTATTCGCGATCATCCCTTCAGAAACTTCCAAATAGATGTTCCAAATATATCACAACATGACCTCATTTTCGCTTTTCTGGACTTCGATAAATGTATAGTCAACAAGGAAGTCTATTACCGTGACTGCAAACATGTAGATTCTGATATGATTTTATCACAATTCAACAGACTCGACTGGAACGTTTTCTTCTCATCTGATGATCCTGATACATTAGTTGACTTATTCAATTGTTTTGTCAAAACTTTGTATGATAGTTGTATCCCTATTAGGAAATTTAGAAATAAGAATCGACACAACCCGTGGTTTAATTCAGAAAGCTATGATTGAACGTGATTTTGCGTACAAAAGATGGAAAAATACACATGATTCAAATGACTTTTCATTTTTTAAACAGTTGAGAAATTTGACTAATCGTTTAGTAAACCAGGCGAAAAGAGATTATTACAATACTCACTTATCTTCTAGTACGTCTCCCAATGAGTTTTGGACAAAATTTCGAGAGTTAGGGTTTTCAAAGCGATCTGCGCAGAACGAGATTAATTTCGATGCTAATGAAATAAATAGTAGCTTTCATAAAAAATTTTCCTCTGGAACTTCTCATCACATTCATCATATATCCAATTCCGATTCAGAGCACCATTTCCGTTTTCGATGTATTCAAGATTACGACGTAATCAATTCCATTCATATGGTCACATCTAATGCTGTGGGCCTAGACGAACTTCCCATGAAATTTTTAAAACTCATTTTACCAATTCTAATCGATCCAATTACCTACATGTTCAATTGCATTATTGTATCTGGTAAATATCCTCTTGCTTGGAAATGTTCTAAGGTAATACCACTCAGAAAGAAGAACAATCTAGACACTTTGGATAATTTACGACCCATAAGTATTTTATGCGCTCTATCTAAAAGCTTCGAACGAATACTTAAAGATCAAATGTGCTCTTTTTTACAAGAAAATCATTTGGTAACAGCATTCCAGTCTGGTTATCGTGCAGGTCATAGTACCAAAACAGCAATGATGAAAGTGTATGATGATGTCGGATATGCTATCGATAGTGGTGACAAAGTAATCTTGATTCTATTGGATTTCTCGAAAGCATTCGATACTATTTCCCATGCTCAGCTATGTGGAAAACTGAACTCGAAGTTTAATTTAAGTGCTTCTGCGGTGAACCTCATCGATTCTTATTTAAGTGATCGTAAACAAGCAGTTTATATAAATGACGTGCTTTCAGATTTTCTTCCAGTCACATCGGGAGTGCCCCAAGGATCGGTACTAGGCCCAATTTTGTTCACTCTTTACATCAACGATCTACCAGGAATTGTAAAACATTGTTCTGTGCATATTTTTGCGGATGATGTGCAGCTTTACGCAAACTACAATAATGTGAACGCTTTGACTATTTGTAGACTAGTGAACGATGATTTAAATTCTATAAAGACATGGGCAGAGGCAAATAGTTTGAAGCTCAATGCACAAAAGTCAAAAGCTCTTCTTATTACACGGGGTAATAATGTTAACCATTTGAATTTGACTATCGGAAATGACACAATTCAGTTTGTAGAAAGTGCCACTAGTCTTGGTTTCATTATCCAGCATAACTTCCAGTGGGATAAATTCATATTGGGCCAATGTGGCAAGATATACGGAACTCTACGATGTTTCCAGTTGAAAGGATCTTTCTTGAACCAGGAAACTAAGCTGAAGATATTCAAAAGCTTCATTCTACCATACTTCGTGACGTGTGACTTTCTACTGCTTTCAGTGAGCATACAGACTTTAGATAGGTTAAGAATCGCACTTAATGCGTGTGTTCGGTTTGTATTCAATCTTGGTCGTCTGGATAGTGTTTCGCATTTACAGAGTAAACTTTTAGGTTACTCTTTCCATAACTTTATAATAGCTCGCTCTTGCTTAATACTTCATAAAATAATTACAACGAAATGCCCCGCATATCTTCATGAAAAGTTGATACCTTTTAGAAGTAATAGACTAGAGAAATATGTTTTACCGGTGCATTCTACAGCCTTTTGTAACCTCGATAGGATAGATTTAGCGTAACGAATAAATAAAAGACGTGTATTCTCTTGGATCGCTCTTTATCCACTAACTACTATCATATATAAGCTTGAGTATCTATAAAAGGGATCAAAATGAAAATGAACCAGGAATTCAAATAGGGTTCTTTAATTATTCTTTACACTCGGACACCATTCTTAATACGATGTCCTCATCGTTGATTTACTCGCTGGCCTCTGCATCCTCCGTTGAATAGCCAGACTGTTCATCATCGCTTTCCATCAGCATATCTGCCATCAGTTCGAGATCTGGTAACTCGCACCATGCTTTGATGCGATCAGCCGAATAGACCGTTGAAAAACGTCGTTCGCTTTGCTCTGGGAGGCTTTCAATTTGATAGCGATCGTTCCCCAATATTTTCACGATAACATATGGTCCTTTATATCGCGGCTTCAGCTTGTGACTGCCTCCTGGTTGAAACTGGTCCTTTTCCACCAAAACAAGGTCACCGACTTGGAAAATCTCTACGTCGCTGGTCGAAGATCGCTTTTGCGTACGCTGTTTCAGCTGCATCCGTTGTACCGCAAAAGCCTTCAGTTGCACGGGATCTGCAACCCTGTTGTCGTCTTCATCATGTATGGCAAGCACAACTTCATTACGATGAATATCACGAGGCTGGTAGCTCAGTAGAAGCGACGATGGACTACACCCGGTAGTAGAATTTGGACTATTGTTGATGGCCCACTGAATACCATTAATCTTTTCATCCCATTTTCGGTCGTCTGGTTTGACCAAAGCTCGAAGCGAATTCAGAATGGTCCGATTAGAGCGCTCGGCTTGACCGTTACCTCTAGGAGCACCAACAGCGACTTTTATGTGTTGGATGCCCATTTCAGAGCACACTGCGGCAAACGCGCGGCTTGTGAAGGCTGTTCCTCTGTCGGTTATTATCCTTCCCGGTGAGCCAAAAACTGCCACCACGTCCCGCAGCATGCAAATAACCGGCACTGATTTCGTTGATTTGACCGGTTTCGCCAAGATGAACTTCGTAAATCCACATGTCAGTACTAATAAGTGCACGTTGCCTTTGGAGGAGCGCGGAAAAGGCAACAGATGATCCAAATGGATGGTTTGGAATGGTACAGGATACTTAGGGATTGGATGTAATAAGCCCTCCGGACGTCCTCCTTTCTCTTTCGCAAACGCACATCTTGGACAGGATTTGATGTATACTTGCGCATCCGGGGAAACCAAAACTTCTGCACAAGCAGATGTAGAACTTTCTCCTCTCCGAAGTGGCCAAAATCGTCATGATAATGTTTAAGCAACCTCCAACGAATATTGGCTGGCACCACCCAACATTTTCTGCCATCGACTTTCCGGTACAGCCGATGGTTCTCCAACAAGTAGTTCTCCTGGATCTGCCTCTGTTCATCGTTCTCTGGAACACCCTCCATATGTGCGATGATATTGACTAGCTTTGGATCTCGACGCTACATGGACACCAGCGCGTCACCATTGCTGATTTCGAGGATCAGTATGCTCTCACCCACCGATTGAACTTCTCCTGGGGGTTCCACCGGATTTCGGCTCAGTGAATCGACATGGGCCATGGCTGCACCCGGCCGGTATTCGATATCAAAATCGTTTTCCAATAGCTTGAGAAAATATCGGGCAATACGATGATTGATATCCTTCTTTTTATGCGCATCTCTCACCGCACTGCAATCCGTCTTGATGACAAACCTCCTTCCCAGCAAATAATACCGAAAACGTTCCACCCCAGCTACGACGGCCAACATTTCCAGCTCGTAGCTATGGTAGCGACATTCGTTGTCGTTTGTTTTGACGTAGGACTACGTCTTTCATTTCTATACCGGGGTGTAAAATCAAAGTTTCGAAAACGAAAGCGTTACGCCAGAGACCGAGATTTTGAGCGTTAATAGCTCCTAAACAACTGAATGAAATGGTATGATAAACACTTCATTCGAAAGATAAAATGTCTACGCGTTATATACTTGTTACTTTTTCATCCAAAAACTTGTTTCAATAGTCTTAAAATTGCTTTGAAAACAGGCTATTGAAATCACCAATCGGTATATAAGCGAGCGCCGCTCGTAAACCCACTCAGTTATAATTGAACAGCGATTGGAACATGTTGTCGCTGTTGTGATGAAGCTAACTTCGTTTATCATGAAAGCGCTGATGAACGGTGTCACCAATAGCCTGTTTGTGCACCTTAGGCCAGAAGGGAATCCATCAGGAGGAGAGTGATGCCACAGTTCCGCTTGAAACATCGGAGCAGCCGCCACACACACATACACGCGCGGAACCCTCGTTGCTATCATCGTTGCTGAAAAATAATCTACCAGTTCCCTGGGAATTGAAAAATACATTCATGCGAAAGAGTTTATTTTAATGTTTTCTATTCATACAACACTGCAACTAAATTCATTTGGTTTTGTGATTTTTCAATCAAGTGTAATTAGCTGGAAAGCTTCTGAAGATTATTCTTCCCCATCAGTAGGATATTTTCGTATCCGATATTGTATGCGCGTGCAACGGAAAATGTTTCGTATCGCAAAAATTATATAATTTTCAATCGATTATTGCTCAGCCGCCGAAATTTTCATACTCAGAGTGTTCATTCCCCTCGAGTTTGCCTTCCAAATTGCCATCGTAAACCACACCTTCTCTCGATTCAATCACGCACGAAAAGCATACTTAAGCGATATTCTGGTGGTGAAACCAATTCATTTTTCGTGAGGACATCGACAAGACAACATCGTTACTGAACGAGCTGAACGTGCTGGACGAGCTGGACGGCGAGGGATCGAGGGATTCATTACCTGGCCTGACCTGACCTGAAATGCAATCAGTTTGTTTTGACTGTGAGGGAGCGCAGAAAATCAGAAGGAGAAGAGAAGGTGACCAAGAGAGTATCAGCATCGAAAAACGGTTCCCCGGGAAGACATCGAAGCAGCCGCCACACACACACATACACGCGCGCAACTTTTTCGTTTGCTAGTTATCGAGAAGAAACCTGAAAAGAAGTGATCGTTGCTGAAAAATAATCTGCCAGTTCCCCTTGGAATTAAAAATTACATTGAAGCGAGTTTATTTTAATGTTTTCTATCCATATAATACTGCGACCACATACATTTGGTTTTGTGATTTGTCAATCAAGTGCAGTTAGCAGGAAAGCTTCTGAAGATTATTCTTCAGAACAAGGTTTTTTGTTGAGGGGGTCTTCGTAGCCACATTGGTTGCGCGTTCGCTTAGTAAGCGATCGATCGTGAGTTCAAAACTCAGGGCCCTCATTGACCATCTTTGTGTTTTTACAGAATAACTACGTCCACGCAACAATCATCAGTGATGGAGATCGATCCACGGTCGAAATAAGATCGATTCATCCATACAACTGCTCTGCTCTGCAAGACACATCGGGCTGCTGTTCTATAAATAGCTCAACAATGATCAATCAACTGTCTCCGCTGTTCGGTCTAACTGGATAATGGAAGAACAGATAGAAAACTGTTACGCCTAAATGGCTACTGTGTAGATGTACCATATGCAATGGTATAGAAGGAATACTGACAAAATGGCAACTGTGTAATGTGCTAATTATAGATAATGATAATCATGTGACATGTACACGATTAAAATTCGGCTCTGTTTCAGATAAAATGCTAATGAGCCTAAAATAAATATATGGGATAAAAAAAAGGTTTTTTGTATCAATATTGGATGCATAAAACCTTGAGCCTCGGACGTAACGCTCTCATTTTCGAAGTCCCCCAAATATTCATTTATTCATTCATTCAGAATGGATTTAGATTCAACTTCAAACAAATGATCTCTAAATCAACGATAGTCCTACGTCACCCTTGCAGTTATACCATAGATATAACCCACTTCCTGTTTTTCTGCTAAAATAGCTCAACGGCTTCAGTCCTCCGTCCACCTTCATCAACAATACTGCAGCCAGCCCGATTGTCGACGCATCGGTATGCAATTCCAGGTCGCACTTTGGATCGAATAACGCTAAAAGTGGTCTGCTGCACAGTATAGACTTGATCGTTTCAAACGCCTGTTGCTGCTCAAGCTTCCACTCGAATACTGCGTCCTTCTTCACAAGCTTGAAAAGTGGCGCTGCAATTATGCTGTAGCCCTTTACAAACCTCCGAAAGAATCCTGAAAGACCGATGAACTGCTGGACTTGTCCAACCGAGGTGGGGGTTGGGAATCTTCGAACGGCATCCGTCTTCAGATGACCCGGTTTGACCCCCTCTTGATTGACCTCGAAGCCCAGAAAGAGTACAGTTTCTTCGAAAAATTGACTCTTCTTCAGGTTGATCGTTAATCCAAACTTCTTCAGCACTTCCAATAGTCTTCGAAATTTCTCCAGCACCTCCGCTTCCGACGATCCGGCGATAATCAGGTCGTCCATGTAACCAACAACACCATCGTCCTTCACTAAGCTTAACACCTTGTTTATCGTTCGTTGAAATACGGCACACCCGTTAACAAGACCAAAAGGCATCCGGAGAAAACGAAAATGTCCATCTTTTGTGGAAAACGCTGTATAATCTTGGGAATCTGAGGGAAGCGGTATTTGGTAGTAGCCGCTATACAGGTCCACGGAGATGAAGATCTTCCCGCCTGCCAGCTTGTTGAGACAGCTTTCTATGTCCGGCATGGGGAACCGATCTTTTACGGTTTTAGCATTCAGTTGTCTATAATCCATCGCCATCCGGAATTGATTGTCCTTCTTCGGCACCAACACCACTGGACTGTTGTATGGTGACTCAGTCTCTTCAATGATTCCAGCCTCAACGAGATCAGCCACGATTTCACTCAATGCAGCCTCCCGAGTATATTCCAGCTTTCTCGGTTTTACGTACACTGGTTCCGTGTCTTTAAGCACTATCTTCATTTCGGCATCATTCGCTGCCCCTAGCTCTTTCATCGTCTTAGAAAAACACTGGCGATAATTGTTCATCACTTCCAGCAATTGGCTTTGGGCAGTCAACGAGCCACCACACTTAATATCATTTGCCACAATGACACCCTTTTCTTCTGATACGTCGATTTTGAATACCGTCATTGGTTTTTCATTTACGAAATCTTCGACGCTTCCGTTGGTCCTTTCTTCGGATTCCAACTTAAATTTCACTTCAGATCCTCGCTTTATCATCACCAAATTATCCTGATCGATGATATCTTCACCAATAATTATTGGCATCTCTTGTACGTAATCCGGTACCACATGAAATTTCGCAGACAGTTTCACCTGATCCATTATCTTACAGCAACCTGCTTCAAACCGAATCCTTGCAGTACTTTTCCACAAGGCTGCAATTCGCCACATCGCGAAGCATAGTGCTGTTATATGGTAGACACTTTCGCCCCTGTATCTACCAACGCCGTTAAGTTCAGATCACCGATCACCACTGGCTTCACGAAGGCGCTTTTCCGCTGTATCATCTTTATCGAACTGTTATCCGCTCTTTGCCCGACTAACGGATATTTCTGGTTAGCTAGTGGGCAATCACGCTTCCAGTGGCCCTCTTGATGGCAACGAAAACACTTTTTCATCTTTCCTCGTGTATCTGTTATACCAGAAGTACCAGCCACATCTGAAACAGCAGGCTTCGATGTACCAACTCTTTGCGATTCTACGTTTGCATTGCCTAAACCTTGCATTTGTTCAATCCACTTCAGCTGCGTCAATAGATCTTGTACTGTATTGGTGTTAGTTACACTGACCTTAGATCGAGACAAAAATGCTGTCAGACCATTTATTATGTACGTTACGATGGTCTGCTCATCGAAACCCCCACGTTTTCCCATCGCGTTCATACAGTACACGAACTCTTCTATGGTTTCAGTCGGTAGCCGACGTCGGCTTTGCATGAGATTGTGGTAGTGGATGGAACTCTTGGACGATGGGAAACCTCCTTTGATCGCCGTAGTAAACGTACTCCAATCCGCCACTTCGTCTCTTACCCCTTCAAACCACAGTCGCGCCGCACCCTGTAGTTGAAGCCGAGCACAATACAGCTTCGCATCATCAGTCCAATTGTACGACCGAGCGACACTATTGATCGATTTGACCCATTCTTCTGCGGTTAAACTAGTTGGGTCTTTCGGATCAAATTTGCTCACAAGGCTCTCCATCTCCCTTGGCTCTGGCATTTTAGATCGTGTCTGTAGCTGGGTGAGCGCCTCTTGAAGCTGCCGTTGTGTTTGCAACAGTTCGATCTGCTGCCGCAGTCGCTCATTTTCCTGTTGCAATTTTTCGGTGTCACTCATTTTTTCGACCTTACTTTTGCTCCGTTGGGTAACGTTCGATATACTGTCTGTTTGTTGAGTGTGGTTCGAATGGCAATTTCTACGATCCAAAATTGTACTTGCATGTACCACCAGATACTTTCTTTCAGCGTTCCAAAAAATTATATCCACGTTTTAATTAAACAATTCAAAAATTCGCAATCCTTTTTATTTACTGCTTGACTATACAATGTCTTCTAAGCTACTGATCTAATCATCTCGCTATCGGTCATCGTGAAGCTGCATTGTGTGATCGTTACGCCTACATCCTTTTTCTGAGCACGATCGATGTCCGATAGTGATAGTCATTTTTATTTTAGTATAACACTTTAACCTTTTAATTCGTCGACAAATTCATTTTTTAATTAGTTTAGGTTTTAACCATTTGTAAATAGTAATTAGTTTCTTTTAGATCATTTCATTTTATAATTATTGACTAACGGGTAACACTGTCCTTATCTTCCGAATCACTTATTACACAGAGGTAATTGACCAAACTAAAAGGTGTAGTAGTAAATATACACGGTCAGATGAGTTGTCTATTGTTCCCTCAACAACAACAAATAATCTCTTCTCGAACTGATCCGAACTTTTCAGTGTACGCGCTCTTCCAAGCCACCATCCGGTCACTATCGATCTCTGGCCACGCGGTTACTTGCCGTACCTTCTCGTTTTCAATTTTACCCGGTAACGTATTCCCGAAACTCGGTGAATTCCACGTTAAATCCGTTATACCATGAACACTCCGGTTCCCCGTCCGCGATATCCTGTCTACAGAGATGTAACCTCGATAGGATAGATTTAGCGTAACGAATAAATAAAAGACGTGTATTCTCTTGGATCGCTCTTTATCCACTAACTACTATCATATATAAGCTTGAGTATCTATAAAAGGGATCAAAATGAAAATGAACCAGGAATTCAAATAGGGTTCTTTAATTATCCTTTGCCAAAACTATATTTGTGAGAGGTGTTGTTTCTGTTTGTCTCTGGTCTCTTTACCAAGCAATCTAAGAAATCGAAAATCATTTTTAACATTTAAGAAGCAATGCAAAGAGTACTTTAATTTAATAAATTAATTTATATAATGAACATTTTTGAAGTTAGATAGTACGTAAATGACTAGTAGTACCATGCACTCCCTATACTTTGTAGCAATTTAAAAGATGTAAAATCTCATGCTATTATGTGAACAAATAAACAAATAAATAAATAAATAAATAAAAAAATGCGGGCCACCTTCGTGGGGTTTAATTAGATGTCTGTGGTTGCGGTAGGAAACGAGAAATGGTTTGTGTGGTTTGTGTTTAATCTACCAAAAGTTGTTGTTTATACGTGATAACAAGCGGTTAGAAATTTGAATATTACCGAGCAATATTTTGTTGCAATTGCGCCAGTTTTGTTCGAGTTGTGTGTCATTTAACGAAGGGACCCCACTAACAGGAGGGCCTGTGAAGAGATACGACGCAAAGGGAGTAATTGTTTGTAAGAACACACGTTCTCCCTGTCGTGATCATCCAGCGCTCGTACCAGCTCCCGGAAGCGACTGCAATTAACGTTAATTATAGAGTGTTCTCACGCCATGCGGAATATGTGCAGGAAGGACTTCCCTTTCGGTACATTATTCACGTCGCTACAATGGCGACTTCGACAACTTTGCTCCGGGAAAGCTCCCAGACGGAGACTCTCTCTCTTCCTCGCATCGGTTTTGTGGTTTTGTGGATCAGTGAAAGACATGCAGCGCACTCAAGCGCTCTATTATTTGACATAATCATTTTCCATTTCTCCAAGTCTTCAGTTGGTAAGAGTATTACCGCAGATCCGAGGATTTATTTGGCCCAAATACGAGTGGGATAATTGGATGATATGTTATCGCGATTCTTTGTCATAAACTAAAAGCGCTCTTCAACATCCACACTTTTCCACTCACTGTCATTCATCCTGGGATACACATACTCCCGCGGAAGCACCCAGCATCCGGTTGACAGTGGAAACAAAACGCGAGGAGGAAACCGAGAAGCAAGACGGACATGAACGGCTCCGCAAAAACAAACGCCGGGGAAAAAGTTGCACTGCGGAAATACGACATGCACGTGACGCCATTATGTATATACCACCACGGCTTACCCTCGCTCATCATCCAATCTCCGAACCAGAAGGAGCGCCAAGAAAATTTATCCCTTCTTCCACCCCCACCCCATCACCAGACGGTCGCGGTAAAACGCTTTCATTCACCTGGGAAAGCGAGTAAAAAGTTTTCTGCTTACCTACTTACCGTCTGGCGTTTAATCATAGAGCGTATGCAACGGCAGCGGATCTGCGTGTTTGCAGGTAAAATTTACCACTGTGTTTGTCTTTGGGTAAAAGGAAGCGCTTCTCCGGGAGCTCCGATAACTTTAATGTTTTGATCAAATGAAGCTGGATTCGGTGCTGCTGCTGCTGCTGCTGCTCGGGGACCAGTGCAAACATTTCAATATCGTGACGTTGAGCCAACTGCCCGAAAAATGCTCGTTTCGGATATAATACTCTTTCACAACATGTGAGTTTTTCTTTCTACTTTTTGCCTAGTTTCATTGCACAATCATAGCATCTAGCCCTGAGCGGAACAGCAGCGGAGCTTGTCCGACGACTGTATAATATATATTTGTAATAAAGTTTTCCTAACATAATATTATTCATCATCATTGCACTCCAGAGCGCGCGGACAGTCCGCCGGCGTGTTCGGGTGGAAAACAGCAGCAGCAGCAGCGCAATGTGGCCAGGAACACAATGGCTGGACACTCGGCAGTGGTTTCTGGTTTCTGGCTCAGGCTCTGGCTCTGGCGTTGTCTACAATGTACGGATTGACCGTTAGGGGTTACTGGAGCATTCGAGAAAACACGCCCCGACAGCGGGGCAGGGTTGAATCGTGACGACTTTCCAGAATCAACTTCCAAATAACGCAGCCTGATGCCGGTGCATTGCAAAATGAAAGAGTTCACAATGTTCCGTATAATAATTTCTAACTAATGATAAATACATAATAGCTTATATCAACTAACAGATTTCGGGGAAATCAGGGTGAAACCGACACCCGAACGGATTTCCACATATTTCCAAGATCTCCCATGTTTCTTCGATTTTAGAACGTTACAGAGCCTCTCTTCAACTAAAGGGTGTGCCACATCAAATTGCATCACGGAAAAAACGCTGTAGAAATTTAATTTTTAGGAATTATATCTTCAGCTTTCGCTTATAATCAGATAAGAGTGTATAGATCACGTTGGCCATGCTTCACTGTCAATTTTTCGTGAATTTGGAAAAATGTCGTCGAACGAAAAAGAGTGTCTTGAATCAATCCTGTGCACTCATTTCGAGAATCCGGAGTTGTCACATCGGGACATCGGTAAGATGCTGGGAATCGTCCAATCCACGGTCAGCAGAGTACTAAAACGATACTTCGAGAACCTAACCATCGACCGGAAGGTGAAGAACGGCAAAAATGGATGCTCCGTCAGTGAAAAAGATCACAAGCGCGTAGTTAAGCAGTTTAGACGTGATCCGAGAAGTTCGGTCCGGGATGTCGCCAATAAGCTGAATTTGTCAAGTTCATTCGTCCAGCGGACCAAGCAGCGGGAGGGCCTGCGTACATACAAGGTTCAGAAGGCTCCTAACCGCGACGAAAGGCAAAACATGGTGGGGAAGACGCGAGCGCCGAAGCTGTACACCGAAATGCTGACGAAGCCGCATTACCTGGTAATGGACGACGAAACCTACATCAAAGCGGACTTTCGTCAGCTGCCGGGCCTGTTGTTCTTCTCCGCAGAGGACAAATTCAGCGTTCCGGAGGAGATTCGCAAGCAGAAACTATCCAAGTTTGCCAAAAAGTACATGGTGTGGCAAGCGATCTGCTCTTGCGGAAAGCGGAGCGCCCCCTTCGTGATGACCGGCATGGTAAACGGGCAGGTTTACCTTAAGGAGTGCCTACTGAAGCGCTTACTACCACTATTGAAGCAGCACGAGGGCCCGACCATCTTCTGGCCGGATCTCGCTTCGTGCCACTATTCAAAGGACGTGTTGGAGTGGTACGAAGCCAACGGAGTCACCTTCGTGCCAAAGGAAATGAACCCGCCCAACGCGCCGGAGCTTCGCCCAATAGAGAAATATTGGGCGATTATGAAGCAGGCCCTCCGGAAGAACCCAAAAGTTGTCAAATCGGAGGCGGACTTCAAGAGAAAATGGATTTCTGTTCAAAAAAAAAAACTACAACCTGACGTTGTACAGAACCTTATGGACGGGGTAAAGAGGAAGGTGCGAGCATACGGGCTTGGGCTCGAAGTATGAATAAAAAGAAAATGCCAAAAGTTGTTTAATAGTTTTTATTTTACTGTCTAAAATTTTCAAAAGGATCGGTCTACTGGGCGAATTTCTACAGCGTTTTTTCCGTGATGCAATTTGATGTGACACACCCATTGTTCTTGAGCCATTCTACAGATCATTTTCTGAGTGAAACTCCAACTTTCATAGAACACAACAATTGATGTTTCGGGTGAAATAAATGGGAGTGCCGGTAAGATCGACACCTGTAGAGAAACGAATGAAAACTTGTCACAATAATTTTAGAGCACTCAGAGGCTATACTATCGTTTTATTCACCCATAACATTGACGTAACATTTCTAAAATTGCTGGTTTCAAAATACAATTTCGCTGTTTCATCAGAGAGTTGAACCGCGATTCTGCTTTCATCCGAACCTGACGTACAAGAATCACCGTTTCTCTAGGTCTACACGATACAAACGAGCCCATGGTCTGCAATCTTTTCGCTTTTTGGCCCGTAATTTAGACTCCTCGTAGATTCCATCCCATCGATATGAACAATTCTGGGCGAACTCTACCGATTCTTTGATTTCCACGAATCAATGCCAATGTTCCCACAAAGATCTCTGAGTCCTTATTTCTTTTTTCGTTCTTTTTTGATTTTTTTTGCCTTAAGTTATTGCATCAGTATGTGTTATCCTAATATCCTTTGGGATTAGTTCTGTCTTAAGTGCAACGTTTTGTTTAATTTTCTTTCGGTTTGTGGTTATCTTATCTGATTCCTCTTCGATATTGTCTGTTTTTTTTTTTGCAGGTAACATTCCTGCATCCACAGCTTCAAACATTCTTCCGTCTTCTCCGCTGTCTTCGTCCATATTTTGTATCCACGAATCGATGTTCCCACATTTTATTGGCAGGAATATTATTAAGGGAACGACTGAAAGTTCTCCCAGCGGATATTGCCGGTGTTAGATGGTGGTCCTGGAATGACATTACCGATGCCACAGCTATGGTCAACTTTGCTGGTTCCTTTTTTTGGGTCCATTTAATGGCTGGTTTCAATTCAAAGCTTCCACGACCCGTCTTATGGTGGTTTCCATTTGCTTCATCCGTTAGTATTTTTCGCGATCGCCGATATCTTTACACTCTTATATGTGCTTAATCTTTGTTGTCACAATTTTCATTTTCACTGCATACCCAAATCGCATCGCCTCATATATTTTCTTCGAGTCACTTTGAAATTCGAGAGCGCGAACCAATGTTCTGGAAAAATGGTAATGAAGATGGTCGAATTTCGAGCGACATAGCATGCGTTGCCATAACTATTTCGCAAATAGTGACGTCAGTCGTTGTGATTATTTTTGACTGCCCACCGCATCCATGTGAAAATGCTATTTTCAGGAAGTAATTTATCAATTAAAAACGTACAGTTTTGAAGAGCTTCCGCTGAATATGAGGTTAATGTAATAGCGTGGAGTGAATATTTGTGAAATCACGTCGACGAAGGCGGATAAAAATGATATTTCCATGTGCGATTTTCACTCCCCCACATTCATAGAAACAAACGAAGCTTCTTTATTTTAACGTTATGAAGTTGATGTTTCGAAGGCTCTCAGTGTCGGTGTGTATGTTGTGAGATAATGATCGCCAATAAATCAAAATTTCACCGAAAATGTTACTGCTTTCGAGAACTAAGCATACGACTGCTCTCTGGACCTTTTTACCACATGAGGAATCGAAGCCACTATATAATTGTCATCTGTTAAATAGCAACCAGTTGAATGATTTCATGAGAATTTTGGCTCAAATTATCATGCAACCGTGAGTACTTTCAACATTGTTTTGTTTCTTGCATATACATTCCATATTGAATGCAAATAATTACGACACGATATTTTGCTTGCCAATACAGATACACTTCGCCTACTGCTCCACCTCTATATGTACCTTATTGAGCGCGAACATATATATCGACTTGGCCTGTTGGATTGTTATTCAGAGAATTCGAAATTCATGGCACTCAAAATTTTCGGGTTCCGTTGAAAACGAGGAGACCAATGACTCCGATACAACAGCAAGACAACAGTTCTTTTATCACGCCAGCACATAACTCACATAAGGACATCCATCCCGGGACGCAACAGTACTTGCATGTTGGAAGGCCCACATCCCCCCATCACAGTCGCGCCATCCCTACCAGTTTCCTGCAGTCGTCCCGGTCCTGTGTTTGGGTCAGGAGAAGGGGTCTTCCAGCCTGCCTCTATTGGCATGTATTTTTTTAACAGTAATGTTTCGCCTCCTGACAAAGTTATCGCTTCTAGGCAAACAGAACTGCATACATCATTTTTCGTAAAAGACTTATCACCGAGATGCTATCCTGCCGAGCTTATGGAAGCTACTACTCTCCTCACCGCAACTTCACCAAGACGCACGTTAGTAAGCATGCAGGAAGTCTCCACCTCTCCAACGTCGTCTTGGCCCTGAGGTCGTGGTAGATGCGGAGATCTTCCAAAATCTCCCAACAGGCGAGTACTCACTTTCTGGAACACGTGCGCTGCCTGATCAATTTCACTGTTTCAGCTCGACAAGTGCCGATCCTCGGAAAAATCTGCAAGCTACCGAACACGCAACGCTTACACTTTATTATCAGAACGTACGCGGCCTCCGCACCAAAACGAACGATCTGTTTTTCGCCTTGTCCAACAGTGACTACGACGTCATCGCATTCACTGAAACCTGGCTCAATAGCGACATCCAAAATTCTGAGCTTACACGGAAGTTAATTCTTATACTCTAAAACTAACTAAAAAAAACAATTTCTTTCTTTTCACTGCACCACTGTGCGTTTATTCACTTCTATCTTAATACTAATACTGAACTTACAATTCATTTGCCCTGATATTTATAACAGATTTTAGTAAGACGCGATATTCGTGTCTAATCCTGATCGTGGGATTGTTTATTCTTTCGCGATGACCGTGAGATTGTTTATCATTTCACTAATTGATTCTTAGCATTATTTATCCATCGGCTAGCTAAGCGGTTTTCTGTTTATATTAAGAAATGGAGTGATGATGTTGAGTGGCTCGTTGTTTATGTTGCTGGGTTATCCTGGCTTAGATGTTGTTGTTAACTCGGAATTACACGATCTATCGCTGCGATAGAAATTCAAGCACCAGCTGTTTCCAGCGAGGAGGAGGAGTTTTGATCGGCTTGAGAAACGGACTGCAGGGTGCGTCGGTTGTTGTTGCTGGGTGTGAACGACTAGAGAACATCGTCGTTCGCATTACGTTACCGAAGTTCGAGTTATTTGTATGCGTTGTTTACCTCCCACCCAACAGTGAAACGGTTTTATATGAGAATCATTCTGCTTGTGTCCAGAAATTGATTGAACTTGCCGGCGATAAAGGACGTGTATTGGTTGTAGGAGATTACAATCTTCCCCACTTGTGTTGGATGCATGATGAGGACATAAATTCTTTGTTACCGGTAAACGCTTCCTCCGAGCAAGAAATCGCTTTGATAGAGCTGGTTGTAGGATGTGGTCTCTATCAGATTAATGATCTGACTAACGCAAATGGGAGGCTGCTTGACTTGGCGTTTGTTAATGAGAAGAATGTCGATTTATTCGAACCACCGTTACCAATGCTCAACATAGATCACCATCATAAGCCATTCGTTTTGAAATTTGAAATCACTAGGGAAAGCCACAGCTCGAACGTCTCGGACGCTTATGATTTTGATTTTCGTCAATGCGATTTTGCGTCGCTGAACTTAATGATCTCGGCTATCCGTTGGGATGAGTGTCTAAATGGGTGCACCATCGACGAGGCTGTTGCCAATTTCTATCAACGAGTGTTCGCAATAGTCCGTGATATCGTCCCAATGAAAAAACGACGCCGATGCGGTAGGAAGAGACACCCGTGGTGGAACAACACGCTGCAGCATCTACGAAATCGTCTTCGCAAAGCCAGGAAACGTTATTTTCGGTCGAGAAGTGAACTGTGCAAGGTTGAGCTACGTGACTTAGAGAGCGAATATAATTCTTTACATGCGCGATGCTTTAATAGCTGCATTCGTCGCACAGAAGACAGTATCAAACAAGATCCCAAATCGTTCTGGTCGTACGTGAAAAGTCGAAAGCAGGCAAATGGAATTCCTCATCATGTCTTCTACAATGGGATTTCAGCCGAGACTCCACTCGACTCGGCAAACTTATTTTCCTCTTTCTTTAGCAGTGTGCTAAGTAAAAACCGAACACCTTCGTCTGAAGCGTATCTAGACAGTTTGCCTCGATATGATTTTAATATGGCGTCTTTCAACTTTTCTGTCGGCGATGTGCTGGACAAACTGCAGGGACTAGATGCTACCAAGGGCGCGGGACCAGACCGACTATCTCCGCTTTTTATCAAAAATTGCGCCGACTCGCTTACCGTTCCCACTACCATCCTCTTCAATCGTTCCATTAAGGAGGGTATTTTCCCAAGCTTGTGGAAAACTGCGGCTGTCACTCCCATACATAAATCTGGCAGTATACACGACGTCGAGAACTACCGTGGCATCTCTATTTTGAGTTGTTTGCCGAAAGCCTTCGAAAGTCTCATCCACGATTTGCTTTACCCGCACGTGCATCGAATCATTTCCGAGCACCAGCATGGTTTCGTACGAAAACGCTCGACCACAACAAACCTGATGGTTTATGTCTCTTCGTTGGTCGCCGCTATGGAAAATCGTCAGCAAATTGATGCCATCTATATCGATTTCACCAAAGCGTTTGATAGAGTTGCACATTCTCTTGCGGTGGACAAATTGTGCAGAATGGGCCTACCCGCTTGGCTGACTCGCTGGATTCTTTCCTACCTCACCGAACGTCGGGCTTACGTACGCATTGATGGAGTTAACTCGGTCCCTTTTGACATCACGTCCGGTGTACCTCAAGGCAGTCACCTAGGCCCTCTTATATTTGTGCTATTCGCCAACGATCTCTGCCATTCCATCAATTCTCCGAAAATAATGTACGCCGACGATCTGAAATTCTACCGTGTAGTCTCATCAGTAGTTGAGTGCTGTGCCATCCAAGCTGACATTGATGCGTTGCTGAACTGGTGTGAGCTAAACGGAATGGAGGTCAAAACAAGAAAATGCAATATAATCTCATTCTGTCGGACAAGAAATCAAACGGTCTTTGACTACAGAATGTCCACAACGAGCATCGTTAGAGTCAGCACTGTCAAGGACCTCGGTGTGCTACTCGATAGTAGGCTGAATGACAACGTGGACTGCTCGATACTGTTGGGAAACATTAACATCAATATTCCGGCCAGAACAACGCGGCGTGCAGCTTTCCTCCGTCTACCAATGCATCGTACTATCTTTGGACAGAACAACCCGTTTGATGTATGTTGTTGCCGTTTTAACCAAGTGTTTAGTAATTTTGATTTTACCGTTCCAAGAACGTATTTAAAAATAGAATAAGCTAATCTGTCTGTACGATCAATTTCGAAGACTAGTAAATAAATAAATAAATAAATATTTTTCACGGATAATGATTAAATCTAGTATCTTTATCATTTCCGTTTATTACTTCACATTTTCACATACATTCCAATTCAACTTTGCGCGGTCCTCTCAATCCGCTTCTAATTAAATCCAATGCGGTCGTCACGATCCACTTCCAATTGAATCTAGCGCGCTCTTCAGGAGCCGTTTCCTTTCTTATCTATTGCGGAAAAAGAAATTCATCACTTCCATCTACCGGACTATGTGGGAACATGTGGGAGTCACACAATCCATAAATCCAACAAACAAATTAAAAAAAAACATCACTCGCGTTCATTCATTTTCAAACTAAAGGTAGGTTTAGAGTTCCCGTGAACGTGAACGCGAACGAACACTTTTTTGTAAATAATTCATCAGTCCATATATAAAACGCGAAGAAAACATCTTGAAACGATAGGAAGAAACATTTTCTAGTTGAAATACATGTTTGAACACAATTCATATTGATAAAAGTGGATTAGTTCAATATTTCACAACGATTCTGAATTTCCACCGTGAAATCGAGATGTTGATGAACTCACCATAGTTCATTGACTTCGGTGAACGTGAACGTGAAAACAGTGGTGAATATAGACGTCAAAATATTTCCCCGTGCGAGTTCACTTTCGAATGTCCCAAGGCATTCTGAAAATTATTTCACCGTGAACTGTAAAAAGGATATATTTAGCAATTCTCAAGTTTTCAATGAAAATTTGGATATGGATGCAATTTCATTCAATCATATCTCTGCGCGGGTTGAAAAACTTCGTTGGTTTGGGTTGATTCGTGAACAACTGTATATTTTATCCGAATAACTTTATTGAAGGTCGATGTTTACTTACTTCACGTTTACTGCCGAACTTTTAATATGAACGTGAACGTGAACAAAATCATTCTATTCACTATGATTTTTTGAGTTGTTTGTTGGCAATGTAGTTCACCGTGAAATGATCGTACTATTCCACCACCTGTTCAAGTTCACGTTCACGGGAACTCTAAACCATGCTTAACGGCGATCATAATGGCTAGGCCCGGACCAACGTGGTTTGACCTATACTACAGGTGAGTTAGATTTTTTTGTATCGTACACATATCAAATAGCGTGCAGTGCTCTGAAAAACTTGTGAGTTATGTTAATATAAACATGTTTGGATCTTAAAAGTATATATGGAAAGTATTTTCCAGGAGTAAAAAAAAGAACATAAACGTTAACATGTATACTAATGGCACAGGCAATGAGAAGAAGACACTTCGATAACTGTATAGTCGAATGGATCCATGGCATGCTCACACACAGAAAAATCACCTCGGAGCTGGGCGGGTCGTCTAATTATGTGATTGCAACAAAGGGTTGCCCACAAGGAGGCGTTCTATCACCTCTCCTTTGGTCACTAGTAGTTGACGACCTTCTGACAAGTTTAGAGGCAAAAGGTTTTGAAATTGTGGGCTTCGCCGATGACCTAGTCAAACAGCATCTGCCTCTTGAGGAAGTGGAAATGCAGCGCTTCAGTGAAATATCTAGGTGTTATCCTAGATGCTAAATTCAACTGGAATGCGCACTTAGATGCAATAATCAGTAAGGCCAATACAGCCCTATGGGCATGTTCTAAAATGATAGGAAGAACATGGGGCCTTAAACCAAAAATGGTAATGTGGGTCTACACTGCCATTGTGCGGCCTTGGATAACCTATGTCTCATTAGTCTGGTGGCCAAAGACCAAGGAGACTGTAGCTACAAAAAAGCTAAACAAACTCCAACGACTAGCATGCATTGCAATTACTGGAGCAATGCGAAGCACACCCTCGAAGGCACTGGAGGCTATCCTTCATTTGCTACCAAGCTCAAGCTCACTATCATTAGATTGTCAGTGGAAGGTCATCAATGATCCCCATGGTAGCGATCACTTGCCAATCAATATATCAATCAAGTGTAGCCCGCAATCCACTGAACCATCTCGAGTTCCATTTGATCTAACAAGGAACAAAAAATTTGCAACGGCGGTAACAATTGGTGTCGAATCAATAGATATACTTCCACCATTGGAATTTGGAATTCGTAGATTTGATGTATAAAAGCTCATTGGAAGCACAAAAAAGAAAAGTTCCTAGTGTTCCGTTTAATAGAAAACCAGCTACTCCTGGCTGGGACGACGAATGCACAAAATTGTATTTGAAAAAATCTAATGCTTTCAAAGCTTTTCGTAGACGTGGAACATCCATACACTTCGAGGAATATTCGAAGCTTGAAATACAGCTGAAACAATTAATTAAAGCAAAAAAAAACGCGGTTACTGGCGCAATTTCATTGAAGGTCTTTCACGTGAAACCTCAATACGTACCTTGTGGAGGGTAGCTCGCAACATGCGTAACCGCTCATCTACCAACGAGAGTGAAGAATACTCCAACCGATGGATATTTGATTTCGCTAAGAAGGTCTGTCCAGACTCAGTTCCAGCCCAACATATTCTTCGAGAAACGTCTCCAAGCGGTGGACCTCTGGACAGACCATTCTCAATGCTGGAATTTTCTATGGCTCTTCTTTCATCGAACAACTCTTCACCCGGAAGCGATATGATTAAATTCGTTCTTCTAAAAAATCTTCCCCATATCGCGAAAAGACGCATGCTAGACTTATTCAATACCCTACTAGAAAACAATATTGTGCCACCCGAATGGAGACAGGTCAAAGTAATAGCAATTCAAAAGCCTGGCAAACCAGCGTCTGACCATAACTCCTACCGTCCGATTGCTATGCTCTCGTGCATTAGAAAATTGTTGGAAAAAATGATCCTTCGAAGACTCGATCAATGGATCGAGACAAATAATTTGCTATCAAGTACACAATTTGGGTCTCGTCTTACGAAAACAGGAACAAACGATTGTCTAGCGTTGCTTTCTACGGATATTCAACTGGCCTTTGCGCACAAGGAGCAACTGGCTTCAGTATTCTTGGATATTAAGGGAGCTTTTGATTCGGTTTCCATAGAAATTTTGTCAGACAATCTGGACAGATGTGGACTTCCTGGAATTTTTAATAACTTCTTGTACAATTTGTTGTCAGAAAAGCGAATGAACTTTACCCTTGGACAACTGACAACTTCCAGAAATAGTTATATGGGTCTACCCCAAGGCTCATGTCTCAGCCCCCTTCTTTATAATTTTTATGTGAAAGATATTGACAGTTGTTTGGCAGAACAATGCACGCTAAGACAACTTGCAGATGATGGTGTGGTTTCCGTCAGAGGTTCCCATGTCGAAAACTTGCAAAGACCATTGCAAAATTCCCTAGTTAACTTGTCTTCCTGGGCAAGGAACTTAGGGATCGAATTCTCGCCGCAGAAAACAGAACAGGTAGTGTTTACTCGAAAGCGGTTCCCAGCCCAACTGCAACTCAAGCTTTTGGGCAGAAGCATTACCCAATCATTGACCTTCAAGTACCTTGGTGTCTGGTTTGATTCAAAATGCACTCGGAATACCCACATTACGTATTTGAAGCAAAAATGTCAAAAGAGGGTCAACTTTCTCCGTTCGATTTGCGGCACGTGGTGGGGAGCTCATCCGGGAGATCTCATAACGCTTTATAAAACAACTATTCTATCTATTCTGGAGTATGGCTCTTTCTGCTTTCTCTCAGCAGCTAAAAGTCACCTTCTAAAATTGGAACGAATTCAATATCATTGTCTGCGTATAGCCCTTGGCTGTATGCACTCAACGCATAACATGAGTCTCGAGGTTCTGGCAGGAGTAATTCCTCTACAGAACCGATTCTGGGAACTTTCTCTCAGAATACTGGTGAAATGCGGAGTCACGAACACACTTGTGATTGAAAACTTTGAAAAAATTCTTCATCTAAATATACAATCTCGGTTTATGAGAATTTATTACCACTATATTTCGTCAGATATTTGTCTTCCATCGTTTACTTCAGACCGTGCTCACTTCACCATCAGCAGTTCCTCAATTGAATACGATCTGTCGATGAAACAAGCCATACTTGGGATTTCAGATCAGCTTCGACCAACTTTCATTCCCCGTAATTTTTAACCGAAAGTACCAAAAAGTCAATTGCATGAAAAGATACTTCACTGATGGGTCTCGCCTCAATGGATCCACTGGCTTCGGTGTTTTCAATGAAAATTCGAGCGCCTTCCGTAAACTGAAGGAACCTTGTTCCGTTTATGTTGCTGAGCTGGCAGCAATCGACTTCGCATTGGGGATGATCTCCAACAAGCCTGCAGACCATTACTTCATTTTCTCGGATAGTCTCAGTTTGCTTGAGGCTCTCCAGTCGATGAAAACTAGTAGGCACCCATCTTATTTCCTCACAAAAGTGAGCCAGCAGATGAGTGCACTGATCGAAAGATCTTATAAGTTATCCTTTGTATGGGTCCCCTCTCATTGCTCAATTCCTGGCAATGAGAAAGCGGACACTCTCGCAAAGGTGGGTGCCCAGGAAGGCGAATTGTTTGATAGACAGATTTCATAGGATGATTTTTTTCCAATTACTGCGTCAGGGTTCCCTCTTGAGTTGGCAAACTGATTGGAACACTGGAAGTCTTGGGCGGTGGTTATATTCAATTATTCCAAATGTTTCTTCGAGAGCGTGGTTCAAAGGTCTGGACGTAAGTCGTGACTTCATTCGTGTAATGAGTAGACTTATGTCCAACCACTACTCGCTAGATGTGCATCTCCACAGAATAAATCTTGTTCAAAGCAACGTCTGTCGGTGTGGAAACGGTTACGATGACATCGATCACGCAGTTTGGCAATGTACGGATAATTACGCAGCCAGAGAGTACCTTTTGAATGCCCTTAGGGCCCAAAGAAGACAACCCTATGTTCCTGTTAGAGACGTGTTGGGAACTCGCGACATCTGCTATATGCAGTTGATCTATATGTTTGTGAAACGGACTAGCATAAGAATTTAATGCTTTTGTGTGTTTTTTTCTTTTTCGTTATTAGTTTGTTTGTCTTGTCCCCTCATCTCCCCGTCGCCCACCCTCGACAGATAGTCGAACACCAGATGCTATCCCTGGTCTTTATGCACAATGCTACAGTGCGTGTTCAGCTAGAGGCTAAGAAAAGCGCTCTGAAGCTTAAACAATGGAAAAAAAACGAGTGGGTAATGTCGGGGACATAACCGGAGTGACGTAGGACTATAAAAAGGGGACAGCTTTTGTTAAATATATATTTTAAATATATTGTTTTATTTTCTTCTCCTACGTGAATACCTACCTATCTACCTGAAAAATGGATTAGTTTACTGTTTACTCTTTATGAATATGTTGATGGTTCTGAAAAGAACCTTTGATGTTGTGTTTTTGTTATCACTCGATATTCCCATCTTGTTCGGTTAAACCTTCCTGTTTAGCTATTGCGTTTGCCACTCGCCACAGCTTTCACAGTTGGAAAATTTCTTCCCATCCAGCTTGTGACATGTTGTTCAGTAAATTACATTTAATGCGACGTGCCGGAGAAACACTTTGCCACTCACTGAAACTAATTGTTGCCTTGAAGAGCGCCGAACCGAAGCTGCTCTGTTCTTGATGCGGGTTTTCTGATTGTCGTGAGCAGCTTTGCAAGCCACCTCGAAAACTCCGACGGCCGAAACTCTATAATCGCTGTTAGGTATACTGGTGCTCCGGCACCAATCCGTTCGGCCTAGTTACCCTTTCGGAGCAATCAGTGAATGCGACCAACAGAGAACTGGAGACCTGCACGGTTCGAGTGAGACTTTGCCTTTCCCTTAACTTATCCTCCTTTGTTACGTCCACGATGCCGATGCCGTACAACCACACGGGTTTACGGTTTGAAAGAAAATAAGATATTTTTTTGGGGTCCGCGTGTTTTATACTCTAGCGGTACACACTCACAGGATAGAGACAAATCGGCAGACTCAGCCAGAGGGGCGAGTCCAACGAGACGAACGAATGAGCGTTAAAAGGGAGCGATGGCAAAAAAATACATTCATTACGATTTGTTCGCTCTTTGGATTCACATGCAGGCTAAAAAGGGTCCTTTTCAGGATCACAAAATGATCTTCAATCTAAAGAGTTTATTGTTTTGTTATCTCTCGATATCCCCATCTTGTTCGGCTCAACCTCTCTGTTTAGCGATTGCATTTGCCACTCGCTACAGCTTTCACAGTTGGAAAATTTCTTCCCATCCAGCTTTGTGACATGTTGAACAGTAAATTACATTCAATGCGACGTGCCGAAGCACCACGCAGGGTCGCATTGGAGGCGATTTTAACCTGTAATTGAACATTTGCGATGACAGTGGTACAGTGTCGACTTTCAATTTGGGTCATAATTTGGATCTCTATGTTTACAAAAATGTCCAACTAAATAAGTCACATTACATGTCCGTCCAATTAGCTAAATGTCGAACTAATTGTAAATTAATGTACTTTCAATCTGGGAACAATTTAAGAATTGGTGAAAATTGAATAATCAGGAAAGTCCCCAACTATCAATAAGCTCAGAACAACTGCCAAATTCACATACTCATCAGATCCTGGCAAACAAATTATGAAAACATCAATTTGTGTTTTATTATTATTTTGGATAATGTTTTAGAAAGCATTGAACTGTATTTCCTAAACTCTTTTTTGGAAGGTTTAATGGCCCTGAAAAGCGCCTAGTTTTATGGAATGGTTCCAATTTAGAAAACTTAGTACTCGTGGTTTTGAAAAAAAAAACCATTTCGAACGCCCTCGATGCCGCCTTGTTCTGGATTTGCCACCAAAGCAGTTTGTATAAAGAACAACCTTTTTTTTCTGCTACCTGATGCCGTTTTGCGATTGCGTTTGCCACTCGCCACTCGCTGCAACTGCCTATTGTCTTGATGTCCACCGAACCGAATGTGTTCTGTTCCGAATGCGGGGTTTCTTATCGTCGCGAGCAGCTTTGCCAGCTAACTCTGATCACTTCGGCGGCCGAAACTATATAACGCCGGCTCGGCCTAGCTACCCTTGCGGGAAACTCCAGACCAACACGGTTCGAGCGGGATTTTGCCTTTCCCTTCACTTTTCCTCCTTTGCCATGTCCAGACATGGCTGCTTGGGTTAGTTTGTTGATGTGTTGTGATGCGAACTGATGTGGTGTACGGTTTGAATGAGAATGATCGTTACGGAAGGAAGGTATTGTATTATAGAGACTTTAAACTTTTGAGGTTCATTCGTCTCTAGCCTTGAGAAAGGCCCTTTGAAAACTCTACTCTACTTTACTCCAGCGCTACCACCTCCGCCCTCTTGCCTTGAGAAAGGCACTCGATCCCTCGCCGTCCAGCTCGTCCAGCAACGATGTTGTCCAGTCGGTGTCCACACAAAGAATGATCGTTACGGCAGCGGAGCGGGGATTTTTAAGCTGACTGGCTGGCTCGAGAATTACGCATGTGTGAGACTGCGACCAATGTTTCGTTCATATTTTTTCTTTTTCCTTTCCAATCGTGCTTCATTCTATTTCGATGCTGCTCTGGTTGCCCGTTTTGGTCGGTACGATTTGAGGAGCACAAAATGGACCAATCAAAAATGGGCACATAGTGCATTTTGACAATGCTTGATATTTCACAATTATTCAATTATTTATCTCAAGAAAAATGAAATGTTATTTGTTATGATAGATGCGTAGATATATTTCCTATCAATTGATGCAAAAACCTTTGCGATCTATTGAGAAATGCTCGAGTTATAAGCGTTCCAAATCTTGCATTTTTTCCTACTTATTCAGTGCCTAGATTTCCATTTCACCCCCTATATCTTCCGGTTAGACGTAGTCCTACGTCAAAAAATACTAGACGGAGACAAAATTGGTCACTTGAGCATCCTGAATCTCTTACCTGTAGGACCGTCCTCAGAGATGAACAGTGATTGGATGGAACCTAGGACTAACTACGACATTCCATACAGTGTAATCGAACCTTCTCGTTCAATATGGAATGAAGGCGGTCCCAGTGTTCGTAATGGTTCAATCATGTTCTACACTGATGGGTCAAAAATGGGAATCAGAACAGGTGCTGGAGTGTATGGTCCCAGAACAAAAATCTCTGTAGCTATGGGAAACTGGCCAACAGTTTTTCAAGCAGAAATAGCTGCGATAATAGAATGCTCAAATGTCTGCCCTAAAAGAAAATATAGACATGCTAACATCTGCATATTCTCAGACAGTCAAGCGGCACTTAAAGCTCTAAATGCTTTTAAATGCTCCTCAAAAATTGTCTGGGAATGCATTCTCTTCTTACGGCAACTAAGTCGGATAAGTTCGGTACAACTGTACTGGATTCCTGGCCATTGTGGAATAGAGGGAAACGAGCGAGCAGATGATCTTGCCAGGAACGGCTCAAGCTCACCTTTCACTGGTCCAGAACCATTTTGTGGAATTTCTGACTGTGTGTTGAAAGGTGAGCTGAAGAACTGGGAAGACCGGGAAGTGTTAGCTAACTTGTTGGCGGTACAACTTAACCAGTTAAAAAAATTTATCACGCCGAGTATTAAAATTACTCAACAATTGCTGAGTCTTAATAAGAAAGACTTAGGCACAATCACAGGCCTTATAACAGGACACTGTCCGAGTAAATACCATCTCAAAAACATAGGTTTGGTGCAAGATGATATTTGTCGTTTTTGTAATACCGAAAGCGAAACCTCGGAACATTTGCTCTGTAATTGTGGAGCTCTAACTAGACGCAGACTTCAATACCTTGATAAGGCTATTCTGGAGCCCAAGGAAATTTGGTCTGCGTCGCCGATCCGGATTATAAAATTTATCAAACAGAGTATTCCTGATTGGCATCTATCTCGCTTCGGCTTTCAGTCTACTTCTTCATCAATAAGCAGTAGGTAAGCTTGAAGTGGAGTATAAAAAAATGGGATATACCACAATAGTTCAGAATAATGGACGCAGTGGTTCACATCCAACAGGAGGGGAAAAAAAACCTGTATACTCTTCGGTCGAGACAAAGGATGGAAAACAAGGGAGCATGATGTGATTAACGATTAATCGCGAACTGCACAGATCGCGATCTGTACAAACTGCGACTAACTATGAATCCTCTCTCATCGTAACAAGATGAAGTTCTCTAGGTAACTCTGAGTTGACCAATGCATTGCTAGACTGAATCTAGATCGGATAATTGAGTTACTCTCCTCGCTCGTTTTGTGTATACCTCGCAGCAGGGATTGGCTCCACGAGAATGAGTATCTCTATGTTTTATGCTTTGAGCACTCTCGCTCTTTCGCCCAGACATTTTATATTCTATCCCGAGTGCATTTACTTTGACCAGAAATAATAAAAACAATATGCGCTCCGGCAGACATTTATTTGCAAACGTAATAAAGATTCCATTAGTCATTTCTCATACTTTATTTGGATTTATTTGCGGTAAACTCTTCGGCAAAGTTGGTGTTTTTATTTGTTAACGTAAACGCGTTAGTGGCAAAGGCTATCACATCGAGCACGTTGTTTTGTCGCGTGAGGCAAACTTTGTCGTCAGATCTAATTTAAAAAACTCTTTTGGGGCAAGAGAGAACAATCCAATATTCCAGTGCGGGATGTGTTGGCTAGGTATAATCTTGTTCATATATTCAAAATCTTTGTTTCCCTCAAAGCTATTGATTAATCGTTAATATTGTTATATACCGTCTTTCTCATATCAAAAATATGTCATCCTACTAAAAACGAGACGTCTGCGAACGATCGATTTTTCATACTATCAGGGATGGTCTTAGAAATCTGAGTGTCCCTCCTACGCCATTACGGGTACGGGTACTAATTCGACTAATTTGACGACTCAACAGAAGTGGGGCTTGATGAAACACTGCGTTATGCTTCTGTGTGTGAGGAATTCCGCGTGTTGTTGTATAAAAAATGAGAACATTTTTAAACGTTGTCAACTAGTTAGGGGAAGATCCAAATTACCTGATTGCGATCATTATGGATTCGAAGCGAAAAGTACAATTGCTAACTAAATCCACTGTTATGTGAAAATATTCCTGATCGATCGCCATCACGATCCATAGAGTTGGCGGCTACTATAAGCTAGGGATCCTCAAACTAATTTGGACTAGAAACATCTCTTCCAAAATTAAGTGATACCACCGACCCCTACAGCCTTTTCTCAACTTTGCGATTGTGAGTAAACATGGCATCATTTTCTCATCAATAAATATACATAAAATTCAGTAAATGTCAAGTGTTACTAACAGTTATTAATAAAAATTACAACAATAATAATTTCTACTCTTTTCGGAATATCAGATTCAATGAAAGGTATCATTTTTGCTTGGCTTCCTTCTATCAGCCAGATAGCTAAACAAATGACTTCAAAGTGGCCCCTCCTCTCGTTCATTAATTTCGATGTCTAATTTATTGGATGATTCAGGTAAATCCTCTATTTTGCAGTGGAATTGTAGAAGTATTCTTCCTAAACTTGATTCTTTCAAGCAAATGCTCCATTTTTTGAATTGTGATGCGTTTACTCTTTCTGAAACATGGCTTCGTTCGGACAATGTGTTAAACATCCATGATTTTAATATTATCCGTTCAGACCGCGATGATTGCTATGGAGGAGTTCTCATAGGTATTAGAAAATGCTACCCATTTTACAGGATTCCCCTGCCTTTAGTATCAGGAATTGAAATTCTAGCGTGTCAGGTACGTATCAAGGGTAAAGATTTATGCATTGCTTCTATTTATATTCCTCCAAGAACTATGCTTAATTATAGAAATCTTGTGAATATAGTTGAACTTTTACCGCAACCTTATCTTATTTTGGGAGATTTCAACTCTCATGGAATTGGATGGGGTGAGTCTTTTGATGATCGAAGGGCCAATTTGATTTATGAGGACTTCAACATGGCAATTTTGAATACAGGTGATATAACAAGAATCGCTCCATCTTCAGGCCGCGCTAGTTGCTTAGATTTGTCTCTGTGTTCTTCCTCTTTTTCTTTAGATTGTAATTGGAATGTCATCCAAGATCCACATGGAAGTGATCATTTGCCAATCACTATTTCCATTTCAAATAATTCAAAATCGTCTGAAACAACAAATATTCAGCATGATTTATCTAGAAACATTGATTGGAAGAGATTCTCTTCAATTATTTCAGAATCGGTGGCATTAGTTCATGAGTTACCCCCGCTGGAAGAATATAATTTTCTAACTGGTTTAATTCTTGACAGTGCTATTGATACTCAGACGAAGCGCTTTCCTGGTAATTCGTTTCGTAGACGTCCTCCTAATCTGTGCCGGGACCAAGAATGTACGAATCTCTATAAAGATAAATCGAATGCGTTCAAGGATTGGCGAAAATTGGGCACCCGTGAACGTTATGATAACTACATTTATCTGGAGCGTAAATTCAAAAGCTTCATTAAAGCTAAAAAGAGAGGCTATTGGCGTCATTTTGTAAATGGGCTTCCACGAGAGACTTCCTTGAGCACTCTTTGGAGAGTTGCCAGACAAATGAGAAATTCATCTCATTCAAATGAAGAAGTTGAATATTCAGAAAGGTGGATTTTTGACTTTGCCAAGAAGATATGTCCAGACTCTGCCCCCGCACCTTCTCCCTTCTTAGAGACATCTGATGATGTTGAGTCTTCGTTCAGTATGACTGAATTTTCTCTTGCCCTTCTTTCTTGCAACAACACGGCTCCAGGGTCAGATAGGATCAAATTTAATTTGTTGAAAAATCTACCTGATAATGCGAAGAGACGTTTGTTGAAACTGTTCAATGCTTTCCTTGAGCAGAATATTGTTCCGCATGAGTGGCGAAAAATTAAAGTTATAGCTATTCTGAAACCTGGTAAACCTGCGTCTGATTATAATTCTTATAGACCAATTGCAATGCTATCTTGCATTCGCAAATTACTAGAAAAAATGATTCTCCATCGTTTAGACAGCTGGGTTGAATCTAATAATCTTCTCTCGCCATCGCAGTTCGGGTTTCGTAGAGGCAAAGGAACCAATGATTGTCTTGCGCTTCTTTCATCAGAGGTTGGCTTTGCCTTGTGTAGTAAGCAACAAATGGCATCAGTGTTCCTAGATATCAAAGGTGCGTTCGATTCTGTTTCCATTGAAGTTATTTTTCAAAAACTTCGTCTAAATGGGTTTTCCCAGAAATTAAATAGTTTTCTGTTTAACTTAATGCGTGAAAAACATATGAGTTTTTCTCATGGTTCTTCGTCAGTTTTACGCATTAGCTACATGGGTCTTCCTCAAGGCTCATGTCTTAGTCCAATTCTTTACAACTTCTATGTAAATGATATTGATGTTTGTTTATCGGGAAATTGTACTTTGAGACAGTTTGCAGACGATTGTGTTGTATCGGTAATTGGCCATGACAACACCGATCTTCATAATCCTTTGCAAGATTCTCTTGACAATTTGGTTGATTGGGCCTGTAGATTGGGTATTGAATTTTCTACTGAGAAGGCAGAGATGGTTGTATTCTCAAGAAAACATCATCCTGCACAAATACAGCTTAAACTTTTGGATAGACCTATTCGTCACTCGATGTCATTCAAGTATTTAGGTGTTGTGTTTGACTCCAAAGGAACATGGGGTAAACACATAGGCTACTTGAAACAAAAATGTCAGAAAAGAATAAATTTTCTTCGATCCATAACAGGAACTTGGTGGGGAGCTCATCCTGAGGATTTGATTAGGTTGCATAAAACAACCATTTTATCTATTATGGAGTATGGTAGTTTATGCTTCAGGTCCGCTGCCTGTACCTATATTTTGCATCTGGAAAGGATTCAATATCGCTGTTTGCGTATTGCTCTAGGATGTATGCAGTCAACACATACAATGAGCCTAGAAATTCTAGCTGGCATACTTCCTCTTTCCGTACATTTTTTCGAGTTATCATTCCGTTTTTTAATACGGTGTGAAACACTTAATCCGAAGGTGATAGCAAACTTTGAAAAACTGTTGAACTCAGGCTTTCGATCTAGGCGAATGTCTCTATATCATGAATTTATGACTTTGGAAAGTCCATCTTCTTTATCTGGTTTCCAGATCATTCCTTCAATTTTGTTCAATTCCTCTATTACTATTGACCTGTCAATGAAGGATTATGTGCATAATATTTCAGATGATCTCCGCCATTTAGTTATACCTGCGATATTCCTGTCAAGGTATAAACATATTGACCCAACCAAAACTTTTTTTACTGATGGATCTTGTCTTAATGGATCCACAGGCTTTGGTATATTCAATATTAACTTCTTCACTTTTCGTAGGCTTAGTTTACCCTGTTCGGTGTTTGTTGCAGAATTGGCTGCAATATACATGGCCTTACTCCATATTCAGACCTTGGCCCCAGATCACTTTTTCATTTTTTCTGATAGTCTCAGCTCTTTAGAGGTACTCCGTTCAGTGAGAACTAGATATACGTCGTATTTCTTATCTGAAATCCATCAACTTTTAAGTGCTCTGATTACTAGTTCATTTGATATCACTTTCGTATGGATTCCGTCTCATTGTTCGATACCTGAAAATGAGAAAGCAGATTTTCTTGCTAAGAAGGGCACTATGGAAGGAGACTTATTCTATAGGCCTATTACTTTCGATGAATATCTTCATTTTCCTCGTGAACGGGCACTTGTATCTTGGCAGTCAAGTTGGAATAGTAGTGATAAAGGCCGATGGCTATATTCTATCAGTCCTAGGGTTTCTCTCAAACCATGGTTTAAAGGGTATAATTTTTCTCGTGATTTTATACGGGTAGTGTGCAGACTCATGTCTAACCATTATTCTTCGAATGCACATCTTTTTCGAATTAACATCAGTGATAGTAACCTATGCGTGTGTGGTATAGGATATCAGGATATTGATCATATTGTGTGGTTTTGTTCTGAGTTTCAAAATGACAGGTTATCTTTAATAGAAAATTTTCGCAATAAGGGAATGCCACCTAATTTTCCGATTCGCGACGTTCTGGCTACTCGTAATATCGATGCTATTTCTTTAATTTATGATTTTCTCAAATCCATACACTTTCAAATATGAATATATATGTTTAGTTTTCCTTCATTGTTTTGATTTTTTTATTAGCGTTTCCTTTTCTCTATTTCAACTTTTTTCTTCAGAATTCGAAAAGTGAACAGATTTTCATCCCTTCCCTAGTCCCAAGGAGATAACCAGTTCCTAGGAGATGGTCATCTCTGCAACAAGAAGCTTAAACAAGAAGCCTATAATATTTTTTTTTTTTCCAAAATATATTTTTTATTAAGGCACATGTGGCGTTAGCCTGACGGGGCCGGGAGTCCAATATTTTGACAATTTTTGTCTTACAACTATGTTAGTAATATGTAACCGATTACTCGCGGTTGGCTCGAGGTTAGTATTACAAGTGTTTTCGTAATTGTGATGTTGCTGTCTCCAATGCTCTGTACCTGTGCCCGACACGGGATACTTCCTTTTGGGATGCAGCTGACCATTAATCAGCAACGCCCCCTAGTCTGTACCCCATATCTAGCGTGGTGCGTCTTTCTCGACTCGAGGAATCCAGGATAGAATGGTCACTAGCCGGCGCAATCATCAGTTCGTGTAGAGTTGTCATGAGCGGTACAACCTTTGGCTCTTGTTGAATGATCAGTGGACTGCACAACCTTTGGCCCGTGTGTCTGTAAAGAGTGTGTGTATGTATTGCCGCGACTAAGTAAAAGTTTATCGATCGGATAGGAGGGATATGAAACGGGGACACAACGAAGGAAACATCATTAAACGTTGACATTGGCGTTTCTGAGGAACAGGTATAGATGAAGCAGAAGATCAGGATCCCGGCTACCTAAGATATCCCGGACGGGGATATCCGATTGTCTGCCTTTTGCTCTCAGTGCTCTAAAGAGCTGAGAGCGAGCAGCATGGAACCGGATACACGACCAGACAACATGCTCGATGTCGTGGTAGCCATCGCCACAATCACAAAGATTGTTTGCTGCGAGCCCAATGCGATAGAGATGCGCGTTTAGGTTGTAGTGATTGGACATAAGCCGAGATATCACGCGAATGAAATCACGACCTACATTCAATCCCTTGAACCATGCATTCGTCGAGACCTTAGGGATAATCGTGTGTAACCAACGACCGAACTCCACATGCGCTGCCAACATACGAGCGTATACTGACGAGGAATGTGGAAAAACTCATTATAAGCGATTTGCCTTTCAAAAAGTGTACCTTCTGAAGCGCCCACCTTAGCTAGCGAGTCCGCTTTCTCATTCCCCGGAATCGAGCAATGAGAGGGAACCCATGCTAAGGTAATCTTGAATAATTTTTCGACCAAAACACTCAATAGATGTTTTATTCTTGTTAGGAAATAAGATGAGCGTTTATCAACTTTCATTGAGCGGATTGCCTCTATTGAGACTGTCTGAAAAAATAAAATAATGGTCGATGGGCAGTGTTTCAATGATCCCTAGAGCATAGTATATCGCACCCATTTCTGCGACGTACACGGAACAAGGATCTTTGAGTTTGAAAGAGGCACTGGAATTTTCATTGAAGATGCCGAAGCCAGTGGACCCGTTTATGTATGAACCGTCAGTAAAGAACATTTGATCAGAACCAACTTTCCCATATTTTTCCGAAAATATCGACGGAATAACATTGGAGCGTAGGTGATCTGGTATTCCATGGATTTTTTGTCGCATGGACAGATCAAAAATGACAGAGGAATTGCAAAGTATGGGAAGCAAACTTGGTTGGAGATGCCTGGTGAAGGGTGCACGTCGTGAGTAAGGTACTCATGGTATAAAGACATAAAACTTGACTGAGGAGTCAGTTGGAGTAGATTTTCGAAGTTATCAATCACCAATGGATTCATGATCTTGCAACGGATGAGAAATCTGTAGGATAATTCTGTGAACCGAAGAGTAAGCGGGGGTACTCCTGCCAAAACTTCGAGACTCATCGTATGTGTCGAATGCAAACACCCCATGGCTATACGCAAGCAACGATATTGTATTCTCTCCAGCTTGAGAATATGAATCCTGGCAGCTGATCGGAAGCAAAAACTGCCATATTCTAACACTGATAATATCGTTGTTTTGTATAGCTGAATGAGGTCTCCTGGATGGGCGCCCCACCATGTTCCGGTAATTGTTTGGAGACAATTGATTCTTTGCTGGCATTTCTGTTTCAAATACGCAATGTGTATTCCCCAGGTACATTTAGAGTCAAAATATACTCCAAGGTATTTGAAAAACATCGAGTGCTTGATCGTTTTGCCGGATAGGTGAAGCTGGAATTGGGCGGGTTCGTGCTTCCTAGAAAAAACGACCATTTCGGTTTTCTCCGTAGAGAATTCGATACCCAGCTTCAGAGCCCACGTGAACAGGTTGTTCAGGGTATCTTGCAAGAATTTTTGCAGAATGGCGGGATTAGTACCCGTGATGGAAATAACTCCATCGTCTGCAAGTTGTCTCAGCGTGCAGTTTCTAGTTAGACAATCATCCATATCATTGACGTACAAACTATACAAGGAAGATTTCAAGCTGCAATGATTGAAAAACATGTGCTTTTCTGAGAGTAAATTGTACAGGAAATTATTCAGAATTGGCGAAAGTCCACGATTATGAAGTTTCTCTGAGAGAATTTCCATGGAAACTGAATCAAATGCCCCTTTGATATCGAGAAAAACGGAAGCCATTTGTTCTTTACGAGCAAATGCGATTTGGATTTCAGAAGATAGCAGCGCGAGACAATCGTTCGTCCCTTTACCTCGGCGGAAGCCAAACTGCGTATTTGACAGCAAATTGTTCGCTTCAACCCACTTGTCCAAACGAAGTAGAATCATTTTCTCCAACAATTTACGAATACAGAATAACATTGCAATCGGCCTATACGAGTTGTGATCGCAAGCCGGCTTGTTGGGTTTCCGTATGGCTATCACTCTCACTTGTCTCCAGTCATGCGGGACAATATTCAGCTCCAGAAACTTGTTGAACAAGTTCAGCAAACGCTGTTTTGCCAAGTCGGGAAGATTCTTCAACAAGTTGAATTTAATCTTGTCCGACCCCGGAGCTGAATTGTTACATGAGAGGAGGGCAATTGAGAATTCTACCATCGAAAAATTCTCATAATCGCATTGGAGCGGAATATCGCGTACGACGCTTTGTGCAGGAACAGAATCGGGACAAACCTTCCTTGCAAATTTGAAAATCCAACGGTCAGAGTATTCCTCACTTTCATTGGTATGGTTCCAGCCACGCATTCTCCTAGCCGTATTCCAAAGAGTACTCATAGCGGTCTCCCTTGACAAACCATTGACGAATTTCCGCCAATATCCACGCTTTTTTGCTTTAATCAGACCTTTTAGTTTGGCTTCTAGAGCTTGGTACTTTCGAAACCATTCCACTGATCCAGTTTTCCTGAATTTTTTGAAAGCGGATGATTTTTCAAGGTAGACCTTTGAACACTCCTTGTCCCACCAAAGTGATGGAGGACGACGTCGGAAGAGGTAGCCGGTACACGTTTCTTTTGAGCTTGAAGTGCGCTATCGTAAATCAAACTTGATATAAAGTTATACTCTTCAAGGGGAGGAAGTTCATGCATCGAAATGATTGCTTCAGATATTAATTCTGCAAATTTTCTCCAGTCAATATTCTTCGTGAGGTCATACGCAATATCGACTGACTCACTAGATTTTGATTCATTGGCGATCGATAAAATTATTGGCAGGTGATCACTACCGTGGGGATCTTGGATTACCTTCCATGTGCAATCCAGGGATAATGAAGAAGAGCAGAGAGATATGTCTAGCATGCTTGCCCGTGCAGGAGGGTTGGCTATCCTAGTTGCTTCCCCAGTATTTAAAACTGTCATGTTGAAGTTGTCGCACAGATCATAAATCAACGTGGCACGATTGTCATCGTAGAGTGACCCCCATGCTGTTCCATGGGAGTTGAAGTCACCTAAGATTAACCGCGGCTCCGGCAATGCCTCGATAATATCAAAGAACTGATGGCGGCCTACCGTAGTCCTGGGAGGAATATATATCGAAGCAATGCAGAGTTCTTTGCCATTGATTTGTATCTGGCAAGCGACAACTTCAATGCCTGTAATCGATGGGATAGTGACTCTATAGAAGGAGTGACGTTTTTTGATCCCCAATAGTACGCCACCAAACGAGTCGTTACGATCTAGGCGAATAATGTTGAAATCGTGAAAATTCAGCTCGTCGGCTGAACAAAGCCATGTTTCACAGAGAGAAAATACATCACAGTTAGAACTGTGAACTAAAAATTTAAATTGGTCTAGTTTAGGGATGATGCTTCTGCAATTCCACTGTATGACAGTGGTCAAATTCTTGACCTCTTGCGCTGAATTAGGCATCGAGGGAAATGAACGCTGCTAAAAAACCACATTTTTCTTTCAAAAATGTTCTCACAATCGGAAGCAAACATAATACTATGCTTTTAAGAGGATCATTTATATTTAAAGCATTTAAAATGTTATCCACAAGGTCTGAAAGCGCAAGCAGGCCAGGTTGTGGCTGTTGCTTCGACCGCGAAAATGGAACAGACGTGTTCGTTGTTGTTCCGGGATGTGCTGAGGACCCCTGGTTGGTAGCATGACCACGTAAACCGGGAGGTACTTGCTTCGGCCTATTCTCAGCACGTTCAGTTCGAGGCTTCATTCCAACTTGGGAAGTTTCGGTCTTCTTTCTGGGGAGTGATGGAAAAGAAGTAATTTTTCTTTTCCTGATGGCACCCTGCGATGTACCGGAACATCCGGCATTGGGAGCGTCAGCAACAGGCTCGTCGTTCTGCAGAATGGAGTAGGGATTGTCCTGAGTCGTTGGCACGGAACTCTTAAGCATTTCTGCAAAAGTCCGCTTGGAACGTTCCTTTAAGGAACGCTTGAGTTTTTCCCCTCGTTGTTTGTACACCGGGCATTGAATAAGATCATGAGGAGTCCCGCCGCAATGAAGACACTTGTGCTCTTTCGCGCAAGGATTCTCATCATGGCTCTCTCCACAATCTGCGCAACGTTTTTTATTGCAACAATAGGCGGCCGTGTGACCGAGTTGCATACATTTGTTGCATTTCATTACCCGGGGTACAAACAACCGAACAGGTAAACGAAGTGCACCTATTGCAACGTAATTTGGAAGGGCGGAACCCTCAAAAGTCACACGAAAAGAGTTTGTCCGATTGAGAATTCTTTTGTCATTTTTATGTGACACAGATTTCAGTCGATCGCATGCAAGAATCTTCACAGTTTTTAGTGTGCAGTTCTTGAAGCGACCGACACCATCGATTATCTCTTTTCGGGTCAAACCCTTTTCGGTTATTACGCCGTCTATTTCGACGTTGCAACAGGGTACGTATACACGATACTCAATCGCAAAGAGGTCGCAGCGCGTTATTTTGTTCGCTTGGGTCCTGCTTGAGACGACAACTCGTAGTTTGTCTGGCCCCATCCGTGTAATTTCGGTAACGTCAGAAAAATGTTGAGTTAGTTCCTTCGAGATACGAATGACATTGAGAGGTTTGGATTTTCGTCTAAAGTACACAATGAATGGGCCTTTGGAGCCTTCAGGGTATTCTTTAGGACGAAAATCCTGTTTCTCGTCGATTTCCTCATCTTCGGAACTATCAACTTCGTAAACAGAATTTTCTACCTCAATTTCTGCTTCATCCTCCTGCTCTTCAGGAGGAGGTTCGGTATCAGAAATATTCAATTGCGTCAACGGGGGGTCCTTTCCGCCCTCAGCCATATTAGAAAAATCGGCCAACTGTTCGATATGAACAGAATATAATAATTATCAAAATGAATAAGTAAAAAAAATATATATATTATAAGGTTATGCTGCGGATAATATTTATATTAATTTATTTTATTTATATAAAATTCTAAAATGAAAAAAAGGTCCAATAAAATTTCAACGGTAATGTAACCAAGAAAAAATAGACACCCCTAATGCCAACGTTTGCCGATTTGGTAAACACACAGATGAACAATGGTGTAAATCGAGCACAGATGGTAGAAGGAATGATAGGAGGACAAAAGAAAAATAAACTTATACTTGCCGCTGCTGTGTGGCGTGTGTGATAAATCTGTCTGAATTGTATCCTCTGCGTCTCGGTCGCGCACCACTTTGAGCTTCGCTCTACTCGCAAGCGCAACCGATGAAAAAAAAACACAGTCTGATTCGCTGTGGAAAAAAACACCTTTGTTGGATCGTTTCGAAAACCTATCCGATCTACTTGCGAGTTATCGAACGAATGTCCATAATATTATCTTATTGTGAATTTTGTCATGATGTTTGTCCATATTGTAACATTTTTCGAAAAGATAATAGGGTTTTTGCCTTTTTGAGAAAGAACATTGGCATTGTTCTACTCAAAGAGGCTTTTCCCTATTCATAAACACGGCTCATTGTTACTTAATGTTGCTGAGCCATTTGAAAATAAATTTAGTACAAAAAAAAATAATTTCTACTCAAATATTAGTCATTCTTGAAATAAGTTGTTAGTTCACATAACACAACTTATACAACTTAGACAATGGATTCAGATCAGAACTTATGTTTATTCAGCCGTTCCATGTCGAACCGATATAGTGGTTCTCAGATTCTCGTGAAAAGTGGTAGTTTTGTTCTTTATCGCAAAATATTTGACTCGTATTTTTTTATTTTTGACCATTGAAAAAAATTTTTAAAAAAATGGGTGAACTTTTTCCTCTTTTTTCCAAAAATGACTTTTGATTTTTCGAACCATCGGTTAACTTTGAAAAATCATTAAAAAAATCATCCAAAAAAAAAGCCTCTCTGATTTCGATTTTTACCATCCCTGGTCGAGACCGTTCCTGTGGCAAAGTTAAAGGTTTAATGCGTGCTCATCTGCAATGTGTCTCTTGTTTCACTCTCTCATATTGTTATAAATCAGAATGTCAAAACAAGTGCTAAAAATTAATTTTGGGTGTAGCCTTTTTGTACCGCCTTCTACACTTACTGTCGCTACTGTCGCTCTCAAGACGACATTGTAAGGTGGAACAATCTGTCAGAAATGATGATCAGTCATTGCTTGAATTCGAAGTGACAGCAACAAAGATTCTTTACGAACAGCTGCATTATAATAAATGCTGATCGCATTGATTGTGGTATGACATAAAACGATGACACGCTAGTAATGTGTGCGTAATCCCTCAGCTTGAAATCAAAGTGTTTCATTGAGCCGAAGGTATTAGTATCTCCTTTCAAAGAACGAATGCTGGCACCGATTCTATGTGCAAAGTTCATATATAATATATGGTCGTTCAAGCTGACTGGTGACATCATTGACTGATCAAACCCATTACTCATTTATTATTATACAGTAATAACAAGTACCAACAACCCTCATAACCCCAATAAGTTTTATGATATACATTGTCCTCGTATGTCGAACACTGTAAGTAACAATATCACATTGAGAAGGCGTTATTCCTCTAAGAAATATAGTGTTCCATCGATGAAGAATTTTGCACACTTTAAGGCTAGATATATCCAACAGATTTGTATCCATTCACAACTGCATCCCTGTGTCCACACATATCGCTACGATCCCCGTTTGGCTGTTGCCTACCACAGTACAGGTAAACTTCGATATAACGTACATTTCACTTTCAAAATTGTACGTTGTATCGAAGCATAATAAAGTACTCACAAACGTGGTCTATAATACATTATTGTGTTGCTGTTTTAGTAAAGTTAATGAATAACTTCAATCAGAAGACGAAGCCAGCCTTTCCCATGATGTTCCCCTTCGTAATGTTGATTAAAACATGATTCATTTAGAATCCGGAATCACAAAACCAGCTGTATTTTGGGATTGATTGAAGGTACAAAACTTGTTTTAGCATCACAATACAGATAATTCATTGTTCTATCAGAAAAGAAAATATTGAAAAAAATTTTCCTTTACACTTTGGAAATGTGTACGTTATATCGAGTGACGTTATATCGAAGTTTCCCTGTACTCGTTTGCCAACTGGCAGTTAGATCTATCTTGCATACAGCCGCGAACATCCACATTCTCCCGAATATGCTTCCTCGCGCGCTCTCACAAACTTTGTGTGTGCACAATAAATGTGCATTGGAGCGAGAATATATGAATGAATGTGCTTCCGAGGAGGGAAAGCAGGATGTCTGGCCGTTTTTATAGCTATCACCGTCTGCTATCAGCGACGGCGGCAAACAACTCCAGCACAAACTACATCTCAGCTCAGTGGTCGTAATTTTAAAACGTCTGCCACTCACCCCTACAAAAAAAAAAATAAAAGTTCGCCGCGCCGGAAGATGGGCAACAACAGCAAGCAGAAAAAAGCCTGCCGACAGACGAAGTTTTGCTATGATATTTGAAAGCGATTTACATCTCATTAAAATCATCAAAAGTTGCGTAAATCATCGATCGAAACTTTGTGTAGCATTCGGTTTTTCCAAGCTAGAGGCTGGATTTCACTCTTGTGGAATTATTTCCCATCGATTCAATTGGCATCGTTTGCGGCCATCATCGGCCGTAACATGTTCGCTTTAGAATGAGATAAAACACATGGATGTTCGCGCGGCTCGTGGCGTGCAATTTCCTAAATGGAAAAGTTCATAGATTTCCGCGTCAGCACCAGAGGCAATCTCCCCCCACCACCCAGCTCGGGTGAGATATGTAATGGCTAGCAAGGGTTTAGCCAGCGATAGTACAAAGAGTGATGGTAATGGTGGAAATGCAAGCCTTTTTGTGCGCCGTTGCAATTATTTTCACCAAAGGGTTGTATTCTAAACGAGCAAATGATTCTCCGATCGGGTAGAACATTTTGGGACTGGAGGAGATTTGCCTTCCGGTCAGTCAGTTGCATCATCCACGAAACATTATGGGGGTTATTCCGAGAGTCGTTTCTCGACGTGACAGTCAAATACGCGCACGAATTCTAAGAATCGATGAAAGTAAAGAATGTCAGGTGCATTTGGATAGAGACTGCTTGGAAACAGTCAAATTCAATTATAAGTGAACAAAATTGAATGAGAAGTTCCAGTTCCACGAATGGACAGTGCCCCCAGTTCTTTTGAAGTAAATTTTTGTCAACTCAAAAATGTGATCAGTAATTTTTTTTTAATTCCAGCCATAAATTTTTTTTTCTAATTGAAAAATTTAAAAATAAGAAAAAGTTGTTAAAATCGGCCAAAATACTAATAATTTTCTGCTAAGTACGAGAAACTAGCTTACGAGAGTAACAACTTTTTTGACGTAGGACTACGTCTAACCGGAAGATATAGGGGGTGAAATGGAAATCTAGGCACTGAACAAGTAGGAAAAAAATGCAAGAACGGAACGCTTATAACTCGAGCATTTCTCAATAGATCGCAAAAGTTTTTGCATCAATTGATAGGAAATATATCTACGCATCTATCATAACGAATAACATTTCATTTTTCTTGAGATAAATAATTGAATAATTGTGAAATATCAAGCATTGTCAAAATGCACTATGTGCCCATTTTTGATTGGTTCATTTTGTGCTCCTCAAATCGAACCGACCAAAACGGGCAACCAGAGCAGCAGCGAAATAGAATGAACCACGATTGGAAAGGAAAAAGAAAAAAATGAACGAAACATTGGTCGCAGTCTCACACATGCGTAATTCTCGAGCCAGCCAGTCAGCTTAAAAATCCCCGCTCCGCTGCCGTAACGATCATTCTCATTCAAACCGTACACCACATCGGTTCGCATCACAACACATCAACAAACCAACCCAAGCAGCCATGTCTGGACATGGTAAAGGAGGAAAAGTGAAGGGAAAGGCAAAATCCCGCTCGAACCGTGTTGATCTGGAGTTCCCCGCAAGGGTAGCTAGGCCGAGCGCGTTAGTACCAGTGCACCAGTCCACCTAGCCGGCGTTATATAGTTTCGGCAGCCGAAGTGATCGAGTTAGCTGGCAAAGCTGCTCGCGACGATAAGAAAACCCGCATTCGGAACAGAACACATTCGGTTCGGTGGACATCAAAACAACAGGCAGTTGCAGCGAGTGGCGAGTGGCAAACGCAATCGCAAAACGGCATCAGGTAGCAGAAGAAAAAAGTTTGTACTTTATACAAACTGCTTTGGTGGCAAATCCAGAACAAGGCGGCATCGAGGGCGTTCGAAGTGGTTTTTTTTTCAAAACCACGATTACTAAGTTTTCTAAATTGAAACCATTCCATAAAACAAGGCGCTTTTCAGGGCCATTAAACCTTCCAAAAAAGAGTTTAGGAAATACAGTTCAATGCTTTCTAAAACAATATCCAACATAATAATAAAACACAAATTGATTTTTTCATAATTTGTTTGCCAGGATATGATGAGTATGTGAATTTGGCAGTTGTTCTGAGCTTATTGATTTTCACCAATTCTTAAATTGCTTCTAGATTGAAAGTATAGTAATTTACACTTATCTCGACATTTGGCTAATTGGACGGACCTGTAATGCTTCATATTTAGTTGGACATTTTTGTAAATATAGAGTTCGGGGTCCAAATTATGACCCCACATTGAAAGTCGACACTGTACCACTGTCATCGCAAATGTTCAATTACAGGTTAAAATTACCTCCAATCCGACACTGAGTGGTGCTTCGGAACGTCGCATTGAATGTAATTTACTGTACAACATGTCACAAGCTGGATGGGAAGACATTTTCCAACTGTGAAAGCTGTGGCGAGTGGCAAATGCAATCGCTAAACAGAAAGGTTTAGCCGAACAAGATGGGGATATCGAGTGATAACAAAACAAATAACTCTTTAGATTGAAGATAATTTTGTGATCCTTAAAAGGATCTTTTTTAGCCTGCATGTAAATCCAACGAGCGAACAAATCGTAATGAATGTATTTTTTTGCCATCGCTTCCTTTTAACGCTCATTCGTTCGTCTCGTTGAACTCGCCCCTCAAGCTGAGTCTGCCGATTTGTCTCTATCCTGTGAGTGTGTACCGCTAGAGTATAAAACACGCGGACCCCAGAAAAATATCTTATTTTCTTTCAAACCGTAAACCCGTGTGGTTGTACGGCATCGGCATCGTGGACGTAACAAAGGAGGATAAGTTAAGGGAAAGGCAAAGTCTCACTCGAACCGTGCAGGTCTCCAGTTCCCTGTTGGTCGCATTCACTGATTGCTCCGCAAGGGTAACTAGGCCGAACGGATTGGTGCCGGAGCACCAGTATACCTAACAGCGATTATAGAGTTTCGGCCGTCGGAGTGCTCGAGTTGGCTTGCAAAGCTGCTCACGACAATCAGAAAACCCGCATCAAGAACAGAGCAGCTTCGGTTCGGCGCTCATCAAGGCAACAATTAGTTCCAGTGAGTGACAAAGTGTTTCTCCGGCACGTCGCATTAAATGTAATTTACTGAACAATATGTCACAAGCTGGATAGGAAGAAATTTTCCAACTGTGAAAGCTGTGGCGAGTGGCAAACGCAATAGCTAAACAGGAAGGTTTAACCGAACAAGATGGGAATATCGAGTGATAACAAAAACACAACACCAAAGGTTCTTTTCAGAACAATCAACATATTCATAAAGAGTAAACAGTAAGCTAATCCATTTTTCAGGTAGATAGGTATGTATTCACGTAGGAGAAGAAAATAAAACAATATATTTAAAATATATATTTAACAAAAGCTGTCCCCTTTGTATAGTCCTCCGGTTATGTCCCCGACATTACCCACCCGTCTTTTTTTTAATTTCACGAGAAATTGAAAATTTTTAAAACTAAAATAAAAAAAAAAATAAAGAAAATCAGGAAACGATAAAATCAGAATATCAGAAGATACGAGGATACGAAATGCGAAAATAAGAAAATTGTTATAAATTTTTATAAATTATAAGTTATAAATATAAATTATAAATTTTTGAATTTTTCATTTTTTGAATCTTCAAATATATAAATTTTGAAGTATCAAATATTGAAGTTATGTTAGAAGTTTGCAATTTTTAATTTTTTTTCCAATTTCAGGATAAAAGAATGTATTTTTAATTGTGTATAATAAACTGAAAATAAATAAATTTCAAAATAAATTTCAAAATTAAAACAAATCTAAAAATTTTCTTTTCAGATGTTTCTAAAACTCCTAATTCCGAATTTTATAAGTTTAAAAATTTTAATGATTTTAAATCTCCAAAATTAAAAAACATTCAATTAAAACTAAAAAAGTTTCTCAGATTTCTTAGATTTCTAAGATTTTTACAATTTAAATTGAAAAAATAAAACGATTCTAACCCTTTCTAAGGTTTTAATAAATCTAGAAATTTCAAAAAGTTCAAAAATTAAAACGATACAAAAATTTTCAAATTGAAAAAAAGTTTCTAAATTTTCAAAATTTTTTCATAATTTTATGTTGGCGCTTACCCAATTAGTCCTACGTTGTGTTTTTTTTCTTTTACAGCTCACTCCGTAGCAGTAGACGACACAGGTAAGTTCCAGGTTTTTCCTTTCCAGGTCCTTCAGCAGCAGCAGCGACGGCGAACAGCAAGGGAAGCAAGCAGCAGCGTACTAACGGCGATTCCAGCGAAGTGCAGGTAAGTAGAAACAGGTAAGTCACTTTTTATTTCTCTTCATAAATCTCTTCACATGAAACACAATTTTATTTTCTATTTCTATTCAACTATAACTATACACTCGAATTTTTACTACTGGTCTGCTCTGCATACGAAATTTTCGGAATTTTTATTTTTCGATTATTTATATTTTTAGATTTTCAGATTTCCAGATTTTGTAATCCACAGACGCTCAGATTTTGTGATTTTTTTTATATGTAATTAGCTGATTTTCTTTTATTTGTCTTCGAATTTTGTCTGATTTTTTCATATTTTCTTATATTTTCTCTAAATTTTCTTTCTTTCTGTTTTCCATTTTTTTAACTGAAACAGAAAAAATAAAATACAGTTTTCTGTTTTTTTTTCTTTTTTGAATTATTCCATTTTCTAGTTTTTAATTTTCTTTCAATTTTTCAATTTACCAATTTTTATATTTTGAAAATTTCAAAATTTTTGATTTTTGACTTTAACAATATATTAATTAATTAATTTATGAACTCATAAATATATCACTTAAACAAGTTTTAATAAATTCAAAAATTTTCAAAATTTCGAAATTTATCAATTTATCAACTTATTTCAATTCAATTTATAATCAATTTATCAACTTATTTTAAATTATTGAAATTATTAAAACTTGTTTAAGTGATATATTTACTTAAACAAGTTTTAATAATTTCAATAATTTTCAAAATTTCAAATTTATCAATTCATCGACTAATAAGTTTATCAGTCAAGAAAGTTAAAAAGTTTAATAATTTTAATAATCATTAAAATTTTGAAAATAAAAAAACTGAAATTTTAAAATTTTTTTTTTTCATTTTAGAAATTAAAAATAAAACATTACACAAAATTTAAAAACAATCAGACGGCATTGAAAACTTTGAATATGGTAATTAGCTAAAGCTTCCTAAAATTCATAAAATATGATAAATTCAGAATATTTCAAAAATAAAATAGACTCAAAAATTAGAAAAATACTTTAAATTTCAAAATAATTTAAAAAAATTGTAAAAAATGAAGAAATTTAAAAACAAAAAAAACACATTTCTAATTCCAAAAATCTCAATTTTTTCAATCTTTTAAATGGAATGGAAAAATTAATAAATTATTAGAAAATTTCGAATTAATTAAAACGAAATCTTCATAAAGTTTCAATATTTCAGAGGTTTCGAAAATTTTCAAATTAAAAAAAAGTACAAACATTGAAAATTCAACAATTACAAAAAAATTTAAGATCTCAAAAACATTTATAATTTTGAAAAATGGAAAACTCCAATTTTCCATACCAAAGAATTTCTAATGTTTGGAAAAATAAAGTTAATATAAAATAATATTAATATAATATTATATAATATATAATATATAATATAATATTATAATATTATAATATTATAATATTATAATATTATAATATTATAATATTATAATATTATAATATTATAATATTATAATATTATAATATTATATAAAATAAAATAAATAATAATAACATTTCGAAAATTTTCAAAGTTTTATGAAATTCAAATGAATTGAAAATTTTCAATAATTTCAAAATTTCCAAAATTCAAAATACACAAATTTTAAACAAAACGACATAAATTTTTGAAAATTTGAAAATAATTTTAATACAAAAAAAAAAAGAAAAATAAAAACTAAAAATTTTCCGATTACTTGATTTTTTAATTCAATGAGATTTTGATTTCCTGAATTTCTGATATTTGATTATCTGATTTTCTTTTTTGTTATGTTATGTTGTTATTTTGTCTGATTTTGGATGATTTTGACTCTATTTTCTTGCTTTGTCTGATTTTTTCCGATTTTGTACTTTTCTGTTTTTCTGTTTCCTGATATTACTTTTTTACTTTGTTAAAATTTTTCAATTTTCAGTTACTGAATTTTTGAATTTTTCGATTTTTGAATATAACAACATGTTATCTTTTTCTTTATTTCAAAAATTATGTTTTCTTATATTTAAAAAGTTTGTTTGTTATTAATTGAAAAATTTAAAAGATTAGTTCCTTGTGTTTTTTTTAAATGAGACATTTGGAAAATTTCGAAAAAATTAAAAATTTTAAAATAAAACAAAATCCATAAAAATTTAAAAAATCTAATACCAAATATAACATTTTCAAAATTTCCACATTTCAAATTTTTTTTTTCATTTTCTCATTTTGTCATTATGCCATTTTGTCATTTTGTCATTTTGTCATTTTGTCATTTTGTCATTTTGTATTTTGTCATTTTGTCATTTTGTCATTTTGCCATTTTGTCATTTTGTCATTTTGTCATTTTGTCATTTTGTCATTTTGTCATTTTGTCATTTTGTCATTATGCCATTTTGTCATTTTGTCATTTTGTCATTTTGTCATTATGTCATTTTGTCATTATGCCATTTTGTCATTTTGTCATTTTGTCATTTTGTCATTTTGTCATTTTGTCATTTTGTCATTTTGTCATTTTGTCATTTTGTCATTTTGTCATTTTGTCATTTTGTCATTTTGCAATTTTGTCATTTTGTCATTTTGTCATTTTGTCATTTTGTCATTTTGTCATTTTGTCATTTTGTCATTTTGTCATTTTGTCATTTTGTCATTTTGTCATTTTGTCATTATGTCATTTTGTCATTTTGTCATTATGCCATTTTGTCATTTTGTCATTTTGTCATTTTGTCATTTTGTCATTTTGTCATTTTGTCATTTTGTCATTTTGTCATTTTGTCATTTTGTCATTTTGTCATTTTGTCATTTTGTCATTTTGTCATTTTGTCATTTTGTCATTTTGTCATTTTGTCATTTTGTCATTTTGTCATTTTGTCATTTTGTCATTTTGTCATTTTGTCATTTTGTCATTTTGTCATTTTGTCATTTTGTCATTTTGTCATTTTGTCATTTTGTCATTTTGTCATTTTGTCATTTTGTCATTTTGTCATTTTGTCATTTTGTCATTTTGTCATTTTGTCATTTTGTCATTATGTCATTTTGTCATTTTGTCATTATGCCATTTTGTCATTTTGTCATTTTGTCATTTTGTCATTTTGTCATTTTGTCATTTTGTCATTTTGTCATTTTGTCATTTTGTCATTTTGTCATTTTGTCATTTTGTCATTTTGTCATTTTGTCATTTTGTCATTTTGTCATTTTGTCATTTTGTCATTTTGTCATTTTGTCATTTTGTCATTTTGTCATTTTGTCATTTTGTCATTTTGTCATTTTGTCATTTTGTCATTTTGTCATTTTGTCATTTTGTCATTTTGTCATTTTGTCATTTTGTCATTTTGTCATTTTGTCATTTTGTCATTTTGTCATTTTGTCATTTTGTCATTTTGTCATTTTGTCATTTTGTCATTTTGTCATTTTGCATTTTGTCATTTTGTCATTTTGTCATTTTGTCATTTTGTCATTTTGTCATTTTGTCATTTTGTCATTTTGTCATTTTGTCATTTTGTCACTTTGTCATTTTGTAATTTTGTCATTTTGTCATTTTGTCATTTTGTCATTTTGTCATTTTGTCATTTTGTGTGATTTTCTCATCGTTTTGACTTTTTTTCCAATTTCTCGCCAAGACGAGGTATTCCATTCTTTTCCCCACTGCGTCAAGGGAGGTAATAACCACACCGCCGGTTTATGAGTAAATCTCGACAACGATGGTTTGAGCCCTTGCGTGGCAGCAACCCACTCTCCCCCCAACCGCCCAAGTGATTGCTAATTATATTCGAATCCCTTGTCTGCGGGGGAGAGCAAATTCCCAACCGATGCTCATTTCGTGCACTCACTCACTCATTCACATGTGTGCTCCGTTTCATTATCTGTCGCTTTTGTGCTACAGTTAAAGCTTATTCTCCTCCCGCATCCCGTTTTATGATGGCGGTCGACGACGCCATCATCATCATCGTCATCATCATCGGCGGATTCCCCGCCGACTATGATGATGATGGTGGTGGGCTTAAGCTACTTCCGGTGGCTAAATGTGGGTTCCGGGGTGGAACTTGGTTGGATCTTCCAAGCATCCCGAATGCCATGGAAGGCTGATGCTAATGAGGGGGTAAACAAAAACCACTTTCGGCCGACCTTCAGAGAACGATGAGCTGCTGCTGCTGCTATTTTCGGTCAGCCCGAAAGGAATCGCACAACTCTTGAGAAAGTAGTATAGTATTATGATTGATGTTTAATTTATGGAGAGAGCCTCGGCACTAGATCAGAGTGCGATTCCGTCGTTGGTCCGTGTGTGTGTCGGTCGGGGCTTAATTTTTGGGGAGGAAACCCCCGATTGCGGGAAATGGTTTGATTAATTAAATCATTTGTTTAATTAAAGTCAATGGCAGGATAGGGTTATTTACACACAGCCAGTCGTAGCTTGGAGCGGTTCGCCTCGGAAAGTTTACTCACCTGGGCGTCGACGAACAGTTTTCGATGTTTAAATGTTTGAGCGTTAAATGAGGCTCCGGAAAAGTTTCGCTAACCTTTCTGGGTTCTGGTTTTCGAATAAATTAGGTCCGCCCGAATTTTCGGGCAATTTGGATGTGATACAACCACTCACTCAAGTGAACAGACATCCTCCGGGCAGCTGGATTTCATATAAATACTATATTCATTATTATTTCTTCAATAGACTCTTCGCCGGCATCCGGACACAGACTTGTGGTATTTTTGGTTTAGTTAACACGGATAATTTTGCTTTAATTTAATTTCGCTAATTGAATTCCTTCCTTCGTTTCGACTCTCGATAAAATTTCAGCTGTGCTGTTCATTTTTTAAATCTTTGTTTCAAATTGTTTCTGTTTTTATTTACGCGCTACTCTCTCTCTTTCTAACATCGGTATCAATTCGATTCGTTAAATTTATATTATTGTGATAAAATTGCATAAAGTTATCTTCTGTTTTTTTCTTTTCTTCTCTTTTTCGTTTTCGCTAGCGTTATTATCAATTTCCTTCGTCGGTGATTTGTATTAATTGGACAGCAAATGCAACTCGTTTTTTTTTTGTGGGGACGCGCGAGTGCGAGGGGTTCATTTAATTTATGGGATTTTTGCTAATAGAATATGCTTTATTTCTCATCGATAACTAAACAACAATTTTACGGGGTGAGGAATAATTACAATTTCGAGAAAACAAACAAAAAATATTACAATTTGATTTAGACAGTGTTCGATAGGTTGCTTTCAAGTGGGTACAAAATGGCTTTCTCTGTGTGTGTGATTGCACTAACAGGTCGGTTTAATAACTGTTTGTTTCTTTTTCAAATCCTGAGTTGAAGACGGGGAGCGAGGGTTTCGGCGGTTCGGATATGGGGACTTACCTTACTCTGGAAGATCGACTTGATCGGAGGATTGTGTGGGACTACTCGAAGTTGCTGGGTTGGTGTTGGGTGACGCCGTTTGGGTTTCGTTTTCCGGACCCGCACAATCGGGGCTTTCTTCGGGGATGGAATTTGGTGCCGGTTCGATTTTACGCATCAACCGGAGACATATCGAGCCTCGAATGATGCGAAGGAGATCGATGACTTGAGCGGTGGACATCGCCTCAACCGATTCGTCGTTGACCTGGAAATAATTAATAAATATATTTTCGAGTGTACTTGAAAATCCCCCTCATTCTCGATCGGACACAATTCGCTTTTGCGGCATTGAGCTTCGTTTTGCGAGTTCGGAGAGCGTCAAAGATAATAATTGATTTCCAGGCATTCCGATTACCAGAAGCGCAAGTGAGTACAAAAGTACCCGCAGCTTGCATCTGTTTTGCAATGCCGATTTCCTCAGGCTCCATGGTTTTGAAATATGTGTTAGGGAAACATTCCGATTTGCAGAAACGCAAACGAGTAAAAAAAACTCGCATCTATTTTGCAATGCCGTTTAACCCTGGCTTCATGATTTTGGAGTCTGTGTTAGGGAAACATCCATCCATTCCAGCGATTATACCTCAATCGATGCGCAATCATAACGGAGTGGATTTCCGAGCGGAATTCGTTTACATACCGATTGGTGTAATTTCCATAGCCTGTTTTGGAAGCAATTTTAGGGTTATTGAAACAAGTTTTTGAATAAAAAAGTAACAAGCATATACAGCGTATACATTTTATCTTTCGAATGAAGTGTTTATGATAACATTTCGTTCAGTTGTTTAGGAGCTATTAACGCTCAAAATCTCGTTCTCCGGCGTAACACTTTCGTTTTCGAAACTTTGAACTTACCCCCCAGTATAGAAATGAAAGACGTAGTCCTACGTCAAGAAAAACAAAGCAATCGAGATTCGATTTTTTTTTCAATACGAAAAAGAGAACGAACAGTTACACAGTGATTTACACTCACCATTATTAGCTGATCACCGACTCTCAGCCTGCCGTCTTTGGCCGCGACGCTCTCGCTGTAAATCGCACTCACTACCGTGCGATTGCCATCCTTATCCTGCCTCAAGCTGAATCCCAACCGACTGTTCCAGCCTTTGTTGAGTTCGACGGTGAAAATCTGCCAAGGAAACATCCGGACATCAGTAGGTAGTCCCTAACCTAGAACACACAAACATCCGCTCGGATGAATTCACCTCACCTTGTTTCCACCACTATCGATTCCGCTCCCATTGAAATCGAGCTCCCGTTCCGTCGTGGGAGTCGTAGTGCTCGTTCCGATGGTGGCCGCCAGGCTCGAATCCGCGTCCGGTGTGTTCCGAGTGTGGGTTCCATCGCTGCTGCTCGCCATTCCGGACAACGGCGTCCCGTTATTGGACGCTCCGTGGCTCGGAGTGTCTTCCTCGTCCGATGCCAGGGTGGCTCCTTTCCACTTCATGAGGCTCTTCTTGCCTGAAATGGGTGGAAAAATCAACGATCACCGATCAGGTTTGTTGAATTTGATTTATGACCTCTGAGATAGAATCTCAAAACGTCTGAAAGTCTATACACAACGCTCCAAAGTTTCATGAATAAACTCATCCGGCGTAATTCTCCCACTCTGCCGCACGACCCTGACCACCCCCGTTGCCTCGATAAACGAACATATAATCGCCCATTAACCCCCAATTTTCCGGCCACAGTTAGCAAGCACCCCAAGAAAACTCAGATTATAATTATCGTTCCATTCAATCGACGACGGCACTCGGATAGAAAAGGGGGAGTGGTCAGGTGGAAAGTTACACGCAAGTTCGACCAGCCGGAAGTTGCCTCTCCTCCGTTATCTGGTTCACAGCGGCAGGCGGCAGCAGCCGCTCGTACAATTCTTGGCAAGAGATAAGGGATGACATTATTTAAATAAATTTACAATTCTCACGCAGGCTGTGTTTGGGTGGTCCGTTTGGCGGAGGGTTCGGAGAGGCTAGAGGCTGGTTTGAAACTTTTTATCACCCTCCGGGAGAGGCATACCTGAGGCATACACTAACGAGGATAGTTTTCGAAGAAGGAGATTTCGATTCGCCGTCTGAAAATTTGGGTGGGGAGGGGTTGAAAAGTGGAGCAAAGTTTAACGCTATTTTAGCGGATTTTCGTACGTTTTTTTGTCGGCTGACTGTTTCGAGGCGATAGTCAGGAACTGATGCTCCACAATCAGGAGACGATTGAGGGGGTTGGTCCCGCTGGGGCAGGTCGCAGGCCGTGGAATACTTTTAACGAGTTTAGTGGGAGCGGTAGAGTCTGGTTGTGAAACGATATTTTTTAATAGTTGTGGAAAAGCTTTATGAGATATATAGAAAATAGTGTTACCATCCAAAACAGACAATACTCAAAAGTTCTAATAGACGGATTTCGCGCCAACTCGTCTATGCGACTGGCATGACCAAGGAAAGTGAAGTTGAAGGTAAAACGTAATGTCAGAATTGCCGTTCGGACGTATCCCGTAAGTTTGAACTTATTTGCATAGATGGTATCCAAACAACACTAAACATTGACTACAGTTTCGCCGACTCGGTTGATTGCCGTTATGAACCAGCACAAAAAACAAAGCTGCAAATTATGTGCCAGTGGCGGTACCACGATCAAAGCATTCCCTGAATAAATCACATCACATGAGCAGAGCCAGCTGGCGGAAGCATATGCATAAAGGATACTAGGTTACTATTTTCAACGACAACTGTTTATTTATTATACTGCTTCAAGTACCTACGACGAAATCAAATGTAACCATACCAACGTAAGTAATAACATAAACAAATTCAAACCTTCCGTCTTGCCATTCCTCATAAGTCTTTTCTAAATAGTGTAAATTACGAGCCACCTGTTAACTCCACCATCTTGGGCATGACCCTCTCAAAATTAAATGAAACTTTATGGGCGTGAAGCCCTTACCTAATTAAGCAACTTGGCATACTTAGTTTTCCGAAAATTTATCTAGACTAACATATGGAAAGGGCCAAATATTTTTGACCATTTTTTCATGAATTATTTTTACTCGAAAATGGTAAGTCCTACAAAAATGTGATTTATGGAAGAGTTTTAGGAAAATAATAGAATTCTCAGAAAAAATACAAAAAAAAATATTTTTTGAAATCCTACATTGAAAAAAAAACCGAATCCAAAAACAAAAATTTGATTTTCCCAAAATGGTCATCCCAGATTTTGATGAAGTGGAAGGTAAATGGTAGATAAATATGTGCTCTACAACTCTTCCATGCATCGCAACTTGTGCATATTTAAGACAGAAAAGTTTTTCTAACAAAAACAGGAAGAGGGTTATATCTATGGTATAACCGCAAGGGTGACGTAGGACTATCGTTGATTTAGAAATCATTTGTTTGAAGTTGAATCTAAATCCATTCTGAATGAATGAATAATATGAATATTTGGGGGACTTCGTAAACAAGAGCGTTACGTTGGAGGCACAAGGTTTTATGCATCCAATATAGGATACGAAAAACCTTGTTCTGAAGAATAATCTTCAGAAGCTTTCCTGCTAACTGCACTTGATTGACAAATCACAAACCCAAATGTATTATATGGATATTTTATGGATAGAAAACATTAAAATAAACTCTTTCGCTTGAATGTAATTTTCAATTCCAAGGGGAACTGGCAGATTATTTTCAGTAACGATTAGATATTTCCACATTTTCCTCGATACTGGAAGCCCACCAGTGGTTAATGCCAACTCGATAACCACCTGTTAATAGCACTTGATTGAAACATATTTGGTCACAGTGTTACATGGATAGAAAACATTCAATTAAACTCTTTCACATGAATATATTTTGAAAATTCCCAAAGGAACTGGCAGATTATTTTCCAGCAATGATTAGATCTTTCCGGAACTTTCTCGATGCTGAAAGGCATCCTAACGCCGTCCACCTCCTCCAGCACGTTAGGCAACGATGTTGTCTTGTCGATGTCCTCAAGAAAAATGAATGTGTCTCACCACCAGAATATCGCTTAAGTATGCTTTTTGTGTGTGATTGAATCGAGAGAAGGTGTGGTTTACGATGGCAATTTGGAAGGCAAACTAGAGGGGAATGAACTCTCTGAGCTCGGAACTTTCGGCGACTGAGCAATAATCGATTGCGGGCGCATACAATATTGGATACGGAAATATCCTACTGATGGGGAAGAATAATCTTCAGAAGCTATCCTGTTGATTGCGATTGATTGAAAAATCACAAAACCTAATGTATTTGGTCACAGTGTTACATGGATAGAAAACATTCAATTAAACTCTTTCACATGAATATATTTTGAAAATTCCCAAAGGAACTGGCAGATTATTTTCAGTAACGATTAGATATTTCCACATTTTCCTCGATACTGGAAGCCCACCAGTGGTTAATGCCAACTCGATAACCACCTGTTAATAGCCGCGCGTGTATGTGTGTGTAGCGATGTCTTCCCAGGGAACCGTTTGTGGCATCACTCTCCTCCTGATAGATTCCCTTCTGGCCTAGGGTGCACAAACAGGCTCTTGGTGACACCGTTCATCCGCGCTTTCATGATAAATAAAGAGCTTCACCGCAACAGCGACAACATGCTCCAATCGCTGTTCAATTAGAAGTGAGTGGATTTCCGAGCGCCGCTCGCTTATATACCGATTGGTGATTTCAATAGCCTGTTTTGAAAGCAATTTTAAGACTATTGAAACAAGTTTTTGGATCAAAAAGTAACAAGTATATAACGCGTAGACATTTTATCTTTCGAATGCAGTGTTTATCATACCATTTCGTTCAGTTGTTTAGGAGCTATTAACGCTCAAAATCTCGGTCTCCGGCGTAACGCTTTCGTTTTCGAAACTTTGATTTTACACCCCGGTATAGAAATGAAAGACGTAGTCCTACGTCAAAACTTTTTCAAGATTTTTTCTCGAAAATTTTCTATTTTTTTTTTTTGTGTACAGTTATAGAAAACAATCAATAGCAGGTAGAAATCGATTTATGGTGGTCCTTGGGTACTAAGGTACAGTTTTCAGCTTGTTTTTGTAGTCAAATACCACGATAAATACAATACGGTACCGCGACTTATGAGAAAGGCCTTTCAGCCATCTTGGATTTTGTATGTAAACAATCAGCAATATTTTGCAATATTTTTTTTTTGCTTTTTGTGTGTGGAATTGTTTTGTTGGCAATAAGTGCATTGAAAAGTTGAAAGGTAAGTTTTTTACGGTGGAAGCTAGATTTGTAATATACTCTATCTTATTTTGTTTCAGCTCAAGAGAACAAACCGACTCTCGGTGTTGGGTGGTGATGGAAATATTTTTCCCGCGTATTGCAGTTAGAGACGTCGGTTAATCGTTCGATTTATTCAACTAATCGAATATCTGCAATTTCAATCGAGTAATTTTGTATCGAACAATGAAAAATCAAAATATGTATAAATCGAATAGTTATCGAAGTATTCGCAATTAATGAAAAAGGGAACCATTTTTTTTCGAAAAATACAGAGCAAAATTTGTTTAACCCTCTTGTACTCGCGTGCAAAATCATATATGTGTTATGACTCGCGCACGGTGTCACAGACCGAAAGTTGCACTTCTCTGTAATATTGCTATTGTATATTTTTTAGCTTTATTGGTATTTATTTGAAGAAGAGGGTATAATTGAATGAAAAATGTCCAGAAAATATGGTTTTCTTCATCTTCATTCAGTTTTAATAGTCATCTAATTCAGCCTATTCAAAACATAGTAATTTTAGATACTCCAACACAAATAACGAAAATCGATTTTTTTCCTGTTATTAATTGAAAGTAAGCAACTGAATATAATTCATGAAAGTATAAAGAGCGATTAAATAACATAAAAATATCTAATCTTTCTTGACATATTTATATTTCTTTAGTAAAAGAATCAGAACATACCATAACTGCATGTTCGGGACAAACATATTTTTTTACATTTCATACAGTTGTAGCGTGTTTTCGGGTCTTTTTTTGAAGAGAACAATGTATAACCTTCTAGATAGTTTCCAGATGATGAAGGTTCTGGAATTTCAAGTTTTCCTATATCTACTATTCTTTGTTTCAGTGTTCTTGGTTAACAAAAACTTTTTTTATGGGGCATAAAAAGATGATATAAAAGGATTTCTAGGAACTTCCTGCAACTTGTTTAATCGTCGATATTGTTCAGCTCATATATTATAGAAAAAAACCGAAGCTGAAACTCTAAAAATAACCATAAGTTACCAATTAATTTAAAGTTTACTGTTTACAATTCTTCCGCAAGTGCAATTCTTTCACAAGTGTGTATATATGTGACCATTGTATTTAGTGAACAACTATACGAATGTCAATCATTTGTACTTTACTTTTACACGTATGAATCTAACGTCGAATACATCGACGAATAATATATGAATCCGTTCAATCTAGTGACAAAAAGGACTAAAATCAAATAAGAATAGTCCGAAAATGATATTCCCGGAAATTATTTTTCTGTGCGCGATCTATATTGGCAGTATATAATTTCTTTCTTGACATATACACCTGATGCAGACTGAGACACTCCAATCCTGATACTGACTGTTCAAATCCGTTGCTCCGTTCTTGAGTTAAATCGTGAGGAACGGACACCAAATCATTTTTATTTATATAGATGTGCAAAATTTGCCGAAAAAATGACTTCCCAATTTTTCAATTTTCCCAATGGTTTTCATAATTTTTTAGCATATAAACCTGACGCAGACTGAGACAGATCAATTCTAATACCGACTGTTCAAAACCGTTGCTCCGTTTTTTAAGTTAAATCGTAAGGAACGGACACCAAATCATTCTTATTTATATAGATATACAAAACTTGCCAAAAAATTACTTTATACTTTTTCCAACTTTCCGAATGGTTTCCATAATTTTTTAGCATACGAGGGTCACTATTTATAATTCGGGAATAGGAACAAAAACAAATAGTTAAGCTGCGAATATATTTTTATTGCATGCGCTTAAACCAATTTTCAAAGCATTTATTCCAATCGACACGAGCCTTTTTTTTTTGAGCGATTGTCAAATTATGTGGGATCCAACGTGAACATAATTTTCGCACAACTAAGTGTTCATGTAAAATCGCATATATGCTGGTGGAACTAATGCTTAGGGATGCCTCAATCTCACAATAGGTTACATGACGATCTTGCTTAATCATTTCGTGCACAGCATCGATGTTTTCTGGCAGTACAGTCGATTTTGGACGACCTTCACGAAACTCGTCGGACAGCGAACTACGACCACGATTGAATTCACTATACCAGCGATACACAGTGGTTTTTGATGGAGCTTCATCGCCAAAAGTCAAATTAAGTTGATTGACGCACTCTTGTTGTGATAATCCACGTCGAAAGTCGTAAAAAATCATCGCACGAAAATGTTCACATTTCAGTTCCATTTTTTTGCCGAGACCAAACTTTCAACTAAATATAAAATAAACAAATAGCGTCCGTATGACAACATGTTCTGAGTACGTATATCGTCAAAAATGTCAAACTTTACGATGGAACCGTCAGATGGACTCACATGACATCAGTGTTGCCAATTCCCGAAATATAACTAGTGACCCTCGTATAAACCTGACGCAGACTGAGACACTTCAATTCTGATACTGACTGTTAAAATCCGTTGCTCCGTTCTTGAGTTAAATCGTGAGGAAAGGACACCAAATCAATTTTATTTACATAGATTGTAGAACTTATTAGCGGGTGGGTCATAAGTAGCGTGACTAAATGAAAACGGGTTTGGTACAAAAGTTTTTTTTATTAATTTAATTATTTATTCTATTTTCACGAGATGACCACCACAAGATGGCGCCATTTATATATATTTTCAAAATTCTATCATTATGGGTATCAAATGGAAGGGCTTGATTAGATCGGTGCCGCCTGCTGGGAATGGATACCCTTGAACAACGACGCTCTGTTCAACAAGCAGTCTTTGCAGCGAAGATTTTGAATGGAGAAGCTGACTGTCCCAGCCTACTTGCAAAAATGTCACTGAACGCTCCCACCCGGATTCAACGACGAACTCTGGATCAGATGTTGGCTGTTCCATTCCACCGCTCGCTTTTCGGTTACTTTGAGCCCATGTCCACTATAACAAGAGCATTCAACGAAGTGTCACATTTGTTTGATTTCGATATGTCTTCGACAGTGTTTAGACAGAAAATCCTCCGCTCTAGACATCCTCCACATCATTAGGTTAAGTTATATTCATTAAGACTATGAGTCAGATGGATTAATAAATCAATAAATAAAAAAAAATAAATAAATTAGTAGAATACAGTAATTTATGAAAAATGTAAATCCAAAAAGGCGGCCGCTACAAAATGGCGGATTGCATATTCTCTCAGAACCTCATCAATATGGGTGTCAAACGAAAGGGCTTGACTAGCAGAACACAGTTATCGATGAAAAATGTAAATCCAAGATGGCGGCCACTACAAAATGGCGGATTAAATATTTTCTCTATACCCCATCAATATGGGTATTAAATGAAAGGTATTGACTAGTAGACAGTTATTCATGAAAAATGGAAATCGAAAATGGCCGCCACTACAAGATAGCGTCATTTTTTTTCAAAACCTCATCAATATGGGTATCATATTCTGAGAAAATATGTTATCCTTCTTCTTTAATGGCACTAACGTTCCTAGAGGAACTTCGCCGTCTCAACGTAGTATTACTTGCGTCATTTTTATTAGTACTTAGTTGAGATTTCTATGCCAAATAACACGCCTTGCAATGCATAAAAGCTCTAGAATACGCGTGATCACAGTGCAAGTCGGAGGAAATTTCTTTGACGAAAAATTCCCCCGACCAGAACGGGAATCGAACCCGAACACCCGGCATGTTAGTGATGACGCTAACCACTCGGCCACGAGAGCATGTTATCCACCATTTTGTAACGGCCGCCATTTTGGATTTATATTTTTCATCAATAATTGTATTCTACTAATCAAGTCCTTTCATTTGATACCCATATTGATAAGGGTTGGAAAAAAATATATATGGCGCCATTTTGTGCTTGCGGCCATTTTGGATTTGAAATTTTCATAAATAACTGTGTTCTACTAGTCAAGCCCTTTCGTTTGATACCCATATTGATGGGGTTTAGAGAAAATATGAAATCCGCTATTTCATAGAGGCCGCCATTTTGGATTTTCAAGATTATGAAATACGCAATTTTATAATGACTGCAGAGATAAAGGTGTGTTCCAAATTTCAGATCAATCGGTCAATAGGAAGGGGGTTAAATTTCTATCAATGTGGGACAGCGCTACAGACAAAGTTACAAAGTAACTCACGTACATACAAACGGGTCATATAATCGACCCGTCCTATATACCGAAGAGTTTTGCGATCTCCCGGATCGAAAATCTTTGCTCCACACTCCATACTCCATACTAAGGCTTCTGAGATACCCTTATGCAACTTCTTCAATGAGAAATTTAATCGTCAACTTTTGACCGTCCGGATTTAAAATCATTTTCTGAATGTAATTTTTATTCCGGACATGAGTTTGTGAAATTCACATTGATTTTTGATTTTTTAATTTTTTTTGTTAATAGCTAGGTACCATGTTTGACACTAAACTAAATTAACATAATAGTAACTATCAGTCACAATCATTCAACATGCAAAAAATGTCATGGTTTTAAAAAATGCATGAAAAAAAAATCGTGCAACACTTCACCAGCAGCTTTAAACAATCGTGTTCGGTACACTTTTTGAAAAAAAAAACTTTTTTTGTGCGGTAGATAGGGACCGCATAAAAAAAGTTTCCTTCATGAAAATAACTCAAATCCATGCCATTCACCGTTCAATTTCCTCTTGTTTCCCTGCTTTGCGATGGGACACTCTGCCTTTTCGGTTGCGCGAGGCTGTTTAGTGCTTCTAGTTGCATGTCGAAACGTGTTGCTGTTAGAAATCATGTCATGCAAAAACTTAGAAAAACTTAGAGCATTTGATGAGAAGAGGGGAATGATTTCAGAAGTGGATAATTGAGACACAAATATGCTTTTTTCGCACTGAAATGCATATAAACCATCGAAAAAAACTAAATGTACGATAACTTCGTCAAATATGCTTCTTTTCATACACCGCACAAAAAAAACCGCACAAGAACAGAAAATCACACAAAAAAATTCGCACAAAAAAACCGCACAAAAACAGGTTTTACTGTATAGGAGTGTTAACCGTCATGGTGTTTCGTCGAAATTCATCGAATAAGCTAAACCCTTTACGGTTGAAGCATAAAAATGATTCCCTGGCGGTAGAGGAGACTGGGAAGAAGAATTCAGGGTCTGCAGGAGTAAAATGCGGACTTGAAGAAGGTGGTTTTTTTTTATCTGTTACCACTACGCCAGATCGCCTCCACATAAGAAGGTGGTCTCAGCTCCCGTTCTACAATAGTAGTATTCAAATTCAGAGTGGCAAGGAAAATATACCATACTCGTGGTCAATGATGCTATAAATATACTTCTTTTGAACTAGTAGCTGTAGGGACCAAGCAGAAATATTCAAACAAATCAGCTATTTCAACAACATTCGAAGAACAGGTAATTTTGAACAGAAAAAAATGTTATGTTGGTACAAAAAAAATATTGTGAATCATTGGCGTGCCCTTTTTTCAATCGTCCTCAAAAAATCATGAAATGGTAAATTCATCAATATGCTGAAATACCATTTCATTCAAAAACCATTATTCTTCATCATGTTTATTGTTTATTGTTTATTTCAAAATTATATTTAATGTAATTTTTAAAATCATGACATCATATTTTGGGAAAAGGGATAAATGATTTTTTAGACCATCGAGTAACTTTGTAAAATCATAACTCAAAAACGAAAAAAACGCTTCCCTGGTTTCGAGATACGTTATGTGAAAAATCATCAGCTTTCCAGAAAAAAATATAAAAAACTATAGCGCCTTTGGTCCCGACACCATGAAAACAATAAAAAAAAACGAATACAATCAATAACAACGAGAGCAGAATTCAAATTTTTGGCAGGTATTGCATTTTTTCAAAAAAGATCAGGAGATTGGCTTTAATTTGATATATCGATCATCTGAATCGGTCTAGTAGTTCAAAAGTTATGAATTTTTGAAAAAAGTCATTTTTGGCAAAAATGCGAAAAAAAGATTTTTTTGGACCACCCTAAAATGGAAATGGTCACCCTAACAAAAAACTGAAAAAATACTGGTCTCATAATTTGCGATAAAGCACAAAACTACCACTTTTGACTAAAATCTGAGGACCACTATATCGGTTTGGTATGGAATGGCTGTATATATATACACACCTTGGTCAAATACAATATGTTTCAATAGGGCTCTAATGGGGGGCTGCCCATTAGAAACGAAACACAAATTTCAGCATAACTCGAGAATTGATTGAACAAACGAGCCCAAATTTGGCATGTGGAAGTTTAAGGGTGCAATAAATGTTTCTATGGTGGATAGAGGGGCTGCCGTACAAATGAAACACAAATTTCTTCATAACTCGAGAATTAATCAAGCAAACGAACCCAAATTTGGCATGTGGAGGTTTTAGGGTGCAATAAATGTTTCTATGGTGGATAGACACTCCTCCCCCTCTCTAAGGGGGGGCTGACATGCAAATAAAATACAAATTTCAGCATAACTCGAGAATTGATCAAACAAACGAACCCAAATTGGGGATGCGAGGGTTTTTGGGTACGAGAAATGTTTCTATCATGGTATGATTATATGGATTGGATATGGAAGTTTGCCGGGTCAGCTAGTATTTTATAAAAAAGATGGAATATCTGACCCTAGATAAATTTTCGGAAAATTAAGTATGCTAGTTCGCTTCATTAACTAAGATCTTCACGCCCAGAAAGTTTCATCAAGTTCTGAGAGGGTCATGCCAATCCCATAGACGAGTTGGCACGAATTTCGTCATCTTTTATCGTGATATGCACTATCCAACGTCTAATCACCATGCTTCTGCCAGTATCACCGAATTGTAGCATTGATGGAGGGAACGAACAATACCTAATAATCAAACTGACCGGACCTCTTCAGAGCCACAAAAATATGAAAAGTTTGAATAATGTAATTTTTCAAATATATCCAAAATCTGTGTGAAACAAATAGCTTAGCATAATCATTAATTTTGCAGTCGTGTCTCGGACACTGTTTTGATTTCAATTGTAGAACAGCGAAAACTTTTTAGAAGATGCTTACCTCCTTTCTCCACGGCATCGACCACCTCGCTCACGTTGTTCCCGGTGTCCTTGAGGGGCACATTGACCGACGAGTAGAGTGGTGATTTGTGGGCAAAATGTTTCACATAGATGGCGTCCGTCGAGTCCGCATTCAGATCGTTCTCGGTTTTGCACGCCACCAGGAATGTTTCGCACGGAAGGCTTATGAATTGATCGCTGCCAGCCGGGGCTCCTCCTACTCCTCCTGCACCGTCGCCCCCAGGTATCGCCATTGGTTCCCCGTTGAGGGCATACCTCGTCGGGGCATCCAGGGCGTCGTTGTCCAGGTTGTTCAGCTCGTACGCGTTTGTGGTGGCTACTGTTGAAACAGAGACAAAGAGAAGCGTGTTTCAACAATATGCGAAAAGCATGCGATTAAGAGATTCATACCTGAGAACTGGAATCTGGGCTTCCGCGAGGACATCGGTGTGCTCCCACTTTCGCCGGCCAAATTAAGGTAATTGGGTCTCTTCTGGTGTTCGCCGCCGTCTTCCTCGTACAGACTCTCGGCGTCGATTTCATCATCACAGTAATACGATTCATCGAGGTTCTCGTGCACGACCGGAGGAACCATGTTCCCACCGCAGGATCGACACGAGACGCTGTGGTAAACGCCCGCCCCCGGTACCACCTGGTGGTGGTGCTGACGCGGATGGTACGATCCAGCCTGGCTCACGATCGTCGACGTTTCGGAGTCGGAATTGTTGGACGTTTCACCGCCGGAATGTTGGTAACCATGATTGTCGTAGGACTTCTTCGATTGGTTCTGCAAGCCGCGCCGCAATCGGCGCGGCGAAGCGTTGCTGGACTTCACGGAAGAACTCGTCGAATCGGAGCCGCCACCACCACTGGCCGAACTGCATGCTGCCGTCTGCTTCCGGTAGGCGATATCGGTCAGCAAATTCAGCGCCTCGGGTCGCAGATGTGGCTTGGGTTTACTGCCGCCGCCGCCATGGCCAACGGTTGACGTGGAAGCGGACGAGCAAATGCCTCGTTCGTCACCGTCGGCACCGGTTGGCGACTGGGCGGAAAGGGGAGTTTGGGCCTGGTCCCGGTAGAGTCGCAGCTTCACAACATCGGCTGCCTGCCGCAGGAATATCACAGCTTCCTCGTGGGTCATCTGCGAGATAGGAACATCGTTGACGGCGACAATTTTATCGCCCGGTTTGATTCGGCCATCGTTTAGGGCGGGGTCCCGAACCAGTGCCCGCACGTAGTGCCCCAGCACGGATTCGTCCTCCTTGCGGAGAGTGAACCCAAGCGAGCCCTGCTGCTTGGTGAGGACAATTTCGAATTCCTGTGCGGAATGAAAGAAGGAATGCTTTTCATCATGTTTTTCATCACAAAACGCATAGCTTTACACGCTAAACAGCGCGAAAAACGTGCTCAGCGTTAACGAAGCTTATATTATGGAATATGAATGTGGTGAAATTATAACCCGACGATAGCTGCGAGGACTTACCCCGTTGAAGCTGGTATGAATCGAATCCAGAGGTGTAAATGCCAGCGTTTGCGGGGGGAAGATAAACTGCTGCTGCTGCTGATGTTGTTGCTGTTGATAGAAGTATGGCATCATATGTGGCTGCTGCTGTTGGCTGAATTGCATCTGCAGCTGAGATTTAGGCTCGCTGGGTAAGGCATTCCGCGTGGGTGGCTGCGGAGGTTCGCTCGGCGGGGATAGCTTCCGGTACTGCTCATCCTGGGGTCGGCAAACCGTCAGCGTGACATAGTTGGGAGCAGTTCGCAGCACCTCCAGGGCTTCCTATATTTGTCACAACAGCCGGCGTGAATTAGAAATCTCCTCACACATGTGTGTGTGTATACTCACGTAGTTGGTTAATCCAGTCAGTGGAATCCCATTCGCTTCCAGCAGAATATCGCCCGGCTGCAGCATTCCCGTGGCCCACGCCGCCTGGTGGGGAAACAGTCTTTTGATGCGAATCAGCCCCGGGAAGGGGGCGGACGAATCCGATCCACCCGATACGGATAGACCCAGCCCGCGGGTTCCCTTTGGTACTTGGACGAGGAACACGGTATCTGAAAGGACAACGACAACAACAACGACACCATTAAATGCAGCAATCCTTTCGTCATCTCGTCACCCCCATCTTCACCCTTCTCAATAATTCAACAACAATTTCACGTACATCGGAATTAAATGAAAATGAAATGAAGAAAAACCTCGCAATAAAACGCTCTCGAATACCGAACCAGAGAGAAGGCAAACATTATTTATTATCGCTCGGTTCTGTTTCCCGGTACGACCAAAAGGGAAGGACCCTTGAGGTGAAAATGTATAAATAAAGCTCCGCCCTCCCATCACAAATGTCTATTTCTTTTTTCAATGGGCCACCCTCAGCTCGGCTGGCTGAATAAAGGCGCGGCAGAGTCGAGTGGTGCAAATTATTCATGGTTTTAACTCAGGGCTCTCTTCATTTGCCGCTGCCGTCACTGCAGCAGCATGGGATTGTGGAGGCATTTTTATGGTCTACGCGTCAAACCCGGAGACGTTGGCTTGCGCCCCCCTCCTCACACCAGGACACAACAGGCACAATTGCCAAGCACCCAGCTCTCGGCTCGAAACTGGAAGAGACTGATGAGTGTTAGGTTTATTGCGTTCTCGCAGCAAAATTTTAACGACACTTGAGACGGCCATTCCGAGCACAGTTTGATGATTGCATCTCGGGAAATGAGTGTTAATGTTTTATGGGGTGATGAAAAAATCGAAACTTTAACTTCGAGCCCTCTGGATGTCTGGGGGCGCAGTGCGTGGGACCAATTTCAGACAGTTTTTTTATTTCCTGGGAAGCCTTTTGTAAAAGTTTCGTGATGACTCAATTAGCCATTTGAGGGCGGGAATTTTTGGGCATGTGTTGTCAGAAGTGGGCATCCCCGAACACGGAAAGCAATTCACAATCATAATCGAGTGAACGAATTTTCAATAAAATAGATGGAAATTCCAGGTTCTAAAGGGTGTGTCACATCAAATTGCATCACGGAGAAAACGCTGTAGAAATTTAATTTTTAGGAATTATATCTTCAGCTTTCGCTTATAATCAGATAAGAGTGTATAGATCACGTTGGCCATGCTTCACTGTCAATTTTTCGTAAATTTGGAAAAATGTCGTCGAACGAAAAAGAGCGTCGTGAATTAATCCTGTGCACTCATTTCGAGAATCCGGAGTTGTCACATCGGGACATCGGTAAGATGCTGGGAATCGTCCAATCCACGGTCAGCAGAGTACTAAAACGATACTTCGAGAACCTAACCATCGACCGGAAGGTGAAGAACGGCAAAAATGGATGCTCCGTCAGTGAAAAATATCACAAGCGCGTAGTTAAGCAGTTTAGACGTGATCCGAGAAGTTCGGTCGCGGATGTCGCCAATAACCTGAATTTGTCAAGTTCATTCGTCCAGCGGACCAAGCAGCGGGAGGACCTGCGTACATACAAGGTTCAGAAGGCTCCTAACCGCGACGAAAGGCAAAACATGGTGGGGAAGACGCGAGCCCGGAAGCTGTACACCGAAATGCTGACGAAGCCGCATTGCCTGGTAATGGACGACGAAACCTACGTCAAAGCGGACTTTCGTCAGCTGCCGGGCCTGTTGTTCTTCTTCGCAGAGGACAAATTCAGCGTTCCGGAGGAGATTCGCAAGCAGAAACTATCCAAGTTTGCCAAAAAGTACATGGTGTGGCAAGCGATCTACTCTTGCGGAAAGCGGAGCGCCCCCTTCGTGATGACCGGCACGGTAAACGGGCAGGTTTACCTTAAGGAGTGCCTACAGAAACGCTTACTACCACTATTGAAGCAGCACGAGGGCCCGACCATCTTCTGGCCGGATCTCGCTTCGTGCCACTATTCAAAGGACGTGTTGGAGTGGTACGAAGCCAACGGGGTCACCTTCGTGCCAAAGGAAATGAACCCGCCCAACGCGCCGGAGCTTCGCCCAATAGAGAAATATTGGGCGATTATGAAGCAGGCCCTCCGGAAGAACCCAAAAGTTGTCAAATCGGAGGCGGACTTCAAGAGAAAATGGATTTCTGTTCAAAAAAAAACAACCTGACGTTGTTCAGAACCTTATGGACGGGGTAAAGAGGAAGGTGCGAGCATACGGACTTGGGCTCGAAGTATGAATAAAAAGAAAATGCCAAAAGTTGTTTAAAAGTTTTTATTTTACTGTCTAAAATTTTCAAAAGGATCGGTCTACTGGGCGAATTTCTACAGCGTTTTTTCCGTGATGCAATTTGATGTGACACACCCTTTAATCTAGCTGGAATCACTCCACATTTTCAATTCTGTCTTTTGAATTCTCCAGTTTGCAGTTTGAAGAGGAATTTTGTCTATATTATAGTGACTTCCAACACATTTGGCTGGTTCATCTAGACTCCTTCGAGAAGAAAATTGCTCTCACAGATAAAATAGCGTGTGTATAATCACGGTATTTTAATCAGAAACTCAAAAATATTTATGCATTTCGTTGATTGAAACCCATTTTCCCTCTGTTTCGTTTCACAAAATTGAACACGGAAAAAAATACAAACAAGAAAGTAATCAACTGTTATTGGATAAGCTGCACAAAGATCGTGAATTTGACCCATAAAAAATCCGAACAATCTAGGCAATCAGTTTACATGAAGTTGTATGAACGATTCAAGTTTAACAATAGATACTGATGATTTTAAAGATGACACAACAATTTCTTTCTTTTTGATTAAATTGATGCTCGGCAACCAAACGCATGTATTTGACAGTCCGTTTAGACTCATTTATATTCTTCGTTCTCTTCGAAATTTTAGCATTTTTACATAAAAAGAGTAGTTAGGCAGTGCGAAGCGAAAAAATGCACATTGGTAAATGTTCACAAACCAAAAACAATAAAAAAATGAAAGAACCGAATCAATGTTTTTGTAAAACCTTTTGTTTTGTTAATAAAATAAGTAAAGAAATCTAGATTTTTTCCAGAACATTTTGCAATTTTCATAAATTTAAATTAATTTCCGAAGTTAAAATGATGTTATAAATTCTGAAAAAAAATAAAAGTATTCTAAATCAATTGAGATTTTAAAAGGAAGGACATTTTTTTATAATATTTGAAATATTTTGAATTTTAGGAATTTCTTCGAATTTTTTCAATATTTTTAATTTTTGAAGAATAATTTTTCATATTTTGTTTTTAATATTTCCAATTTATGAATTTGAATTGATTTTGATTGTTTTTGGTTGTTTGTTTTCATTTACCAAAATTCTCTGTTTTTTTTAGAAATTTTGTTTTCAATTTTTTCATATATTTGGGTCATTGAATGTATTTGAATATTTTGAATCGAAACTCTTTTTATTTTTCTAGATCATATTTTATTCACATGTTTTTTTTTGGATTTATTTGGAACTTTCGAATTTTCATTTTCTCTAATTTTCATGTTATTTTTTATATATCTTTTGTATTATCCAAAATCAATTTCCAATTTTAATTTTTTTTTTAAATTATGTTGTTTTTGTATTTTTGAATGAGTTTAGAATTTTCTAGAATACTTTCTTTTTTTTTAATTTACGAAATTAATTTAATTGGTTTGATTCTTCGAGTATTCAGCTTTTAGTTAAGAGCTTTTTCATATTTTTCTCTGATCGTCGAAAATGTTTTAAAAAAAAATTCAACTTTTAATTGTTCTGTTCTTTGTTTTGATTTCTGCGAATTTCTCGATATTTTTATAAATATTTTTAAAAAATTTTAAATTTCAAGAATTTCTTAGATTTTTTGGATGCATTTGTTTTAAAATTTGCATTTGTTTTAAAATTTCAAGAATCATTAATTTTGAATTTCAATTTTAATTTATAATTTAATTTTTGAATATTTGTTTTCGAACACAGTGGAACCCCGATCATCCGCGAGCGGATGATCCGTGGTACGGATCATGCGCGACAGCGAGTTTCATAGTAAATTCATAGGCCTTCCCGGAATTTGTCAGTGAGTGATAGATTCATGAACTTTTGTCTTGGTCATGGCTTTCACAGTAGCTGTATATCTAGATGGATAGTTTAATAATTTCTGTATTGATAAAACATAGTTTTCATGCTGAAACAACTTTTTTTCGTGTTTGGAATTCATTTTTAGTGCTTTATTGCGTTATCCGCGATCTTTGTTATTCGCGGTGAGCTAGCCAGACTATTCCGCGGATAATCGAGTGTTTTGATAATTTTTGAATTTTTGGAATTTATTGTAATTTCATTTTGACTTATATAGAATAAAGATTTTCTGATTCTTTTATTTTAGTGTATGCTGAAAGTTTCTGAAATTTATTCCAGAATTAAAAGTAATCCCAAAATTCAATTGAATTAAAAAAATCATATTCAAACTAATTTACAGAATCGCTCGAAAACAAATGTCGATTGTTTGTTTGTTTTAATTTTTTTATTTTTCATTTTTTAAATTTTGTAATTTCTATGTTTATTTTCTTAATTTTTGATACTTTTTTGAAACGTTTTTAATTTGAAGAAGATTTTTTTTTAATATTTTTGAGTTTCCAACACCTCCCAAATTTTTGTAACTAATTTCGAACAGTTTTTGAATTTCCGATCATTTATTCATACACTTTCTTTTATTTGATTTTTTTTTCATTTTGTTACCACTTTTGATTTATGCATTTTGTAATTTAAGTTTATCTTCTTTCTCTATTTTTTCAAAACTATCTTTAGCTTGGTATTATCAATCTTTTTATAATATTTTGGGTTGGGGAAATTAATATTTTCAATAAATCAAATGTATATAATTTTTTTGAATGTGTATTTTATTTTTTATTTTTTGAATGTTTATTCATATTTATAGTACATTGAATGTTTTTGAATATTTTTTTTTCAACTTGATTTTTTCAACTTCCTGGAACCTTTCATATTTTTTTATTATTTACATTTTTTAATTATTCAATAGCAATTTGATTTGTTTGAATTTCTCATAAGTTCTTGATTTTTTTGCGCTTTTTTGTTTTTTATTTTTTTTTTGTTTTTATAACGAATATTTGTGATTTAATTTCCGAAATTTTTCGTTTTATATTTTTACAATTGTTTTTATTTTTCCAAATGTTTAATTTTCTACATAATTCATGGCTTTTCCTATTTACTTTTGAAAAATATAGAGTATTTTTTTTGAAAAAAATATAATTCTTCTGCTCATTTTAATTTTTTATCTTTATTTTATTTTATTTATTTTTCAATATTTTTCTTTAATTCGTTTTTTTTCAGTTCTAGTATCTTCTAAAATTTTAAGAACTTTGAACAATTAGAACCATTTGAATTGAATGAAATCTTTTGATAGCTTCCCTTTTTTCTCAAATGAGAAGCCTACTTTTTGATATTTGGAAACATTTAAGAATTTCCGAGATTTTGGTTTAATTTGATTTTTTTTTTACTTTTATGTAAATTTTTGGATGTTTTCAAAATTGTTTGTATTTTTTATTGATGTTTGAAATCGAATTTATTTGTTTGAATTTTTATAAGCATAACATATTATAACATATAACATATTATTTTACTTTAAAATTTTCTCATTTTTTACATTTTGAGATCTTTTATACTTCTTGAAATATATTTTGGTTTTGTTAATTTGGTTAATTTTGTTTGACTATTTAAAAAACATTTTAGAGATTTTTAAATTCTTTTTAAATTTTCGAACTCTGAATGTTTTTTTTTGTTTTTTTTAAATGTTCTAAATATATATTTTTTTTTTAGGCATTTTTTTAGTTTTTTTAGAATAATTAGAACAAATGAAATAAAATAAAACATTCTGATTGCTTCACTTTTTTCTCAAATAAGGAGCCTATTTCATGATATTTTGGAACTTTTTAGAATTTCCGAGATTTTTGCTTAATTTGAATTGTTTCAATTTTATTTTAGAATTTTCTGGAACTCTGTCTATATTTTCTTTAGATTTTTTTTGATTTCTGAATGTTTTCAGAATTTTCTGTATTTTTTACTGGTGTTTGAAATCGAATTTATTTGCTTGACATTTTTATAATCATGAGCATTTTTCATATCGTTTCATTTTGAAATTTTCTTAATTTTTCTGAATTTTGAGATTATCTATACTTCTCGATATATACATTTGTTTTTTGGTTTGACTTTTAAAAATTAAACAATAAACACTGAATATTTTTATTTTCTTAATGTTCTGAGTATTTTTTTTACTTATTTCTTCTTTTTTTTTTAGAACAATTAGAACAAGTGAATTGCTTGGCTTTTTTTAAATGAAAAGCCTATTTTTTGATATGTAGAAACTTTTTAGAATAATCGAGATTTTAGTTTCATTTTGATTATTTAAATTTTATTTTAGAATTTTGTGGAACTCTGTCTATATTTCATTTCGGAATGTTTTCATATTTTCTAATTTTTTTATTGGTGTTTGAAATCGAATTACTTAGTATGAAGCATACGTATTTTTCATATTTTTTTTCTTTTTTTTGAATTTTGAGATCTTTTATACTTTTATTTTTGAATAATAACTTTGGTTTGAATTTGAAAAAAAAAACATTTCAGAGATTTTTTATTTAAAACGAAATCGAACACTGAATGTTTTTTCTAAGGTTCTAAGTAGTTTTTAAATATTTAAAAATTTTTTTTTAAGTTGTAAAGAATTTTTCAAAATGACGATTTTTTATATTTTTTGTTCATTATCAACAATTTATTTTATTTTTACTATTTGAATAGTATTTAATTTTCTGCTTTTTTAAATTTTAAATTTTAAAACTTTCTCAAATGTGACATTTAAAAAAAAATTAAAACATCTAAAACATAAAATTTTATGGCACATTAAGAAAGCAAAAAACGATTCGATAGAAATACAGGAAACTCCAAAAAAAATCGTAAAAATAACAAATATCTTAAAAAAATATAGACAGAGTTCCAGAAAATTCTAAAATAAAATTGAAAAAATTCAAATAAAACAAAAATTTAACGGAGAAAAAATGTCATAACTAGATTAGTCACAAGCTGATGAAATGAAGGTGTTCAAAAAAAAGTTGTGCCATGGCGTACACGATTCCAGCCCTTCTGGTTATCTGAAACATAAAAACCGAACAGATTCTAAATCAGTAAAGATTCCTCTATCGCATGAACCTCGGACGAGTCAAAAACATGTTTTTTGACAAAATGGCGGCCGTGTAAAAAACCAAATGCGGTTCAAAGCGTTTTTTTCTTACGTTTCCCGATTTTTTTTTTGAATATTGAAATTCAAAAAATATTATTTTTCGCAGGTTCATAGAGAGATGCATACAGATTGTATTCATATAAATTCGACATGAAACGGTGCAGTAGAACTTGAGATATCGTGTACGCCAATTTAAAAAAAAACTAGTTTCGAGAGAAACGCGTTTGAAGTTCATTGTTATGACCGTACCAGGTTAGATACCGCATCTCTATAATGGCTCTAACTCGGTAAATAATGGGATTTTCGATAAGTCCGTTCTGGGGTATATTCTTGAAAGCCTAATCTACAGAAGTATGAAGGAAAAACATTAATTTTTTTCAAATTTGTTGACTAGAATACTGCCTTAAATTTCTTATAAGTACGAATTATTTTTAGTTTTTTTTGTAATTTTTTAGAACGAAAACAATTTTTAAATTAAAAAAAAATAACTTTTTGAATTTTAGTTTTTATTGCTTTATATTTTTGTGTTTTTTTGAATTTCTCAAATTTTTATGTTTTCAAGCGGCTATTAATTTTTTTTTTCGTTTTTTTCGAATAATTAGAACTGTTGACATTGAATGAAATATTTTGATTGCATCAGTTTTTTTCAAATAAGATGTTTAAAAGTTTCGAAATTTTCAGTTCATTTATATTTTTTTAAAGTTTTATTTTAGAATTGTATGGAACTCTCTTTATATTTTCTTTAGGATTTTGTTATTTTCAATGTTTTCGGAATTTTCAGAACTGAATTACAGTGAACTCTCCCTTACTCGATGTTCTGTAATTCGATATTTTCCCTAACTCGATGGATTTCATAGCACCTTTGATATATTTTACAAGCATTCTTCTCTTCATAGCCTTCATAGCCGATACCTCCTCAACTCAATGGTTCCTTGGATATCGAATTAAAGAGGGTTGCCTGTAATTTGTCTGTTTTTTTATATAAACACTAGCTGACCCGATGAACTTCGTCCCGCCCAAAATTTGATTTTTTGATTTGAATACATTAAAACATCCAAGTTTTCTTACTAAGTGAACGTTAGTGAGTCCAATCACTGAACTCTTCATTGATTACCCTTTGACCCTTTACAACTTCCTTTTGCTATAAATTGTCTAGTACTTCCACAAAAATTCGTCCTTATAATATAAAATTATTTTCAGACATAATTCTCGTTCAAGATTCTTCAAGCATTTGGAAATAACATGTTTCTCCGTTGCATGGAATACATGTTTGATACAGAGAATATTACAAAATAAAGACAGCTCGAATCGGACCATTCCTTCCTCGTGTTTAGGTCACACCAACACATTTGGCCTTCCATTTTTGTTTATATAGAACGAAGATATAGGAATGCGTTATTCCGTCTGAAAATCCTTTTTATCTTTCGAACAAAAAACAATTTAGTTAGCGCCAACATAAAATGGACTAACAACGCTTAGTTAATTGTATAACATATGGAAATTCAATATTCCGAATTTTTTCGGGTTTTGGCTTACCAACACATTTGGCCTTCCATTTATATTTATAGACTAGCGAACCCGGCAAACTTCATCCCATTCATCCCATCCCATTTACTTGATTAATTCTCGAGTAATGCAGAAATTTGTGTTTTATTTGTATGGCAGCCACCCCTAAGAGAGGGGGGAGGGGTATCTAACCACCATAGAAACATTCATTGCACCCTAAAGTTTCCATATGCCTAATTCGGTTTAATTTGCTTGATTAATTCTCGGGTAATGCAAAAATTTGTGTTTCATTTGTACGGCAGCCCCCTCTAAGAGAGGGGGAAGGAGTATCTTAACACCATAGAAACATTTATTGCATACTAAAACCTCCACATGCCAAATTTGGTTTCATTTGCTTGATTAATTCTCGAGTAATGCAGAAATTTGTGTTTCATTTGTATGGCAGCCCCCCTTTGAGTGGGGGAAGGACTGTCTAACCATCATAGAAACATTTATTGCACCCTAAAACTTTCACATGCCATTTTTGGTTTCGTTTGCTTGGTTAATTTCCGAGTAATGCAGAAATTTGTGTTTCATTTGTATGGCAGCCCCCCCCTTAGAGAGGGGGGAGGGGTCTCAAAATATCACGAAAACCTTCCCCGGCCCCAAAAACCCCTACATACCAATTTTCATGTCGATCGGTTCAGTAGTTTCCGAGTCTATAAGAATCAGACAGACAGACAGACATCACTCCATTTTTATATATATAGATAGATATAAGATATGAAAATGCGTTATTTCGCCTGAATATCCATTTCCATTTACGAACAAAGATCAATTTCGATAGCGCAAATATCGAATGGACTAACAACGCTTATGATGATGTAATTTTCGAACATGTGGGAATTCATTTTTCCGAATTTCCCGACCTTCCTTTAGGATTTTCCGAAAATTTTCCGATTTTTCTCTTCACTATATTGATCTACGGGAAGACACGAATGCAACAAAATACAGGAGGCTAAAATCGGACCATCCCTTATTCGGGTTTTCCGCTTACCAACAGATTTTGCCTTACATTTTTATTTATATAGAAAAGCGTTTTTCATTGAATTTTAAATATTTTTTTTTAAATATCGAAATTTTTTACACTTCTAGATCTTTTTAAATTTTTTTGAATCAGCTTAAACTTTGGTTTGACATTTTAAAACCAATTTTGGAGTCTTTTGATTTTTTTTTTAATTTTCGAACACTGGATTTCTTTTTTCAGTGATCTAAGTAATTTTTGATTTTTAAAAATTTGTTAAAGAAAGTTGTACAGAATTTAAAAAAATAGATTTTTTTTGTTATTTTTTTAAATTTTTTTTCCACTTTGTTCAATATTAGAATTTCTTAAAATTTCAGGCTTTTTTAAATTTTGACATTTTGAAATTTTTTCGAATGTTTTGAATTTTAAAAACAACTAAACTTTCGAGTTTTTAGTACATTAGTAAAGAAAAAATGAATCGTTAAAAATACAGAAAATTCCGAAAAACATTCAAAAAATAACATGAACCACAAAATACATAGACAGAGTTCCAGAAAATTCCAAAATGAAATTTGAAAAATAAATTTCAACTTGATTTGCTCACTATGTTTTGAATAATTTGAATTTTTAGAATTTCTTAGATTTTTTTAAATTTAGGTTTAGGTTTAGGTTTTTATGATATTTGAAAACATTTTTTATTTTCTAACATTTTTGTTTTTGTAAACATTTTTGTATATTTTTCTAGAACACTGCATGTTACTGAATATTTGAAAAATTGTGGATTTCTTTAAGAAATTTTCAATTTATTTCAATTTTGGATTATTGATCAAATGATCAAAATTTTTAAAGAATGTTGAATGATCAAAACTTATTTTTAGAATTTTGGATTCTTATTATTATTTTTTTAGAATAAAAACCATTTCAAAATTTTAAAAAGAAATTTTTTTTCTTTTCATTTTTTAAAATACTTTTAAAATTACAGGCAATCCTTTTTTTGTGCGGGGGATAGGGGAATGATTTCAGAAGTGGATAATTGAGACGCAAATATGCTTTTTTCGCACTGAAATGCATATAAACCATCGAAAAAAACTAAATGGACGATAACTTCGTCAAATATGCTTCTTTTCATACACCGCACAAAAAAAACCGCACAAAAAAAAACCGCACAAGAACAGAAAACCACACAAAAAAAATCCCACAAAAAAAATTGCACAAAAAACCGCACAAAAACAGGTTTTACTGTATTTCAATTTTAATTTTTTTTTAGTTTTTTTAATGTTTTAAATGTTGCATGAACATTTGGAATCGATGAAAATGAATTGAATGTTTTGATTTTTTTCTTAGTTTTTGGTTTTTTGATTTCTTTGTTCTTTGAAGAAAAAAATGGAACGCTGAATGTTTTAAATTTTTGATAGAAAATTTTCTGAAATTAGAAACTGTTTTAGTTTCCAAAATTGAAGAAAATTTTCAAATTTTATAATGTTCTAAAAATTTTTTGGATTTTTTTCTTTCATGCAATCGTTGTATGTTTTTCAATAACATCACAGCAATTCTAAATTTCGAGGCTTTTACACATCCCATTTTCCTTTGAGTGCAAAGAGTGACATACTATGGAACCCGTAAATTGCTTTCTCCTGTTCAGCAAAATGATCAAAGTGAGTGGATCGGTTTCCCGATAAATCTGACCTCTTGATTCGAAAAATGAAAAACCTTTGGTAGGACTGTCTCAACACCGTCCTCTTCCTTTGTTTTCTTTGCTACGAATGGCAAAAAAGAAAAAAACAGACAGAGTGACTGAAAAACTCCAAGCAATTGTGCTTCTTATCTCCAGACGACAGTTGTATGGAACTAAAATAGTTCGGCACGTACGGCGCACCCACAAGAGCACCCAAAAGAGCAGCACCGGAACGAAACACGGACCGAATCTTCCAAGTGCTCCTGCTGCTGGGTTGAATGGGAGTGAATTTTCCGCTTGTCTAGGTCAATCGGGCTGTGAAATGAATCTTCCGAGCCCGATGCCCAACAAAAGACAGAAAGGAAGGATGGGCAACTTTTCTCATCCACTTTGAGGTGTCCCATCGTCTTCCACCGCATCGGTTCCGATCTGATTTTGTTTGCAGTTGCCTACAGTTGTCATCGGTTACCCGTCCTTCCGAAGGAAGGGGAAGGGAAGGGAAGCAATCTTTTGTCGGAATTGGAATTTTACCGTCGTCATGCTGTTACAGTTTTCTGCTGGAGTTTGTTCTTACACTCGGTTTGATAGATTGCACTCACCTTTGGTAATGAAGCTGTATTCGCCGCTGGCCATCAGACTTGCGGCGGCCTTCTCGTAGTTCCAGAAGCGCTGCAGATCGTTCGGCTCGATGACGCTGATCGGAGGCTGCTGGTTGAGTTGGGATGAAGCCAGAATCTCGTTGTACTGCGCTTCGTGCATGAGGAGCAGCGGCGGCGGGAGTTCATCCTCCGGCGACCGTTCACTTCCGTAGCCCTGGTCGTAGCCAGTGTCCACAGTGCTCCGGTGCAGAGGCAGTTTCATTGCCGAGCGATCTGTGGGGAAAATACACGTTTGAAATAAATCTCCTCTCTCAAGTAAACAGATTCAGTTGAAGTTTGATTAGCTTTCACCCAGGCCAATTAAAGTTATATACTCTCTCCCAAATCCACCCATTAGAAAATTGATTTATATCGTTCCGTACACATTGTGAGCAACGTAATCCTTTTTCAAACTATTTATGCTTTTGAATAAAAGCCACTATGTGTGTGTTTGTGAGTGCTCATTACCACCCCCACTCCCAGGATAATTCGAATCTGGATCAGAAACAACTTTTCCTTTAATCACTTAAGTCAAGTTTGCATGATACGGAAATCTAATAGAGGAGGTAATTTTGCTCCCTCCCAGCTATGACCCGAGCGAAAAGAGGAACCCAAAATTGTTACAAAATAGTACCGAAACCCGAACTCGGCTGACTAACTCCCCCTTTCTGCCTTTCTGCCCAAAAGTTATCCCTCGGCGCAGTGCACAATCCGGGCCCAAACTTTGGCGTCAGCAAGTTGACGCTTGACTATATTTGGTGACACTTGCATAACATCCCGTACGGATGACGCTCTCCTCCTCCCACCCCCCAAAAACCACGTGAATTAATTTCCAAGTTTTTGATACAATATTTAACCAAGTCCCTCCCCCGCATATAGTGCCGTTATCAAGTGCAACCCCAACTCATCTGCCTTGGAAATGGGTGCGGAGAACGTGTGCGAAACAATTCTTTGTATGGCCCCGGATGTTCCGGAGGAACATTAGCTCGGGATGTTCATTAACGCCGGGAAAATCTCCCACCTCGGAACATGCTGACAAAACATGAGCCCCGATATGTGGCGCAGGAGAGCCACCGGAGAGTCATTATATTAGATTTCGCAGCATCATCAGCTGCTATTGCCCTGAGCAGCACCCACCTTGACCCAAGCAAACTTCGAGCCCTCAAGATCGTGAGGAGCGGGAGGCACAGGGGAAGAAGCATGTTGTTTTCCCTAAATTACACCCAAGGAAGTGCGCTTCTCTCGGGCTCCGATTGGGACCGAATGGGTTTAAGAAGTTTTCCTGTGGGAGAGCCAAAGCCAAAGTTTCGCAAAGCTCGTGACAATCACAACACACTACCCACACAAACACACACACACATACTGTGTCTGTGTGTCTCGATGGAAGCAGTACCAAAGTTTTCCTGCTGCAAGCTTGCATCGGAGCCGAAAAACCACGACCTCAGAAGTTCATAAGTTTTGTGGTGGCGGTGAACGGGGGGGTGGGAGCAATCGGGCGAGAAGTTACCCTGGGAGAAGATCATTGAAGGCCACAGAGGCGCCGGTCCCGCCCGGGACCGACGGAACGAGTGACGAGGAACGTCTTTGATGCGTTTTCAAGCTGCTTTGGAACCGATTCAATTCGAAGAAATTATTTCGAAAGCAAAAGGTTCTTCGAAATGTGCAATGATTTCGGGCCTTTTCATTCGAACCAGGTTTGCTTTAAATCCACAGAAAAATAACAACAAAATCCTCTTGCTAAGCTTCGATTTTATATGGTTCAAGTTAGATGGTCGCTTGGCATGTTTTATCCTATTCCTTGGAAAATGTCTCAAAAAGCTACCAGTGTATTTTGCCTAGGATTTCACCTGAATTCGTCCAAATTTCGTTCAGATTATCGTATGTTGTGTCATTCAAATATTTTTGGTCAGCCTTAAATTATCGTTAGTCGAAAACTGCGCCTCGACGGAATTCGGAACAATTTTTGCTCAGTATATCACGTGACGATTTGGAAGAATGAAATGATTTTGGACGACATTTGTAGCTTTTGTCGCTCCACTATTAAATACTTCATACCAGATCAAAACAGAGGGAAGAAAATGAATAAAATCGAGAGTAGAAGTTAATAGATATATGCATTATGCAATATAAATTTGCATTGACACAATTCGATTCTGTTGCTTTCAATCTTTTTCATTTATTAAAACAAGTTGAAAATACTCAACTAATTTCCCAAACGCTGGTCATTTCATGATGAAGTTTTCAAGTCCGAGCGCTGGTTTTCATGGATAAAAGAATTATTGCAATGCAATATGTTTGCACTTTACAATTTTTCACTCACGATTTTTTGTTATAATTTACGATTCGTTCCAACGTTTACGATTCTTCAAATTTGTTTTTTTTTATTTTCTTATTTATTCACATTTTTTTGCAATTCTTGTTTTTTGCCGCATTCAATTGCGATTTTTTTCAGTTCACGGCTTTTTGACAATTTACGACTGGTTTATGATACACGATTTCTTTCGAGATATTTTTTTTCTTGCAATTGACGAGTTTTTTTCAGTGAATATTTTTTGTGATTAGCTTTTTGCATCTAACGATTTTGATTTGCGCAATTCACTTTGCAACTTTTTGTAATTAAAAGTAAGATTTATTTCAATTAAATTACAAAACTCAGAAAACTCATTTGAAACACGTTTTTTTGCAATTAACGATTAATTTTCCTTCTCTGCAATTTGAATTTTTAACACCTTGTAACCTTTTGCAATATAATAAACATGATCATTTTTATATTTATTTACATTTATGATTTATGAATATTTCGCAATTAGCACTTTTTTTTGCATTTCATGATATTTAATTTAGACACATTAAAATATGAATTAGAGTAGTACTGAATCTCTAAATCCCAAAATTTTATTTAAGGTGCATCAAAAAAAATTATCAAAAAAAATTTCATCAAAAATTTTAGTACTAAAAAAATTGAAATTTATTTTTTAGTACTAAAATTTTTGATAATTTTTTTTGATGTACCTTAGTAAGATGCACATTCAGTATTTTTTTCTAATTTTTATCTCGAATCTATCGAGGATGGCGTGAAATAATCGAAAAAGTACGTTTTTCACTATAGATCAAGGGTTCAAATAAACCAGAAAAATTTATTATTTAATATCCTTTACAATATTTGCCATACAGCTAGTGAATTGGTTTGGGGGCACTTTTTACTCCCTTACCCGGCTAGGATCTTTAATTAAAATTTTCATTATATATTCATATTTACTTTTTTCTAAAATTCCAGTTTTAGATGATGCAATTTTCAGATTTTCGGATTTATTAACGATTATTCTTGCAGTGTATTAACTATTTGCAATATATATTGAATTTTTAACACCTTGGATCCTTTTGCAATATAATAAACATGATCATTTTTATATTTATTTACATTTATGATTTATGAATATTTCGCAATTAGCACTTTTTTTTGCAATTCATGATATTTAATTTAGATTTATTATTTTTTCATAGCTTTATATAATTTATTTTTTTATAACAAAATAATATTGTAATTAAAGATTATTTTTGTACGATTAGCTACAATTCACGAACTGATGGAAAAACTCGAAAAACATCTCGGAAATTGAAAAAAAATCTAATAAAGAATAAATTTTTTTCTATGTTTCCAATTTTACTGTTTTCGATTTTTCTGTTTTTTATATTTATATTTTTGAAATTTTCATTTTTTTTCATTTACCGTTTTTAGAGTTGAAGAGTTTTATGCGATTTTTTCTTGTAATTATTTTTTTTTGTAATTCACGAACTCTCTGCAATTTATGATTTGCAAAATGTTTAGCAATTTGCCATTGAGTATTTTAATTTTTATTTTTTTTAATTTTAATTTTTTTTAATTCGTGATTTTTGTACATCTTCTATTTGCTTTCTATTTTTGAATTATCCTGTTTTTAAATTTTTCGTAGGTTGTAAGTTTTTGTAAAATTTACTTTTTTTAAATTTACGATTCTTAGTAATATACGATTTTTTAGCAATGTGTGTTTTTTTTTGTTTTTACAGTTACGATTGTTTATCACAAATAAAAAAAAATATTTTTTTCCCGTATAATTTTTTACCATTTTTCTCTTGCTTTTTTTCTTTTTATCTATTATTCCAGTGTTGGAGTATTTGATTATTCAATTTATTTTATGCTTGGATATATTGATGATATTTTGCAATAAGCTGTTTTATTTCACTACTTAATGTTACTTGATTTTTTTTAATGAATTCACTATTTAAAAATATTTTCATTCATTTACGTTTTTTTTTTCATATTAAAATTTTATGAATAAGCGATTTCTCTTAAATTTTGTTTAAATTTAACGCATTTCTATTATTATTATTTTAACAATTTCTATTTGTTTTCTGTTTTTGAATTTTTTGTTTTTTTTTCACGCCATCCTCAATAGATCCGAGATAAAAATTTGAAAAAAATACTGAATGTGCATCTTACCGGGATGTATCAAGAAAAATTATCAAAAAAATATTTCATCAAAAATTTTAGTACTAAAAAAATATTTTAATTTTGAACATTTTTTTGGGATTTAGAGATTCAGTACTACTCTAATTCATATTTAAATGTGCTCCTACGGATTTTCTAGATTGATAAATATCTTTAAGCTGTTTGTTTTCAAATATCTAATAATAAAAATAAAATAAAAAAAAAAATACAAAGTACAAAAAAATGTTATAGATTTTCTAGCATTTCGAAATTTTGAAAAAAAATATAACTTTAAGACTACAAATCCGATTTGTTTTTTTTTTATTTTAATCTTTCAATTGAAAACCACGAATACAATAAAATAATCGATTTCAAAAAAATAATAATGCAGACGATGAAAAAAATTATTTTTGTGTCACACAATGCTCTTAACAATTCAGGAAAAATTACGTCACATGTAGAAAAAAGACAAATACGAACGCATTTAAATAAAAAATTGAGCAGGAGTGGGTCTCAAAGTTATATTACTTTTTCAAAATTTCGAAATGCCAGAAAATCTATAACATTTCTTGTACTGTGTTTTTTTTTAATTTTATTTTTATTATTAGATATTTAAAAAAAAATTAGTTTGAAGATATTTATCAATCTAGAAAAGCCGTAACAGCACATTTAAAAATGAATTAGAGTAGTACTGAATCTATAAATCCCAAAAAAAAAAATCAGAATTTAAATATTTTTTTTAGTACTAAAAAAGTACGTTTTTCACTACGTCAAACCACATAGGGGTTCAAATAAACCCCCAAAATTTCTTATTTAATATCCTTTACAATATTTGCCATACAGCTAGAGATTTGGTATGGGGGCACTTTTTACTCCCTTACCTAACCACTCTTTGGAAATATAAAAAAAAATATTTTTTGATACCGCGCAACACTGAAAAAAATCACACATATCTAGAAAAGCCGTAGAAACACATTAAAATATGAATTAGAGTAGTACTGAATCTCTAAATCCCAAAATTTTATTTAAGGTGCATCAAAAAAAATTTCATCAAAATTTTTAGTACTAAAAAAATTGAAATTTATTTTTTAGTACTAAAATTTTTGATGAAATTTTTTTTGATGCACCTTAGTAAGATGCACATTCAGTATTATTTTCTAATTTTTATCTCAGATCTATTGAGGATGGCGTGAAATAATCGAAAAAGTACGTTTTTCACTATAGATCCTACGTCAAGGGTTCAAATAAACCAGAAAAAAATCTTATTTAATATCCTTTACAATATTTGCCATACAGCTAGTGATTTGGTTTGGGGGCACTTTTTACTCCCTTATCCGGCTAGGCCCTTTAGTTTAAATTTAACGCATTTTCATTATATATTCATATTTACTTTTGTTTCGCTATGATTGTTCTTCAATTTTTTACGGATATTTTTTAAATTAATTAACTTTTTGCTATCTAACAATTCTCTGCGATTAACGATTTTTTACAATTAACGATATTTTTTTGCAATTCATGAATTTTATTTCATGTTGGTAATCAACGTTGCTTTAATTCGTTTTTTTCTTCAGTTTTCTATTAAGTTTTCAATTCATTGACGATATTTATTTTTTAACATAACATATTTTTTTTTTCATTTAACAATTTTTTGCAATTACAATGTTTTGAGATTAGTTTCCATTTTTTAACTTTTTTATTAATTTTTTTGAACATCTTTTTTGCAATTTACGATGTTTTTATTGATTAACGTTTTTTTCCCATTGATTTTGTTTTAAATTTACGATTTTCTGGAATTTATTTAGAAACGATTTTCCGATATTTCCTATCAATAATTTTTTGAATCTTGGAAATTCAAGTTTTTTTTTCAATAATATTTTTTTTATTTTTATTGTTTTTATTCACTTGACAACTAACGATTTTTTCATAATTTTGAATTTTTTGTTTATTTTTTAATTTTCAGGTAATGTGATTCCCTTTTTTAATTTCTTTAATTATTTTACGATATATTTGCAAGTTCTTTTTTTTTAATTTCATGATTTTTTTTTGTTATTACGATTTTTTTATCAATTGAGTTTTTTTTAATTCATGTTCTTTAGATATTACATTTTTCTGGCAATTTATCAACCTTTTAACCTTAGTTACTTACACTTTTTAAAATGACATTTATTACTTTTGCTCAATTTTTCTAAAATTCCAGTTTTAGATGATGCAATTTTCAGATTTTCGGATTAATTAACGATTATTCTTGCAGTGTATTAACTATTTGCAATATATTTCCTGAATTTTTTTTTTATATTTAGATGGTCCTTTTTCCGATTTGTTTTATTCGTAAATTTATTTACGATGCTTCTCTCAATTTGCAATTTTTTTTTCGTGATTTTCATCACTTTAGGTTTTTTCGATTTTTAGATGTTTAGTTTTTTTTATGTACCAACTTATTTACGGTTCTCTTTCTCTCAACGAAATTTTGCTGTTTACGGTTGGACTATTGTTAGCAATTTACGATGTTTTGTTTATCAATTCGCTTTTAGAAATTAAAAAAAAAATCTATTAGTTTACATTTTGGAAGTTTACTTTTTTCTTTCGCGATTTTGATTTAGGTTTTAAACATAACAATTGACAATTTGTTATCCATGAATGAAGTTTTTTTGTCGATTCATCGACGATATATTTGCAAGCTCCATTTTTTCCATTCAACAAAATTTTCCCAAAAAAAAGATTTTTCGAGTTATGTTTCTTAACTTTTGACTTATGAACTATTCGTTCTTGTAAGATTCTTCCGAATTTTTATCAATTAACAAATAAACAAATTTGGAGAAATGAACTTAAATTAAACCAAAATGTTCTTTTGCAATTCGCTAATCTTCTAATCTTGGCTATTTACGTTTTTTATTCATTTTTTTCAACTTTTTTTTTATTCACGATATTTTGCTATTCTTCTATTATTTGAGCTTTAGATGATAGGATTTTTTTATTGATTACGATTTTTCCTAGTCATTTATAATTTTTGTAATCGCGAAAATTTACGATATTTGTGTCAATGTTTTTTCTATTTTCCGATTGCGCAGTTTTTGATTTTTCGAAATTATTTGATGAGTTCACAAAATATTTGCAATTTCCTTTTTTTTTCTTTTCACAATTTCTATCAATTTACGATTTTTCGATTTTTCGATGTTCTTTTTTTATTTTTACGATTTTCTCTCTCAAAGAATTTTCGCTATTTACAATTTCTAGCTATCAACGATTTTTTTTAGATTTTTTTTTATAATTAACTGTTTTTCTATCAATCAACGTTTTTCTATTCACAGTTTTCCGTCTATTTGTCTATTACTTGAGTTTGGTGCGATTTTTTAAATTAGTTATTTTTTCCATCTATTTACGATATTACGTAAATTGTCATGTTTTCTTTCTTTCCAACATTTTTAGCAATTAACGATTTCTATCAGTTTACGATTTTTATTTATTTCTAACAATTGGCGGTTCGGTATCAATTCACAGGCCAAACGATTTTTTTTTATTTTATGATTCATTTACGGTTGTTGCGAACGCAATTAGCAATTAACGAAATTGACGAAAACTATTGTGTTTTTTTTTCTTTCTTTTATTGATCATAACTTAACTTATTTAATATAATTCTTAATACTATAACAGAGGTATGGGTTTCCTTGCAGTGTGGCTCAACATATTCTTTTGTTTCGGGCAATTATGTACAGAGAATGATTGACGAGGGAAACAGGAAAAATTGAAAAAAACCTGTTGCACGAACTGAACAGAAGGGGGATAGCATGAGAGGGAAAATTTCTATATTACAGTTGGACCTGCACTAGATTTGATATGAGAGTGTTTTCAGACATCGAGCATCCTGTCCAAAATTTATGCAACAGTCTCAACGTCCATTCGGATACTGGTTCGATATGTGCCAGTTTATGTAGATCGTCAGTGGGGTAGTTGAATTCAAGATTTAGCATCATCTTGAGTATCTTGTTTTGTCGATATTGAAGGTTTTTCTGTCGACTACGCGCACAGCTGTGCCAGGCTGGAAATCCGTACGTTATCGTTGGACGGAGTATGAGTTTGTACAGTAAAAGTTTGTTCGTAATGCTTAGTCTTGAACGTCGACTGATTAGTGGGTAGAGCATTTTCATTAGTTTGTCACATTTGATAAGGGAAGTGGCTATGTGCTTGTCAAACTTTAGCTTTTGGTCTAGAATCATCCCAAGATATTTAGCTTGGTCAGACCAAGGAACAGGATGTCCAAGTACAGTCACTTCCGATTGTGGCAAATATATTGGACTGCGTCGTCGTGTAAAAAATATCGCTTGTGTTTTAGATGAATTGACCTTCATTTTCCAACGTCGTTGAAACTTCTCAAGTGCATCCTGAGCATTTTGTAGCTGGTAGCTGGTAGCTGGCAGCAATGTAGCCCGTGTCATCAGCGAAAAAATTGTAGCTGATACCATCCACTCGTGGTACATCAGAGACGAAAATGTTGAATAATACGGGACTAAGTACGCACTCCTGTGGAACACCATACGGAACTGGTTTACAGTCTGATAATACCCCGTTAACAATCACTTGGAAATAGCGTTTGTTCAGAAAAGATTGCAACATTTTTTGGAGGTATATAGGGAAATTCGATACTCTCAATTTATGCAATATCGCATCGTGCCAGACAGAGTCATAGGCTTTCTCGATGTCTAGAAGAATCATCCCCGCTGATTGTCCTTGATTAAATAATTGCTTAACATTTTGAGTGAGCCTGACAAGTTGGTGCTTAACGTTTTGAGTGAGCCTGACAAGTTGGTGGTTCGTCGAGTGACCGCGCTAGAAACCAAACTGTTCACTTGGAATTATGTTGTGATTTTCCAAATGGCGTTCAATGCGGGTGAGTATGACACGTTCCAATACTTTACTCATTGAAGGTAGAAGACTAATGGGCCGATAGTTGTTTGGTAGTGAGATGTCCTTTCCTGGTTTAGGGATTGCAGTTACGATTGCGTGCTTCCATTGGTTCGGAAAATATGACAGACGTATTTAGACAAGCGTTTATGATCCTGGTGAACATTATCAAACCTTTCCTTGGAATATTTTTCAGCAATATGTTTCGAATATTATCTTTCCCAGGAGCCTTTCTTACTTTCGTTTGCTTGATGTTTTGTTTTAACTCATTGGGTTGAATAACTGGAGTTTCATTGTCAGGGACTTATGTTCTAGTGATTAGGCTATTGTTTTGTAATGATTTTTTTACAATCTCAGATTTTCAGCAATATATTGTTTTTTTAAATTTTTGGAAAGAACTTTTTTCAAAGTAGATATATTAAATACTTTGAGATGTTTTGCTGTTATGTTTTTGCTTCTAATTTTAGGATGATTTATCGATTTTCACAATTCACGGTGTGTTTTCCTATTTACTTCTGTAAAAACAATAAAATTTCGAAGGGAGGCGATCTGGCGTAGTGGTAACATCCATGCCTCTCACGCTAAAGGTCACGAGTTCAATTCTCACTCCCGACATTCTTCCAAAAATGGAAGTAAAAGTGACGAACCAGCCAAATGAGTTGAAAGTCACTATAATACAGATTAAAAAAATAAAATTGAAAAAAATAAAATTTCGACAATTTATTGCGATTTATAATTTCTCAGAAGTGTTTACATTTTTTTATTTATTGAAATTCACTATTTGTCTAGTCGTTTTGTTTTGTTATCTTCAATTTTTGGCAATTTTTTTTTACAATTAACGTTTGTTCAACATTTAACGATTTTTTACAATCCACGAAGATTTTTACTAATTCATGCAACTCATGATTCTTTAATTTAGTAATTTAGTAATTTAGTAATTTAGTAATTTAGTAATTTAGTAATTTAGTAATTTAGTAATTTAGTAATTTAATAATTTAGTAATTTAGTAATTTAGTAATTTAGTAATTTAATAATTTAGTAATTTAGTAATTTAGTAATTTAATAATTTAGTAATTTAGTAATTTAGTTATTTAGTAATTTAGTAATTTAGTAATTTAGTAATTTAGTAATTTAGTAATTTAGTAATTTAGTAATTTAGTAATTTAGTAATTTAGTAATTTAGTAATTTAGTAATTTAGTAATTTAGTAATTTAGTAATTTAGTAATTTAGTAATTTAGTAATTTAGTAATTTAGTAATTTAGTAATTTAGTAATTTAGTAATTTAGTAATTTAGTAATTAAGTAATTTAGTAATTTAGTAGTTTAGTAGTTTAGTAATTTAGTAATTTAGTAATTTAGTAATTTAGTAATTTAGTAATTTAGTAATTTAGTAATTTAGTAATTCAGTAATTTAGTAATTTAGTAATTTAGTAATTTAGTAATTTAGTAGTTTAGTAATTTAGTAATTTAGTAATTTAGTAATTTAGTAATTTAGTATCATAGTCATTTTGTCATTTTGTCATTTTGTCATTTTGTCATTTTGTCATTTTGTCATTTTGTCATTTTGTCATTTTGTCATTTTGTCATTTTGTCATTTTGTCATTTTGTCATTTTGTCATTTTGTCATTTTGTCATTTTGTCATTTTGTCATTTTGTCATTTTGTCATTTTGTCATTTTGTCATTTTGTCATTTTGTCATTTTGTCATTTTGTCATTTTGTCATTTTGCCATTTTGTCATTTTGTCATTTTGTCATTTTGTCATTTTGTCATTTTGTCATTTTGTCATTTTGTCATTTTGTCATTTTGTCATTTTGTCATTTTGTCATTTTGTCATTTTGTCATTTTGTCATTTTGTCATTTTGTCATTTTGTCATTTTGTCATTTTGTCATTTTGTCATTTTGTCATTTTGTGATTTTTTGTTTTAAATTTTCTCTAGATAAGCAGATACCATCAAAGGAAAAACAGATTAAATTAATTTGGTTGGGAGTGTTTCCTTCCCATTTTTTTAGAGATCAACAACGAACTGAAAAGCTCCGTTGTGCAAATGCTCTCCAAGTTTAAAAACTTTCCGGCGCTTCATTCATAATCCCGAAGTTGGAAGTTTAAAACTGTGGTTTCAATAACAACATGGCCGTTCATCGTTCACTTCAGAAGTTGCATCTTAGGCACTACCAATAACCGGCTAACGATCTCTCTTCCAAACTACTTTCCGAACTCATCCCCCCACCGACATCAATCATCACATCACAAGCACAAGATGAAACGTTCCGCAGCCTCCCCACCCACCAATCTAGTTTGGCATAGAGTCCTCCCAAACACCCTCCTGTCAATAACCAATTAACGGACGAACAAAGCAAATCTTCTCGGAAGCCCTGCCTCTGTTTCTAATGCCTCGAAAGTGGCGAAAAATAGATATCCCTTTGGTAGCAGAGGAAGCAGCAGCACCCGCATAATTGGAGCAGTCGTCTCTGCAACTCAATCATAATGCACTTATTCTCTACATCCCTCCGTCTCTCGGAAAGGGAGCGAAGATAGAGTTTATTCAGATGCAGCAGCAGCAGTATTCATCGATTCACATCGAATGGACTGCGGAAACTGAACTCGCTTGCTTGCTGCGTCTTCCACTCTTCGTCATAAATTTCAATCATCAGGGATCCGCTCCGCTCTGGATGGTGTGTGGGTGAGGGGAGGGGGGGGGGAAGAGGAGAAACACTTTGATCAATGTGCTTCGTGAGATGTGATTAAATTAATGTGTGATGATGACGATGGCAGCGTTCTTCGATTCATTGATTCATTTTTTATTTTATTTTTCCGCATTGAAGATGAAGCTGACAGGCTTCGTTTGTAGTTCGGATGATTGGTGGAATGCTGTATTTTATGATGCAATCAACTATATTTCCCAGAGCGAACGCACGATGTTTTGTGAACAACAATTCGACAAACAATCTATCGCGCGTCTCCTTCATTTCTGTATCCCACTAGAAACATATGCAAACCCGTGGACATCTGTTTGAATGTGAATTTAATACACCCAGATTTCCGACTCACCTCCTCCTCCGCCGCCTGTTCCTGGTCCAGTGCCGCTCTGGAAGGTGCTACTTCCGAGGGCAGTCGACGAGACGGTTGACCCTTTCCCGCTGCTGCTCGAGTAGAAGGGAGAAGAACTCTGGCGGTATGTGGGCGGATGCTGCCGCTGTTGGCCCTGGCAGGATGTCATATTTGTTGATCCACTGGTTCCGCCTCCGATGGCACCAGCAGCCCCGCCACTCACTGTAACATATTCCGGCTGCTGCTGCTGATGGGTCGCCAGAACGTTTTTCAGGTGCGTTTGGAGGAACTCTGCAAATAGACACACACAAGACACGCCTATGAGTGAAGTGGTGGTGGTGGTGGCAGTGGCGACGGTGGTAACGACAATCCGGTTTTCACGGAAATCCTACCACTGCATATTGTGCTTTGTTTGCGTGGGAATGTTTGCCAGCGTCGGGGAAAGTCAATTGCGGGAGATAATTAAATTTGCAAAAACAGATATTGCGCAGGCAAAGTGTCCCCTGTGCCAGTGGAACCGACCGGGAGCGGGGTTTTGCCGGAAGTCGAAGACTTTAAACAACGGACGGGATCGGGTTCGTAATGCAAATTAAACTGCACAACCACTTTCCGAACACAAATGAGGCCCATATGCGGGCATCGAACCCCACTAACGACGGTTTTATACGATGGGGAACACTATGAACCAGGACCACGTTACACATCATGGCCGGTGGCGGACAGTGCCCGAAATTGGAGCGACGACAGATTGGGTCTCCCCCGAGTAAGTACTAATTAAACGGACCGAAACAATGGCCAAGGTCCGCGAGCGCACCGCCGGATGGATCGGATCGGAATATTTGTCGGGCGGAGTTGGGTTGAAATTAGCGTCCGCTGGAAAATGATGCTAATTTTAGGTGCACCGCCAGCGGCTTTTTCCGCGAGTGAAATGATAATGGTTATTGAAATTTTATCGAACGCTGACGGGATTACATCTGGCAGATTGAAGGGTCTTCGTATGGTTACGGGACCGCAATCCGGAATCATCCCGCGCTGATGGAAACGATTGACTGTAGCGAATAACGTTTTATGTATTCAATCTAATCTAGTGCGTGTTTTGATTTACGCACAGTCAGGCAGCCATAGGAGGTCACAAATGAAAACATCGTCTGGACATGGACAGGACAAGTAGTGTGCAGAGATAATAAACAAGCCTTAAATTGTTCCGAGGCGTGGGAGGATTTTCTGGTTTTTTTTTTTTATTAATTCGTTTATTTTTACAGGCTCAGTTACTTAAGTTTAAAGGAGCCGAATTCTTAAATATATTTTTAAAACTATATATATATATATATATAAACAATTTTCTTACATCTATGGTTAGTAAGGTGGAAAACCGATTACTCGCGGTGTACTCGAGTTTAGGAGGGTGGCATATGTTTAGGAGAAGGATGGGATATAAGGAAATTGTAATAATGTTGATGAACACTCATTTCATAAATCTATTCGTATATCTATAGTGTATTTACATTTCAACTTATTCTACTATTTATAGCAAGGGGACGAATTACCCGCAAAGGAAGGAAAGGAGGGTATAAGGATGTAGGGACAATCACACACGAAGATCTATAGCTTTAAGGAAAACATATATATGGGACATGTAATCAAGGTCTAACCGAGCCAACACATCTCTCACCGGCACATTGGGCTGTCTTCCTCGGGCCCGAAGGGAGTTTTCTAAATTCGATCTGGCGACCAGATACACCTCGCACGACCAAACAACGTGCTCGATGTCGTGATAACCTTGGCCACAAACGCAGAGATTGCTGCTGGCAAGATTGAAACGGAAGAGTAGTGCATCTAACGAACAGTGATTGGACATGAGTCGGGAGAAGGTGCGAATAAAGTCCAGACTTTTGAACCACGGTTTGAGGCTAACCTTTGGGATAATTGAGTGAAACCACCGGCCCAATTCATCTTCATTCCACTTGCGTTGCCAGTTAGCGATGGTATTTTTGCGAACTAAAGAATAAAATTCATTGAAGGCGATTTGACGCTGATATATATCGCCTTCAATTGCACCTACCTTTGCCAATGAGTCAGCCCGGAATTGAGCAATGTGAAGGGACCCAGATAAAGGTAATGACATAACAGCGTCTGGATAAAGCACTCAAAATTTGTCGTATTCTCTCAAGGAAGTACGGCGAGTGCTTTTCCGGCCTCACTGAACGGATAGCTTCGACAGAGCTAAGACTATCCGTTACAATGTAATAGTGTTCAACAGGTCGTGAGGCGACGCTGTCCAGCGCCCAGTGAATTGCTGCCAACTCAGCAATATACACTGAGCAAGGATTCTGAAGACTGTGTGAGGTGCTAAAAAATACGTTGAACACTCCAAATCCTGTGGAATCATTCATAGAGGACCCATCAGTAAAGTATATATTATCACAATTGATACGCCCATACTTTGCATTGAAGATTGTAGGAACGAACCCCAATCTAAGATAATCTGGATTTTCATGGATTTTCTCCTTCATGAACAGATCAAAATGTACAGAGGAATTGATGTAGTCAGGAAAACAAACACGGTTGGGAATATACGAAGAAGGAACAACCTGCATAGAGGTGAATTCATGATATGAACTCATGAATCCAGAATGAAAATTTAGCTCGATCAATTGCTCAAAATTTCCGATCACCAATGGGTTCATAACCTTACACCGGATGAGGAACCGAAGAGATAATAAATTGAAGCGATCTTTTAGTGGGAGTACGCCTGCCAAAACCTCGAGACTCATGGTATGCGTTGAGGGCATACATCCCAACGCAATACGGAGACAAAGATACTGAATTCGCTCGAGTTTAATGAGATGTGTTTTGGCAGCTGATTGAAAACAGAAACTGCCATACTCCATCACTGAGAGAATAGTTGTTCGATACAACATTATAAGATCTTCGGGATGGGCTCCCCACCAGGTGCCGGTAATTGTACGGAGAAAGTTTATTCTTTGTTGGCATTTTTTACTCAGATACCTAATATGGGCCCCCCAAGTACATTTGGAGTCGAACCAGACCCCAAGATACTTAAATGACATAGCATGAGTGATCGGTTTACCCAAAAGTTGAAGCTTTGGTTTTGCTGGTCTATGCTTCCTAGAAAAAACCACCATCTCTGTTTTCTCCGTGGAGAATTCGATCCCTAGCCCAATGGCCCAGGTTGAAAAATTGTTCAATGTATCTTGTAAGGGTCCTTGCAGGTCGGATTCGTTTGATCCTACGACAGACACCACTCCGTCATCTGCAAGTTGTCTTAGGCTGCAATTTTGTGTAAGACAATTGTCGATGTCGCTTACATAGAAGTTGTACAAAAGGGGGCTTAAACATGAGCCCTGGGGGAGGCCCATGTAGGAGACCCGATTTACTGTCGAATCCCCGTGAGAAAAATTCAACTGTTTCTCGCAAAGCAAGTTATATAACATATTATTCAACAGAGGCGGCAGACCCCGAGAGTGTAATTTGTCTGACAAAACCTCTATTGAAACAGAATCAAAGGCCCCCTTTATGTCCAAGAATACTGAAGCCATTTGTTTTTTTCGGCGTAAGCCATTTGAATTTCTGAAGAAAGCAACGCAAGACAATCATTCGTCCCCTTGCCCCTGCGGAACCCATATTGTGTATCTGAGAGTAGGCCATTCGTTTCAACCCATCGATCAAGGCGAAACAAGATCATTTTCTCCAACAATTTCCGTATACAAGACAGCATTGCTATTGGGCGGTACGAATTGAAGTCGGACGCGGGTTTTCCGGGTTTTTGAATAGCTATAACTCGTACTTGTCTCCAATCATCTGGAACAATATTATGCTCCAGAAACCGATTGAATAAGTTCAACAAGCGATGTTTCGCCACATCAGGGAGATTTTTCAGCAAGTTGAACTTAATTCTATCCGATCCCGGAGCAGAATTGTTACATGAAAGGAGAGCAAGAGAGAATTCTACCATTGAAAACTCGGAATCAAGATCGCACCTATCTTGTGGTATATCTCGAACAATTTTTTGCACAGGAGCGGAATCAGGACAAACCTTCCGTGCAAAATTCAAAATCCATCGATGTGAATATTCTTCGCTTTCATTCGTTGAAGAGCGATTTCTCATGTTTCGAGCCACTTTCCATAATTTTTTCATTGACGTTTCTCGTGACAAACCTCCCACGAAATTTCGCCAATAAGCACGTTTTTTCCCTTTGATTAAGTTTTTAAATTGATCTTCAAGGGCTAAATACGTTTGAAAATTTTCAGGGGTTCCACGTTTCCGAAAAGCTTTAAATGCATTCGATTTTTCTACATAAAGCTTGGAACATATGCTATCCCACCATAGATTGGGAGGCCTGCGACGAATAGTGGAACCTGGGATGGGTTTTGTTTGAGCGCGAACCGCGCTGTCATAGATCAAACGAGAAAGGAAGTTATACTCCTCCAATGGAGGTAAGCCATCTCTGGAATTGATGGCTAGACCAATCGCGTCCGCATATTTTTTCCAGTCAATGTGTCTTGTGAGGTCATATGCCATGTTTATAGCTTCAGAAGAATTCGACCCAATGTTGATGGAAATTTTGATTGGCAAGTGATCACTACCGTTGGGGTCCTGGATTACATTCCACTTGCAATCGAACGATAGTGAATTCGAGCAAAGCGAGAGGTCAAGAGCACTTGGGTTAGCAGGAGGTTTAGGCACACGTGTTGTTTCCCCAGTGTTCAAAACGGTCATATTGAAGCTGTTACAAAGGTCATATATCAACAATGAACGATTGTCGTCGTACTGTTCCCCCCAGGCAGTTCCGTGAGAGTTGAAGTCTCCCAAGATCAATCGTGGCTCAGGAAGGAGTGAGCACATGTCATCAAGTTGTTTGCGGCTAACCGCAGCTCTCGGAGGCCAATACAAGCTGACAATACAGAGGTCTTTGCCTCTGATGTTTGCATGACAAGCAACAGCTTCGATCCCTCCAATAGGTGGAAGGTTAATTCGAAAAAATGAGTGGCACTTATTGATCCCCAATAGTACCCCTCCGTATCTGTCATCGCGGTCCAAGCGTATAATATTAAAATCGTGGAAAGAGATATCATCTCGCGAAGAAAGCCAAGTTTCGGACAGAGCAAAAACATCACAATTGAAGTTATGAATTAAAAATTTGAATGTATCCAATTTAGGGATAAGACTACGACAATTCCACTGAAAAACAGTGATATCTCCGACCTCTCTATCTAAATTAGACATCAAGAGAGATAATCATTGCAAGGAGGGGCCATGTTTGCATCAATTGCTGTAAAATTGTCTTTAATACTGGAAGCATTGAGATGACAAGGGTTCTGATGGAGTCGGAAACATTAAAACACTTGAAGATTTGATCCAAAAGGTCAGACAACTTTATAAATCCCGATTGGGAAGTTGAGCTGGACGGAAAAACAGGGACAGTTGGGGTTTTTGATGTCCCTTCAAGTGCTGGGTCATTCGAAGGTGAACTATTCCCACGGAAGCCAGGAGGAACCTGATTTTGCTTGTCCGCTGCACTCGATTTTTTAGGCAAGCTAACAGGGGGTATCACCGGCGGGGCTTGTTCTTGAACTTTGGGAGTGGTCACATTTTTGCGCCGGGGATTCCCTTTGAAAATAAACGGTGTGCCCCCGCTAGCTGTGTCCGCTTCCATTTCATCAACTGGCAACGTGGAAAAGCTATTGTCTGTTGAGATTGGTTGTTGTTGTTGTTGGGCCAGTGGAGAAGCGCCCTTTAAAATTTCCGCAAAAGTGCGCTTCGAGCGTTCCTTTAAAGAGCGCTTCTGTTTCTCCCAGCGACTCTTGTAAGTTTCACAAGCTGAGAGCGCGTGTGGGGATCCTCCGCAATATGGACACTTATGCTCAGTCGCACTGCAGGATTTCCCCTCATGTTGCTCTCCGCAAGTGGCACAGCGCTCCTTGTTGGCACAATAATCTGAAGTGTGACCAACTGACTTGCATTTGTTGCAAGTCATGGGCTTTGGCACGAAGAGTCGCACAGGTAGTCTCAATTTGTCCACCATAACGTAGTCAGGGAGGGCGGCACCAGCAAAGTTTGGTCCCCATCATGGGAGAGTTTCCCGAGTTGGCGACAGTCCAAGATCTTTACTTCCATTGAGGGAAGCTTCTTGAACTTGCCTTTTCCTTCTTTTTTTATTTGTTCGCTCGTCAGACCCGTTTCAGTTATCACCCCCTCAATTTCTACGTTATGGGAGGGTATAAATGTTCTATATTCGAGAGTGAAGTGTTGGTCAGCAACAATCTCGTTTGCGTGTTTCCGTTCATTCACGACAACCCGCAATTTGTTCGGTCTAACCCTGCGAATTTCAGATACAGAAGTGTATCTGGCCAGATCTTTCATGATCTGAATCACGTTAAGGCTTTTTCCTTTTGGTTTTGGCCGGAGGAAAACAACCCACGGGCCAGTTCCAGGTGCATCTTCTGGATAAACTCTGACACGTGGAGCGGAAACAACAGAGGGAGAAGAGGAGGACGAGGACGAGGACGAGGATTGGGTTGGATCGGAAACATCAGAAGGGGGAAGCGAAATCAATGATGGGAGAGGGGGAGTGGAAGTAACAGTCGGTTCAGAAGGGAGGCTTGCTATTTTCTTAGAGGGGGGCTTGGAAGGATGAGCAGATTCGTCCCCAGAAGAATTATCTTCTTTTTGAGGGACTCGTTTATGTTTTTTCCCAGATCTTAAATGGGATTCATTATCGGAGATCTCTATCTCTGGAGATCCTCCACTATCCTCCATTTTACAAAAATTTCTGTCTTATTTCTAATATATTATTGATTTTAACAATAATCTCGAAAAAAAAAAATAACAAAACAAAAATAAATTATGATAATAATATTAAACAATGAACAAATGAGTTGAATAATAATATTAATATTAAATATGTGTACCTTAATATAAAAGTTGTTCCGATACTGCGCTCTACTGCCCTAACCAGGGAGAGACAGAGGCTACGCGCTATGGATCAACACAATAGCGCAAGAATAGCTCACACGGTCACGTGATGATAATTCCCGTTAACGACAGCCACACGATGGCGATCCCGTTATGCCGATGTTCAACAGCCGCCAAGGGCTGCAAGCTGCAAGAGCGCTGCTTCCTTTGTTCCACTTCACAAAAGGTCAATTCGAAAGCGGACAGCAATGACCTTCACTCGTACACTATACCAATCGCACAATAGTAAAAGTGGTAACGCACAATAACGACACTGAACTTTACTCGTCAAGAGTTGGATAGCGAATGATTTTCTGGTTATCCGGTATTATTCAGGGCAGCTTTGCCATAATAATGATAAACAGGAAACTATTACCTCGAAACAATAAGCGTTACATCGAATACGAAGCACAATTCTTGCATAACTGAAGGAGATTTTTGTCAGACGAACGATGGAAAAAAATCTGTATGAATGTTTTGGATACTGTGATAGTTAAAAGTCAAAAATATTCAATGAAAATTGAATTTTCATGTGACATAAACCAAATATCAATTCCATTTAGTTTTCATTCCATTTTCATATTTAATTTATTTTTTTACATATGTCATATTTATTTTCATATTTCTTATGTTTGTCATCTTTACCATGTTTATATTTTAATATTTAATATTTAACTTTTCTACATAATTTTTAGATTTATTTATCAAGTTCAGTTCTAACATTTATTAGCATTTCTATATTAAAGTTTCATTTTTTTTAATCCCTTTCATCTATTTATTTCATATTTAATATAATATAATTTTACATATAATTACATATAATTTTTGTATTTATTTTACAAGTTTTTGTTTGTTTTATTTTATTTTTATGTTTTTATATATATTCATATATTATAAATTATACATATATATATAATATATATATATATATAAATATATAAAAATATTCATACATAAAAATGATTAGAATGAAAAACAAAGAAAAATTAAATTATTCCAAAAATATTTAATTTCCATTAATATTTTTATATATAGCTTTTATATTCAATTTTTCATATTCAATTGTTATTTTCAATTTCATATTCAGTCTTATCTTTTCATATCTGAATTAATAACTTTTCATATTTCAGAAAATTTACAAAAGGTCTGAGAATTCTAATAATTTTATTTTTTTTAAATAATTAAATAGTGATCAAAATATTCTAAAATCCAAGTGAAGTATAAAAATTTCAACAAATTGAAAACAAAAAAAAATATATATATAAAATTTAATCTTCAATAATTCTAAGCAAAATTCTAAAGTTATTTTTAAGCATACTAAAATGTCAAAAAAAATAGATATTGAAAAAGTTCTAGAAAATTTTTTCAAGATCAAAAACAATTCGAAGAATCTAGAAGTTTGAAAACAAATAGAGCGCATTTCGAAACATTAAAATGTTAGAAAATATATTAAAAATAAAATAACGTGTATCCCAGTGAATTCAGAAATATACAAAAACTTGAAGTTTTTAAAATTTTAAATAGTAAAGTAAAAGTATCGGAATATAAAAAAAAATCAAAACTAAGAAAAGAACTAAAAGAAAAAACTAAAGATTTAAAAATATTCCAAAAAATAAGAAGAAAAATGTCAAAATTATTTTAAAGAATTCTAAAAGTTAAATCAATTTCCTTAAAATAAAATAAATATCCAGAAAATTTATAGAAAACAGAAGCTAATACAGAAACATTTCAAAATATTCAAAGATTCAAAGAGTATTAATATTGCAAACGACGAAGCATCTAAAAAATAGAAAAATCAAGAAATCAGAAACAAATTTTTCAATAAATCATACATTATTCATAAATTCTACATAACATAATTCTAAAAATAATTTTCGTATATTCCAAAAACTAAGATTAAATACAGTTACTAAATAAAATCTATAAAAATAAGATATCAATAAAATTTAAAAAAATGTGAAAGCAATCAAAACATTTGAATTAATCTATCATCAATCATCAATCTAGTAAAACTTTTCAATTTCAGAAATCAAAATAATATACAAAAAATTTTTGAAAAATAAAAACATTCAAAATCATACCAAAAACCTAAAAAAATAAGGGTAATAAAAAATTTAAAATAAATTTCTCAAACAAAAGCATTAAAAACTTGAAAAAAATACCAAAAATCTAAAAAAAATATCAATAGGACACCAAGAAAAATTCGGGTAAACTGAAAAACAATTACTCCATTTTTCCTTCAAATTCTATAAAAAAAAATTCTAAATAATAAAAAATTCAAAATTCAAGTCAATACAATAAAAAACACAAAAAAAATCCAAACCATTTCAAAATCTAAAACAAAATCTAGAAAATTCAGGTTATAAAATATATAACATTCCATTTCATCCAATTTAAGAAAAATTAAATTCCATGAAAAAAAATGCGAAAATATTTGGAATAGTAGATTAATCCAAAAACATTTTCAAAGAAACTGAGAATTTTCAAAGTGTAGAATATTCTTAAAAGTACAAAAAAATGAAAAAACAAATTATCGGAAATCTAAAAAATTTGTCAAATCAAAAGTTAAAAATATTCCACAAAATAAGAAGATAAAATTATTTTACAATATTCTAAAAATTTAAATGAAGTTCAAATATTGAACTCTTTTACAATGTTTCTAGAATCTTAGAGCATTGTTATATGTCAAGTAAATTATAGATATTAAAAGAGTTAAAATAATTTTTTAAAATTTAAAAACATTCAAAATATCACAAAAAATTGAAAAAATCCGAACAATTCAAAAAAAAAATGGAAAACTAAAAAAAAATAAAGCAATTAAAATTCAAATAAAAAGCAAATTTCAGTCTCAGATAAATTGAAATTTAGAAACAATCAACAAAAAATTTAAATAATATGTATCCCAGTAAATTCAAAAATATTTCAATAAAACTGGGAATTTCTAAAATCATAAATATTTCTAAAATATACAAAATCAAGAAACGAAGTAAAGGAAGGAAACCTAAAAATAAGGTTAAAAATATTTCATAAAAAACTCCATTCCAGAACATTTTAAACTTTCGATCAGTTTCAAAAAATAAAAATAAAATCGTCCAAAAATACTACAAAAAATATTAATAACTCAAACAAAAATTTAAATTAGCTTGAGATTAAAAAAAAAATCTAGATTTTTTTCGAAAAATCAAAACCAGTCAAAAGATTTGAATCAATTTGAGGAAATCGAACTTGGATATAAAGAAAAAACCCAAAAAACTAAAATAATATTCTAGAAAAGTTAAAAACATTTATGATAAATTTGGAAATCACAAAGCTATAAAAAAGGAATGAATACAACGAAAATGAAAAAAAAACATAAAATTTTCAAGTACTAAGCAAAACTCAGAAATTTTAAAAAATATATTAATAAATTTGGACTGTACTGAAACAAAATATCAATTTCAGATATCAAAATAGTATACAAGAAAATTAAAATCATTCAAAATATTCAAAAAACTACTTTGAAAAAAAAATACAAATGGTAAGTAGTAAGAGTAATAAGTAATAAGAAAATCTAAAATAAATGTTTCAAACAAGAACACAAAACAATAAAAACTAAATAAAAGAAATATAAATGAAAAATTCAAAAAGAAATCGGAAAAAAAATCGATAAACCTCAAAAAACAATCATAACAATTCTTCTGAAATAATATTTTTAAAATCTCAATCAATTTCAAATATTGAAGAAATTTTAGAAAACTTACTAAATTAAAATATTCAAATTATTCCAGCAAATATAAAAAAACCCAAACAATTTAAAAAATCTACAAAAAAAATCCAAGAAATTCAAATAATAAAATACAGGGAAACTTCGATATAACGTCATATATATATATATATATATATATATATATATATATATATATATATATATATATATATATATATATATATATATATATATATATATATATATATATGTATATATATTTTTTTTTTTCAAAGTGTAAAGGAAAAAAATTTAATTATTTTTTTTCTGATAGAACAATGAATTATCTGTATTGTGATGCTAAAACACGTTTTGTACCTTCAATCAATCCCGAAATACAGCTGATTTTGTGATTCCGGATTCTAAATGAATCATGCTTTAATCAACAGTACGAAGGGAAACATTATGAGAAAGGCTGGCTTCGTCTTCTGATTGAAGTTAATCATTAACTTTACTAAAACAGCAACACAATAATGTATTATAGACTACGTTTGTGAGTACTCTATTATGCTTCGATATAACGTACAATTCTGAAAGTGAAATGTACGTTATATCGAAGTTTACCTGTATATAACATTCATTCCAAACATCCCATCAAATTTCAGAGAAATAACATTTGATGAAAAAATACAAAAAAATAATAATAGGTATTCCAGTAAATCAAAAACATTAAAAAAACTGAGAATTCTTAAAATATATAACAATCCTAAAAGTAAAAAAAATATAATATATAAACAAGTAAATTAACAAAAAAAAAGAAAGATTAAGAGTTAAAAAGGATCTACAAAACAATTGAAATTACAAACAATTTTCTTATATTCAACATATTGTAGATTAATTGTAGATTAATAACGATAATTAATAAGATAATAACGAATTTCAGAAATTTCCAAAAAAATTGTAAAAATTCAAAAAGTTCTAAATATTTCAAAGATATGAAAAATCCAATTAACTAGATAATTCTGCAGGAATTATAAAATTACTATTTGGCAACTCCGATAAAATTAAGAAGAATCAAAACATTTGAATGAATTTCAAAAATTTAAAATTGATGTGAATAAAACAAATGAATAAAAAAATTATATTCTTGAAAATTTAAAAGCGTTTAAAACAAAAATAGAATTCTTAAAATAAAAAATATTCCTAAAGATGTAGAAAAAATCAAAAAAATCTGAAATAAAAAAAAACTAAAACAAATTAAAAAATATTAGGAATATAAATAGAAAATAAATTTGGAGTTTTTTACAAATCATAATCAATTAATTCCACACCAACTTGGCTGGCCATTCGCAGCATCTCAGATTGCAGTGAAACGTTGTGGATGTAAAGACATTAGTCATTTAAGCAACTTTGCGTACCTAAAGACTCAAAAAATATTGGATTACTTTTTGAGAAAAGACCAAAAAATTTGAGAAAAGACCAAAAAATAAAATAATAAATAGCCCATACAATAACCAACAACCATTCATGCATCGGAAGATGGGCACTTCCATAGGAAAAAAGTTTTTCTAACAAAATTCGTTTACTTTTGAAAAATAAAATATAAAAAAGAGAATTGGTAATGATGTAGTTTTTATTTAAATAATGATTTTTTTATATAAAAACTTAAACAATTTCCTATATTTTATTTTTTGACTCGAAATTTTTAAGTGTTATACATTTAAGTTAAAATTTTTGATATTTAGAGTTTTTTTTTTCTAACTTGAAAAAATTCTAACTCAAAAACTGTATAACCTAAAAAAATTGGGTATGAAAAGAAATGCAGGAAATATTTCAAGTTTTCATTTAAGAATATCAAACAAATTTAAAAAAAATGCGCTTGTCAAATTAAAATATTTTTTTTTCAAAAACGTATTTTAAAACGTTCCTTGAATAAAATTATAGGCTTGGACCACTCAATCACCAACAAGTCATCCATAAATCCAAAAATGGGCACTTCCATAGGATAAGAGCTCTTCCAACAACAACTTTTTCACGAGTTCTTTCGAAAATTACTACTAATGTTTAACTTGTAACATTTTTGTTTGTACCTTCTCGCGATTGATATGTTATGCAAATTTATTGTAAATTTTAAATTTATAAAAATTTAAATTTTTTAAATTTTTATTTTTCGTTACTCAGGAGTCTCTATGTAACAACGTAATATATTTTAAAATTTATAAGAGATAGAAAAACAGTTCAATACTATCTAAGACTTTACCGAGCAGACTATTTCGCTATCTTGACATCAAACAAAATTAGGATTAGTTGTAATCTTTTCAAAGCATATATGAAAAAGTTGTATTCAGAAAAACTTTTTCCCCGTAGATGTGTCCATCTTCCAATATATGTATAAAGTAACTGGTTATTGTATGGGCTAATCATATAATTTTTTTTTTGAGAATTAGGAAAAAAAATAATAAAAATTATTTTTTTTAAATTTTTTTTCAGTGTGAATTTTTTATTTTTTTTATACTTCTTATGGAAAATTTTGAAAGAAATCCTCAATTTCATTTTTTGATCATTTGCTTTTTATGTCTTATTGTTTTTTAGTTAGTAATTTCTGTAAAAATTCATAACAAAAAATTGTGTTTTTTTCAAAAAGTGGTCTATTTCTTTGTGATTTCGAATATGCAAAGTCTTTACATCCAAAACGTTCCACTGCAATCTGAGATGAATTATTGAATTATTTTGACGTTTTTTTTTTGCTCCAAGGCAAAGTTGATACGTTTGCACAGCTCGACTGGATCTGAGTCGAACGGAATGCAGAATACAAAAGTCGATTTCGATCGAGTCGTGAAACCCGATGGAGTTTTGGAATCCGATTAGATTCCGGAATATGGATGACTGGCTAGCTATAGGTAAGTAGACTAGTAGGCTTGGAGATTAAATTAATTATGCTAGTAATAAATAAATCGTTTGATCGGTCGGTGAAAAAATCAAATGTTATTCCTTTTTTTTATTCATCTCTAGTTTTCGCGGGATAATCGAGATGGGAAAGAAAGAGAAACTGCAAAGTTCATGAATTTGTAATTGCCTTGAGGTGTCTCGATAGAATTGAAACCATGGAAGAAAATATAGAGCGACTTAGATCGATAAACTTTCTCACCGGTGAATTTTGAAACGCTTTTGATCGAATGTTGAACAAATATGAAAATTCCCTTCATCACCGTTTATCTTTGCAAACTAAATGCATACACACCCATTAAGCGTGTGGGTGCATACCTTGAGTCGCAAAGCGCAAGCAAAAGGATTTTCATTCGAGACGAGAGCTCTCGCTGGCTGCCGAAGTTGATCCTGAGATGTTCACCGGGGGCAGAGGAAGAAACTACAAGTAGTCTAACAGTCAGAGCTCGATTCCACTCGAGATCACTCTCTCGGGAAGAAAGTAGAATGACGATGGGAGCCGTTTTTGTCCCCTCCGGAAGTGCACACAGAAAGGTCTTGCAGTGATTATCTTGTTATAGTTTATTGAACTAAGAATTTCCTGGGAAAATGTCTATCTGGTTTTGAGATTGCTTCAACCAAGATCAATGCCAATTAAGAGGGGAGAATGTGGCATTCAAATGTTATTAAAACAAATAATAGAAACACACACATTTCAATACAATCACCGGAATCACGACTGAGACGACAGCGAATGGGGGGTAATATGGCTTCCGATGCCACTTTGGAAGACTTCCTTTCCGGTTGCAAATTGCTTTCGCGTTTGTTGGTGTTGGGGAGGAGGGCAGCATGCCCTCGAGCTAAACTATCGAGGGAGCGCATGCAAATTTGTAATCAAATTGGGGTGTTTCATCCACCCTAATTTTGGGATCTTTTTGGGCGACGATTCAAAGCATATTTTTGTGGGCTGGCTTGTCGCCAATCGGTTCGGGATGAATCCCCACATCATTGAATTTGTAATGGGGATTCTTGCTGGGATCAGGACGTGATTATCGTGGTGCTAATTATAAACTGCCGGAATGAGAGAGAGAGTGTGTGTATTGAAACTTACCATTTTGCTTGAAGATTGCCTCACAGGCGACATCGGCGTCGAGATGATTCGGTAGACTGCCGCAAAATTTGTTCCGATCCTGTGGGTTGATACCGTTGCTTCCGGCGGCGGTGGTGGTGGTGTTGGTGGTGGAATTCAGCTGTTCATGGGGATGGTGTGACTCTTCGCACCTATCCTGACCAGTCTCACCATCGCCACCGATGAAATCGCAGCCCGGAGCTAAATCCGGTGGGACGCATTTACTGTTATTGTTGTTGTTATTATTTCCGATGTAATGATATTGGTATGGCTGGGTTTGGTCTGATTTGAGATTGTCTGAAACGGGAAAAATAAACGTTGGCTTATTTTCCCATGTGATTCTCACAGCATCCTCAGGTGGTGTGCGCCACCGAAAAAAAAAGCAAATCACTGTTTTCAAAAGCCTCTCACGCTGTTTATACAATAATGTCAAACTTTTCCCAACGCTCACTCGCTTTCCCGCCGCACTTATGTTTCTTTTCTTCTCGTGGTGTTGACACAGGACTCTGCGTTGTGTCTCCTGTGTCTCTAAAGATATGCACACATATGGGGATAATAGTAGCGCTTACTTTCCACCCCCAAGGGGGGCGGTTACCCACTTCTGAGTGGGTTGGGAGACCGGTTTTAAAATCTGTTGACATGTGGCTCGAAGCGAACTGGTTTTTTTTCGCTACTTCTTCACAACGCCGTTGATACAATATTTGAGCGACGAGACTGGAAGCACTTTATTTTTCAAAGGAAAAGAAATAAAACAAACACACACACCCCAAAAGAAACAAGTTTGGAATTTCGGAAAGCTTCTTGGAAGCGGATGGGTTTAAAGGGTTCGTCGTTGTTGGTTGGTCCAATGAAATCATTTTTTTTCTAGAAAAGAAACGCGTGTGGCCGAACTGATGGCACGAACAAATATTTGCGCTATCATTTCTTTGGGGGAGGACTAAAGCTCCAGGATGTGTGTTTTCTTTGAATGTTCCTTTTGCAATTTGAACTAAATTGTGTTATAAAGGGTGTGTCACAACGCTGCAAAAAATTCGCCCAGTAGACCGATCCTTTTGAAAATTTTAGACAGTAAAATAAAAACTATTAAACAACTTTTGGCATTTGCTTTTTATTCATACTTCGAGCCCAAGTCCGTATGCCCGCACCTTCCTCTTTACCCCGTCCATAAGGTTCTGTACAACGTCAGGTTGTAGTTTTTTTTAACAGAAATCCATTTTCTCTTCAAGTCCGCCTCCGATTTGACAACTTTTGGGTTCTTCCGGAGGGCCTGCTTCATAATCGCCCAATATTTCTCTATTGGGCGAAGCTCCGGCGCGTTGGGCGGGTTCATTTCCTTTGGCACGAAGGTGACCCCGTTGGCTTCGTACCACTCCAACACGTCCTTTGAATAGTGGCACGAAGCGAGATCCGGCCAGAAGATGGTCGGGCCCTCGTGCTGCTTCAATAGTGGTAGTAAGCGCTTCTGTAGGCACTCCTTAAGATAAACCTGCCCGTTTACCGTGCCGGTCATCACGAAGGGGGCGCTCCGCTTTCCGCAAGAGCAGATCGCTTGCCACACCATGTACTTTTTGGCAAACTTGGATAGTTTCTGCTTGCGAATCTCCTCCGGAACGCTGAATTTGTCCTCTGCGGAGAAGAACAACAGGCCCGGCAGCTGACGAAAGTCCGCTTTGACGTAGGTTTCGTCGTCCATTACCAGGCAATGCGGCTTCGTCAGCATTTCGGTGTACAGCTTCCGGGCTCGCGTCTTCCCCACCATGTTTTGCCTTTCGTCGCGGTTAGGAGTCTTCTGAACCTTGTATGTATGCAGGCCCTCCCGCTGCTTGGTCCGCTGGACGAATGAACTTGACAAATTCAGCTTATTGGCGACATCCCGGACCGAACTTCTCGGATCACGTCTAAACTGCTTAACTACGCGCTTGTGATCTTTTTCACTGACGGAGCATTCATTTTTGCCGTTCTTCACCTTCCGGTCGATGGTTAGGTTCTCGAAGTATCGTTTTAGTTCTCTGCTGACCGTGGATTGGACGATTCCCAGCATCTTACCGATGTCCCGATGTGACAACTCCGGATTCTCGAAATGAGTGCACAGGATTAATTCACGACGCTCTTTTTCGTTCGACGACATTTTTCCAAATTCACGAAAAATTGACAGTGAAGCATGGCCAACGTGATCTATACACTCTTATCTGATTATAAGCGGAAGCTGAAGATATAATTCCTAAAAATTAAATTTCTACAGCGTTTTTTCCGTGATGCAATTTGATGTGACACACCCTTTATTTGAAAGTATCCGGAAACCAGAGCTGCGATTTGTCGTGACGATCAAGTGATGGTACTCACACAAAGATAATCAACAAATTTTGTGCTACGATTATCCTTGGTGACCATCCCAAAGCCACTCCAATAGTGTGAGAAGAATATTATCACAACACTAACACATGGTGAGCTTCTACTTGACAGTAGAAATTCGAGCTCCTTGGTCCTGTCGCTGAAATGTCAGAATAGTGCGACACTCAAAAGTCTAGCTGATGGTTTGATGTTTGGTGATATTCACAACATTCGCCTCTTTGTGTTCGTTCTTCGTGACTAGGGATGCCAGATGTGAATATACAGTTTCATTTTAAATACAATTTGAAGAATATTGTGTTTTCGGGCATGAATTTTCTTTACAACTTTTCAGACGGCCTTAACGTTTTTAGCGGCACTTCGCCGACTTTACGTTGTAATACACGTGTCATTTGTATTAGTACTTAGTTTGTGGAATAACACGCCTTGCGTATCCCCTCTATTCCGGCTCCCGATCGGGTTTGAAATTAGCAAAATGATGCATTTTGTAACCCGTTCGACTTCGATTTTTTTACCAAATTTGTTTCTCATCATTGCAAGGATACTAAATCTGCAGACATGTTCGCAATTTTACTGATATTTAGTGTCCTGTCTATTCTGTTGCAGACTTATATTTTCAGTTGCAGACTGCAGGGATATGGTATTTCTACTCTATATGACTTGATTCCCTGCGCTAAAAACCCATTTTTTCATACATTACTTGGCTATTCCTGCGGTTACAAAAATATCTGCAATTTATACACATCAAACTTTCAGTTTTTTGTCGAAGGCTTTCACAAAAAATCATCTGGCATCTCTGGAGATGATGACATTTACTCTGACAAAGGCCAACACGAAAATGACAAATCACCAAGTATTTTTGTATACATTATACATCAAATAGTTTTGTGTACTATGTCTCTCTGGGTTGACCGCTACCGACTGTGCCAGCTGTCCAAACTGGACTGTCACAAAACGCAAGTTACGCATCTGATTAATCTTTGCTCCCAGGGAGACTTCCCACATGTTCTACGGTTCTTCCAGGCCAGTAGGAAAACTCGCATCATGTGTCTGCTGCGGAAACCACCAATCGGGCGCGGAACGGCTACGCAACGATATAATGAACTTCACAACGCCCGCGAACCGGAAGGTGGAAATCAGGACCATCAGCAGTAATTACCACATCGAGTTGAGTTCATCGGTTGCCGGGATATATAACAGGGTGGTCGTGTCGGATTTGATCAAGCAAATTGATTCCAGCGGGTAGAGTGAATATGAGACTCGTCTTGTCCGAGGAGGATTAGCTGACCAAAAATACCCAGGATGCGCTGAGAAGAGCCATTGAAAAATATTTTTCTACATGCAGATTGATTTTGTGCGCCAATTCTACTTCGCGGGTTATTCCCGCGGTTAGGATTCGTTGCTTGGAAATAAGAGTGCCGGTCTATCTTAGGAGGATATTCTTAAAATTTTGAATGTAAGATTGTCATTTGTTTGTTTCTTGAATGTAACAACACTATTTGCATTTCAGCACTTTCCTTCGGAGCTAGCGAAAAGAATTACGCTATCCTCATGCTGGAAGCCGGAAATCGACTGGCAAATATTTCTTCGAGAAACCGCTAATCAGATTGTCCTCGAACAAAGTCCACAGAAGCTGGAGGTGGTGAGGAAACAGCTATACGAGCTGCTATCCCAAGGCGTTCTATCGAATGTTATAATCTGTGGATTGGTACCGAATCTGGTTAAAAACTGCGATATGAGTCTGAAGACGCAAACGTTGAATTTTGCCGGGTATTATGAACACCGGATGCAGCAAGGAAGCAAACATATATTCCATCTGGAAGTGTTCGTGGCGCAGTTTGTGGCACTATATAAGAAGTTTCTCAATAAAGCCTCAATGGAAGTGGATGATTTTTGAGCGATTCTTTTAGATCGCAATTTGAAAAAAAATGTTTTATGAAAAAATAAAATTTGTGTGTTCATCTCACGTTTATTAACTAAACTTCAATAGTTCTGGTAATGATTAACTCTAAATAAAAAGAACACGCCTTGTCGGTTTTCAACCGGATAGTTTTCATGATCCGCATATAATTATGAAATGATAATTTTATCAATATACTTAAATACCATTTCATTCAAAAACCATTATGCTGCACCGTGTTTATTTTAAAATTATATTTAATGTGATATTTGAAATTATGACACCATAATATTTTTTATTATAAATGTCTGTTCATTCTAACTACAAGAAATAAATATTCGTTCGATTAATCGAATACTGAAAGACAATTGTTCGAATGAATCGAATATTGGCCCCACGATTAATCGATAATCAAATAAACGAAAAATTAGTCATCTCTAACAACAGCAACATCTCTACTTCAACAAACAAATTTAAACAACCGTCGCGATTGTCAAAAATGATTGGAAATGTCTGATCACTCACATTTCTACTACCATCATACGCCACAACCACCGCTCTCATAACGTAAAGTTGTAAACAGAGCGATCGGCAGTGAGAGGCATTGGAACCAACCGTCATTTGGTTAGGTGTCATAAACAAAAGGGTGAGTATCACTACTGAATTTTTGGATCTCACGTGTCGTGAGAGGAATTGAGTGACTATGGTCAGCTTTTTTGTGACATTGACGGTGATGGATTGCAGCTCTGCTGGAAACTAAAACAAACTGCAAAATTCAAAACTCAAAATTATTTTCAAAAACATAAAACAAATGTAAATTCGGAAGATAAATTTGAGATGATCAGAAAAAACTTAGAACGATATTCTTTAATACCCGATGCAGCTATATACTCAAAAAATATCTGAAGAACTTGGTAGCTAAATTATGGAATCGTGGAAACGTTTTCATCGTTTCCAAACGGGATTCTTGAGAAGTGAAGAAGTGTCACAGATAAACTCACAAATCTTATATCTCTGAACCAATTTCTGAAGATCATCTGGAATCTGACTGAATTAATTCAACCAACTCCTGAATAATCTCCTTTCAGCATTTAATTTGAGTTGAAACTTAAGTTTTTTGGACCAATGATTGTAGTCTTATAATTTATTTTATGCATCCGAAAAACAATGCAAACTGTGCCGATGCCTATTTGTTTTTCTTTGTTCATCTTTTTCTCAGATTCTTAGTGGATCGACCGAGTGCCAAGAAGTCAACTTTGACAAAAAAAAAATTTAGATAACAGTAAATATCGTAAGTCTTTGGAAGAAATTAATTTTAAGACTTTTGGCATCAACATTTTTTTGAAAATGTATTTCATGTACTCCCCCCTAGGGTGGTTGTTCGGTTTTCAAATAGTTCAGATTTTGATGTCTTTGAGACACTAGTAAATAAAGTTTAATTGAGCAGAAATTTTGCATAGGGTAATCGGTAATCAGCATTGTGCAGGAAACTTTCTTCTAAAAATTCGAAGATCACCTTTTCCCATACAATCATTGGCACTCTACCGCATACACAAGCATAATCTCTAACGCAAACGATTCAAAGCGGTTTCAAATTCCTTCTATAGAAACAATTCTCAAACTTCGTTTCAATGTAACATAATATCATCAAATTAATCCGTACCTAAAAGAATTAGCCAAATAAGGTACATAATTTCGCGGTCCTCAACAAGGCGGTCGTGTCCTGGCCACCATCCCTTAATTTTTTTCACAACTTAAATTTTTTTAACATAAATTTTTTAAATCAGTTAGTTAATTCTTTCGACCTTTTTGAGTTTCCAAAATTTAGACGGAAATGTTTACAGCGGTTTTTAATTTCGTTCATCACTGTTATTTACTTCGAGCAATTTTTCATTCTTTAATGTTTTTTTTTTCATTTTTTCATAAGTTTTCGATAAATTTTCTAGATTTTTTTCAATATTTGAAATTTGAATAATTTTTTGAATTTTGTTACGAGATTTTGAATAAGGATTGTTATTATTGCATCCCGAATTTTTCTTGGTTTCGTTTTGATTTCTTTTTTTTTTATTTCTATCTATAGTTAATTAATTTTTTTCAATATTTTTTTTGTTCGAGAATTTTTTTTAGATTTTCTTGTTACTTGTTACTTATCACTTATAACTCAAATCTACGAAAATAAGTAAGTATACTTATTTCTTGAGATTTTTTAGATCAGTCAAATTGTTTGAATTTTCAATATTCTTTGAAATACTTTTGAATACTTAATTTTTTAAATTTTCTTGTATACTATTTTAATTTCTGAATTTGATTATTTTTGTAGTATGGTCTAAATTTATTAATACATTTTTAACTTTTGAGTTTTGTTTAATGTTCAAAAGTTTTCGTTTCAGATGTTTTTTAGTTTTTTTTTTATTTCCGATGTTTTATTCTTTATATTTTAGAGCTTTGCAATTTCCAAGTTTACCAAAGATGTTATTGAACTTTCTAGAATTTCAAATTTTGTTTTCTTTATCAAAGTTAGATTTTCTAAAATTGATTAAAATGTTTTGATTGTTTTAATTTTTTTATTGATTTTTTAAATGATTAAACTTTCAGAATTTTCCAAAATTATGTTTTTCTCTTATTTTTTGGAATATGTTAAACTTTTTCATTTTTCAATACCTTTCAAGTTTTTTTCTTTAATTTTGTTTTCTTTTAAATTTTTGATAACATTTAAAATTTCAAGAATTCTCAGGTTTCTTATATTTCTGAGCACTATTTGAACATTATTTTTGTTTTAAATCAATTTTAATTTTTCAGAATGCTTTGAAATTTTTTGGAACCACTAGATTTTTTGGAATGTTGGATTTAAAAAAAATTGTAAGATTTTGAATGTTTTTGATTTTTTTTTGCTTAGAATGTTTGAAAATTAAATTTCAGATTTCCTATTTATTTTCAACTTGTTGAAATTTTTATACTTTATTTTAATTCAAGAATATTTCGATTATTTTGAGATAAATTACAGAAATATTTGGTATTATTAGAATCCTATTTTTCAGCTCTAGCGTGTTTGAATGTAACTGTTTGCAATGTTATTCATTTTTCATTTTAATGATTAATTGGTTCATTTTTTCTATATTTTATTATGGTTTTTCCAGCTTTAGTTTATCATTGAAATAATTTATGAGTTTATAATTGTTCGTTACTATCGTTCGTAACGTTTATCAACGAAAAAAAACTATAAGTTCATAAAAGTTTACAATCTTTGATACAATTTTCTCAAATATTTATTTTTTTAAATTGTTTTTCTTTAATATTGTATGTTTTGTATTTTCTTAATGTCAGTTTCAACTATGTTTAATTGAGGTTTTCAATTCTGATCTCCATTTATCTGTTTCTTAAATCATTCTTTTTTCGTTTATCATTTACATGAAATTCATGAAAATCTTTTAGCAGATTTTTGTAATTTCCTACATTTGAAAATGAAATGCTGTACAATATTGCTTATATTACCCAATTTTGATTTTTTTTAAATAAAATTTTCAAGTCATAAAACATTTTGGATTATTTTCTAAAGGATTCCAGAACTTGAAAATAACGATTTGGAATTTATTGAATTCATCAACGTATTTTCATCATTTTAAATTCAGAAAAATTATCAATACTTACCAAGAGAGGGTGAGTTTTGAAGATTTGTTTTATAACTAGGTTTTCTATTTTTCGTATTTTTGATTCTACAGTTTTGGAGTTTGTTTGTTCCTGTTGCTTCAGTTAATAAGCTTTCTGGATCATCGGATTATAGGTTCATAATATTTAACGATTAATTAATTTAATTGTGAATTCTTTCGGTATTTTGTTATTTTTTCTCAGTTCTCAGCGTCAGCTTTTCGACGAAAAGTTCGTTGTTTATTTGTTGATAGTACGGTAGAGTTCATGTTTTTTATTTCTTAATGTCAGTTCAGCGATTTTCAGTTAGTGTTTTCAGGCTTTCGATTCTCATTTTATGTTCAAAAGTTTCTGTATTTTTCAGTTCTAGCTACTTCTAACTTATTTTTTTATTACTTCAACGATTTATCGGTTTATCGGTTAATTAGTTCATTAGGCAATTTTTCCGATCTGTTGGTATGGCTTTCCAAGCTTTTAGTTTCTTCTATGAAACAAACTTAGAGCGTTCCTATTTTTCAGTTGAAGCGTTTTAATATCACTTCGTTCATTTTTCAGTCATGAATTGCAGCCGCTTGACAGAAGGAGTCTGCATCTTTTTGTTAATTAAAATAATGAAATAAATTAGATTGATTAAATTAATTAAATCAATTAAATTAATTAAATTAATTTAATCAAATTCAATTGGAATCTAATCATCCTGTAAACTGTAAAACTGTGTAAAAAGAAAAAATTGAAATTTTGAAATCATTATTTATTTTCTAGTTTTCAGAAAATATTAAGGGCTTATTTAATTAAGGTGTGAAAGTTTTCTTTTTTCCTTAATTTTTTTTTCAAATTTTCTTAGTGTTAGTTTCAACGTTTTTTATGTTGGTTGTTTTAGGTTTCCAATTTGTTTTTACTCTAGAGTTTTTCTATTTTCCAATCCTAGTGTTTATATTTATTTTACTTCTTCACTTATCTATCGGTTCATCAATTGATTAGTGTATTAGCTGCTATTTTTGATTTGTGGTATCATTTTTCCAGTATTTTATCGAGAAAGATTATAAGTTTATAACATTTTATAACAATACCTTTTCTTCTTTAGTATTTTTTCGTTAGTAGTTGATTTTTTTTTATTGTTAATGTAAGTTTCATCGATTTTCACTTGTTTCTCTAGGTTTAAAATTCTTAATTTTTTTTATGAATGCATTCATTTTAGTGTTTTAAAGTTAATTATACCGTATTTTTATTTCCTTATTTTCTTCAAAATTTTATTTATTTCGCCGTTAATTTCGGCGATTCTTCGTTGATTTTTTTGAGAATTTCAATTTACATTAGTTTTTTTGTGGTGGCAATTTCCTATTTTTCAGTTCTAGCGTGTTTGATCTCATCTGTTTAAAATGTTATTCATCTTTCGCTACGATGACTAATATTTCATTATGGGGTTTCCAGCTTTAGTTTATCATTAAAATAATGTAGGACTATCCTATTCATTTTCTTCAATTTTGTAATTTTTTATTGTTTATTTCTTGTTTAGAGTATATGTTTTGCATTTCTTGCTAGTCTGCTAGTCTCAATAATTTTAGTTGGTTTTTGTAATTTCTATATTTTTCAGTTATAGTATTTTCCAGCTTGTCCATTGATAACTTTATTAATTTGTGAGTTTGTTAGTTAATCATTTTATCATTTCATTCTTTCGGTATTTTTTATAGTTTTTTTTTCTTGTTTTTTTCCTGTTTTCTGCTTTCTTTTCTACGTTGAAGATTATCTTTATCTATATATATAAAAATGGAGTGATGTCTGTCTGTCTGTTTGATTCTTATAGACTCGGAAACTACTGAACCGATCGACATGAAAATTGGTATGTAGGGGTTTTTGGTGCCGGGGAAAGTTTTCGTGATATTTTGAGACCCCTCCCCCCTCTCTAAGGGGGGCTGCCATACAAATGAAACACAAATTTCTGCATTACTCGGAAACTAACCAAGCAAACGAAACCAAAGTTGGCATGTGAAAATTTTAGGGTGCAATAAATGTTTCTATGATGGTTAGACAGTCCTTTCCCCACTCAAAGGGGGGGCTGTCATACAAATGAAACACAAATTTCTGCATTACTCGAGAATTAATCAAGCAAATGAAACCAAATTTGGCATGTGGAGGTTTTAGGATGCAATAAATGTTTCTATGGTGTTAAGATACTCCTTCCCCCTCTCTTAGAGGGGGCTGCCGTGCAAATGAAACACAAATTTTTGCATTACCCGAGAATTAATCAAGCAAATTAAACCAAATTTGGCATGTGGAGGTTTTAGGATGCAATAAATGTTTCTATGGTGTTAAGATACTCCTTCCCCCCTCTCTAAGGGGGGGCTGCCATACAAATGAAATACAAATTTCTGCATTACTCGGAAACTAACCAAGCAAACGAAACCAAAGTTGGCATGTGAAAGTTTTAGGGTGCAATAAATGTTTCTATGATGGTTAGACAGTCCTTCCCCCACTCAAAGGGGGGGGGGGCTGTCATACAAATGAAACACAAATTTCTGCATTACTCGAGAATTAATCAAGCAAATGAAACCAAATTTGGCATGTGGAGGTTTTAGGATGCAATAAATGTTTCTATGATGGTTAGACAGTCCTTCCCCCACTCAAAGGGGGGGGCTGCCATACAAATGAAACACAAATTTCTGCATTACTCGAGAATTAATCAAGCAAATGAAACCAAATTTGGCATGTGGAGGTTTTAGGATGCAATAAATGTTTCTATGGTGTTAAGATACTCCTTCCCCCTCTCTTAGAGGGGGCTGCCGTACAAATGAAACACAAATTTTTGCATTACCCGAGAATTAATCAAGCAAATGAAACCAAATTAGGCATATGGAAACTTTAGGGTGCAATGAATGTTTGTATGGTGGTTAGATACCGCTCCCCCCTCTCTTAGGGGTGGTTGCCATACAAATAAAACACAAATTTCTGCATTACTCGAGAATTAATCAAGTAAATGGGCGGGACGAAGTTTGCCGGGTTAGCTAGTTGTTTATAAATTTCATGTGCAGTTGCTGTTTTTTTTATTTTCTCAATCTCAAAGTTTTTTCTTTGAGAATGTTCAAGCCTTATCTGGAGCTCTTCTCGTAGGGAAGAAATGCAATTCGCATAGCAAACACCAAACAACCGGCTCTTTTCAAGGCGAATAATATTAACGAAAACAGTTGATGTACATAATAGTGCAACATGTTGAAAATTGTTTGTGAGAGTACGTACAACACTTTATACCTATTCTGTTTGTTTACCTGTCATTATTATATCTTTTTAAGTTGAAGGACTGGTGAAGGACTGATACTGTGACTATTGATATTTTCCAAATGCTCTTACAACACTTCTAAGTTTTATTATTCTTACATTTCTTGTGTAGATTGAGAAATGAGCAATGAGCAAAGAATAGAAGGAAAAAAACAAAGAGTTGTAACAAAAATTAGAAAAAAATTTAATAAAAAAATAAATTACAAAGTTTAGATAAAAAGAGCAAATTTGAAGAATTATAAAAAATATATACAAAAAAGTCAAGAAAAAGAAAAAAAAACAAATTTGAAAACAATACTACAAAAATTTGAAATACAGAACTCTCATAAGCTAGAAAAAGTAGAAAATAGAAAAGTTCAAAATACTAAATAAGAAAAAAAAAGCAAACGTAAATGAGACAAATTGGATAAATAACAAACATTAGAATAATTAGAAAAATAAAAAACGCAATAATTTCAGAAATCAAAAAAAAATGAAAAATTGAAATTTCTCATTTCTAATTTCTTGTATTTTTTAATTTTTCTGTATGGTTTCAAACAATGGGCAATGGACAAAGAGTAAAGAACAAAGGACAAAACCTAAACGGAAAAAAGCATAGAGCAAAAATTGCAAGTTATTACAAAAATTTAAAAAACTTTAAAGTCGTAAAAATTTTGAAAATTCGGAACGCTTCAAAAATGAGAGAAATAAAATTGATAAATCACAACATTTAATTTCTTTTTAAATTGAAAAATTATTAAACTTTATATGAAAAACTTAAATTGTGAGGTAAAAAAATAACAAATATTAAAATTAAAAATGCTATAAAATTGGAAAAATAGAAGTGAATGGAAAATTTTAAGAAAATTAGAATACAAACATAATCCAGAAAAATTATAAAAACATAACTTACAACAAGTGATCTTACATTAATATGTAGAAAAACGTTGTTTCAATTATCTTAGAATGAAGAATGAAGAATGAAGAATGAAGAATGAAGAATGAAGAATGAAGAATGAAGAATGAAGAATGAAGAATGAAGAATGAAGAATGAAGAATGATGCCCCTAGAGACCGACGCTGGGCTTAATGTGTTAACGAGCAGTCAACAGTTTTCCAAATTGCCGAGCTTGCGATCTCCGAAGATAGAGTGACATTTGTTTTTCCTTTAAATCGGCTTTTTTCAATGTTAGAGGCAATTCAACATCGTGTGTCATTATACTCAAGCCAAGAAAGAATCGGCATCGTGCACCCGAGGCTATAAATAGTGCCTTTGCTACGGCAAACCCCAGTTCCATTCAACACTCAGCAGTAATGATTTTCTGCGTACAATTATTGACATCGATGTGAGGAAACGAGGGTTTCTCATATTTGCGGTGGACTATTTATGATCAACTTTGGTTTCCAATTCGTCTCAAGCGACAATATTTCGCGAGCCAGTTAGAATTTCTATTGAAATTGTAACCATAACATTTCGTTTCCATCCAAAATAATATCCGAAGCAGCAAACATAGAATAATTAGAAAAATAAAAAACGCAATAATTTCAGAAATCAAAAAAAAATGAAAAATTGAAATTTCTCATTTCTAATTTCTTGTATTTTTTAATTTTTCTGTATGGTTTCAAACAATGGGCAATGGACAAAGAGTAAAGAACAAAGGACAAAACCTAAACGGAAAAAAGCATAGAGCAAAAATTGCAAGTTATTACAAAAATTTAAAAAACTTTAAAGTCGTAAAAATTTTGAAAATTCGAAACGCTTCAAAAATGAGAGAAATAAAATTGATAAATCACAACATTTAATTTCTTTTTAAATTGAAAAATTATTAAACTTTATATGAAAAACTTAAATTGTGAGGTAAAAAAATAACAAATATTAAAATTAAAAATGCTATAAAATTGGAAAAATAGAAGTGAATGGAAAATTTTAAGAAAATTAGAATACTATGTTTGTATTCTAATTTTCTTAAAATCCAGAAAAATTATAAAAACATAACTTACAACAAGTGATCTTACATTAATATGTAGAAAAACGTTGTTTCAATTATCTTAGAATGAAGAATGAAGAATGAAGAATGAAGAATGAAGAATGAAGAATGAAGAATGAAGAATGAAGAATGAAGAATGAAGAATGAAGAATGAAGAATGAAGAATGAAGAATGAAGAATGAAGAATGAAGAATGAAGAATGAAGAATGAAGAATGAAGAATGAAGAATGAAGAATGAAGAATGAAGAATGAAGAATGAAGAATGAAGAATGAAGAATGAAGAATGAAGAATGAAGAATGAAGAATGAAGAATGAAGAATGAAGAATGAAGAATGAAGAATGAAGAATGAAGAATGAAGAATGAAGAATGAAGAATGAAGAATGAAGAATGAAGAATGAAGAATGAAGAATGAAGAATGAAGAATGAAGAATGAAGAATGAAGAATGAAGAATGAAGAATGAAGAATGAAGAATGAAGAATGAAGAATGAAGAATGAAGAATGAAGAATGAAGAATGAAGAATGAAGAATGAAGAATGAAGAATGAAGAATGAAGAATGAAGAATGAAGAATGAAGAATGAAGAATGAAGAATGAAGAATGAAGAATGAAGAATGAAGAATGAAGAATGAAGAATGAAGAATGAAGAATGAAGAATGAAGAATGAAGAATGAAGAATGAAGAATGAAGAATGAAGAATGAAGAATGAAGAATGAAGAATGAAGAATGAAGAATGAAGAATGAAGAATGAAGAATGAAGAATGAAGAATGAAGAATGAAGAATGAAGAATGAAGAATGAAGAATGAAGAATGAAGAATGAAGAATGAAGAATGAAGAATGAAGAATGAAGAATGAAGAATGAAGAATGAAGAATGAAGAATGAAGAATGAAGAATGAAGAATGAAGAATGAAGAATGAAGAATGAAGAATGAAGAATGAAGAATGAAGAATGAAGAATGAAGAATGAAGAATGAAGAATGAAGAATGAAGAATGAAGAATGAAGAATGAAGAATGAAGAATGAAGAATGAAGAATGAAGAATGAAGAATGAAGAATGAAGAATGAAGAATGAAGAATGAAGAATGAAGAATGAAGAATGAAGAATGAAGAATGAAGAATGAAGAATGAAGAATGAAGAATGAAGAATGAAGAATGAAGAATGAAGAATGAAGAATGAAGAATGAAGAATGAAGAATGAAGAATGAAGAATGAAGAATGAAGAATGAAGAATGAAGAATGAAGAATGAAGAATGAAGAATGAAGAATGAAGAATGAAGAATGAAGAATGAAGAATGAAGAATGAAGAATGAAGAATGAAGAATGAAGAATGAAGAATGAAGAATGAAGAATGAAGAATGAAGAATGAAGAATGAAGAATGAAGAATGAAGAATGAAGAATGAAGAATGAAGAATGAAGAATGAAGAATGAAGAATGAAGAATGAAGAATGAAGAATGAAGAATGAAGAATGAAGAATGAAGAATGAAGAATGAAGAATGAAGAATGAAGAATGAAGAATGAAGAATGAAGAATGAAGAATGAAGAATGAAGAATGAAGAATGAAGAATGAAGAATGAAGAATGAAGAATGAAGAATGAAGAATGAAGAATGAAGAATGAAGAATGAAGAATGAAGAATGAAGAATGAAGAATGAAGAATGAAGAATGAAGAATGAAGAATGAAGAATGAAGAATGAAGAATGAAGAATGAAGAATGAAGAATGAAGAATGAAGAATGAAGAATGAAGAATGAAGAATGAAGAATGAAGAATGAAGAATGAAGAATGAAGAATGAAGAATGAAGAATGAAGAATGAAGAATGAAGAATGAAGAATGAAGAATGAAGAATGAAGAATGAAGAATGAAGAATGAAGAATGAAGAATGAAGAATGAAGAATGAAGAGTGAAGAGTGAAGAATGAAGAATGAAGAATGAAGAATGAAGAATGAAGAATGAAGAATGAAGAATGAAGAATGAAGAATGAAGAATGAAGAATGAAGAATGAAGAATGATGCCCCTAGAGACCGACGCTGGGCTTAATGTGTTAACGAGCAGTCAACAGTTTTCCAAATTGCCGAGCTTGCGATCTCCGAAGATAGAGTGACATTTGTTTTTCCTTTAAATCGGCTTTTTTCAATGTTAGAGGCAATTCAACATCGTGTGTCATTATACTCAAGCCAAGAAAGAATCGGCATCGTGCACCCGAGGCTATAAATAGTGCCTTTGCTACGGCAAACCCCAGTTCCATTCAACACTCAGCAGTAATGATTTTCTGCGTACAATTATTGACATCGATGTGAGGAAACGAGGGTTTCTCATATTTGCGGTGGACTATTTACGATCAACTTTGGTTTCCAATTCGTCTCAAGCGACAAGATTTCGCGAGCCAGTTAGAATTTCTATTGAAATTGGAACCATAAAATTTCGTTTCCATCCAAAATAATATCCGAAGCAGCAAACAAACGATTCAATTGAAATTAACTCTCAATATTTTTCTTTCGCAATTAGGTGATGTTTTCCTTGTCAGACCGACAACTTAAATATGAAAACTTAACTAAACACAAACACACGTGATTGATATGCTCACAAATTGCTAACGTGCGTGTACACTGAACCCCTCTAAATAGCAACCATTTCATAAAACCGAAAGAGACCCAAATTCTGTAGAATAATTCCACACACACCTAAAACTCAAGCATTTTAGGTGAGAAAGGATGTTCCTCCCGTCGGAGTCAGCGATGAGGCATCTTCCCAGAACAGACAGAGAGAGGGAGGATCGCCTAGACCGACTGCGAAAGCCACCCTGCTGTTGTTCGAAAAAAAAAGTTCCGAGCAACTTGTTTGTGGTGAGTTGTGAGCAAGTGCTACGGAACATTCCGCCGCACAATAAAAAGGTTGTCATTCACACCATTCGCCACCGCCGCCATCCTCCCTGACCCGCTCCAGTTGTTACATTCTTTTCTGCATTCCCATTTTGTTTGGTTGTGAAACGTGAATAGTGCCAAGGAGACTTAATTTAATTAAAACCAACGCTTAACAAGCATGGCAATTTATGACTATAAACAGTGTACCGTCATAATCTGCCTTCCCTGCCGGGGGGATGGGTTGCGGATAGGGGGGTTGAGCGGATGCAGAAACCCTTTTTCGTTGCTTGTCACACCGAGAATCGTTGTCCGAACGGGGTTGACTGAGCTCCGACTTTGTATGGTTTCTTTGAGCTGTCGTCAGCTGTTATACTTGAGCAAATAAATTCATGTGGGTGCCACAGTTTCACCCACACAGCCACAAACATTCGCACGATACTTTGAAGCGAAACACATTAAGTGGAGAACACGTGGATGTTTTTTTCTGCTTCCAAAGCAATAAACCATCATCCGTCTCCACCAAATCTCAAAGTCACGATGGAAACAAAGAAATAACAAAACTTTCTGCCGGGTCATGCCTCTCGATAATTGAAAAATTACAGCAGGTTTCGCTGTAGCACACCTATCTTCACCAGAGATCTGACATTGGAAGTTTGCGAAAAACCGAAGAAAAAAAAAGGGATTTTCGTAGAAACTCTCCAAGCAATAGACTCCCCGAAGGTTGCACTTGAGAGGTATATGAGTGGGAGTGTGGGCCTGAAAGTGCTTCATCTTTACCACAAGTATTTTACCCCCAGGAGGGAGGCTGAGGAGGAGTCTCAAGAGAGAAGGGAGAAGGTTAGGCTGTTATTAAGATTAACATGAAACGGTTAATTGAAAGTGTGGGCTTTATCTGAGAGGTGTTCAGAGTACTCTCAGAGGCTGACTAAGAGGCTGCTCTTATACCTGCTGAAAGCGCTCGAAATAGCTTTGTGGCCACACTGCTGGAAGAGGATATTTATGCGGGTCAGAAGGCAAATTATTATCCCTTTGTGTTCGGCTAAAGTCTTTCCGAAACAGAAGGCTGCTGAATCATGATGTGTTTCAAAGTTTTCGGGCTGAAACTAATCCTGGGCCCATTACGAAGTGCTCGGGGCCGTTGCTGCCTTCTCTTCCGTCCGTTCTTCGGAGTGAAGTATCAGAAGATTGAGAATTGGAAAAATCTTAATTTAACGTGAAGCTGTCAATCTTGACAAACAGCAAATTGAAATTCCTTCTGCCGTTTCACTTCCGCTGTCAATTGCAAATAATTTCGCCCTCATCCCCGCCTTGAACTCCGAACACTGTAAGTCAGCGGCCTCAGGCCCATGGGGCGATAATGGCTCGGGTGGCGATAAATCGAACTCCCAATGAAATCACTTTGCATACACAAATCTTCGTCCGGATTAGACGCGGCCGGAAGCCAAGCGGAAAAATTCCCATCGAACTACTTACGAATGCGTGACGACTAGAAGATGCGGCGAGGAGGGGGGAGCCAAGCGAATCAAGAACAAAACGAGAGCCGTCCATTTTATTTTCAATTCTTCATTTCACCCACCACCCTCCTTTCCCCTCCACACCCCAATCGGTGCCAATCAGTGCCCGAAATCAGTATTTATTTAATCTATCTCGAGAAGAAAAGAAACGAATTTCCACAATTGATTCACTCACGCACTCTGTCTCAGTCTCACTTCCATCCTTCGACGCCGAAGGCGTCCGGAAGATAAATACGAATAAATGAATTTGTAATATCGATGGGGAGAGAGAACCAGAGTATAAAAAGGTTAGGGTTTGGGAAGTCACTTTCCCTTTTGTTATTCTGCACCGATATTGTGCCGATAGGCCGATATTGCTGGGCGTGCGGGGAGGAAGGACGAATTTTGGGCAATTTCATTTTCTCTCCGGCGGCAGTTCTGCGGAAGCGCTGTGGACACCGGTTTTGGGCGGCAGGTGGCGTGAAACATGAGTAGGCAAAATAAGATACACACTCGGCTCCTCCCACGCCCCAAAAAAAGGTCGACAATCGGGACAAAGTAATCCCCGGGATCAAAGTATCGTCGATGGTGTTTGGGAAAATCTTAAATTACTCCCTAACTTAATCTTTTTTTTCGTGCCTCCCGTTATTATGTGGCGGAACATTTGCGGGATGGAGATTCCGGTCAATAAAGTGGAAAAAGATTGGGTGTTTATTTTAATTTGTCGACAGTTTTGGTGTCCGAATTGGGATCAGGGAAAAACGGAAGGAAAACTTGGGAAGCTAAACTGTCGCCAACGTTACTACGCTCGAGGATTGTTTCGGAGAATTAGAAAATCTGTTCGAAATGCCCGAAAGCATTTTGAGGACATAAAATAGATTATGCCATTGAAAAAAACATATACAGCCTAACATATGAATTCAATTTGAATTTCCAATTTTTTCAAAACGACTCCTCTTTCAACCATTTTTTTTTAAATTACCTCATTTTTAAATTTTGTAAATAATTTTAAATTATCATTTTTATTATTTATATTTTCTACACCAACATTTTAAGGTTTATTTTTCCTTTCCTAGGATGGTCAGAAAACATAATTTTTTTCTAGGTTCTAGGTTCTCGGTTCATAAAATAACACGATTTTCGCGAAAATAAGATATTCAACATTGTTTTAGAATAGTCCAATTTTTCGTCCGTTTTTGGATTGTTCAATTTTTTTAGATTTTTTCACCATTTCTTTTAAAACGATCTGAGATTTCGAAATCGATTTAATTTTTTGTAATGATTCTGATTTCATAGTATTTTTGTTTAATTTTCTAGGCTATTTTATTTTCGTTAGATTTTTTAAACCTTTGATTTTTTTATATTTTTGGGGATATATTGAATGCTTTTGAGTTTCAAAAAATAAAATAGTTTGATTATCGCAATTTGATTCAAACGTTTTGTATTTTTGAATGTTCCAAAAATACTTATTATAAAATAATTATTATAAATTTTATCATTATTTTCCTAATTTAAAGGTTTTTTTTTTGATATGAAAATAGTATCACTATAAGGAACCCTTGAATTTTCAACTTTATGTAATTTTTAGCAATTTTTTTTTTATTTTTTTTAAAGAACCAATTTGAAATGGATTTTTCCTGATTATTATTGACTTTTTATTTTCTTTATTTTCATAGTATTTTCAGGAATATTGTTTTTTATTTTTATCATTAATTGATTTAATTAATTTAATGTTTTCTACAAACCTTTTCAGATTGTTTTTCTATTTTTTTTTACTTTTTTTCTACAAATATATATATATATATATATATATATATATATATATATATATATATATATATATATATATATATATATATTTTAAACTTTTGAATTATATATTTTTTGTGTTTTTTAGTTTTCTTTGAAGTTTTCCAGTTTTAATACATTTTTAATATTTATTTATTTAAAAAATATATTTTGGAGAATTTCTTTGATCTTTCAATGCTTCTTTTTATATTTGAATCGATGAAACTAAATGAAATGTTTAAATGTTTTTGAATTTTTAGAATTTTTTTATAATTTTGTCTTAATTAAAAAAAACTGTATAGAATTTATGAGATGTATTTTTTTATTCTTCGACGTGTTTTTTTTTGACATTTTTGTTGATTAGAAAACATTTGAACTTTATTTTCACGAATTTTTCTGAAACTTTGTCTATTTTTTTAAATTTTGTTAGTTTATTTTATTTCTTGAATGTTTTCTGGAATTTTTTCTTTCTTTTAGAAATTTATTTAATTTGTTTGGGTTTTTTATTTTGTTACTTGTAGTTTTTCGTGATTTTTTTTACATTCTCGCTTTTTTATACATTTGGTTATTTCTATGTTTTTTTTTAGAATTTACTAGAAGTTGGCTTTCAAAAAAAAATCAGAATATCTGATTTTTTTTCCTTTTTTAAAAGTACATTTTAGAGCACCGAATGCTTCTCATTTTTTCTACATATTTACATTTTTTTTTATTTTCACATTTGTTTTCATTTTCAAAAATTCAATTTAATTTGAAAATATAGGTTCTAAATAATTTTTGTATCTCATTCAAATTTATTTTTGAAAGTTGTACTGAATTAAAAAAAAAATATCCATATTTTGTCTATTTCTAATTTTTTTGGATTTTTAAACTCTAACTTTTTCTCTAAATTTGAAATATTTTTAATTTTAAGAATTTCTGAAAATTTTTGTTCTAATATTTTTTAGTTTTTTTTTTGAGAATATTTAAAATTTATTATTTTTCGATACTTTTTTGAATCTTTTAACGATTTTTGAATTTTTGGAATTTTCGGGAATATTTTTCTGATTATTTTTATTTTTAAAATATTGAAATTTTATAGAACTATTTGAGACTTTTGTATAATTTTGAAAGAATTCGCTTAGGATTTTTTATAAATTCTCTGTTTTTTTTTATTATTTTTAATTTTAAAAATTTACTGACATTTTTAGTGGATGTTTTATTTTTTCATGTATTTCATTTTTTAGTATTTCTGTTATATTTTTTCCAATATGCGAAATTAAAATAAACATTTCAATTGCTTTTGATTTGTTTTTTTTTAATTCAATCAAATTCCAGTTTCAGTTTTTTGAAACTTATTAGATTTTATGAAGAAAATTTTTCATAGATTTCAATAGATCAATTTATTAAATTCAAAATATTCTGGAAGAAAAAATATTGTGATCTTTTTTAATTCATCAAATTTACTTCAAATTTCTGCAATAATTTTCAGGATATCAACTTATTTTTCAATAATTTTTATTTTGCTTAATTTTATATTAAAAAAATTTGTAAATTAAAAAAAAACAATTTCAAAAAAAAAACTTCAGTAAAAATTCTTTTTTTTTCTTTTTTAATTTTTTTTTTTGGCAGACTTATCTCACTTCTTAACTAGGCGAACCTAGCCAGAATTTTCACCTGCCCCCGGGCTTCTGAATGCCAAAGGGGGACTAGGCTCTGCGGAATGCACGTATCTGCATGCTCGTGCTGTTTTAGTCCTGACCGAGGAATTGTCGGACAATCGCGCAGGTGCTAAGGATGACCGACTTTTGGATGCCGGCCAATTCCTTCTCGATGTTCAACACCTTTAGCGCTTCCAGAAGTGTCTTCGGGATAATTCCAGTTCCAGAGAGAACGACTGGAACAATTCTTGGGACCTCCCTTAGCCCCCACAGTTCCTTGATGGTCGGTACTTGCAGATTTTGCGACCGTGGGTCTCCTCCAGATTCTGGTTCAGTGGAATAGCGACATCGATGATGGTGACTTTGCGGTCGCTCTTGTCGTAAACCATTATATCTGAGCGGTTGTGGTGGATCGAGAGGTCGGTCAGAACAGTGCGATCCCAGTACAGCTTGAAACGGTCATTTTCCAGGACAGGTGCAGGCAGGTACCGGTAGTTTGGTACGTTGTCTTCCAGTAGAGCACATTGGAGCGCCAGTTGTCGATGAACAATACGGGCCACGTTGTTGTGGCGCTCGGTGTAGGCTGCGTTGGCCAAAACGGGACAGCCTCCCATAATGTGCTCTATGTTTTCACCTGGTTGATGGCACATCCGGCAAATGTCATCAACGTCTTGATGCCAGACGTACCGCCTGCAGTTTCTCGTCGGCATTATCCTGTCCTGGATGGCTATCATGTCGGCTTCTACTACTGAAGAGAGTTCACCACGCGTTAGCAGATTAGATGCGGCCTTGTCGACGTGTGGCCGGTCCAGTTGATGGGGGTGGGCACCATGCACTGCCTTCTGCTTTCAAGCTGCAATCAGTTGAGTTAGTACTCCGCTTGCGCCAAGTGCAGAGCGCTGTATCCTCTGTCAGCGGCGCAGACAGCCCGGTATAGCGCGTTTTGGTTGGCGCGTTCTGCGAAGTACTCGCGCAGTTGTCGTACCTGGGCAACACACAGTGCAGATATGTCGACTATTCCAAGTCCCCCTTCGTTGCGTGGCAGTGAAACTCTCTCCAGTGCCGATTGAGGATGGTGCATTCCGGCCTCTTTGAATGCTTTCCTCATCCTCCTCTCAAGGTCCTCTAGGTCAGTTTTGCTCCATTTGACTACACCAAAACTGAAGGTCAGCAGGGGAACCGCGAATGTGTTGATCGCGCGTACCTTGTTCCCCGCGTTGAGGAAAGTCCTCAGGACACAGTTCACTCGACTCAAGAACTTGTCTCGCAGCTCCGTCTTGATGTCGGAGTGGCGAATCCCGGTGAGCTGTCGGAATCCAAGATATTTATAGGATTCGCCACGAACCATGTCTCTTATAAACTCGCCGTCATAGACCTCGTAGCCTCCGGATTCGGTAAGTTGTCCTTTCAGCAGGTGGACACAGCGACACTTGTCGAGGCCGAACTCGATACAGATGTCCCTGTTTATTTCTTCGACAACCCGGATAGCTACACCTAGACGCTGACGTGAATCAGCGTAGACCTTGAGATCGTCCATGTAAAAGGTATGGGTCACTTCTTCGTGGGCGCCGTCGCCATACCTTATTTTATAGCCATGACCGTTTCTATTGAGCGTCCTACTGAGGGGGTTCAGTGCCAGACAAAACCAAAGCGGGCTGAAAGAGTCGCCTTGGAATATCCCCCTCTTTATCTGCAGCGTTCTAGACTGCAACACATTTTCCCCATCATTGAGGTGCAGAGACGTACTCCACTGCCTCATCGCATGCTGCAGGAACCTAACGACGACGGGATCAATTTTGTAGAGCTCCAATACCCGGACGAGAAACGAGTGAGGTATGGAGTCATAAGCCTTCCTGTAATCGATATAGGCCATGCTTAGGTTCCGCTGGTTCTATACCGCCTGGCCGACTATGGCTGCGTCGATGATGGCCTGGTCTTTGCAGCCATGCGTATTTTTCCTGCATCCTTTCTGCTCTTCTGCGATGATGTGATGCTGTTCGCAGTGAGCAGAAACTTTGGCGGTAATTATGCTGCTCAGTATTTTGTACAGACTCGATAGGCACGTTATCGGTCTGTACTTTGATGGGTTCAATGTGTTGCTGTCTTTCGGGAGGAGGAATGTGACGCCACGGGTGGCGAATTCAGGAAGGTTGTGTGGGTCACGTAGCACCTTGTTGAAGCACTCAGCTATCTTTGGATGTGCGACGGTCAGCTTCTTTTGCCAAAAGTTCTGGACACAATCGGGGCCCGGTGCTGCCCAGTTCCTCAGGTACCGCGAGGCTTCGCGGACATCGTTCTCTCCGACGATGATAGCTGGCATCTCTCCAATTTCACCACAACTCTCCTCCTCCCGTCTTAACCACATTTGCCCGTCACGATGTTCTACTGGGGTCTCCCAAATACCAGCCCAGAAGTTCGTCACATCGCTAATATCTGGCAAACCTTCGCGGTAGTCGGGCTTCTCGTCGCTAATGTGGTCGTAGAACGCTTTTTCGTTATCTCTGAACATCCGATTTTGTTCCTGGCGCTTTGCAGAGTCAGAGTAACGTTTCAGCCGTTTAGTTAGGACGCTCAATTGCTGTACCAGTGTGTCGAGTTTTTCCGTCAGCTGGTGAGCTCCCAGCTGGCGAAGTTCAGTAGGCCGCACGATCACAGCAACTTGGCGACATAATTTCGCCGATCTGCTGCCTCTTTTGTACGCCATCAGTCTTCCAATTGCGGCGCGCTTGTTTAGGATCCGTTGCTCCAATCTCCTTCGCCATGGAGGCTCACGCCTTTCACGGAGATGTTGGAGCAGTCCGCCTCTTGGCCTAATACGGTATCCTAAACTTTTGGCGGTCGCCACAGCAGCGCAGTAAACTTTCAGTTGCAGCTCCTCCATGTTCTCAGCATCAACCAAGTGCAGCGGAAGAACGTGCTCGTTCATGAGCTTTACTGCACTTGTCAGCCTGCGGGAATGCTGCAACTTCGGGATCCTGGGGCGCGACAATGGGTCCGTGTCGCGGAACTGTGAGATCGCCTCATCGTAATGGAAGACCAGATCGCGTAGTAGTTGTTGATCTGGCTGTGGATCTTCCGGCTCAGGGGGTTGTTGTACTGTGGCCTCCACTGGTGCTGATTCGCGTGCCCCACTCGCGAATGAATTGCTCAGCCGTACTGAACTTCGTCTCGACACATCGCTTGCTCTGCTTGTTCTGGAGCTTAGTTCTCTCTGCACCTGCTGCTTGATCTCGTCGACTTGCGTTTGGGAGAGCATATTGTTGCGTACAATCGCTCTACGCCTCGCGTTCATCGCGTTTTGGTCAAGCCTCCCGACGAACTCTGGATACGCTTCCTCGAACATTGCGAGTATTCGAGGGCGACCGCTCATGTCCGTCTCCAAAGCAGTGCAGATGTAATAGGCGCGGATCACGAATTCGTTCATTTCGTGTGTCCACATGATCCGTCGCCTAGTAGTACCCACAAGTGTGGACGACTGTCGTCTGACAGTCGCAACACGCATCGTAGGCGCAGCGTTTCGTTGGTGATGTCGATGGCTGCTGTTTCCGTGTGGCGGTAGCTCTTCGGGTTGAACCCGGCTGGTGGCCCGCTCTTGCACATCGCCCTCCAGCCGCTGGCCGCTCGCTCTTACGCCCGTTCCAGGACCAGCTCCAGTTCGGGGACCCTCCTCGGGTGATCGCATTCTAATTATTCTTCGTGATCGTAGCTCCATTTTATTGGGTGTATCTCCTTTGCCCGGGAGACAGCGGGTTGGCAAGGCCTCCATGACCCGGGAGGCCTTCCCCGGGAGAGATATAGCGCTCTGACTCGCTATTTTGTGTATTACTTATTGATTTTGTGTATTACTTTTTATTTATTTTTTATTCCTGGAACTTTTTCTTTGTATAACATTTTGTATTGTTTTTTAAATATTTTTTTCATTTTTATTTATTTTTTACTCTTTGAAATGCTTTACAGTTATTAAGAAAATCTTAATATGTTTTAGTGTTTCTATTTCTATTTTCTTCGCCTTTTTAGTAGTATTTTTAGATTTTTTCTACCTTTATAACTATTCACATTATTTCTCTTGAGCTTCCTTTTTTTCTCAATTTCAATTTATCTTGATTTTTGGAATGATTTAGAATGAGAATGTTAAAATGCCTGAATTAGAAGAAAAAGTATTTTATTATTTCTGAATAGTTCTACATACAGGGTGGGCCATTTAAAGTGGAAGCATCTGGCAACCCCATAACTATTGACAGAGATGTCAAATTAACAAATGTCATACCGCGTTGGAAGCGTCATTTCAGTACAATTTTAACTATGGAACAATACACACCTAAACAACGCGCTGAAATTGTTCAGCTGTACATTCAAAATAACTTCTCAATTGTGATTTTTGGCAAAAAATCATAATGTCTGATGAGGCGCATTCCAACTTGAATGGAGGAGGGAATAAACAAAATTGTCGGTTTTTTGCTACTGAAAACCCTCAATTCAACGAAACGCAACCTCTTTACGACCAAAAAGTTACTGTGTGGTGTGGCATTTATGCCGATAAAGTCATCGGCCCGTACTTCTTTGAAAACGAAAATGGAGCAACGGTAACCGTGAATGGGGAGCGTTATCGGACAATGATAACCGATTTTTTTATGACATTTATTCGTGAAAATGAATTGGACAATTACTGGTTCCAACAGGACGGCGCTACTTGCCATACAGCGGCTGCCACGACCAAATTATTGCGCGAAATGTTCCCCGGAAGATTAATATCGAAAAACGGCGATTATGACTGGCCACCGAGATCACCTGATTTGACGCCTCCTGGCTTTTTTTTATGGGGATATTTAAAATCCAAGGTATACACTGGTAAACCAAGGACCCTGGCTGCGCTGAAAAACAATATCCGACAAGAAATTGCTGCCATATCGGCCGAAACATTGAGCAAAGTGATGGAAAATGCCGAAAAAAGGGCACATTTTGCGGTCAAGGCCAGAGGCGGTCATTTACGAGATATCATAATCAAAAAGTAGTTAGAACAAATCTCCTTGGACCAAAATAAATGAATTTCAATAAAAAAATTTTAAAATTCCACTTCTTTACTTTGCTATTGCAAAAACAAATCCTTCCACTTTAAATGGCCCACCCTGTATCTTTCAGAATTGTTTTCGTTTTTCGAATTTCTTAAAATTTTGTTTAATTTTTTTTAGAATTTAATTGATTTAGTGTGTGTTTTGATATCTTTTTATTTCTTATAAGTTGTGATTTTGGTTTTCTTTTATTTTCTTTCTTTTCTAAATTTCTAAAAGTTTTTTCTATTAATTTTGGCTTATTGTGGTATTTATCTTTTTATTAATTTCGAGTTTTTTTTCTTTTTTTTCAATGATTTTTGAAATGTTTTGGATATTAATGATTTCTTAGACTGTTTTTTTTTCAATATTCAAATACTTTTTCTAGAAAAAAAAGAGTCACTAAAAATGAACTGAATGTTTTTATTTTTGAATATATTATAGAATTTACTAGATTTTTGTTGTTGTTTTTTTACTTTTTAGAATTGGAAAGATTTGTGAGTTTTTTCAATCTTTCAAAAAAAAAATTTAATACACTGAATTTTTTTAATTTTTTTGTCGAATTAGATTTTTTTTAGAACTTCTATACCTTTTTTTGTTTCTAAAATCAACGGAAATGTTCTAATTTTGTAAATAATAATTCAATTTTTGGATTTGAATTTTTTTATTTTATTACTTATATTAACTGTTTTAATTTTTAGTTTTTAGAAGTTTAGGGATTTTCATTTTTTTGTAGAATCAGATTGTTTTTTGAAAATTTCTACAAGTTTTTTTTGTTTCCAAAAATAACGAAAATTTTCTAATTTTACAAATAAACACTTAATTTTTTTGGATTTTTTACTTTTGGATTTTGCCACGCGGTTGCAAAGCGACGAAGCGCAATACTGGCAAATTAAAATATACTCGTTGGAAATTTTTAAACGTGACTTTTTGTAACACTTGCGAGAGACCACTATTTTTATGTGCAAGTTCTGCCTTTCATATCATATTTTATACTGTCAGTCATCGATCGAAGCCATGTCGGCTTGAATGGAAAGTTCGGTGTCAGATGACTGACGTGGCACTCAAAGTGCTAAACAATATTTTACAATATTGTCTATTTGGTAATTTATCAATTTTCAATTCACAGAATGACACCTGCGAATTCCATGAGAAATGTTTCACTGAAAACGGTTGCCATTCGTTCTCGAATTCGGTTGCCATTAATCCTTTAATTTCAATTTAACGCCAGTAATTTACATCCCTCCCGGGGGTGTCATATTTACTCCGCACGTTTTTTCGAAACCAACAATAAGCGAAAACACAGCAACAGTGGCAGCAGCGGAAGCTTCCGGTTGCGGGAACAGTTTTCGCTCGCCTCAATTCGTAAAATTTCTCACGTCGCAAAATTGGGAGTTGGGGAAGTCGGCGAAAATGAATTCAAATTTAGCCTCCGGAGGGATGCTGCCGCGTTCCGAAAACACGAGACGACGTGAGGTGGTCGGGGGCGCGTCCCAAGACACGACAGCGGAAGACCCCGACGCCGTCACGACGACGATATAAGCAGCGATTAATTACACACCTTCGCCTCGTGCTCGCTCACCTGTCCCGACGTCGTTAAATTTATTCTCAAGCTAAGTTTTAAACTACGTGTGGGTGTAACCCTCCGATTGCCCGAGACGCCCGCGCCCTGGATGATGAACTGAAGTGGTGTGCGTGTGTGGGCGCGAGGGGGTAAACTTTAATTAAACGCCGGAAAGCTGCTGTTACTTTGTGCGTTTTCGACGGAAATTATGAGGTGTAAAGTTTTCGGGGTGTGGGCTCTCCCGTGGCCGAGTGGTTCACGGCGGCGAAGTTTCGATAGAAAGACAGAGGTCGAGATAGCGAAGTTCCTCTGCGGGATGTAGTGCCACTAAAAGAGAACAAGAAGATGAGTAATATTTGATTGTGAATTTTTAATGGCATACCGAGAGGTGTGCGAAAGAAGGAGCCTTTTGGGGGGAGGCAACTATGATCGCACGTGGCTGCCGAGAACACCACTGGAGCCGATTGGAATCAAAAATGAATGAGTTCTCCCGTGTGGATGTTGCTTTCAGAGAAAACCAAAATTCCAATCATCATTTTCCGTGGGAATTATTGACGAAGCATTGGATTACGATTTCTGCTCTCAATCAAACATTATGTTCGTTTATTCCAGCTCTGCAATACACTTTGTGTTGTTCGAAGGACTTACCCGTTGATTGCGCCCGTCGGCCGGTAAGGCCTTTCTCGTGATGGCGGGACACATTGGCTCCCATGTTGTTGAGCCGGGAATTTATCGTTTCCTGTTGTTCCTCCGCAGGCTTAATCAGACTCACAACATCACTACCATCATCATCATCGTCATCGTCACCAGCGTCACGTTCACAGCACTCGAAGATCTGCTCTTCAAGCAGCAAAATCTCGTCGCAGCTCTGCTCAAGCTCACAAAATTCTAGATTACAATCACTTCCTCCGAAGGCGAAGGACGACGTCGGCGTCGACGGAGAGGAACGCGGTTGCTGCTGGCGGTCCAAAATCAGTTCACTGAAGCTTGTGCATTCAATTGCGTTACTACTGTCCGGTACGGGTCGTTGTTGTCGAGGCTCCACAAGGTGTCCTATCTCAGTTCTATCACTACTGGTCCGGCTGTTGGCACTGCTGGAATCGCCGGATTCGTCGCTATCCACGAACAGCGGAGCAATTTGAGCATGATAATTGCCACTATTATTCGGCACGGAAGCAGCCTCCACCGGTGGTAATAACTTGCGAACCGAAAGTGGTGGACTCTGGCCCTCGACCGGACCAACGGCGGTCGTATTAAGCACCTCGACCACAGCACGTGGCGATGGCGGCGGCGTTAGACGTCCTTCGGGACCGTGAGTGTCACTTTTATCCTCGCCGCTTGCTGCAGCCGCACTGCTGCTGCCACTTTCGATGTCACGCTTTGAGGGCTTCTTCTGGCTCTTGTTCTTCTTGTTCTTGCTGCTGTTGTTGGAGGATTTTTTGCTCTTTTTGCTGGGAGGGTCACCGTTGGTGTTGCTGCCGCTCCTGCTGCTGCTGCTTCTGAGCAAAGCTATGCGTTGGACTAATTTCAGCAGGACCTGTGTGGGTGGGAGAGAGAAGAAAGAGCAGAATTAGAATTTAGAAACTTTGGTTTTGGGAGGCGGTAATTTGACCGCAGGGTGTGATTTTTAATAAGTTACCGACTGCACAAAGATTCAACAATTTGCGTTTAATCTTTCGCGTAATGCCGTGGGAAATTCCTGAGATTAGCGTTCCGCTTAGCATTATGGAGAAAGATTTTGGCTGATGAGTTTTGAATTCGGAGGAATCTGTTTGGAACTTTGATCAAAAGTGAAACCACCAGGGTAAGCAGAAAGGGCTTACCCGAATTTTTGCAGAGTAGCAGAGTAGTAAATACACTACAATATACTGTTTGGGAATCAATCAGACAATTGTCTCCATAAAAAAAGTTCTCCAATGTTTTTACTAGAGTCGAAATAGACTGGCAAGTGGAACATTTTTGTGATACAAGTGAAACGGACATAGATGAGTATTCCAGTGATAATAAAAGAGAAATGATAAATAAAACTAGAATTAACTCTCTTCCACTCACATGTTTAGAAAAATATATATCTTAAAACAACTTCTAATAATATCTTAACTTTTTACACTACGATAATCGTTTTATTTTGAAGCCATATATGTCAGTGATTGAAGGTAAAATCAACAAATGTGGTGTGAATCTGTCCTAATGTATCAAAATCGGCCTTATTTTATATTTTACTAGCTGACCCGGCAAACTTCGTACCGCCCAAAATTTATTTTTCGTTATCACATCTACTTTTTTTTTTACTAAGCGCACGTTCATGGGTCCAATCGCAGAACTGTTTATTGATTGATCTTCAGATCTAACCTTTAGAATTTGTTGAGGCACAGACAATATTGTGAATGGTGCTGACCCACAACCAATAGTTTGTGCAAGCCGTCTGCACAAGCCCCACACACTATCGAGCTATTGTTCATTGCTATCCGCGTTGACGGCATTGAGCTTCGTATTACGAAATGGGGGAGTGGGCATAACAATATGGATTTGCGGAAGAAAAAAATACACTTTTAAAATCAAAATTATGAATGAAAATTATTTTTTCCAAATCAATTTAGTACTCTATGTAAATGAAAATTCTTTTTTGCTTGCGAGTAGTGAAACAATATCATACAAAAATTGTGTCTAAAGATAATGTTATATTATAATGGTAAGTTTTGGTGAGAATATCTGTAAATTCATAGAAAATAATTGAAACTGGGGTCAGACAAACGTATTTATAGTGGGCAAATAACGCAAAGAAAAAAATTTCATACATATTTTAACAAATTAAAACTGTCTTAGACCCGACTAATCTGATAGAGAATAGTTAGCCTCATACAAACTAATATCGTATCTAGATGTCGACACCATTCCGCCGTCAACGCGAATTGAGTAGTTCCAAATGAAATCGACAAATGACAAAACATGAGTAATTTTGATTCCAATGAAAGTGTGTATTCCGTTTGGGTTAGAGGAAATATGAGTTTTCCACAGCAATTGGGAATTTTTTGACTTTGACTTTTGAAAAGGGCGTATCGATTTGAGTAAGAGAAATCTTTGATAATTTATATCTCAAAAACTATGAGTCGTACCGAAATAGTGTCTTAGAAAGAGTTATAGAGTATTGATGGTTGAATATGAAAAAAATATACACTGAGAAAAATAATTAGTACTCTTTTTTTATTTACAAAATAAAAATTCAATTTGCAATATCCAAAATACATATTTTTTAATTTTTTATTTTTATTTATTCATACAAAATAGAAGACATGCAGAAAATTTAAAAAATGGGCCCAAGATGGTAAAACTATTTTTGACGAACTTTGAGGAACATCGAATTTTTAGGAATGTTCGAAACATCGAAATTTTGTATGTTAACAATCATTTTTAGCCACAAATTATGACTCCTGATGTGATTTAATATAAAAAAGGTTATTATCAATCTCCTTCTAAAGGTAGCCATTCTCTAAATATTTAAAAAAATATTTCTAATTTATTGTCTTTTTTATAGTAAATAATCCCTTTTGATATGTTTGTCGTGTTATACCGTCATGTTCATGAAATTTTATAAATTTGCATATAATTTCCAACAACTTTTCCAAATACATCATCATGGTTCATTTTTTGACTCAAGCGTAACTTTTGAAAAGGGCGTATCGATTTGAGTAAGGGAAATCTTTGATAATTTATATCTCAAAAAATATGAGTCGTACCGAAATAGTGTGTTAGAAAGAGTTATAGAGTATTGTGGGCTTAATTTGAAAAAAAAAAATACACTGAGAAGAAAAATTAGTACTCTTTTTTTTATTTACAAAATAAAATTTTAATTTGCGATATCAAAAAATATGTATTTTTTCATATTTTTTTAAATTTTTTCATATACAATAGAAGTTATGTAGAAAATTTAAAAAATGGGCCCAAGATGGTACAACTATTTTTGACGAAATTTGTGGAACATCGAATTTTTAGGAATTTTCGAAACTTCGAATTTTTGTATGTTAGCAATCATTCTTAGCCACAAATTATGTATTCTGATGTGATTTAAAACAAAAAAGGTTATTATCAATCTCCTACTAAATGCAACCATTCTCTAAAAACTAAAAAAAATATTTCTAATTTATAATCTTTTTTTATAGTAAATAATCTCTTTTAATATGTTTGTCATGTTATACCGTCATGTTCATGAAATTTTATGAATTTTCTCATAATTTCCAACAATTTTTGACGTAGGATTACGTCTTTCGGGAACATATTGGGGTACAAATTGAAAAAACGAATATCGATCGCATCGTGAAAAATGTCCAATTTCAAACGCTTATTGCTCAGTCATTTAATGACGGATTGATGAGATTTTTACATCAAAACATTGCGGCACTCTATAACAATTTTTCACCTTGAATAAAATAATTGATATCATGTAATTAACTATCGAACAATTGAAAAATCTCAACCCCTATCCAAACGGTACTGATTGGTCGAAATTGACGTCATTTCTTTTTCGCCTGCTTCGCTTCATTCGTTCCCCGATAAGTCAAATATTTGCATGGCGAGCGAGTGATATAAAAGGACGGTAGCATTTTTGGATTTCTAGAGACGAATGAACTCTCAGAGTTTAAAGTCTCTCTAATTCAATACCTTCCTTCCTTGGATTTCTCATTCTCGTTCAACGCTCAGATCGGCAAACATCTGGGCTTCTAGTGTGCAGTGTGCAGCAACCAACGATGGATGCCATGCGGCAAAGGGAGCAAAGAAGAGGAAGCAGCGGAGAACATCGAATTAAATCTAGTGTGCATTGCTGGTGCGCTCCTCTTCACATCAACAATTGGATGCGGCAAAGGAGTCAGATGAGCGAAGTGCATTGCATCGCATCGTATCACACCCGCTATCTCGTCGTGGTGGTGCCAATCAAACCCTCGCAAATCGACGCACAGAAGCCGATGGCGCCAAAGTCAAGGAAAGCATCAGCGAATCCGTAAAAGCTACCGCTCCCAAAACTAAACTGCTACATCCGACTGAAACGCAGCATATTCCGTACAACCCATTAAACCATTCCAGTCCTTCTCAGGACTATCAATTTGTTTTGAAACAAAAGAGTTTATTTTACTGTTTTCCACTTACCACAAAAACTATATAAAACCGATCAAAAATACTGTTTATTTTTACATTTTCTACTAACAACTAACATGGAACGTATCACGTCAAAAACATACGTTTCATCAACCACCTTTTACTGGATTTGACAAAAGAAGCGAAGGGCATATGCATGCATGTATATAATGGAACGCGCTCCAGTCATACACAGCCCATTAGGGACGAATGACCTTTGGGTTAAAGTCCCTTCAAAAACAAGAACGAACGATACACAGCCCGTGTCAGACAAATGCATGAAGGAATTCTATAAAATAAAAATAATATTTTTGCGGTGCCTTTGCGCCAACTACACGGGTGAGTAGCACCATAGTAGCAAAAAATTTCGAAGTTCGTGACATCTGGTAGCAATATTTTTCTTCTTTTGAATTATAGAGACTTTAAACTTTACGTTCATTCGTTTCTAGCACTGAGAAGGGCCCTTGCGAAGAAAACTAGTTTATACTCTTTCTCGACCTACCTTTAGAAAGACATTTTCATTGTCGCTCAGCACTCCTCAGCAAACGAGTCTGCTTTCGGCGGCACCAAGCGACGCCATGAGCAATATTCATTTAGGGAGGCTGATTAATCTCCCATCGAACTAGCAGGCCCGAAGGCAGTTTTGAATTGATAAAATTTAAATGTTTTTATTTTTTTGACGCAGGATTACGTCTTTCCGGAACATGTTGGGGTATAAATTGAAAATTGAAAATCGAGCACATCGTGAAAATTGTCCAATTTCAAACGCATATTGCTCAGTCATTTCATGATGGATTGATGAAATTTTTGCGTCAATCGATTTCGCCACTCCAAAACAATAAAACATTGTTGATAATAATATATGTCATAAAACTAACTATCGAACTATTGAAAAATTTCAACCCCTATCCTAACGAAAATAACCACATCTGATTGGTCGAAATTTATGACACGTGTGGTGGGTCGCTAACAGAGACATCAAAACCAAGCTGCCTGGAGGAAATCGGCTTTGCAAATACATGATAGTAGGCGGAGCTTTTGCTCCCACCGAACTGTTGCTTCGTGGAATTGCATATCAATGACTGATCGTGTATTGTGAAAAATTTATCACAAGTGTAAGTGTAAAATATTTGGTAGAAGTTGTGTTGAAAATTACTTGATATATGAAACGATTTATTTCAATTTTCATAAATAAAAACCAAAGTGTGTTCCCGCTCGAGAACGGGTCGTTTGGTCACCAAATCATTATCAAAGAGTTTAACGATGTAATTCTTCAAACATATCCAAAATCAACAGATAGCCTAATGGAATCCTACGTCAACTATGCGGTCGTGTCTCGGACACAACCCTCCTGTGACTTTTTTGATTGATTGAAGTTTGTATTAAGATAAAAAAGATTTTTTAGTTTCGCTACGTTTTGTATTAACCCACATGTCTTCGAATGTTTCGTAACGTAACTCCTAAACATATGTCTTTACCATAACGATGTATTTGAAAAAGTTGTTGGAAATTATAAACGAGTTCATAAAATCCCATGAACATGATGGTATAACACGACAAACATATTTAAAGGGCCTATTTACTATTAAAAAGACAATAAATTACAAATATTTTTTTAAATATCTCGAGAATGGCTACATTTAGAAGGAGATTGATAATAACTTTTTTTGTTTTAAATAACATCAGGATTCATAATTTGTGATTAAAAATGACTGCTAACATATAAAAACTCGAAGTTTCGAAAATTCCTAAAAATTCCACAAAGTTCGTCAAAAATAGTTTTACCATTTTGGGCCCATTTTTTAAATTTTCTACATGACTTCTTTTTTATATAAAAAAATTGAAAAAAATATGAAAAAAATACATATTTTTTGTTATCGCAAATTAAAATTTTATTTTGTAAATAAAAAAAAGAGTACTAATTTTTCTTCTTAGTGTATATTTTTTTCAAATAAAGCCCACAATACTCTATAACTCTTTCTAAGACACTATTTCGGTACGATTCATATTTTTTAAGATATAAATTATCAAAGATTTCTCTTACTCAAATCGATACGCCCTTTTCAAAAGTTACGCTTGAGTCAAAAAATGAACCATGATGATGTATTTGGAAAAGTTGTTGGAAATTATAAGCAAATTCATAAAATTTCATGAACATGACGGTACAACACGACAAACATATTAAAAAGGATTATTTACTATAAAAAAGACAATAAATTAGAAATATTTTTTTAAATATTTCGAAAATGGCTACATTTAGAAGGAGATTGATAACAACCTTTTTTGTTTGAAATCACATCAGGATTCATAATTTGTGGCAAAAAATTATTGTTAACATACAAAAATTCAAAGTTTCGAACATTCCTAAAAACTCGGTGTTCCACAAAGTCAAAAATAGTTTTACCATCTTGGGCCCATTTTTTTAAATTTTCTGCATGACTTCTATTTTGTATGAAAAAACAAAATTAAAAAATATGTATTTTGAATATTGCAAATTGAATTTTTATTTTGTAAATAAAAAAAAAGAGTACTAAATTTTTTCTCAGTGTACTTTTTTTCATATTCAACCATCAATAGTCTATAACTCTTGTAAGATTTTTGATTTTAAATTTTTATTTATCTATTTATTTGTGCTGACTATTTGAATTGTCATTTTCTTTAGATATTTTAAATTCTCGAATGTTAGATGTTTTGGATTATAATGTGAGGGCTTTGGATTATAAGACTTTTTTGTTGTTGTTAATTTTTATATTTTTGAGTTTAGATTTTTACGATTTTCATTTTTAGATTTTGGATTTATCGATTTTAGATTTTCGATCTTTAAAGTTTTTCAATTTTGTATTCAAAAATTTCAAATTTTTTTCATTTCAAAATTCCATTCGTGATGTTATAGGCTTTTCGATTTTTAACGCTTCATGACATACTCATGAAAAGCTCACGATGCATGAATTACCGATGGATTGCTGGTTTTCGATTCGTAAATTTTAGTGAACTAAAACTCATGAACCAAGTTTCGTTCTAAATCTTCCGATTTTAGATTTTTTTTAAATTGAATTTTTGGATTTTAGATTTAAGATTATTAGTTTTCAGATTTTTTGGGATTTTTGAATTTTAGATTACAGATTTTTTAGAAATTTTGAATTTAAGAATTTCGTTTATTGGATTATTGGATTCAAAATATTTGAATCATTGGGTTTATTCTTCCTTTTCTTTTTTGGTTTAAGAGGCTATAAACTTTGCAGTCATACGCTTCTCCCCGCAGAGTTTTGATTCTTCTGATTATTTCATATTTTATTTCAACTCCAGATTTTTGGGTCATTGAATTTTAAGAGTTCAGATTATTGGATTCAGCATTTTAAGAATTGAGATCCAATAATCTGAACTCTTAAAATTCAATGATCCAAAAATCTGGAGTTGAAATAAAATATGAAATAATCGAAAGAATTAAAACTCTGCGGGGAGAAGCATATGACTGCAAAGTTTATAGCCTCTTAAACCAAAAAGGAAAGGGAAGAAAAAACTCAAAGATTCAAATATTTGTAGTTGTTTGTAGATTATAGTTTTTTTTTCAATTTTAGATATTTTAATTTTAGAGTTTGAATCTTGGAACTGTTGAATTTTAGATTTGAAGTAAATTTTGAATTTTGGAGTTCAGATTTCAGATAATTAGATACGAATATTTCAAATTTTTCTGATTTTTCGATTCTAGATTCTCATTATTGGTTTTAAATTAAAAAATCTCAGATTTTTTGAATTTTACATAATTGAATTTTAGTTTTTTCTGGTATTTGGTTTTAAGACTCATTGATTTTTAAATTTGTGGAAATCAGGAATTTTAAATTTTGTTTAATTTTAGACATTTTGATTTTAGATTTTACAATGGCTTTAAATTTCTGAACTCCAGGCGATTCAATTTTGGATCCTAAAAATTATTTATTCTTTTACAACTTAAGGTTTTTACATTTTACATTCTGGAATTAAAGCAATTGAATTGTTATTTTTAAAATTTTTGGATTTTTATGATGTTTGATTTTATTTTTATTTTTCAAATTTCGAATTTTAGATTATACATTTCTCTTTTAGATTTTTGAATCTAATTTTTCAAATCAGATCGATTTTTTTTTGTTTTTAGATATTTAGGTAATAGATTTAATTTTATTTTCTAATTTAAGATTACTATATTTCTGAATTTCTTCTTCTTCTTCTTCAATGGCACTAACGTTCCTAGAGGAACTTCGCCATCTCAACGTAGTATTACTTGCGTCATTTTTATTAGTACTTAGTTGAGATTTCTATGCCAAATAACACGCCTTGAATGCATTCTGAGTGGCAAGCTCTAGAATACGCGTGATCACAGTGCAAGTCGGAGGAAATTTCTTTGGCGAAAAATTCCCCCGACCAGAACGGGAATCGAACCCGAACACCCGGCATGTTAGTTATGACGCTAACCACTCGGCCAAGGGAGCACCATTTCTGAATTTAATATTTTTGATTTTTAGCCTTTTTGGATAGCTTGAATTTTTGATGTCATTATTTATTATTTTTGAAATTTTATTGATATTTTATTCGATTTCAGATTTTCAAATTTTAAATTTATTTGTTTTTAGATATCTAGATTATATATTCTATTTTTTCTAATTTATGGTTATTAGATTTTAAATTGACGATGCTTGATTTTCAACTGGATTGCTAGTTTACAGCTTTTAGATGTTTAAATTTAAAATTTTTAGATTTCAGATGATAAAGTTTTGAAATTTTACGTTTTTATGTTCTAATATTCCCGCATTTTTGGATCGCGAATTTTAATTTTTTAATTCTCATGTTTTTTGAATTTATTTTTTTTTATTTCAAATTTTTAAATTTAGATATATAGATTTTAGATCTCAAAATTATTATATTTTCTGAGTCGGTTTTTTTGGTTCCAACAAAATTTCTAAAAACAAAAAAAATCTCGACTTAGAAATTGAATAAAAAATCCCAAGGAAAACCTATAATCCAAAATTCATAAATTTGTAATCAAAATGAAATGAAATCATTATGAAATATAAATTGCTAATTTTCAAATTTTTGAATTTTTATGATCTTTGATTTTATTTTTATTTTTCAAATTTTCGAATTTTGGATTATACATTTCTTTTTTAGATTTTTGAATCTAATTTTTGATATCATATTTTCTAAGTCGAGATTTTTTCTGTTTTTTAGATATTTAGGTAATATGTTGATTTTAATTTCTAATTCAAGGTTACTATATTTCTGAATTTACGATTCTTGATTTTTGGCCTTGTTGGATAGCTTGAATTTTTGATGTCATGATTTATTATTTTTGAAATTTTATTGATATTTTTTTCGATTTCAGATTTTCAAATTTGAAACTTATTTGTTTTTAGATATCTAGATTATATATTCTATTTTTTTTATAATTTATGGTTATTAGATTTTAAAATTGACGATTCTTGATTTTTAACTTTTTTTGGATTGCTAGTTTACAGTTTTTAGATGTTTAAATTTAAAATTTTTAGATTTCAGATATAAGAGTTTTGAAATTTTAGGTTTTTACGTTCTAATATTACCGCATTTTTGGATTGCGAATTTTAATTATTTTTTTGGATTCTTATGTTTTTTGAGTTTTATTATTTTTATTTCAGATTTTCAATTTTAGATCTCAAAATTTTTGGATTTTGATTTATAGATTTTTCTTGAGATTTATGAATCATTTTTTTTATTTAAAGATTTTTGAGTCGTGTTTTTTTTTGGTTCTAGCTAAATATCTAAAAACAAAAAAAACTCGACTTAGAAAATCTTTATAAAAAAAATTTAATAAAAAATCTCAAGGAAAATTAATAATCCAAAATTCATAAATTTGAAATCGTTATGAAATAGAAAATCTAAAAAAAACTTAATTTGAAAATCTGAAATGAAAATAAAATAAAATCACTAAACATAATAGATTTTATTTTATTTTTTAATTTAAGGTAATTTTATTTTTGATTAAGAATCCTTTACCTTTAGCTTTTTTTTTAAATTGCTAGTTTACAGTTTTTATGTCTTTTAATTTTTAGATTTTGATTTAGAATTTAGATTTCAGATTTAAGAATTTTCGAAATTTTAGGGTATTTTTTAAATTTTAAATTCTGGAATTTCCAAATATTATTTTGTTTTATTTTCAAATATTTGTATTAAAGGTTTCAATTCAATTAATTTTCGATTATGAGATTTTTGGAATTCGGATGCTTGATTTTCGACTTTACTGGATTTCAGATTAAAGAATCGTAAAAATTTTAAAGGTTTTGAATTTTAGGATTTTTTCTTTCATTCTAGATTTTAAATTTCCGGCATTTGAATTACATATTTCAGCCATCCCATGCTGAACCGATCTAGTGGTTCTCAATTTCTCGTAAAAAATAGTAGTATTGTTCCTTATCGCAAAATATTAGACCTGTATTTATTTATTTATTCATTAGGGGTGCCCATTTGCATTTCGGGGTGGTCAAAAAAAATATTTTTTCTCCTTTTTTTCAAAATTACATTTTTTTGAATTCATAGCTATTAAACTAGTGGAACTATTTTATCCATTTTTTTTTTAAATTTTTTATCTTTAAAATTGAAACGAGCTCATTAAACACACTTCAATTGATCCTTTTCTTCTTTAAGGCTTGTGAGTAGCATTCGTTTTGAAGGTTTTCAGGATCTTCTTAGTATAATATTATACATTCCGAAGTTTCTTTTCAATATAGGCCATATTTCTTGACATTGTGAATTATTTGACCCGGTCGTGGTAGGTTTAGTGTTAAATGCAATTTTAATAATAAATAAACATCAAAAGAATAAAAAAATGGAAAATATTTACTAAACTTGTACTAAAGTGTACTACAATGTTCAGAAATAACCATTTTAAAATATTTTGTTCTCTTTTCAACAAAATAAAATGGAAATTAAATAAAATTTATCAAGCATCTTTTTAGTTCTTATGCTGTGTAATAAACAACGCCCCATAAAACGGAAGCAATGAAATAATTGTCTCAAGAATTTTATGAGGCAATTATTTGAGATTCTTATAAAATACAGGTTCTCATTTTGCCGGAAACGATCTTCAATCTGGATTTCTTGAACATGACCGAACAATCACTGTAACGGGAGGAAGGATATCAAGGACAAGGAGGCGATACAACCTTCACTTAAGCGCCAGGCAAGTTATTACACTTGCCGTGAAGGAGCGAGATTTGTCTCTTCAGTTTCCCGTGCCCGACCGTGAGACCTCAGGGCGAGTTCCTGCCAACGATCTTCAACCCACACTTGAATTGTCTTGGCGCTCACCAAGGAATAGAATTCAATCAATTGGTATTCAACAACATCCAGGATGGAAAGGTTTCCTTTGAAGGTTTGCCTTCCCAGAGCCTATGCTACCTCGAACCCGAAAACCGAACAATTGAAGGGCCTCAAAACAGCCGAAATTCAATAAACATAAATTATAACGTGAAATACCGTATATATACAATTGTTTTCTATTAAATTTAAATTATCCCTAATCACAAATTTTGCCTTAACTCTAGTACTTGCAAGTTTTTTTTTTCTGTGGCTCCCTCGGTGGTCGAGAACAAGTGCACTTGCTGCTACGCTGAGTGGTGTCTTCACTAGATGGTAACGCACGTAATGGTGTATGCGCTTTCTCCGGATTGTTGTGTGACTTTTTCCGGGCTTATCGTGCGCGACACACGGCCTTCCCGGATGCCAAAGGTCGAACCGGCCAAAGTATTGGGATTTCAACACTCCCAGATTGGCACCTTCGCTTGAAGGAATTTCATCTTCAAGCGAAAACTCAATTAGGCCTAATTGTAAATTCATACTTTTTGTATAGTTACCTTAACTAATACACCACTCAAAATAAAATCTTTCTCTATAATTTTCTCGACTTTCACTGTGATTCTTTTGATTTATCTAGATCTAAATTCAAATTCAAATTTCAATAATTAATCCCTTTATACTTGCACAATTTCTATCACCTTATAACCACTTTCTTTGTGTATGAACTCCTATTGTTTCCTACTAACTCAAAACGTAGATCCGTTCTCTAAGCCGTTTAAACTGAAAGAGACCTTTCAATCCTTTTCAAACCCCATATTGACCCATGGCGATCGACCCGAGAATCCCTTTCGTCAGCGATCACACAGACAACCGCATGTGGATTTAAATCGCTGACAAAACCCTTCTGGCGTCTTTCGGTAAAACAGGATAGAGACCGCGATCTAGTACCTCGTAAAAGTTGTATCGAAGTTATAGCGTTAGTCTCAGCCGTATGGCACCCGCCATGTTTTTGATGCCAACATCTCACACGTCAGAAGTATTTGTTTTCTTCAAAACAGCGATCCGCGTTGACGGCATTGTGTTTCGTTTACTAGTTTAGGGGAACGTCAACGAATAGCTGATTTTCAGTCGGAATGAACGTTTTCAAAATTAAAATTATGAATGAAAATTAGCTTTTCCATATCAAATTAGTATTCTTTTTGAATTAAAAACATTTTTGTTTGCAGGTAGTGAAAAAGTCTCATACGAAAATTGTTTATGAAGACAATTTTATATTATAATGAAAAAAATCAGCAACAATTTTGGAATTGTATAGCCATATGGTTGAATGAAAGTCAGAAATACGTGTTTCAAGTGATTAAATAACATGATGTGTAAATTTTCATTCAAATTTTAAAATTTAAAAACCGGCTTCGCATCTTCTAATCTGATAGAGATTACACTAACAAGTTTGGGACACAAATTATGGCCCTAATTTGAAGTCGTCACCAGACGTCGACACCATCGCGAATTACCAACTTACCACCATCTGACCTAAGACAAGACCAGACAACTGGCTTCTTACTCTTCTTCGTCGTCCAAAAACGAAGCCATGACATGAAGATGCCAGAGCTGCCAAATATTATAAAATATCGGATTTTTCAAATTTCTATTTTAATGAATCGTAACATTTGGTTGGTGCGAATTCAATGATTATTGCATATTTTCAAATAGACAATCTCAAAAATATGCTTTAAAAGGATAAAATAAGTCTTTTAAATACCCATATCTATAATATAATCGTTTCCAAAACAAATTTGGGATTTTTTTTTAGCAAATAAATCTAATCTGACAACCGTTACAGCGTTATGCAGATTCTCATTGTCTGAACCAAAACATTCTATCTTATTATATGAGCAGGAATACAACCAAAACAACGTTAGGAAGCCATTTTATTCATACAAAACGTAATTCAAAAATAAAAATGAAGTGTAAAGCCTTAAATTGTGAGCGAAGGACGGATACTCATCCTGAGTATAAATTTTATCGGTTCCCTCAAGACAAAAATATTCGGAAAGAATGGATTCGATTTTGCGTGAACAGTGAATTAGAAGTTCCATTCTTTGAAATCAAATCAAGCACAAGAATATGTAGCGTAAGTATTAAAAACTAATTCTAAAACATATCCTAATACTAGTATATATACAGGCTCATTTTGTTGATGGGAAATACAATGAAAATGGAGTTACGAAAATTCCGACCTTAGCTGCATCCGCGAATGAGGAATGGGAAGAGATACAAAGTATTGAGAACAATTATGATTTGGTTGACGTATATGAAGGAGATAAACAACTACAGGAAGAAATATTTCGTTTGAAACATCAAATTTCCAAGCTGAAAAGGTAGTGTGTCAAAAAATATGTTATTTTCTAATATTTTATATTGATGTAACCGTTAATAGAATTGTAAAACAATGGAAGAAAAAATGCGGATATCTGACCTCGAGAATTCGTGGAAAACAACCCTTGAAGAAGCTTTTCAGAGAAGATCAAATTAAGCTATTAACAGGAGAGGTTAAAAAAGTGAAACGTTGGTCCAATGAAACGATTACGGAAAATTTACAAATTCGGTTTGCATGTCAAGGTGGATACGACAAGCTTATTCAAAAAGGCTTCCCGTTCCCATCCACGAGGACTTTACTACGCCAAATTGAAGGAGTTCGTTTCAGTCCTGGTATGTAATTATAATCATATGTCTCATCGCATGTTAATATATGAAATGATATTTTGTAGGTATTCTTGAAGATATATTCGAGCTGCTACAACATAAAGTCTCCACAATGTCGGTTGAAGAAAAGGACTGCGGATTGGTTCTAGACGAAATGAGCATAGACGAGGCAAATGAGTTTTGCCAAAATACGAAGCAGTTTGTTGGAACAACAACGCTTCCTATGTCCCAAACTTTAGCCTGTAAAGCTTTGGTATTCATGCTAGTTGGAATCGCAGCGCGCTGGAAACAGGTGGTTGCTTTCGAGTACACCGGCAACTCTATACAAAAAGAGTTTTTGAAGAATGCTGTATTGTCTGCAGTTTCAAGAGCAGAGGGAATCAGTTTGCGTGTCCATTTTATAACAACAGATTCCGGGTCCGAAAACCAGCGCATGTGGAAGGATTTGGGGATCGATATTCGTCGCAAAAATGAGACATTAAATGCTGCGATACCTCATCCAAACGCTGAGAACAGAATGCTAGAGATCATACCCAATCCCGTACACGTATTTAAAAATACAGTACATGGCTGGTTGAACAATGTCTACCTGAAAGTTCCGGATTGGTATGTTCGTGAAAAAAAGCTAACATCCAATATTGTTCATCGAGACCATTTAACCACAATCGTGAACTCCGAAATAAACAACACGTTGCGGCTTTGTCACAGACTAACGGCCTCGGATGTGTGCTTTGACAACAGAACATCTTCAATAGATAAAATGAAAGTATGCAACGCAACAAAATATTGCAACAGGACGGTGGCTGCAGCATTGAAGTTTCATGCGGAAATACGAGAATTACCGGAGCTTCTTACTACCGCATGCTTCATAGAAGACTTTGCTCGATGGTTCGAGCTTATCAATAATAGGGCAGAAGAAAAAGTATTTTGTTTGAATGATCCTATGAAATATGACGAGGATATCGCTCATCTGAAGACCATGGTGCGGTTAATGTATGATCTCCAAGTAGGACACGGACATTGGAAACCATGGCAAACAAGTGTAATCGTTTGCACGAATGCAATTGTGAGGTTGACAGATCGGCTTTTGCATGAAGGACACCCACAAATATTTACATCGCGGTTCGTCCAAGATTGTCTGGAGAGTCTTTTCTCATTGATTCGTGCAAAGCAACGACGCCCAACTCCATTGCAATTCAGCAATAACTTGAAAATTGTGACTCTTTCGCAATACATGACCGTAGTACCGAATGCTTCGTATACAGCCGATACACAACAACATCTTATTGGATTGATAGATTTGCTATCAAAGCGGCGTGAAGAATGTTCAGCCCAGAAATTGATGGACAATGAAGCAGCATCGACATCATATCGAATTTCAGCTTCATCTAATTCTAGTGATAATGTGGATGATATGAATATTGAATTCGACTATGAGTACACCGTCGATGAAGCGAAAACTTTTCTCGACAGAACAGAACAAAATTCGTTGTTCTATATAGCTGGTTTCATCATCAAAAAAATTATTCAGCGGGAAAGAACATGTCAGCAGTGTAACAAGAGATTGGTAGTCAGCAAAACACAACCTAGATTGTATCAACCGTCTCTTTTTTCATATTTGCGAGCTACAGCTTCTAACTCTCCCATCTGCATAGTGAATGATGAGACTTTTAATTTCTTCTTAGCAATGGAAATTCTATTCCGAAATATGAAATCGCATTTGGAACCTAACGAAGCTGATTTGCCGAAGAAAATGGCAGGAGAAATGTATGTTTTGCCATCCACTTTATTCCATTGTGAAAAAACAAGGAATGACATTATAAAAAAATTTATATCTTTTCGTTTAAAAAGCGGAGAAAACAAAAAAACAAGGAAACGAAAATTTGATAGCAGGAGCATGGCATGGTAGAAATAAAATATATTAGTATCAGAAACCAAATAGATTATTATTAAACTAAACTTATGTCCATTTCCATTTTAGTGTTGTCCGAAAACTCATTTTTTCCACTTTTTCCCAAAAATGACTTTTTCAAAAAATCATAACTTTTGAACCTCTGAACCGATTCAGATGATCAATAAATCTAATTGAAGCCAATGAGGTAGATTTTTAATAGAAAAAATATTGAAAAAAGTATTGAACTTGGAAAGAGGGTTCTAGAGAGGTGTTTTTTTCGTTTTAGAGTCATTATTTTGTAAATTTAACATGTTTTAAGTCTTCGTTCAATATTCTTATGTGACTAGACTAGACCTATGCGACTAGAATCCTATCTTTCCGGTAAGTGTGATATTTTTTCAAAAAAGATTGGCTTATTGGCTTCAATTTAATATGTCGATCATCTCAATCAGTTCAGTAGTTCAAATGTAATAAATTTTTGCAAAAAATTATTTTTGGATAAGAGTGGAAAAATGATTTTACGGACGACCGGTTAACTTTGAAAAGTCACTCAAAAACACAAAAAAGCCTATCTGATATCGAGATATGTTATGTAATAAATCCTCAGCTTTCAAGAAAAAACATAAAATATAAAAACATAAAAACAAAAAACATAAAAATAACAAAAAACAACTACAATCAATAGTTACGAAAACAAAATTCGATTTCTTGGCAAGCCTAATATTTTTCCAAAAAAGATTAATTGGCTTCAATTTGATATATCGATCATCTAAATCGGTTCAGTGATTCAAAAGTTATGAATTTTTAAAAAAGGCACTTTTAGGAAAAAGTTGAAAAAAATGATTTTTCGGACCACCCTAAAATAAGAAAAGGTCACCCTAACGAAAAAATAAAAAATACGGGTCTAATATTTTGCAATAAAGAAAGAAACTACCACTTTTCATGAAAATCTGAGGAGCACTATATCGGTTTGACATGAAATGGATGTATATATATATATATATATATATATATATATATATATATATATATATATATATATATATATATATATATATATATATATATATATATATATATAAATTTTTCAATTCAATCAAAATATAGTAACAAAATAATTAGGTAAAACGTGTATACAATTCCTTCACATTTCCTCTAAACTAAGTATCGTAATATCAATTAAATTCATTTTTTTTCTAAATTCAATACAAACCCAACGTAATTTATTTTTATTGGCAACACTGGAAAAATCGACTTTGTTTACAAAATTTATCGAAATCGACCAATCAGAAATCAGAACGACTGACAGAAATTTGGTCCGTATCTGACAGAAATTTGGTCCGTAAAAGACCCCCTATTGTCTGATCTTATCTTAGCATCTGACATATCGTGATGTCGATGATGAACTTTTACAGCAGAGGGATAGTGAGATATGCGATGACGGTAGATAGAGTGAGATAGCGATAATCGTGCCATACACCTGGTTAGTCTACAGTTAATTTTTTTTTAACCGTATGGTAAATGTGTAACATCGTTACATCACCCATGGGAAGTTCGAATGTTCGAATAAAGCACCGAAAACAAACAAACTGTAATTTCGCGGTCACGCGTCGCGCGGGCAATGGTAACCCTTGAAACACTCACCTGATCGGTCGCGGCGACCGTTCCGGCAAGGAATGAGGACGAAGACGACGAGCGAGTGGTTGTTCCTCCGCGGCGCGTCTTCGCCTTGGCGCTGGATTTGTCGTCGTAACCGCAGGTGGTAGGGTTTCTTTTGCCTCCGCTGTCACTTTTGTTGCGCTCAGTGTCGTTGCTGTTGTTGTCGTCGTTGTCGTCGTCGTCGCCGTAGATTACAGCGGAGGTGGTATCGATTGCACTATCGGGGCTGCAGTTCGTAACCGCCGCCAATGAGGAGCGCTGGCAATTACGATTGCCACCGGTTTGATCACCTGGAAAGAATCGGAGGAGATGCGAAATTAATGCACGTGTGAGATTAGCAGGTGTAATCGTCGATGACAACTATGAATCGGTCGCGCTAATACAAGTGATTATGCAAGGGTGAACCGGTCTTCCCATCCGTAAACAAATTGTGGCTAAAATTAACACATGGCACGCGTTGGCGTTTGGAAGAATTTTCGAATCAATTTGATGGAGCTCACTCCGATGCTGCTGCTGTTGTTGCTGTCCCGCCTCGTGAGAATCACTAAATTGCACGACAGGTGCCGTCGCGATGTCGCGATGTGGCAATCATTTTGAGGGAATTAACTGCTGGAAATTGGAACCGCGTGCATACGTTTGTGTGTGCGGTTTTGAGCGATGGTGCAGTCGCGAAAAGTGCTTCGTAGCGCTGCAATTTGAAACCGAACACAACATCGTTGTGTCACAATTTACGGTCACCACGAAAGCTGGTTGTCTGGCACAAATTCAGCGAAACACGGCTGTCGATATCCGATATTCGGATATCCAGCCGTTTGCCGTCACTAATTCCATCCGATATACGTCTCGAACACCGTGAATTGTGTTCCGTTATTCCGAGTAATCATTCGTGGCGCGGGAGAGCCCTTATTGTCCTATCGATACTATCGATTGGACATAGAATTGATGCCTAATCCGGGGGTATGACAGTTGAAACAATGTGAACGCTGAATTTTCCACCTGACTGACTTATTTTGTCGAAGCTAATCGCTCCATATAACACTATAATGATATGATCATAAATGAATAAATTGTTTTGTGTTCGTTGTCGGAATATTCCTGTATAAATTTTAGGATTAATCTCCCGTTGTATTCCTTCAATAGTGAGATACATCCAACTATGAGAGAGTAAACATTGTTTTCTCCGAATGAACCTTCATCCTTGCAATTCCATTTGAATCGATGGTTGATCCGCGCGGATTTGATTTTCGAATTCACTTTTCTCCTTTGAGGATAATATCGCTCCCCTTTCCGGCAAGTGAAGGAGATGTGTTTGAAACGCCCCTACCGGGCAATTTGACCCGCTTGAATTTCTCGGGAACCAGCAAGAATATAACTGCAATTGTTATGAGCAATCCTGAAGGCTAATGATAGTATCCTACTACGCAAGTTTGACATTTGTAACGTTCTTTAAAAAAAATAATAAAAATAATTTTCTCTCGGGATGATTTTTGATGTAATTTTCTACATCATTTCTGTAAGGTTTTTGTTGATGAAAACCGATTTAGAGGCGACAATTTGAAGTCATATTTAGTGAATTGAGTCACCGGTGAATGTCTGAAATGGAGAAAACTGTGAGAAAGGATACATTTCCTTCTCACTTTGATATTTTCCGCATCAGCTTAACTTCGGGCAATACGGCATACCCTCGACCAGGGCAGTTTGCTCCCTTTTGGCCAGATAATATTTTCATGAGAGAAACAGCTCATATGCGAGTGATGCCAGATGTTTTTTCAAATATCTCTACATGACACGAACAATTGTGTTTAAATTTAATCATAATGATCAAAAATACGCACTTCATAAGGTTATTTCTGTACAATGTTCGAGAAATCACATATACAAATGTTTTCCCATACTTTAAAATAAGTTTAAAATGTTTTCACGGAATCAAATAAGTTCAAAATGATAACATGCCTTCACATCTGGCATCTATATTGTGTGCTCAGAGAAGGCGGGAAAAAGAGTGCAGAGCGAACTGAGAGAACCCTTTCACTGAAGGAACTAATCCTTCTCCTAGCTGGCGGGCATGAAGGGAATACCATGATGGACTATTTTTTTTTATCCCATTTATTTATTTGAGGCTCATTAGCATTTTAGCTGTAACAGAGCCGAATTTTAATCGTGTACATGTCACATGATTATCATATCTATAATAAGCACATTACACACAGTTGCCATTCGCCAGTATTCCTTCTATACCATTACATATGGTACATTCACACAATAGCCATTTAGGCGTAAGAGTTTTCTATCTGTTCTTCCATTATCCAGTTAGACCGGACAGCGGTGACAGTTGATTGATCATTGTTGAGTTATTTATAGAACAGCAGCCCGATGTGTCTTGCAGAGCAGAGCAGTTGTATGGATGAATCGATCTTATTTCGACCGTGGATCGATCTCCATCGCTGATGATTGTTGCGTGGACGTAGCTATTCTGTAACAACACAAAGATGGTCAATGAGGGCCCTGAGTTTTGAACTCAAGATCGATCGCTTACTAAGCGAACGCGCAACCATTGTGGCTACGGAGACCCCCTTGATGATGGACTATTGGGAAGAATAAATACATTTTCAAAATAAAAAAGATGAAAGAAAATTAACTATTCCACAACAAATAAAAGTTCTATGTAATAGCGTAATACATTTTCTGCCAACGGTTAAAAAATAATGGATGAAAATAGTGTCTGATAATAATTTCATATAATAATAAAGGAGGCCTAATTATAATAGGAATATATTCTTTCAATAACTGTTATATAAGGCTCAGGGCTATGTATTTTAGGCATTCAAAAAACAACAAATTATTATTTTCATTCAAATTTTAACGATCTCGAACTGCCGTAAACGTGCTAATCTAAAGAAAGCCACTTCACTTCACAGCTATTCTAATACGATATAGATGTCGATACTGTACATTAGATATCACGCGTACTATACTTCTCTCTCCTCTCTGCGAAGGAATGGTGTCGCTGTCAAAACAGTTTTGAATAAGTGTTTTCCCATCCAATTATCACACCGGAAAGCAGTTGAAGAAAAGGGTAAGAAATTTATTTCTAAATATAATATGTTCCACTGATTGATGTGTTTTCGTCTTCTAGATGCCACGAAAAACGAATCGCATAATACGAAGACGGTTGTGGACAGTTGAAAAACTGCCAATGTCTATAAAAGCAGTCCAAAATGGAATGTCCAGAATCCAGGCATCAAAATTGCTTGGCATTCCGAAATTCGTTATTTGAAAAAAACTGATAATTCTGTGAAGATTATATTGGAGCGGATGGGAAGGTTTCCAACAGTTTTCTCGCCACAACAAGAAGAGCAACTAGTGATGTATGCCATCGAAATGGGAGAATGTTTTTATGGATTAAGTCCGAGTGAAATACGTAGTCTAGCTTTCCAGATGGCTGAGAAAAATGGAATTCAGCATCCATTCAGTCCGGGATATCTTAGGTAGCCGTGATCCTGATCTTCTGCTTCATCTATACCTGTTCCTCAGAAACGCCGATGTCAACGTTTAATGATGTTTCCTTCGTTGTGTCCCCGTTTCATATCCCTCCTATCCAAACGATAAACTTTTACTTAGTCGCGGCAATACATACACACACTCTTTACAGATACACGGGCCAAAGGATGTGCAGTCCACTGATCATTCAACAAGAGCCAAAAGTTGTACCGCTTATGACAACTCTACACGAGCTGATGATTGCGCCGGCTAGTGACCATTCTATCCTGGATTCCTCGAGTCGAGAAAGACGCACCACGCTAGATATGGGGTACAGACTAGGGGGGCGTTGCTGATTAATGGTCAGCTGCATCCCAATAGGAGGTATCCCGTGTCGGGCACACGTACAGAGCATCGAAGACTGCAACATACCAATTATGAGAACACTTGTAATACTAACCTCGAGCCAACCGCGAGTAATCGGTTACATATTACTAACATAGTTGTAAGCAAACATTGTCGAAATATTGAACTCCCGGCCCCGTTAGGCTGACGCCATATGAGCCTTAATAAAAAATATATATTTTGGATAAAAAAAAAATCCATTCAATAAAGAAATCTGACATGCTGGGGTAGTGCACCCGTGGCCGAGTGGTTAGCGTCTCACATTATCATGCCGGGTGTTCGGGTTCGATTCCCGTTCTGGCCGGGGGATTTTTCGTCAAAGAAATTTCCTTCGACTTGTACTGTGGTCATGCGTATTCAAGAGCTTGTCCCTCGGAATACATTCAAGGCGTGTTATTTGGCTTAAGAAATCTCGACCAAGTATTAATAAATGACGCTAGTTAATGCATACGTTGAGACGGCAAAAGTTCCACAAGGGAACGTTAACGCCATTCAAGAAGAAGAATACATGCTGGGGTGGGTTGGCTAAAATGTTTCCTTCGACGAAATCAAACTCTTTCCCTTCGCAAACTGGAAAACACCTTTCTCGCACGAGCAAGAGGCTTTAACCGGGAAAGTGTTGCTCAGTTCTTTGATCTTCTGGAATTGATTTACAATGAGCATGCTTATCCACCAAGTAGAATATGGAATGCTGACGAGACTGGTGTCAGCACGGTATGAAGAGCAATAGAGTCATGATAAATGTGATCATTATTATTTCTGTTGTATATTTCAGGTTGAGTCGCGAAACAAAAAGCTTGTGGCAAGAAGAGGTCAACGGCAAGTTGGCAGACTGGTATCGACAGAAAGGGGCACCAATACAACAATAACGATGGCTATGTCAGCATCTGGCCAATTTATCCCCCCCCCCCTTCTTTATTTTCCCATGCCAACGAATGAATGGTGCTTTAAAAAAGGGTGCACCTACAGAATCGGCATTTACATGCAACGTGAGTGGTTGGAGTACGATCGATACATTTTCGCTTTGGTTTGACCATTTTATGTTGTTCGCTCACCCGACTGCTGATAATCCGGTACTACTAATCCTGGATGGCCATACAAGTCACACAAAAAATTTATATGTTTTGGAGAAAGCTACACGAAATCATGTTCGTATCATATCTATTCCTCCTCACACTTCTCATAAGACACAGCCTCTTGATGTTTCATTCATGAGACCGTTCAAAGCGTAATATTCAAAAGCATTAAGCATATTCATGAAACGAAACATGGGTAAACACGTAACGATCTATAACGTTGCTGCAATGGTCTACGAAGCATTTATTGCAGCTGGAACGCTTTCCATAGCTCAAAATGGTTTTCGAAAAACCAGCGTACATCCATTTAATCGGCAAGTGTTTTCCGATGATAATTTTGCACCTTCGCACATTCTAGGACGTCCATTCAACGGTAACACTTTTTCTCATTTTTCCGATAATATTGTTGTTATGATTTCTATTGCCATTTCAGATAAAAAAAAAAGGAAACGATACAGATCCATCTAACGACGCTAGTCTTGCATTCGGTGATTGTATAATTGAAGCAGATAGTGTTCCTACGAAATGGGACATAGATGACAGAACCTTTGATTTCATAGACGAATTCGGTTTGTTCACATCGCTAGTCGTACTAGAGTACGATGATAATGGAAACATTATCTCGGCGCATAGTGAGAAAACAGAAGAGTTGTTAGCAAAATCCATGAACTTACCTATACTTGATCATATTGACACCAACTCAGCCAATCTGGTTACGAACGAGGCTCTACGTAAGAATCAAAAATAAACTGTCCGATAACCAAGAGAATGTTGCTTCATTTGTATCTTTTATTCAAACAAAACACCGTCGATGGGATCATGAGTACCTGAAAGCGCCGAACCGATCTAGGAATTTCGATGCTTTACTATCGGACAAGGATATCGTTCAGCTTACTCAAGTGCGGAACCAAAGGAAACGCAATACTAGTCGGAAGGAGTAGCAATGTATGGACCTAACATCTTCCCCATACCGAAAGCAGCTTAAGCAGAATCAAGCATCCAGGGATATAAAAAAGACGGGTGGGTAAAGTCGAGGACATAACCGAAGTGACGTAGGACTATACAACGGGAACAGCTTTTGCTAAATATATATTTCAAATATATTGTTTTATTTTCTTCTCCTGCGTGAATACCTACCTATCTACCTGAAAAATGGATTAGTTTACTGTTTACTCTTTATGAACATGTTGGGGGTTCTGAAAAGAACCTTTGGTGTTGTGTTTTTGCCTTTTTTTCTTTACAAACTTGAATCTTGATTTTTTTCTTTGCTTTGTACTTATTAAATGTTCAACGCCGGGCATCTTTCGGCGTATGCACATATCGTACAATCAAAATGATAGCTGTGATAGGGAATGCATAGGTGGTCATCAGCTCATTCACTATCATATATTTCACTATTGAGTATATTATCGTACCTTAAACTGTGGTTTCGGAGACGAATGAATTGTAAGATTTGTAGTCTCCGCAAACAAAATAAATAAAAATGAAACAGAACTGAGGTTTTGGAGACGAACTCTACGATCTGTCGAGAAATAAACGAGCTATAAGCGTTCTGAAAAACCAACAGTAAATACAGGGACGGATGACCTTCGGATTAAAGTCCTTCAAAATAAGAACAGAGCAGCAGGAAATACATAGCTCATAATGTAGCTCCTTAGTTATTTTTCTATACAATGCAGATGTAACGTCCTTCAATTTTCAACATCAGTTATCAACCAAAGAAAGCAGTTCTTGCTACCGAGAAATTTCGTTAATGCTATCCTGCATACAATGTGTTGTAATTTGAAGCCACTTTTAATTCGGAAACCATGTATGGGTTTGTGAAAACTGAATGATCAATTTAAAAGACCTCAGCCACCAATAAGCTCAAGAACAAGCATAAACAAAATAAATCGGTTTATATTATATGTCATATTATGTCACTTCAGAATGCATTGTGAAATGTATTGTGAAAAACTTTTAATAGCTCTCCTTTGAAAGGTTTAATGGCCCTGAAAAACGCCGTGTTTTACGGTGGCTGGTTTTGCCGCCAAAGCAGTCTGTATAAACCAACTTTTTCCTTCTTCTACCTGCTGCCGTTTTGCGATTGTGTTTGCCACTCGCTGAAACTAGTTGTTGCCACCGAACCGAATGTGCTCTGTTCTGTAGGCTGGTTTTCTTATTGTCGTGAGCAGCTTCGCAAGCCAACTCGAGTACTCCGGCGGCCGAAATTCTATAACCGCTATTAGGTATACTGGTGCTCCGGCACCAATCCGTTGATGCAATGTGATGTGAAACGATGCCATACAACCACACTGATTTACGGTTTGAAAGAGAATGATATATTTTTCAGCGGATCTGCGCGTTATGTACTTTAGCGGTACACGCTCACAGGATAGAGACAAATCGGCAGACTCAGCCAAAGGGGCGAGTCCAACGAGACGAACGAAAGAGCGTTAAAAGGCAGCGATGGCAAAAAAATACATTCATTACGATTTGTTCGCTCGTTGGATTCACATGCAGTTGTTTCTAACAAACACGAAGGTACCGAAGACTAGTGGAATAATGGAAAAGCCGCCAAAAAGTTTGGCACGGCGCAGAAGAATATCTCGGAAACCGACAAGAGGGAGGAGAAGGAATATCTACATCATAAAGTGCTGAATCAGGATCATTCCGACACCGGTTTCTCATCAAAGGCGAGGAGCGTCATGAGCTTCGTCAATGCATCTTTAAGCGTATTGTAGCGGAAGCCCCGGGTCTGACCCACTACAATAAGCGGTTAACCATTACGGCGTGGGGAATTCAGATCACAATCAGTCTGTTGCAGCCCGGTGAACTTGCATGCGGTTTCCGAAGGTATACCAGCTCCAAATAAAGAGCGTTTTCCGACTGCTGATTCGGAAGCAAACACTAAAAAGGGTCACAGTGTGTCCACAAAATCATCTTTAATCTAAAGAGTTTATTGTTTTGTTATCACTCGATATACCCATCTTGTTCGGCTAAACCTTCCTGTTTAGCGATTGCGTTTGCCACTCGCCATAGGATTTACAGTTGGAAAATTTCTTCCCATCCAGCTTGGGACATGTTGTACTGTAAATTACATTTAATGCGATATGCTGACTTGCACTGTGATCACGCGTATTCTAGAGCTTGCCACTCAGAATGCATTCAAGGCGTGTTATTTGGCATAGAAATCTCAACTAAGTACTAATAAAAATGACGCAAGTAATACTACGTTGAGACGGCGAAGTTCCTTTAGGAACGTTAGTGCCATTGAAGAAGAAGAAGCGATATGCTGAAGCACCACTCAGTGTCGCATTGGAGGCGATTTTAACGTGTAATTAAACATTTGCGATGGCAGTGGTACAGCTTTCACAGTTGGAAATTTTTTTCCCATCCAGCTTGGGACATGTTGGGTCCTAACTTAGACCCCGAACTCCATGTTTACAAAAATTTCCAACTAAATATGTCGCATTACAGGTCCGTCCAATTAGCTAAATGTCGAGCTAAATGTAAATTAATGTACTTTCAATCTGGAAGCAATTTAAGAATTGGTGAAAATTGAATAATCGAGAAAGAAAGAAACCATCAATAAGCTCAGCACAACTGCCAAATTATCAAATTCATCATATTGTGGCAACCAAATTATGAAAATATCAATTTGTGTTTAATTATTATTTTGGATAATATTTTAGAATGCATTGAACTGTATTTCGTAAACTCTTTTTTGAAAGGTTTAATGGCCCTGATAAGCGCCGTGTTTTATGGAATGGTTCCAATTCATTTCAAAATCATTTCGAACGCCCTCGATGCCGCCTTGTTCTGGATTTGCCACCAAAGCAGTTTGTATAAAGAACAAACTTTTTTCTTCCGCTACCAGCTGTCGTTTTGCGATTGCGTTTGCCACTCGACACTCGCAGCAACTGCCTGTTGTCTTGATGTCCACCGAATCCGAATCTGGTCTGTTCTGAATGCGGGTTTTCTTATCGTCGCGAGCAGCTTTGCCAGCCAACTCGATCACTTCGGCGGCCGAAACTATATAACGTCGACTAGGTGGACTGGTGCACTGGTACTAACGCGCTCGGCCTAGCTACCCTTGTGAAGCAATTGGCGGATACACATACGGGGAACTGGAGACCAACACTGTTCGAGCGGGATTTTGCCTTTCCCTTCACTTTTCCTCCTTTGCCATGTCCAGACATGGCTGCTTGTGTTGGTTTGTTGATGTGATGTGATGCGAAACGATGTGGTGTACGGTTTGGATGAGAACGATCGTTACGGAAGGAAGGAAGGTATTGTATTATAGAGACTTTAAACTTTTGCAGTTCATTCGTCTCTAGCCTTGAGAAAGGCCCTTTGAAAACTCTACTCTATTCTACTCTAGCGCTACCACCTCCGCCCTCTTGCCTTGAGAAAGGCACTCGATCCCTCGCCGTCCAGCCCGTCCAGCAACGATGTTGTCCAGTCGGTGTCCACACAAAGAATGGATCGTTACGGCAGCGGAGCGGGGATTTTTAAGCTGACTGACTGGCTCGAGAATTACGCATGTGTGCGACTGCGACCAATGTTTCGTTCTTTTTTTTTCTTTTTCCTTTCCAATCGTGCTTCATTCTATTTCGCTGCTGCTCTGGTTGCCCGTTTTGGTCGGTACGATTTGAGGAGCACAAAATGGAATAATCAAAAATGGGCTCATAGTGCATTTGGACAATGCTTGTTATTTCACAATTATTCAATTATTTATCTCAAGAAAAATGAGATATTATTCGTTATGATAGATGCGTAGATATATTTCCTATCAATTGATGCAAAAACCTTTGCGATCTATTGAGAAATGCTCGAGTTATAAACGTTCCAAATCTTGCCTTTTTTCCTACTTGTTCAGTGCCTAGTTTTCCATTTCACCCCCTATATCTTCCGGCTAGACGTAGTCCTACGTCAAAAATATTAAGAAAAGACCTGCAAGAAATCCAAAATCTGAGGAAGACGACAAGCTCGAGGATGTCATATGCCATATATGTGGTTTGCTTTTCAGTACTTCAACGAACGGAAATGGATGGAAGAAATGTATTACATGCAAAGAATGGTTTCACATTGAATGCATTAACATAGATGATGATTCCGTTATTTGTTTTCTATGTATTTGATTGAAGTACCTACATGAATTTGTTGAAATTTTTTTATTCTCAAATGAAAGAAGTTGAATAATGAAGAAACTATATAATGTATTCTTTAGAAATTTAAATATTTTAAAAAAGAAATAGAGTGCGATATTATTCCGACCAAATTCTTGTGGATTTTTTCAATAATCCCCCGAATGTATGAGGTACTACAGCTGTTTCATGTCGAGAACAGCGTTTGTTGCTGAATGCTGTATGTATGTAGGTGTTTATCCTCACACCTTTTGATGTACGGAGAAGTAGATTCCGTAATAGCACTATAATCTACTATTCTGGATCAACAAGAATATGCTTTCTGTGGGAATATATTCGCCACTACGAAACAGAACAGAAACGATACTAAAATTATAAATGAAAATAACCATTCCATTGGGGTTACTAGAGAAAATATAGTTGATTATAAATTAGCACTACGTGTTTGAAGTATTCGAAGAATATTAAGGAATTATTTTCATTCGAATTTTGGTAATTCAGAACTGCTTTCAAGTGAGACAATCCGAAACAGGGTATGTTTACAGCACGCAAACTCAAAACTATAGGTAGATGTCTACACTGTTCCTTTGTTTTGATCGCGAATACCGTAATTCTCTCTTCTCTCATTCGCATTGGCTATTTCTCTGAGCTTCACGGTTGCTGAGAGAAACAGCTTGGGAGCATATCATACTTGTGCTGGGCCATTTAACACCGTATGATTGAAAAACCTAGAATTTGAGCGAATCTGAAATTCCTAGCGCTTTTGTTATAGAGTATCTAAAGAGCAGAATAGTAACAATTGATTCATTGATAGTTAATCTACGTACTTACGTAGTTGTTACCTTATTTTCGAAGAACACAGTTAAGATATATCTATTCCCGCTTAGGGGGTGCGTATTACGCACTTCTCCTATATATCCTAAGATGAGGCCGTTTCGTCACTAAGTTGGTTAGGGGAGCGGTATATGAAAACAGTACGGAAGAAAGCAGAAGGGGAATTATTTGAAGCGTGATAGAGACAGACTGATCAGGAGCGAGCTTCGGCACTAGCGTATTGTGTTTTGTTTACAAACAAAACTCAGTAGACTTCCAAGATGGCTGAAGAGTGCTTTAAGCAGGGGTTGGACATCAATTGAATATAGGCTACCCAAAATCAAAATCAATATGGCGTCATTTGTTTACCAACATATCATTAACGAGGATTGAAATCGAAAAATGCGTTGCTTTATTCTAACTGCATGAGTGATTTTTATATTTCGGTTTCACATGGAGGTGTTCACATTTAACATGGAGTTTGAAGTTAGCCACTATTCGACTATATAACCGGACCGAGTTGTAAACAACAGTAATTGATAGAACCAAAATATCAGTGAACCGCAGCAATATTGGGTACACTGGCAATATGAGGGATTTGACGTTTTAGTCGTACCCCTGGCTTTAAGCAAGTTGGCCCACCTTAGGGGCTGTCCACATACCACGTGGACAATTTTTGGGGGGGGGTAGGGTGTATGAAAATGTCCACGCTTGTCCACGGAGAGGGAGCAGGGGGTATAGACTATGTCCACGTGGACACGAAAAATGAATTATTGACGTAGGATTACGTCTTTCGGGAACATATTGGGGTACAAATTGAAAAATGAAAATCGATCGCATCGTGAAAAATGTCCAATTTCAAACGCTTGTTACTCATTCATTTCATGATGGATTGATGAGATTTTTGCATCAAACGATTACGGCACTCCATAACAATTTTTCACATTGAATAAAATAGTATATATCATATAACTAACTATCGAACAATTGGATAAATTCAACCCCTATCCAAACAGAGATACCCAGTCCTGATTGGTCGAAATTGACGTCATTTCGTTTTTCGCGCCTGATTCGTTCTCTCACCGGCAAGCTGCTGGCAATCGAGTAGGAGGCGCCTACTTCACACATACCAAATGATATAAAAGGAAGGAGCATTCGTGGATCTCATTCATTCTTACAACGGACGTGGAACGGACAACAACAAGTGGAGAGCAGCAGTAGTGAAAGCGGCTAATATATAGGCGAGCATAGAAGTTGAGCGGTCAAAATGCGAGCTGTGTCTCACATCGAGCTTCTATGGTAGCACAAGCAGCGGTAAACAGTAGCAACGGTTGTTGAAACCGGTCTACTACTAGTGGCAGCAGCAAGCATCAAGAGCGGATCGTTTTAGGCACGCTCTCTCCGTCAGAAGTGCGAGAACGTTTCTTGGCATCGTGAAAGTGCAGTATCGAATCCGAGCGGCCAACAATTGAGCTGTGTCTCACATAAGTGGCAGTAGCAGCAGCAGCGGCGGTAAACATCGAGGCTGAACCTCAACAATCGAGCTGTGTCTCGCATCGGTCCACTACTGTTGGCAACAACAAACATCATGAGTAGAGAGTTTCAGGCATGCTCTCTTTCTCTACTGCTGCTGCTGCTGCTGCTGCTACTCAGTCAGATTTCTCATTCTTGTTGGACGCTCAGATCGATAAACATATGTGTTTCTAGTGTGCATTACTGGTACTCCTGTTCACATCAACCAATACAATTGGATGCGGTTATGGAGGTAAAGGAGACAAAGGATCCGGTTGAGAAAGAGTGTATCGCAAGGTTCCACATGACAACATCCAGTGTATCAAACCCGCTATCCGTTGTTTAGCTCACCGTGATGGTGCAAACGAAACCCTTGCAAACCGACGCACAGAAGCCGAAGATGGCAAAGCCAAGGAAAGCAGCAGCGACTCCGAAAAAACTACCGCTGCCAAAAAGTTAACAACTGCTACATCCGACTGAAACCTCACATTAGCACGCAGCAGATTCCGTACAACCCATTTAACCATTCCAGTCCTTTTCAGGACTTTCGATATTGCTTTGAAACGAAAGAGTTTAATTTATTGTTTTCCACTTATCATAAAAATGATATAAAACTACGATCAAAAATACAAAAATACATATGTCATTCGCCTCCCTTACCGCATCCTGTCAGGTTGGTTGATGGAAAGATATATATATATATATATATATATATATATATATATATATATATATATATATATATATATATATATATATATATATATATATATATATATATATATATATATATATATATATATATAGCAAACGGCTCCGGTCATGCCTCAAGGAATTTTCTAAAATAATATTTTGCCGATGCCTTTGCGCGAACTACACGGGCGAGTAGCACCATAATAGCAAATTAAATGTCGAATTTCGTGATATGGGTGCGTTCATCGCTATTCGGTTCGGCGTCGGTTTAACCCTTTCATTACGGCAGTGTGCTCCGCCGAAGTGCTACCCCTGTACGGAGCACTGCGCCGAAAAGTATGCACATCGCGATGGTGTGATCGAAGAGCAGTATGAATTTAATGTCGTCTAAAGACGACGCTCGTACACACAGCTCGTCGCGCGGATGTCGTCTATAGACGACGCTCGTAACGGAAGGGTTAACCATCCATAACTACGCTTGGCAACATTGACATCTGGCAATTTTCATATAAGATTTTTCCCCCGCATGTTAAAAGTGGTTTTTCATGTACATAAAAGCGCAGCGTAGTATGTCAACTGCTTCCCGGTTAGAAAATAAATGAGCGACCCGTCCAATTTCAAACGCTTATTGCTCATTCATTTCATGATGGATTGATGAGATGTTTGCATCATACGTTGTCGGCACTCCATAATAATTTTTCACGTTGAATAAAATAATATATATCATGTAACTAACAATCGAACAATTAAAAAATCTCAACCACTATCCAAACAGAAGATACCTAGGCCTGATCGATCGAAATTGACGTCATTTCTTTTTCGCGCCTGATTCGTTCGTTCACCGGCAAGCTGCATGACAATCGAGTAGGAGGCGCCTACTTCACACATACCAAATGATATAAAAGGAAGGAGCGTTCGTGGATTTTATTCATTTTTACAACGGACGTGGAACGGACAACAGTGGAGAGCAGCAGCAGTGGACGCGGCTAATATATAGACGAGCATCGAAGCTGTGTGGTCAATAGGCTAGCTGTGCCTCACATCAAGCTTCTATGGCAGTATAAGCAGCGGCAAACTACTACTACTCTACTAGTGGCAGCAGCAAGCATCGCGAGCGGAGCATTTCGGGCACGCTCTCTCCATCAGAAGTGCGAGCACACGCTTCTTGGAATCGTGAAAGTGCAGCAGTGAACTTCAAGACGAGCATCGAATCTGAGCGGCAAACAATTGAGCTGTGTCTCATATCGAACTTAAGTGGCAGTAGCAGCAGCAGCGGCGGTAAACATCGAGGCCTAACATCAACAATCGAGCTGTGTCCCGCATCGGTCCAGTACTGATGGCAACAGCAAACATCATGAGCAGAAAGTTTCAGGCATGTTCTCTCTTTCTGCTGATGCTGCTGCTCAGTCAGATTTCTCATTTTGTTCGACGCTCAGATCGATAAACATATATGTTTTTAGTGTTTTAAGTGTGGTCACATCACATCAACATCAACCAACATGACTTCATGCGGCAAGGAAGGCAAAGGAGGATCGAAGCGTATCGCAAGGTTCAACATGACAATATCCAGTGTATCAAACTTGCTATTCGCCGTTTAGCTCGACGTGATGGTGTCAACGAAAACCACTAAAATAAAAACAGAAATAAGCAGCAGCGGCTCCGAAAAAGCTACCGCTGCCAAAAAAAACAACAGAAGTGAATTGTTGTTTTTGTTGCTTCATAAATTTTTACGCGAGTAAATATGTCGGAATATATGTTCACGCAATATGAGCGCCAATCTCGTAAACGTGCCTTGGAGCTGAAAAAACTTTCTATCACTGATACCGAAAGCTCGATTGTAACACTGGTGAAATGAACAAAAAATACCCAACAACCAAACCAAACGGCCCTTTTCAGGGCCATCAGATCATTATCAAAGAGTTTAACAATATATTTTTTCAAACATCCAAAATCAGCATGCGACAGATAGCCTAACGTAATCCTACGTCAACTATGCGGTCGTCCCTCGGACACAACCTTCTGTGACTTTTTTTTTTCAAATATTATCACCGATACATTCTAAATTAAATAAAAACTGTTCCATATTCAAGAATTTTAAAACTTTCCGCCCAACTTGAGTATTCTGTATTGATCAATAAACGAATTGCGCTACTGACTAAAGATGAATCGGAAATCCAGAGTGAAGATGAATCGCCATTAGCAGTGATCGATCATATTCCGGAGTGGACAAAGAATTTTTCATCTAAAATTTTGAGTAACACTGTAACTCTGCCATAGAAACAATGCATCTCTGTAGTAAAACGTTCTACTGGAATTCCATATGAATCAAATAGAAGCAAATTAATCAAATTGATTGGATTATGCTGGGGTAGATTGGATTATGTGATATCAACATATTTTTTGCAAGTGTTTAGAAAATCGTGAACTAAAAATGTATTTGGAAATGTTTTCGAATCCATTTATTTTTATTCGATTGGCGATTGGCAATCACAATTATTAAAGCTCAAGATCAATCTTTGTAGTCGTGTAGTTTATATTCAGATGCGAATTGTTCCTCATCTGATCAACTGTACATCGCGTGTTTCCGTGTTAGCAAACCAGATAGCCTCTATATATTCGCTTATAACGGAAAAACAAAAAATATATATTCACAAGTATTTCAAAATTAAACTCATATGAAGCATGTACTCTGTTATGCTACTCGTTTCTCTACCATACAAGAACAATGGGCCACAACTGGTACAGGGTACAGCTAGTGAAATTTGAAATAAAAACAACTTAAGGGGGGACCCCGGTCTGGAAAATCGAAAAAATCGATTTTTTTTTTTTGCATTTTTGGGAAGCTTATGCCCCTTTTCGATATTTGATTTCTTTGGAAAGTTACAGCCAAAAGTATGACCTCACCTCAAGGAATATAGTATTACTGCACGAATTTTGAAACGTGAAATAAAAAATACCGTGTTTTTTTCAACTGGTGGTATCAATATCTTAGGATCTACTCGACCGATTTGGCTGAATTTTGTTTTATCAGCCTTCAAAAATAGATTATCCAAAGCGTTACATAGTCGTTTTTTGATATCTAATTTTTTCGATTTTTTATGAGCTTCTAAATAGCAATTTTTTGTAGAAAATAACTCATTTTTAACCAAAATGACCGTAATTTTAGCAATACGACACCCCATTGCTTCAGGACCGATACCACCAGCAGGGTACCAATTTTCAGACAGCATCTACGCATCCAGTTGTGAACAGCGTAATAATCATTATTCGTGCACTAAAAATTATAGGAGGTTGTGTCCAAGATACGACCGCATTGTTAACGTAGAACTACGCTGTTATTTTATATAAATCGCTTGTTTATAGCTTCGGATATTATTCTAGAGTGCTGTGAAATTTTAAAAACAACTGCTTAGTAGAATAATCTCTGAAATGGATTTTTCATCGTAGGATCAGTTGACGATAATTGTTTGATTATTCATTCTTACCCTCGCAAAACAATACACAAGCTGATTGCATGTCGCAATTTATTTCATGTTAATGCATTGAAAATTTACCTCGAACACTGTTCCGGTGGCCTTTTTCGCAATTGATATAGACTCGGTTACAGTTGATTATATACATGGTGCACCAGCACCATTATTCCACATCTTATAACTACATCAATATATCACCGCATGGAAACAACAACAATGACAACACTTGCAAGTATCAAATATCATGCTACATGTTATTTAGTATTGCATGCATACAGAGCCATACATTGGTGGCTTGAACTACTAGGAATATAAACACTTCTCATCATTTTGCACTATTCTCAAAAGAAACGCTTCTGTTAATATAACTGACCTCGAAAAAAGTTGCATTACTTTCTCATGCTCGAGAGAAGCGCAGCTGTCACCCTAAGTGGAGGAAGTTTTGTTACTGGCAAACGAAACCTTCTTCTTCTTCTTCAATGGCACTAACGTTCCTAGAGGAACTTCGACGTCTCAACGTAGTATTACTTGCGTCATTTTTATAAGTACTTAGTTGAGATTTCTATGCCAAATAACACGCCTTGAATGCATTCTGAGTGGCAAGCTCTAGAATACGCGTGATCACAGTGCAAGTCGGAGGAAATTTCTTTGACGAAAAATTCCCCCGACCAGAACGGGAATTGAACCCGAACCCCCGGCATGTTAGTTATGACGCTAACCACTCGGCCACGGGAGCACAAACGAAACCTAATCACATACAAAATTCCAGAACGACATTTACTTTCTTGGTGACTAAACAAGCGAAATAAACTCTTTTTGTTAATATCAACAACCTCGAAAACAGTAGCATTGCTTCATTATGATCAAGATTAGCGCAAATGCAATCCTAGTTGAAGGCAGTTTTGCGACTGGCACGTGACCCCAAATAACTTAAAACATTCCAGTAAGACATTCAAGATGCTTGGTATTCCCCAAATAATTTTTTGGCGCACAACCATAACGCCTGCTTCGCCATAACGTCAGTTTCATGAATTGCTGCATTCTCAAAGGCACCAACGAAGCCCTTATGATTACGGAAAACAAACAATGTTTACTGCTTGGAAAAAGACTGAATTATGCCACACAGCTCGTACTCTGCTGTAACACCCATCGATGCGAATTCGCTGATGAGTTTGTCAAGAGCGAGCGCCTTCACCACCAGCGGGGGGAGCTTGATTTTGGTTGCTGCCTGTGTAACGGCGTTTACATTTTCGACCGACGCGCCGAAGTCGCCCACTTCGCTGTTGTTCGATGCGGTGTCACACTCGCGAAGGCTCGGTTCAGTGCGAGCGCTTTTCACTGCACCAACATCGCGTGCATCATTAGGCTAAGGTTACTTTGGATAGGAGTACGCACGAAAATTTGATTGTACGAATAGAAACAAACAATTTTGTTCGATAGAAGCTGACGAATACGAACGAAGCAAGGGGGAAGCAATGTAACCACACCAATACAACTCAATGTGGTTGTTTAGCTTCACTATTGCATACAATTCGTACGACCACTTTTCTGCATCCAGTGTCACCGCCGCCTTAGATGACGCTAGCCTCCAAATTTCATGCAATGCGTTCGTTTTTTTGCAGTGCTCGAGCCTGCCTTCCTCTTCTTCTTGCTCATCACACACTACGCGAAGCGTCCAATTTATGACGCGGGAAGAAAAACACACGATTCGAATAACGAATAACGAACAGAAAGCGAGATCGACTGTTTATACTCTAGGCAAGTATTCCCCTTCATTCTTCTACTTTTCCTTTGTTCACGGAGACATCAAATCCTACGATTTTCCCTTCGTTGCTCGTTATTGATAAATTAAAAAAATAAAAAGACAATAAATTAGAAATGTTTTTTCAAATATCTCGATGGCTGCATTTAGAAGGAGATTGATGAAAAGCTTTTTTTTTTTGTTTCAAATCACATCAGAATTCATAATTTGTGCCTAAAAATGATTGTTAACATACAAAAAAGTGTCGAAAATTCATGAAAATTCGATGTTCCACAAAGTTCGTCAAAAATAGTTGTACTATCTTGGACTATTTTTCAAAATTTTCTACATTGTTCTTCAATTTTATATGGAAAAATTTAAAAAAATTACAATAAATTAGAAATGATATTTCGAGAACGACTGCATTTAGAAGGAAATTGATGAGAAGATTTTTTTGTTTCAAATCACATCAGGATTCATAATTTGTACCTATAAATGATATACAAAATATACAAAAATTCGAAGTTTCGAAAATTCATAAAAATTCGATGTTCCACAAAGTTCGTCAAAAATAGTTTTACCATCTTGGACTTATTTTTTAAATTTTCTACATGACTTCTATTTTATATGAAAAATTAAAAAAAACACATTTTAGGTATTGCAAATTAATTTTTTTTGTAAATAAAAAAAGAGTACTAATTTTTGTTCTCAGTGTATATTTTTTCACATTTCAACATCAATCCTAGGGTGCCAACGAAAATGGTCATCTCGAATTTCAAAAGGTTACCCAATAAAAAATGTTCACTACCTTGAAAAAACACCCTATGCAAAATACCTGCTCTTTCGGACTTAAGGGAGAGTGGCGCAAAACGGCCAAAGTTTGATATTCCTGAAAATCGGAAAATCACCCAAGAGGGAATCGGGGTTTTCGAAAAAAAAAAGTTGTTGCCAAATGTCTTAAAATTGCATGAAACGTCGAGATTTGCTGTCATCTCGAAAAAAAATTTTTTGTCAAAAATCGACATTCTGGGACTTTTCGGAATACGAAACAAAACTTATGGTTAAAGGTGCCAATGAAAGTGGTAATCTCAATTTGTCATATGTAACTTCGTGCGAAATGTTGATTTACACGATAAAATACCCAATCCAAATTATTAGCTCAATCGGCCTTCATTTTACATTACTCGCAGACGTTCAAATTCGAGTTTTTTGAGAACAGCGCTCGATCATTTTTTTTATCTGAAAAGTCGATTTTCGACAAAAAAAAATTACTGAGATAACTGTAAATCTCGACGTGTGATGCAATTTTAAGACATTTGGCATCAAATAAAAATTTTAAAAACCCCGATTTCCGAAGATTTTTCGGTTTTCAAAAAACTTAAATTTTAACGTCTGCGAGTAATGTACAATGTAAATGAAGTCCGATTGAGCTAATAATTTGGATTAGGTATTTTGTCGTGTGAATCTACATTTCGGACGAAGTTCCGTATGAAAAATCGAAATTATCATTTTCATTGGCGCCCTATAGACGGCGCCAGTGGTTGTATGGTTAGCGTAACAGCCTCACAATCCGATCGGCCTGGGTTCAATCCCAGCTGGCGTCGTTGGGATTTTCTGAGGCGAAAAATCTCTGGTTACGTCTTCCTTCGGAGCGGAAGTAAAAGAAGTTGGCCCGGCTCATGAGTTGTTGAGTCTGATAGGTAGGAACAGGTGGAGTCGCCTCCCTGATGTCGGTGATTGGCACTAAAGTGGCGGAAATAGGCCGACGAAAAATAAGCGAAGATAAAAAAAAAAAAAATATTGGCGCCCTAAACCATACTTTTGGTTTCATATTCCGAAAAATTCAGAAAAAAAAGTCCCAGAATGTGGATTAAGAAAAAAATTGTTTCTAGATGACAGTAAATCTCGACGTTTCATGCAATTTTAAGACATTTCGCATAAAAAATAATTCGAAAACCTCGGTTTCCTTTTCCTTTAAAATTTCCCTTGGGTAATTTTTCGTTTTCAAAAAACTCAAACTTTGGCCGCTTTGCGCCACTCTCCCTTAAGTCTGACTAATATTTTTAAAATCTGCATTTTTAGACCGATTTCATTTGGAATTGCTCAAATTTAGAATTAATTTCCCGTTGTAAATAGTGAGATACATTCAACCATGCGAGGGTGAACTTTTATTTTCCCAAACGAACCCTCATCCTGGAGGACATTGATGCAATTTCATGTGTATCGATTGTTGATCTTCGCGGATTTGATTTTCGAATTCACTTTGAGGATAATATTGCTCCCCTTTCCGACAGCATAACAACATTTCTTCTCTCGATGAGATGAGGCTTCTTCAACAGCATCCCTCCCTCATCTCCCAGTAGGCTTACCGAATGAGTGCCATTATGCAAGATTCAATAAGCACGGGATAAAGAGCAGCTGTTTGTATGTTTGCCATGATCCTGCTGAATTGATTTCAATTGGGGCTTCAAGCCTCCGTGTTTTTTGCTATTTTTCATTAATCTGGTCACCAAAAATATCAGCCCGTTGTTTGCTCTATCATCATTCCACCGAATGACATCATCATCGTCGAGTTCCATTTTTGTCAACACGCGGCGCGGTGTTATCAACTTCCACATCGCCGCCGAAGCTTATTAAATCAGAAACTTTTGCGTCCGCGCCGACGGTATATCACTGCCAATTCCAATTCACACTCCAGGGGTTCGGCACTGCAAGCAAGTGGACACAAGCGTGTCACTTTGGACGTGACGACGATGATAACGAACACACACACACACTCTGCTGATAACCCATCGTCGTCGTCTTGTGCAAACACACCGGAGCGCCACCCAAAGTGCATTCACCGCCAACGGCCTCGGACCCCCCCCCCCTTCCCTCCCCATCACTATCAGTGGGGCTAGCATAGGGCAGGAGGAACTCATGTTGGGCCAATTCAGCCCACTTTGTAAGCTGTCATGTTCATGTGGCAATTTTCAGGATAATTTACGAGGTGAGCTCGAAACGATAAAATATTTGACAGGAACGCTGGCGCTGTCAGTAGCGGCGGCGGTGAAATAACAGCACGCATTGGGGGGGGGGAGTGTGCGGTGTTGTCATGCTGGGCGCATCGCATATGTCTTTGGCTCGGCGTCGCGAAGCATAGAGTTACTGGTGTTTTGTGCTACCGCATTCATTGTGCTTTTCCTTTATTGGGACTTCTGCTGTATCCTTGGAAAGTCTATTTACATATATGCTATGTTTGTGTCTAATAATAAACGCTGTTTTTGATTAATTTATTCTCTGCTAAACCGAGATTTTTTAGCATTTCAGTTTATTCAAGGAAAATTGCTAATTAATGCAACATTTTCTATGCTAGGCGAAACTAATAGTTTGTCTTTTGGCATGCATGCATATCCCACAATGAGAGCTACGAACGATAAATATTTTGCAGAAGTGCTCTTCAAGAGTACAATAGAGAACACAGAGGTGGCGGTCAAATATATTATCAAGTAAACCTATCTAAAGGGTGTGTCACATCAAATTGCATCACGGAAAAAACGTTGTAGAAATTTAATTTTTAGGAATTATATCTTCAGCTTTCGCTTATAATCAGATAAGAGTGTATAGATCACGTTGGCCATGCTTCACTGTCAATTTTTCGTAAATTTGGAAAAATGTCGTCGAACGAAAAAGAGCGTCGTGAATAAATCCTGTGCACTCATTTCGAGAATCCGGAGTTGTCACATCGGGACATCGGTAAGATGCTGGGAATCGTCCAATCCACGGTCAGCAGAGTACTAAAACGATACTTCGAGAACCTAACCATCGACCGGAAGGTGAAGAACGGCAAAAATGGATGCTCCGTCAGTGAAAAAGATCACAAGCGCGTAGTTAAGCAGTTTAGACGTGATCCGAGAAGTTCGGTCCGGGATGTCGCCAATAAGCTGAATTTGTCAAGTTCATTCGTCCAGCGAACCAAGCAGCGGGAGGGCCTGCGTACATACAAGGTTCAGAAGGCTCCTAACCGCGACGAAAGGCAAAACTTGGTGGGGAAGACGCGAGCCCGGAAGCTGTACACCGAAATGCTGACGAAGCCGCATTGCCTGGTAATGGACGACGAAACCTACGTCAAAGCGGACCTTCGTCAGCTGCTGGGCCTGTGGTTCTTCTCCGCAGAGGACAAATTCAGCGTTCCGGAGGAGATTCGCAAGCAGAAACTATCCAAGTTTGCCAAAAAGTACATGGTGTGGCAAGCGATCTGCTCTTGCGGAAAGCGGAGCGCCCCCTTCGTGATGACCGGCACGGTAAACGGGCAGGTTTACCTTAAGGAGTGCCTACAGAAACGCTTACTACCACTATTGAAGCAGCACGAGGGCCCGACCATCTTCTGGCCGGATCTCGCTTCGTGCCACTATTCAAAGGACGTGTTGGAGTGGTACGAAGCCAACGGGGTCACCTTCGTGCCAAAGGAAATGAACCCGCCCAACGCGCCGGAGCTTCGCCCAATAGAGAAATATTGGGCGATTATGAAGCAGGCCCTCCGGAAGAACCCAAAAGTTGTCAAATCGGAGGCGGACTTCAAGAGAAAATGGATTTCTGTTCAAAAAAAACTACAACCTGACGTTGTACAGAACCTTATGGACGGGGTAAAGAGGAAGGTGCAAGCATACGGGCTTGGGCTCGAAGTATGAATAAAAAGAAAATGCCAAAAGTTGTTTAATAGTTTTTATTTTACTGTCTAAAATTTTCAAAAGGATCGGTCTACTGGGCGAATGACACACCCTTTACTCAATTGGATCCAAACGACCACCTAGATCTTTCACGGATGGAATAATAACTTTGATTCTTAAGAAGGGCGAGAATAGTTTATCCTCGAATGATCACCGTCCCATAAGTATGCTGAACTGTGACTATAAAATTTTCACAAAAATTATTGCTGAGCGAATTGGAAAAGTATTAGGTAAACTTATTGTAAGGTCAAACAGCACGTGTTAATAATATGTCATGCGTTGACAATCCTGAGGATTTGAGAAGAATACTAACTAAGTCTTGCGAAACTAAAAGTTTAAAGGTGGTATAGTTAGTATTGATTTAAATAAAGCCTTTGACAGAGTTGATCGTGCTTTTCTTTAGAAAGTGCTGTCAAAATTCGGACTTCTTCCTCAGTTAATTAACTGCCTGAAATTATTGTACGAAAATGCTAAATCGCGAATCTTAATTAATGGATTTCTAACATCAGAACTTGATATCAACTGCTCCGTTCGCCAAGGATGCCCTTTGAGTATAATACTCTTTGTTTTATATATAGAACCTCTTTTGAGTAAGATAGCAGCTTCCATTACTGGTGTTTTTGTGTATGATAAATTTGTAAATGTTATGGCATTCGCTGATGACATAACAGTTTTTATCAGGAACGATGAAGAGGCTTTGATAGGTTACTTGAAATGTTCGATTCATTTTCTAAATTTGCTATTAGTTTTGAAAAATCCGTATTTTTACGAATTAATCGTGCACCTCTTGGACCACAAATTATCTCTGAAACAGAAATTTTAAAAATTTTAGGAGTTATTTTCGAGAAAACATGGAACAACTCGATTAATTTGAATTATTCTAAATTATTCAACAACATTAAAGCTGTCCTCTATTTACATAGCGTTCGTCGATTGAATATTTTCGAAATATGTCAAATAATTAACATATACATACTTCCCAAACTTTGGTGGTGTGTTGCTCAGATTTTCCCACCACCTAATGCTTACTTAGGGAAAACCAAATCTGCCTGTGGAAAATTTATTTGCAAGGGTTTTATTTTCAAATTAAACAGAAATCAACTGTACCAAGATTATTTGAATGGATGATTAAATTTGATTGATCCAGAGGCTAAATGTAAAGCCTTATTTAAAGAATGTTTTCTTTTCAAAAGATGATTAAATAAAGGGTGTGTCACATCAAATTGCATCACGGAAAAAACGTTGTAGAAATTCGCCCAGTAGACCGATCCTTTTGAAAATTTTAGACAGTAAAATAAAAACTATTAAACAACTTTGGGCATTTTCTTTATATTCATACTTCGAGCCCAAGCTCGTATGCTCGCACCTTCCTCTTTACCCCGTCCATAAGGTTCTGTACAACGTCAGGTTGTAGTTTTTTTTGAACAGAAATCCATTTTCTCTTGACGTCCGCCTCCGATTTGACAACTTTTGGGTTCTTTCGGAGGGCCTGCTTCATAATCGCCCAATATTTCTCTATTGGGCGAAGCTCCGGCGCGTTGGGCGGGTTCATTTCCTTTGGCACGAAGGTGACCCCGTTGGCTTCGTACCACTCCAACACGTCCTTTGAATAGTGGCACGAAACGAGATCCGGCCAGAAGATGGTCGGACCCTCGTGCTGCTTCAATAGTGGTAGTAAGCGCTTCTGTAGGCACTTCTGAAGGTAAACCTGCCCGTGTACCGTGCCGGTCATCACGAAGGGGGCGCTCCGCTTTCCGCAAGAGTAGATCGCTTGCCACACCATGTACTTTTTGGCAAACTTGGATAGTTTCTGCTTGCGAATCTCCTCCGGAACGCTGAATTTGTCCTCTGCGGAGAAGAACAACAGGCCCGGCAGCTGACGAAAGTCCGCTTTGACGTAGGTTTCGTCGTCCATTACCAGGCAATGCGGCTTCGTCAGCATTTCGGTGTACAGCTTCCGGGCTCGCGTCTTCCCCACCATGTTTTGCCTTTCGTCGCGGTTAGGAGCCTTCTGAACCTTGTATGTATGCAGGCCCTCCCGCTGCTTGGTCCGCTGGACGAATGAACTTGACAAATTCAGCTTATTGGCGACATCCCGGACCGAACTTCTCGGATCACGTCTAAACTGCTTAACTACGCGCTTGTGATCTTTTTCACTGACGGAGCATCCATTTTTGCCGTTCTTCACCTTCCGGTCGATGGTTAGGTTCTCGAAGTATCGTTTTAGTACTCTGCTGACCGTGGATTGGACGATTCCCAGCATCTTACCGATGTCCCGATGTGACAACTCCGGATTCTCGAAATGAGTGCACAGGATTGATTCAAGACACTCTTTTTCGTTCGACGACATTTTTCCAAATCTACGAAAAATTGACAGTGAAGCATGGCCAACGTAATCTATACACTCTTATTTGATTATAAGCGAAAGCTGAAGATATAATTCCTAAAAATTAAATTTCTACAGCGTTTTTTCCGTGATGCAATTTGATGTGACACACCCTTTAGTCATCAAAGAAGAATCTCACTTGATTTCATGTAAATATCCTGATAAACTGACAAGAAATGCGAGAGAATGGATAATCGACGGTAAATTTGTTAAGGAACATTCCGATTTTACGACCACGAAGCATTTGTATGGTCATTTTCTGAAATCAACCCTTCCGATATTGAGCATTGAGAGTAGTGTAACAGCTAACTGGAAAGTCGTTTGGGAAAACCTTTTGTACAATTTTCATTCCATTCAGGATCGTTAGAAAGTTTTTGAGTTTTGGAACGATTTAATTCCTAATCGAGAAAAATTGCACACCTATAATATTGGTAACTTGGCTTCAGCAAGCTGTGATAAATGCGATTTAGTCGATTCCAGTCATCATCGTTTGAAAGAATGTACAAAAGTCAAAAAAAGTTGGAGATGGTGTAGCCATGTTATTCAGTCGCGATTAGGATTAAATTTCAATGACCTTGAAGATGTACTGCAATTTGAAATAAATGGGGAAACGATCGCATTTCCGTCATAGGACTATGAAATAAATTATTCAATCCGCTTGTTTATCACTTGGGGCATTATTTTATAATGCTGGCCATTGGCAGCACCATATCAGATAGCAATGGAAAGATGAGGGTGTAAAGACATTGGGCATTTAAGCAACTTTGCATATATAAAATATTCGAATTCGACTAGTTGTTGAAAAGGGCCAACAATGTTTTCTTTATTTTTTACAAAAAAATATAATATGAGAAATGAGAAATGAGAAATGAGAAATGAGAAATGAAAAAATGAGAAATGAGAAATGAGAAATGAGAGATAAAAGATACGAGATGAGATGTGAGAGTTGAGAAGGATTTCAAACAAAAATACGACAGTTTAAACATGAAAAAAATTGAAAATAATTAAATTGCAGAGTCTTCATTCATTTTTATTGTATTCCCCCGAAAGAATATTCATTCATCGTTTTGAGAAATGAGAAATGAGAAATGAGAAATGAGAGATAAAAGATGCGAGATGAGATGTGAGAGTTGAGAAAGATTTCAAACAAAAATATGACAGTTTAAACATGAAAAAAATTGAAAATAATTAAATTGCAGAGGACTTCATTCATTTTTATTGTATTCCCCCGAAAGAATATTCATTCATCGTTTTGAGAAATGAGAAATGAGAAATGAGAAATGAGAAATGAGAGATAAAAGATGCGAGATGAGATGTGAGAGTTGAGAAAGATTTCAAACAAAAATACGACAGTTTAAACATGAAAAAAATTGAAAATAATTAAATTGCAGAGGTCTTCATTCATTTTTATTGTATTCCCCCGAAAGAATATTCATTCATCGTTTTGAGAAATGAGAAATGAGAAATGAGAAATGAGAGATAAAAGATGCGAGATGAGATGTGAGAGTTGAGAAAGATTTCAAACAAAAATACGACAGTTTAAACATGAAAAAAATTGAAAATAATTAAATTCCAGAGGGATTCATTCATTTTTATTGTATTCCCCCGAAAGAATATTCATTAATCGTTTTTCGAGCATCTAACATTATGGTATTTTGGCGTCATAATCCCACTTCCAGCGCACCGTTCGCCGTCATTGCAGTCGCGACATTGGAAATGTGTACACGAGATGCACTTCCCAGTGGCAGCAATTTCGGCAGTGGCAAAACATTTGATATATTCGTCGGCCGTTGTTGTGGGAGGGGCGGCAGACCCTCGAACTGTTTGCAAAGTGCCACGCGAATAATGACTCCATCATAGAAGCAGACACTTTATGGCAGCGTTCGGGCTGCGCTGGTGCGGCTTTTTGGGTTGTCCTACAACTTACGGGCACGATGTTCGATGGGCCCGAGTGTTGTTAGCAGGTGTTGTTACATAAACTGAACCACGCCAGGCTTATTGACAGCTGACAACGTTTTTGGCACTCTGCCGGAGCAAACTTTGGCCCGATGATTGATGGGGAAATCAATGAGAGATGGTTCTGATGGGATGTCGTTAGCTATCCACGACGATGGATGGGAGCTCAATTGATGCTTTTTGTTTGCGTTAAGGTGTGTTCGTGATGGGAATTTTCAATCCCGAAAAAGCATGAGCTTTGCTCTCTCAAACGGTCCGGCTGCTGCCGGTCTGTATGACAAACCCGCTTCTGTAGAGCCAATTCCCGATGGCGCTGAGTCCCGAGAAATCGTCTCAACTGTACGCTTCTGCTGTTGACAGTTCCATTTATTTGCTCAAACTTAAATAATAGTGCTGATTTATGCGTCGGTCAACAATCGCGCCAAGAGCGAACACAAACACACAGCGTTTGGAAGGATTTCGCAGATCCAAACGATTGGATCACTCCGTCGCGCTGCGATGGCTGCTACCGCTTACGGTGTGCAATTGAAAATTCCTGTCTGCCTGTCTACTTCGGTCTCCCCCGGGAAACTGAAACCCGGTTGGTTCTGACAAACAACGATTCGTCATGCGACACACCCCGCCTGCAATCAGCAGAAAGTACACCGCTTCGGGTCATCGCAATGGCCGCGCTGACATTGATCGACGAGACAAACGATTCGTTCCGTTGGTCCGTCGGACCGGTCCGGTGGCGGACCGAAACGTATGGCTTTCCACCTGAACGCCTTGCTCTGGCAGATTGATTGGCCGCGGGCAAATCTGAGCCAGCGTTTGGTCAGCAGTATCGGACAATTTTCCACAGCCAATGCTTCGAAACAATATATGACACAACAAATATGAAATGAGCTCACGACGTTCGCACTTACCGTTTACTTGTCCTGAAAATAGAAGCGAAACAAAACAACAGATTAGATTTCTAATTGAAAACAGATCCAAGCGGGATATTATTATTTGCTCAATGCTACAAGTTCGAAATTTGACGCTGTTTCGAATGCAATCAGTCGAAAAACATTGAATAAAATCGCTGAAGGCGAATGAAGGAAGTGTCCTTCAAACGAGTTAATTACCTCTCCGCATCAGAACCACTCGAAAATGGGTTCTCCTCGAGCGTGACCATGGGCTTAGGATTTCACAGAATTTTCCACTTGCCACCCACAGCGAGAAACCCACGGCATTTATTGCTAATGCGTGGGAGTTTTGTTCTGAATATTATTCCCTCACCCGCGGAACGGAACGGAAAAAACTTCACATCAAAAGCAGAACATCGCAGCAGCCATCAATCCGGGTCCGGGTTTTGCGGAAGAAAATTTTCCATTGCTTTCCAAAAGCTCGCTGTCATTAGCAGCAAATGAGCTCACATGTCTATTCCCCCCCGGAGGCGACGGCTGCTGCTGCAGGATTCGATTCAACCTCACCACTCCAGAGCAAAAAAGGAAGTTGTTTCAAGTTTCATCAATACGCAAAATATGAGAAGAGGGAAACCCCAAATAATTGCACACTTTGGTGGAGTTATCCCGAGCGCGAGAATCGCGTTGCGAAGGCACTGGTCTCTCCTCGTAAGAGAGGTTCCTTTTCCCTGGTTGCGGATCAGAAGAAGGATAATTCGAATGTTTTGATCCGAATGGCTTCTAATAGTCCGTTGATTCGTTCTATTTCTATTTCTGCTCGTTGGGGGAATTCTCGAATCAATGAAGCTGAAGTTTGCCGAAGCCCGAGAAGAGTGGTTTGGTCATTTGGCCCCTCTTCGGGAGAAATGCTTTCTATGGGAGGAAGAGAAACAGAGCGTTCGAAGGATTAGCCATTCTGAGAAGCTGTCGAGATTCTGGTGTAATAGGTGATGCGAGCAGCATAGTCGATTCGGAGAATTCCAGGATTGAAGGGTGCTCTGGTTGGAGTGCTGAGTTAAAGGAGTGCTGTGGGAGGAATAGGAAAAAATAAAACTGTCGAGATCAACATAAGTAAAGAGATAAAGTTTGTTGAATGAAAATATAAAATTATAAAAACACATAAGCTAATATCCATTCGTCGATCGAAATCGAAAATCTAAAATAAACATATGAAAAATAAAATTTCAAATCTCAATCTGAATGTGAATCGGAATCGGAATCGGAATCGGAATCGGAATCGGAATCGGAATCTGAATCTGAATCTGAATCTCAATCCAAATCATTCAAAAATTTCAAAAAAAAACTTGAACAACTTTAAAAACTTTACAAATTAAAAAAAGAAAGATTCGAGAATTTAATTAAATTTAAAAAATAAATAAATAAAAGAATAGTAACTGAATTCAGAAAAATCTAAATTCAAAATTCTAGATTTAATAGAGCTTGAGCTTGAGCTTGGGTAGACTGTACAATTCGTAGTTGCTCTCCGTGATTGACCTGAACCAACCAAATTGCACAAAGAACACACAGAATGACGCTTGGGACTAGCAAATCATTCTCGTTGTGCAATTTTCGGTGATTCGAGCTTTAAATGGTCAATAACGACGCCGGCCACGTCCTTACAGTCACCAGGGGAAGGGAAGGAATGTTAGTATGATATTCGCCGCCCGAAGGCCAGAAGGGTCGCCTCTATAGCGTGGTTCTCTAGCGCTTATCATGGAAGGGATAGTTGTTAGTGGGAATGGTTAAAAAAAAATCAGGATTCACTGCGGTAAGTGATGTGATTATCTAAGCGCAAACTCTTGATCACTCGACGAAATGGAATTCCGAAAATCATCCATTAGTTTTGAGTTATCCAACGCGTGCATTCACTATATAAATCCAATCGCGACAAAGGAGAGCTATCCTTGAGCAATCTGAGAAGGTCCGAGAGGGCTTGTCTAAAATTAATCGGAGCAACGATATCGTATTCAACGCGTGTACCCCTTATATAACTCCAATCACGGCGAAAGAGGTCTTATCTTTAGGCAACCTGAGAAGGTCACAGGGAGAACTCTTCTAAAATTGGTCGGATTTCAACGCGCGTACTCCTTATATTAATACAATTGTAACGACAGACAGTCATCTCCGGGAAATCTGAAAAAGTCACCGAGAGAACCCGTCCCAAAAAAACAGGAGCGGCGACCCATCTGCCATTCAACGCGCACTCCCCGCACACATCCAATCGTGGGGAAGATGGACCATCCCTGGGTAATCAAAGAAGGACAGACACACAAAATTTAAAAATTGAATATCCAAAGCATCGACAAATTGAAGAATGAAAGGACCCAACAACAGTAGAATCAAAAATTGAAGAACTAAGGAACCAAGGAACCAAAGCCACTCAAATCCAACTACCCTCCCAAATACAACAGACAACCAAGACAAACACGGAAACAGAACCGACACGACAGTGAAAGACATCACTAGACAACCAAAAGGACCAAAAGCCCCCCGATCTCTCGGAAATGCGCAAAGACACACAACAAACCAACGGACAGTTTAAAATAATTAAAGAAACACGACGTACATTACAATGACGTCACATATCTACACACAAAATACCTGATCATAATCGAGTGAACATTGTCGTAACGTCGGAACGTAAACAACATGCTCTCTTTCTTCTTTATAAAGCCCGTCACTCACTCAGAGAACTGTGCAGCAACAAGCACATACACACTGATGTATCTACGAGTGTCCCGAAACAGGAGCAAACATGAAACGCGCGGAATGGAAACCTATGAGTGAATGATTTTGTATACGTTATAAAAAAATTTAGCACACCTGTCTTCAATTTCAAACAACTTCAGTTGCTCCCCAGAGAGATAATATATGAGAAAGAAGAAAGAGAGAACTTAGCTTGCACTGCTTTTCACTCAGCCATGCCGACGGTCCTACTATGGTGATACACACACTACGCCATAGAAACTTCGAACTCGATATGAAGAAAAAAACACACACTCACACCCATTCACGAAACATCGATTGAATGAAAATTTCGCTTATACACGCGAAGATAAAAATGGCTTCGCTCGATTTATGGATTTATTTCCAATTTCACAATTTATCCATATTTCAGTGGAATGTAGTTCGGTCAGAACACTGGGTAATATAACACAAGACGTTATTACCATACACACTTGCACTAGAAACACCAGATGAAAAAAAGCTTATCGCAACACAATCGACGCGGCCACACTTTTATATTTCAAAACAAATTTTCTCAGCCAAACACTCTTTTAAACCACAATTGTGCGTAACTTATTCAAGGAAAATCCACTGTATTCATCTTTTCGAAGCTTGAAAGCATAGTTTCCAATAAATGTCCTGGAAAAAAGGTAATGAAGATGGTCGAGTTTCGAGCGACATAGCATGCGATGCCATAACTATTTCGCAAATAGTGACGTCAGTCGTTGTGTTTATTTTTGATTGCCCACCTCATCCATGTAAAAATGCTATTTTCAGGAAGTAATTTATTAATTAAAAACGTACATTTTTGTAGAGCTCCCGTGGAATATGAGGCCAATGTGATAGCGTCGAGTGAATATTTGTGAAATCACGTCGAATAAGACGGATAAAAGTGATATTTCTATGTGCCTTTTTTACTCCCCCACGTTCATGGAAACAAACATAAAGTTTCATTATTTTACCGTTATGAAGTTGATGTTTCGAAGGCTCTCAGTGTCGGTGTGTATGTTGTGAGATAATAGTCGCCGAGTAATCAAATTTTCACCGAAAATGTTTCGAGAGCTAAGCATACGACTGCTCTCTAGACCTTTTTACCACATGAATAATCGAAGAATGCCACGATATAATTGTCATCTTTTCATAAACAACCAGTTAAATGATTTCATGAGAAAGGGCCTGGCCGGGTAAGGAAGTAAAAAGTGCCCCCAAACCAAATCACTAGCCGTATGGCAAATATTGTAAAGGATATTAAATAAGAAATTTTGGCGGTTTATTTGAACCCCTATCTGGTTTGACGTAGGATCTATAGTGAAAAACGTACTTTTCGTTAATTTCACGCCATCCTCAAAAGATCCGAGATAAAAATTTGAAAAAAATACTGAATGTGCATCTTACTACGATGTATCAAAAAAAATTATCAAAAAAAAATTTCATCAAAAATTTTAGTACTAAAAAAAATAATGAAATCTTGAAAATTTTTTTTTTGGGATTTAGAGATTCAGTACTACTCTAATTCATATTTTAATGTGTTTCTACGGCTTTTCTAGATATGTGTGATTTTTTTCAGATTTTTTTCAGTGTTGCGCGGTATCAAAAAATTTTTTTTTTATGTTTCCAAAGAGTGGTTAGGTAAGGGAGTAAAAAGTGCCCCCAAACCAAATCACTAGCTGTATGGCAAATATTGTAAAGGATGTTAAATAAGAAATTTTGGTGGTTTATTTGAACCCCTATGTGGTTTGACGTAGGATCTATAGTGAAAAACGTACTTTTTCGTTTATTTCACGCCATCCTCAATAGATCTGAGATAAAAATTTGAAAAAAATACTGAATGTACATCCTACCATGGTGTATCAAGAAAAATTATCAAAAAAAATTTCATCAAAAATTTTTGTACTAAAAAAATATTAAAATTTTGAAAATTTTTTTTTTGGATTTAGAGATTCAGTACTACTCTAATTCATATTCAAATGTACTCTTACGGCTTTTCTAGATTTATAAATATCTTCAAACTGTTTTTTTTTTCAAATATCTAATACTAAAAATAAAATGAAAAAAAATACACAGTACAAAAAAATGTTATAGATTTTCTGGCATTTCGAAATTTTGAAAAAAAAAATATAACTTTGAGACCCACTCCTGCTCAAATTTTTATTTAAATGCGTTCGTATGTGTCTTTTTTCTACATGTGGCGTAATTTTTCCTGAATTTTTAAGAGCATTGTGTGACACAAAATAATTTTCTTCATCGTCTGCATTATTATTTTTATTTTTTTGAAATCGATTATTTTATTGTATTCGTGGTTTTCAATTGAAAGATTAAAATAAAAAAACAAATCGAATTTGTGGTCTCAAAGTTATATTTTTTTTCAAAATTTCGAAATGCCAGAAAATCTATAACATTTTTTTGTACTGTGTATTTTTCTTTTTTATTATTTTATTTTTATTATTAGATATTTAAAAAAAAACAGCTTGACGATATTTATCAATCTAGAAAAGCCGTAAGAGCACATTTAAATATGAATTAGAGTAGTATTGAATCTCTAAATCCCAAAAAAAAATTTTCAAATTTTCATAATTTTTTTTTAATACTAAAATTTTTGATGAATTATTTTTTTGATAATTTTTCTTGATACACCGTGGTAAGATGCACATTCAGTATTTTTTTCAAATTTTTATCTCGGATCTATTGAGGATGGCGTGAAATGCACGAAAAAGTACGTTTGTCACTATAGATCCTACGTCAAACCACATAGGGGTTCAAATAAACCGCCAAAATTTCTTATTTAATATCCTTTACAATATTTGCCATACAGCTAGTGATTTGGTTTGGGGGCACTTTTTACTCCCTTACCTAACCACTCTTTGGAAACATAAAAAAAAAATTTTTTGATACCGCGCAACACTGAAAAAAATCTGAAAAAAATCACACATATCTAGAAAAGCCGTAGAAACACATTAAAATATGAATTAGAGTAGTACTGAATCTCTAAATCCCAAAAAAAAAATTTTCAAGATTTCATTATTTTTTTTAGTACTAAAATTTTTGATGAAATTTTTTTTTGATAATTTTTTTTGATACATCGTAGTAAGATGCACATTCAGTATTTTTTTCAAATTTTTATCTCGGATCTTTTGAGGATGGCGTGAAATTAACGAAAAGTACGTTTTTCACTATAGATCCTACGTCAAACCACATAGGGGTTCAAATAAACCACCAAAATTTCTTATTTAATATCCTTTACTATATTTGCCATACAGCTAGTGATTTGGTTTGGGGGCACTTTTTACTCCCTTACCCGGCCAGGCCCTTTGGCTCAAATTATCATGTAACCATGAGTACTTTGAACATTGTTTTGTTTCTTCCATATACATTCCATATTGAATGCAAATAATTACGACACGATATTTTGCTTGCCAATACAGATACACTTCGCCTACTGCTCCACCTCTATATGTACCTCATTGGTTTCCAATCGAAACTCCAAATACACCGACAAAACTTGAAGACGAAGACAGAGCACAAACAAGCACGTCTTGTTCGCACCGTCGTTCAACCCGAACTCTCAAAATTCTAGATTTGATAGAATTTAAAAATTAAAAAAACTCAAAAAGGTTGAAAATTTCCAAGAAATTAAAGAAATAAAAAAAAGATTGATTTTTGAAATTTTGAAAAAAAAACAAAAAAAGAATTCAACAAATTTGATACATTTAACCCTTTGCGGTCGCGTTTGTCTGCTCTCAGCCACCACATCAAGGAATCATACTAAATACTTTATTCAACGATGTAATAGTTTACATTTTTTCTAAACGAATGGTCATGTATAAAACTTTTTCACGAATGTATATGGAGTTTCTATGGATGATAGGCAACGGTACTCGGTATAAACAAAATATTATTAACGTGGAAAGATAAAACGGTCTCACTCAAGGAAAATTAATTTCGAACGCAAAGGGTTAATAGTTTCGATAAATTCCATGAAATAAAAAAAACTGATTTCAAAAAATTCTAAAATATTAAAAAAAAATAAAAAAAACAAAAAAAATGAATTGATTTAAAAAAATTATAAAAATTGCAAATTCGAGAAAAAAATAAAAAACAAAACACTTGTGAAAATAAATAGAATAATCTCTATAAATTGAAGAATTCAAAAAACTCAGAAATAATAAAAAATATGTGAGAAATTAAAAAAATTCAAAAAAAATCTAAAAAATACAAACATTTTAAAAATTTAAAAAATAAAAAAAAAATTAAGCAAAGACTGAAAACAATTCTAGAGTTAAAAACAAAATTAAAGCTTAAAAAACTTGCGAAAATAAACTTTAAAAATTCAGAAATGTAAAAAAATTACAAAAATATTTGCAAAATTAAAAAGATTCAGAAAAAAGTCTCAAAATAGAATAACTTTCAAAACTATAAAAAAATCCAATTAAAATCAAATACAAAAAAAAATCAATTCAATCACAAAATTTCTTTTTTTTTTCAAATCGAAACACAAATTGAAATATTCGATACATAAAAAAAATTAAATTCAATTAAAACACGGAAAACTCGAAAAAATCAATATAAATTTAAACAAAAAATTAAATAAAAGTGTTGGAAAACTGAAAAATAAGAAATTATAACCATGATGAAAAATTTACAATTGGGAAAAAATATCAAAAATCGATGAAGTCAATAAATTTATTGTTTTTTTTTAAATCTAAAGTTGAAGTTGAAAAAAAATTATTATATAAAAAGGCTCAAAAATTAAAGAAAAATTCGAAAAAAAATGGTAAAAATTGAAAAAATACTGAAAAAATAAAAAAGTCAAAAGATAAATTCAAATTTGTTTGAAAGAATTTGTAGAAATAATAAACAATCCATAAATGAGAATGTGAGAAATGTGGAAAAACTCGATGAATTCAATGAAAACAAAAGGATTAAAAAACTGAAAAAAATGAAAAAAAAATTGAAAAATTTGAAAACTTCGAGAACTCCAAAATTCAATTCGACCGGTACAAAAAATTTAAAAAAAAATAATAAAACATGAACATAAACTCTAAAAATTTGAAAAATTTAAAAAGTTTTCGAAGTTTGAAAAATCGATTCTATAGAATTGAATATTAAATTTTTGATAATAAATTGAATTGATAAATTTGGAAAATTCAATAAAATTAATATATTAATATATTATTATATATTGATAATTCATTGAATTGGATAAATTTCAGCAGTTTAAAAATTTGAATTGAAATAAATTCAACAAATTTGGAAAATAAACAAAATTCGAAAATCAAGACAATTATAAAAAATTTTAAAAATTAAAAAAAAAATTATAGATTCTATAAATAGATAAACTGAAAAATTAGTAAAAACAAACAATTTGCTTTTAATTTAATATATTGGATGAATTCAAAATACTAAACATTAGGAAAAAAAACTAAAAATTTGAAAAAATAAAGGAACAATATTGATAAATTCAATAAAAAAATGAGAAATGAAAAAAAAACATAAAATTAAATAATAATTCGGTAAACTCAAAAATAAAAAAAAACAAATTTATCAAATTTTGTATTATTTTTTGATTTTCTCGAATTTCTAGAATTTTTCAAGTTTTTGTATGAATTTAAAAAAAAACATGAAAAAAATTAAAATTCTAAAAATTTAATTGACAAGTTTGAAATTAATTTTTTTTTTTTTGAAAAACCGAAAGGTTTGAAAATACGCTAAAATTTTAACAATCCAAAAATTCAAATGTGAAAAATTAAAAAAAAAACAAAAACAAATTTAATAAATTGATATAATAATATATAATAATTTGGTTCTCAAATGGGGATCAACACTAGGGTAGGAGCCTACCTGTTGGTCTCAAATGTTCCTATCTCACGCCTCCACGAAGATCATATGACGACATTTTTAGATCGGGCGTGAACTGGAAACACACACCTGGTCTTGGCTCCGAGAACGGGTGTCGAAAGTGGCTAAGTGAGGGGGTGCGAGCGAGTCAGAGCGCTATATCTCTCCCGGGGAAGGCCTCCCGGGTCATGGAGGCCCTGCCAACCCGCTGTCTCCCGGGCAAAGGAGATACACCCAGAAAATGGAGCTACGTTCACAAAGAATACTCAGAATGCGATCGCCCGAGGAGGGTCCCCGAACTGGAGCTGGTCCTGGAACGGGCGTAAGAGCGAGCGGCCAGCGGCTGGAGGGCGATGTGCAAGAGCGGGCCACCAGCCGGGTTCAACCCGAAGAGCTACCGCCACACGGAAACAGCAGCCATCGACATCACCAACGAAACGCTGCGCCTACGAGGCGTGTTGCGACTGTCAGATGACAGTCGTCCACACTTGTGGGTACTACTAGGCGACGGATCATGTGGACACACGAAATGAATGAATTCGTGATCCGCGCCTATTACATCTGCACTGCTTTGGAGACGGACATGAGCGGTCGCCCTCGAATACTCGCAATGTTCGAGGAAGCGTATCCAGAGTTCGTCGGGAGGCTTGACCAAAACGCGATGAACGCGAGGCGTAGAGCGATTGTACGCAACAATATGCTCTCCCAAACGCAAGTCGACGAGATCAAGCAGCAGGTGCAGAGAGAACTAAGCTCCAGAACAAGCAGAGCAAGCGATGTGTCGAGACGAAGTTCAGTACGGCTGAGCAATTCATTCGCGAGTGGGGCACGCGAATCAGCACCAGTGGAGGCCACAGTACAACAACCCCCTGAGCCGGAAGATCCACAGCCAGATCAACAACTACTACGCGATCTGGTCTTCCATTACGATGAGGCGATCTCACAGTTCCGCGACACGGACCCATTGTCGCGCCCCAGGATCCCGAGGTTGCAGCATTCCCGCAGGCTGACAAGTGCAGTAAAGCTCATGAACGAGCACGTTCTTCCGCTGCACTTGGTTGATGCTGAGAACATGGAGGAGCTGCAACTGAAAGTTTACTGTGCTGCTGTGGCGACCGCCAAAAGTTTAGGATACCGTATTAGGCCAAGAGGCGGACTGCTCCAACATCTCCGTGAAAGGCGTGAGCCTCCATGGCGAAGGAGATTGGAGCAACGGATCCTAAATAAGCGCGCCGCAATTGGAAGACTGATGGCGTACAAAAGAGGCAGCAGATCGGCGAAATTATGTCGCCAAGTTGCTGTGATCGTGCGGCCTACTGAACTTCGCCAGCTGGGAGCTCACCAGCTGACGGAAAAACTCGACACACTGTTACAGCAATTGAGCGTCCTAACAAAACGGCTGAAACGTTACTCTGACTCTGCAAAGCGCCAGGAACAAAATCGGATGTTCAGAGATAACGAGAAAGCGTTCTACGACCACATTAGCGACGAGAAGCCCGACTACCGCGAAGGTTTGCCAGATATTAGCGATGTGACGAACTTCTGGGCTGGTATTTGGGAGACCCCAGTAGAACATCGCGACGGGCAAATGTGGTTAAGACGGGAGGAGGAGAGTTGTGGTGAAATTGGAGAGATGCCAGCTATCATCGTCGGAGAGAACGATGTCCGCGAAGCCTCGCGGTACCTGAGGAACTGGGCAGCACCGGGCCCCGATGGTGTCCAGAACTTTTGGCACAAGAAGCTGACCGTTGCACATCCAAAGATAGCTGAGTGCTTCAACAAGGTGCTACGTGACCCACACAACCTTCCTGAATTCGCCACCCGTGGCGTCACCTTCCTCCTCCCGAAAGACAGCAACACATTGAACCCATCAAAGTACAGACCGATAACGTGCCTATCGAGTCTGTACAAATACTGAGCAGCATAATTACCGCCAAAGTTTCTGCTCACTGCGAACAGCATCACATCATCGCAGAAGAGCAGAAAGGATGCAGGAAAAATACGCATGGCTGCAAAGACCAGGCCATCATCGACGCAGCCATAGTCGGCCAGGCGGTATATAACCAGCGGAACCTAAGTATGGCCTACATCGATTACAGGAAGGCTTATGACTCCATACCTCACTCGTTTCTCGTCCGGGTATTGGAGCTCTACAAAATTGATCCCGTCGTCGTTAGGTTCCTGCAGCATGCGATGAGGCAGTGGAGCACGTCTCTGCACCTTAGTGATGGGGAAAATGTGTTGCAGTCTAGAACGCTGCAGATAAAGAGGGGGATATTCCAAGGCGACTCTTTCAGCCCGCTTTGGTTTTGTCTGGCACTGAACCCCCTCAGTAGGACGCTCAATAGAAACGGTCATGGCTATAAAATAAGGTATGGCGACGGCGCCCACGAAGGAGTGACCCATACCTTCTACATGGATGATCTCAAGGTCTACGCTGATTCACGTCAGCGTCTAGGTGTAGCTATCCGGGTTGTCGAAGACATAAGCAGGGACATCTGCATGGAGTTCGGCCTCGACAAGTGCCGCTGTGTCCATCTGCTGAAAGGGCAGCTTACCGAATCCGGAGGTTACGAGGTCTATGACGGCGAGTTCATAAGAGACATGGTTCGTGGCGAATCCTATAAATATCTTGGATTCCGACAGCTCACCGGAATTCGCCACTCCGACATCAAGACGGAGCTGCGAGACAAGTTCTTGAGTCGAGTGAACTGTGTCCTGAGGACTTTCCTCAACGCGGGGAACAAGGTACGCGCGATCAACACATTCGCGGTTCCCCTGCTGACCTTCAGTTTTGGTGTAGTCAAATGGAGCAAAACTGACCTAGAGGACCTTGAGAGGAGGATGAGGAAAGCATTTAAAGAGGCCGGAATGCACCATCCTCAATCGGCACTGGAGAGAGTTTCACTGCCACGCAAAGAAGGGGGACTTGGAATAGTCGACATATCTGCACTGTGTGTTGCCCAGGTACGACAACTGCGCGAGTACTTCGCAGAACGCGCCAACCAAAACGCGCTATACCGGGCTGTCTGCGCCGCCGACAGAGGATACAGCGCTCTGCACTTGGCGCAAGCGGAGTACCAACTCAACTGCAATCTGCAGACAGTGGAGGAGAAGATTGCAGCTTGGAAGCAGAAGGCAGTGCATGGTGCCCACCCCCATCAACTGGATCGGCCACACGTCGACAAGGCCGCATCTAATCTGTGGCTAACGCGTGGTGAACTCTCTTCAGTAGTAGAAGCCGACATGATAGCCATCCAGGACAGGATAATGCCGACGAGAAACTGCAGGCGGTACGTCTGACATCAAGACGTTGATGACATTTGCCGGATGTGCCATCAACCAGGTGAAAACATAGAGCACATTATGGGAGGCTGTCCCGTTTTGGCCAACGCAGCCTACACCGAGCGCCACAACAACGTGGCCCGTATTGTTCATCGACAACTGGCGCTCCAATGTGCTCTACTGGAAGACAACGTACCAAACTACCGGTACCTGCCTGCACCTGTCCTGGAAAATGACCGTTTCAAGCTGTACTGGGATCGCACTGTTCTGACCGACCTCTCGATCCACTACAACCGCCCAGATATAATGGTTTACGACAAGAGCGACCGCAAAGTCACCATCATCGATGTCGCTATTCCACTGAACCAGAATCTGGAGGAGACCCACGGTCGCAAAATCTGCAAGTACCGACCATTGGCCGTGGAGCTCAAGGAACTGTGGGGGCTAAGGGAGGTCCCAAGAATTGTTCCAGTCGTTCTCTCTGGAACTGGAATTATCCCGAAGACACTTCTGGAAGCGCTAAAGGTGTTGAACATGGAGAAGGAATTGGCCGGCATCCAAAAGTCGGTCAGGACTGAAACAGCACGAGCATGCAGATACGTGCATTCCGCAGAGCCTAGTCCCCCTTTGGCATTCAGAAGCCCGGGGGCAGGTGAAAATTCTGGCTAGGTTCGCCTAGTTAAGAAGTGAGATAAGTCTGCCAAAAAAAATAAATTGAAAAAACAATAAAAAAATCAAAGAGATCTAAAAATTGATGAATTATAAAATTTCCCAAAAATATGTTCTAAAAATTAAATAAAAGCGAAAAAAATATTATTTCTAGGAAAAAATGTCCAAAAGCTCGAAAAGATGGAAAAATAAAAAAAATCTAACAAATGTTGAATTCTGTAAATTGAATGAAATCTATTAGAAATTTAAAAATACCGCAAACTCTTCAACAAATGAAATCAATAAATTTGATAAATTCATAAAGTGTACAAAATTTAAAAAAAAATCTTAGATAAAAAAAATGAAAATTGAAAACTTTTTTTTGAAAAAGGAAAAAAATTAAATATCGATAAATTTTCAAAAATTGAAAATAAAACAAAAAGTAAATTTGCCAAATTATACAAATTGAAAAAAAACGAAGAACTAAAAAAACAATATCTTAAGAATTCTAAAAATTAAAAAAACAAAATTATAATAAAATTAAAAAGAAATACACTCCAAAAAAACATGAAAAACATCCAAATTTCGAAAAAATATTAAAAAATTCACAAAAATAAAATCTATCATTAACCCTTTCTCTACGAGCGTCGTCTATACACGGCATCCGCGCGATGACTTGTGTGTATGAGCGTCGCCTTTAGACGACATTAGGGTGATACTGAACATCGATTACACCAGCGTAATATGCATAATTTTCGGCGCAGTGCTCCGTTCAGTGGTAGCACTCCGGCGGAGTGCACTGCCGTAGAGAAAGGGTTAAATTCAAAGAAATTCAATAAATTAAAAAAAAAATCTGAAAATTTGAAAAAAAAAAATTCAAAAATCAAGAGCTACATTCGATACGTTCGATAAAATCTAAAAATTTGAAAATCAAAATATATCAAAGAAAAATATGAATAACTTAAAAAAAACTTGAAAAAAGAATTCGATAAATTCAAAAAAAAACTTAAAAAGGAATCAAAAAACAGGAAGTGGGTTATATCTATGGTATAACCGCAAGGGTGACGTAGGACTATCGTTGATTTAGAGATCATTTGTTTGAAGTTGAATCTGAATTCATTCTGAATGAATGAATATTTGGGGGACTTCGAAAACGAGAGCGTTACGTTGGAGGCACAAGGTTTTATGCATCCAATATTGGATACGGAAATATCCTACTGATGGGGAAGAATAATCTTCAGAAGCTATCCTGTTAATTGCGATTGATTGAAAAATCACAAAAACAAATGTATTTGGTCACAGTGTTACATGGATAGAAAACATTCAAATAAACTCTTTCACATGAATGTATTTTTAAATTCCCAGAGGAACTGGCAGATTATTTCCTTGATCTTTCTCGATGCTGAATTGCATCCGAATGGAAAGAATTCCGCGCGTGTATGTGTGTGTGTAGCGGCTGCTTCGAGATCATCCCGGGGAACCGTTTGTGGCATCACTCTCCTCCTGATGGATTCCCTTCTGGCCTAAGGTGCACAAACAGTCTCTTGGCGACACCGTTCATCCGCGCTTTCATGATAAACGAAGAGCTTCACCACAACAGCGACAACATGCTCCAATCGCTGTTCAATTTGAACTGAGTGGATTTCCGAGCGGCGCTCGCTTTTAAACCGATTGGTGATTTCAATAGCCTGTTTTGAAAGCAATTTTAAGACTATTGAGTTTTTGGATCAGAAAGTAACAAGTATAGAACGCGTAGACATTTTATCTTTCGAATGCAGTGTTTATCATACCATTTCGTTCAGTTGTTTAGGAGCTATTAACGCTCAAAATCTCGGTCTCCGGCGTAACGCTTTCGTTTTCGAAACTTTGATTTTACACCCCGGTATAGAAATGAAAGACGTAGTCCTACGTCAATATCCAAAAATTCAGAACTCGGAGAAACTTGAAAAAATAGAAAAAAAAACACACAAAACATTCAAAAATAATTTTATAAAGAAATAAGAATTCGGAAAATTTTGAAAAATATCGAAAAATCAAATAAAAAAAAATTAACAAAATATAAAAATTAAGTCAATATTAATTTTTTAATTTTTTAAAATTCGAAATTTAAAAAATTGAAATTTGATGAATTAAAAAAATTTAAAAATTAAATGACTAAATAACAGAAAAATTAAAAATAAAAAAATTAGAAAATTCAAAACTTCAAAAATTGAAGAAAATATCAATTTTTTTTAAATTTCAGAATTGCAAAATATCAAAAATTCAAAATTTCAAAATTCTGAAATTAAAAGAGTCGAAATAACAATAGAAAAGTCAAAATTTTGGAAATTTAAAAATTGAAAATTCAATAGTTCTAGAATCTAAAAATTCACAAATCGAAAATACTATAAACCTGGAATTTTCGATTTTCAAATTCAAATTCGAAAACACTAAATTTAGAAAAAACAAATTAAAATCCGAAGAACTTATAAATTAATTTATTATAAATATAAATGGAATCGGTTGTCTTCAATCAAAATATACAGTTCCTTTGACTTTGGTTCTGATGTTCTAACCCTAACCTAACTTTCAAATAAATTCACAAGCATCCAACAGCCTGAAAAGCAACCAGGAATCAAAACCAAATTGTGTTTACCAATGATAGCAAAACAGCAAGAATCGAGCGCTTCACGGTTAAAGTAATAAAGTTGTGTACAACAAGATGATTCACTATCGGGAACACCGATTTCATAACGCAGCTTTATTGTTTGCCGGATAAAACATCTTCCAGCACCAAGCACCACATTAGCGAGGGCTGAAATCACGCATCAAACACACACCGCCCCTTATCCGACCGAATCCGCAAGCCTTTGCCAAAGAAAACCATTTCATTTCAACGCCTCGAATTGTTTTCGCGTTCGGTGTTACAATATTAAGCCAACCCAAGCGCACCTTCTCTCGCCGCCCACACGGCTCGGCAAATCGTTATCAGCAGCTGCCTGGGGAAGGAAATAATCCCACGAGAATTGATATACTTTGTTTCCCATCTTTATACCTTGCTGCTGCTACTGTTACTGCTTTTTTTTCTCTTCTTCCGTTCATCCCTTCCTTTCGCCGGGGAGGCTTTATGCCGACTAAGCCCTTCATCACCTTAACCCCCACCCGTTAATCCCTGCTGCCGGCTAATGGAGGGGGAGGCGAGGAAACATTCAATAGAGATATTGTGAAGAGATTGAGTTTCTCGTCTCACACTCCATTAGATCAACATATGTTAACTCATTCACCCGCAAGTCAATGCAACCTTTCTGTTTTTTTCATCAATCACCTCTCCTCCGTGCCTTGCCACGTTGTGCCGTGTATTCGAGTCATTGGTATTCGGGGCGAAAATCAATAGTCACCCTCCGATGCGTGCCTTCGTGTAAGCCTCCGGAAAGGAGGGAGGGATTTGATGCTTCATCTCCACACGACTAAATAGCTGCTGCTGGTGTTTGGGCTTTTGTCTGCGTTGAAACTTTTTCCGAAACTTTCTCCTTAAATCCAGTAAAATGCTATGAACAGAGCGGAATATCAAAATGACAGCCCACCCGGCATCGATACTGTTGAAGGTGTAAGGCTTCCCATGATTCGCATCCACAGCTGATTGCATATTCATTGTTTTCCACTTCCACATCATCATCTCAGTGGATGCGAAGAAAGATGCCTTTCGAGGAAAGATGCCTTTCGATGATGTGATCCGGATCTGTCTTCCTTCCCTGACCAAGTCTGGCCATGTTTGGGGGCTCAGTGTAGCATGAATTTTAAATGTGCCGGACAGGCTCTTATCCAATTTCCGGAGCCGTTGCGGCCTTCCCTGCTGCTCAAGTGAGCCCCTTTCGTTCCATGCTCCCCACACATCTCGTCACTATCGGTTTCCACTGTTTGTCCCTATCGAGTTGTGTTCTGTGGGGAAAATTCCAATCCTGTCTTTGTGTAATTGAAATATGAATACATGAAACATCGCCCTGAACGGGGCTGAAGGATGCTCTGGATGTCGATGGTCATTCCGCCCGATTTAGCCGACGGCTCTCGACTCTGCGGTGGGAAGAAAATGCTCTCATATTCATGTGTTTTGTGGCGGCACCTTTCGCTGCATACATTCGAAACGCTTCCAATGACACAGTTTTGAGCCGCTGGAAACACTGCTAGTGATGCTTGATTTATGGTATCGTATTCAATGTAATTGCACGCTGGGCAACAATCCTTTCATATCCTTTTGCCTATTCATATGCACTTTGAACTCTCCCAGCCGGAAAATGATTGCGTATCAGGGAGTTTCTCTCTGTGTGTGTGTGTATGTGACTCTGCGAAGTGCTGGAAGCCACGATTTATTTATGCTGATGGGAAAATCGCTTCCTTTCTATCACCATAAGCTTTGTCCGTACCCACGCTCGGATTACACGCTCTCCTGGAGGCGGCACACGTTTGTAAGTGAGAGGTTTCGGCACCGGGGGAAATCAAACCATCGGAAAATTGGGGTTATTTATAGGCACAGACTCCTCCTGCGTATCCGCTGGCGGTCGATGCCATATCGGCGTGCTCTGGTCGGGATTACCAACCACACCATCCTCGGCCCAGCGCACGAGACACGAGTGGTTGCAAATTTACGAGATGAGCAAATTTGCCCCGTTGCTGCAGTTGAGCTGATTCTTGCAATTTGGTTGTGTTTGCATTTTTGAACGGAACGGTGTCCACATCGTCCACATAAGGGTGAAAGTTATACATACTATAAAGGGTCCATTGACGGGAGAAAGTGCTACACTGACTTCTGATGCGACCGATCATCGAAAATAGGAAAGTTGTTCGAGGTATTATCGCAACAACCGGCCCTATTATATAAATCGAATCGATACAATCACTGACACCAAGCAAAACAAGCGTATTTTATAAATCGAGATAATCTCTTAAAGAGCTCGAATTTCATGTGTTGCAATTGCATATATTTAGGCGTTTCTGAAATGTTTCCCAAAGGAGAATATCTGGGACGCAAACCAAAACTAAATTATTCTCCGATGGTATGCAACAAGCGAACCAAACAACTCGAAAAATTCTGACAGTTGCTCCGAAAGCTATCACTCGGTCGATGCTATCGACTTGCTCGGTATCTATAATAGTACAATAGAGCTAACGAGCAAAGTTCTTATCGACTCGATTTCTGTAGTAGCGCCCAAAAATATTGGATCCTAAGACGGTATCGACATGTGTCATTGCACTATTTTGGTTTGGAAAAAAGGGCAGCGGAAAGCCACAGATCACATGATAACTCGCTATGCGACCATGGATTTGACTCCCGCATGGCTGTACCAATGTCAAGATTAATTGATAATTAATTATTTCAGCGGATTACCCGAAATGTCCGACGCGAAGGCATTCTTAATGTAGACGCAACTTAAAAAAAAGGTTACCGTTTCAACATTAGTCCTACGTCCACCTTGCGGTTACATCACAGATATAACCCACTTCTTGTTTTTTCATAATATAGTTCAACTTGTAGCCGGCAAGAAACAAACATTACTGAAATCCAAGAATGGAATTCTTTAGTACAAATATTTGGTAACACTGTCAAGGCCCGATGAATGAATGCTTTCATGCGAAGCAATAAATCGTCAATTTGAGTGAATTTTTAAATTAACTCTCTGAATTAACATCTACTGTTGATTGTGTGCTGCCTATAGCGACACTGAAATACTGAACTTATTGAATATCCAAGTGGCTTGTATCCCAAGAGATCAGTATCTCTTAGTACAGGGTCTTTTAGATTAAACGCTCACGCAACAAATTTTAATAACTTCTACAAAAGTGAACCGATTATTATTTTTGAAGAACGAAAATAAAGCTTGTTTCAGGACATTTTCGATGTGACCACCCCTTTTTTCGATAACGCGTTTTAAACGGTGAACAAAACTCTTCCTGCACAACTCTAACATTACGACTTCGATGCTGTTGAAAAATTCGAGTTATTTCTTCTTTTAAAGGGTGTGTCACATCAAATTGCATCACGGAAAAAACGCTGTAGAAATTCGCCCAGTAGACCGATCATTTTGAAAATTTTAGACAGTAAAATAAAAACTATTAAACAACTTTTAGCATTTTCTTTTTATTCATACTTCGAGCCCAAGTCCGTATGCCCGCACCTTCCTCTTTACCCCGTCCATAAAGTTCTGTACAACGTCAGGTTGTAGTTTTTTTTTTGAACAGAAATCCATTTTCTCTTGAAGTCCGCCTCCGATTTGACAACTTTTGGGTTCTTCCGGAGGGTCTGCTTCATAATTTTGTGGCTTATTAAAATAGCAATCCGGAGGGCCTGCTTCATAATTTTGTGGCTTATTAAAATAGCAACGGTCCTTCACGTACCCCCAGAGGAAGTAATCGCGACGAGACATGTTGAAATGCTTACCATAAGAGGACAAAATTTCATTAAGGCTTCGGTTGCTCGAGTAATACGATTTCACTAAAAATACACGTTCTTGTAAATTGTACATCTTGACACTAAAAACCATCCGATCAGACTGAACGAGTAGCCGAATATTATCACCCTGAAGTAGGAATGCAGTGTTCCCATCGACGATGCGAAAATAAATTTTTATATGGAGCTATTCGTTTTCTTTTGCGTTAGCATTTAATCTGAAAGACCCTGTATAGTTACATTTCCAACGCTTCCAAAAACAACACTCCAAAGAACACTCAAAACGCTCTCAACAAAATGCTCGAATTCACGAAAATTAACTGACCTATCGGAACGAAAAAAATCAATAAGTGATTCAGTCATCCATACAAAATCTGAGACTTTGAGAAATCCTCTATAATTCAAAACATCGAATGATGATGATGTTTTGAACAAATAAATCCGCACACACTCCCAACTCCACGAAAGCTTTCTTATTGCCATATATGCACTCAGCGTGCATCGCGAATATTCTTCTGGTGCTTCACATAGTGCGGCCCCAGGAGATTGCATATTTGTTCCCTCACCACTGTTATCTATTTGATAATGCATAAAATCAACCAATTTTTCGTGTCGTTTAATCATACACAACCATTCTCCACAGAACGGTATTAGAACAGACGTGGTACGTCATATTTAATATTTCACTCCTGCTTTGCTTGTGCCCATCAGTGCAAGCTCTGCATTATGCTTTCTTCGCGCATATTCTGATAACGCATTTTGAGGCGAAAAATGTTGCATGTCTGTTTAACACAATAATGAAATAGAAACCAGGGTGAGCACAATATTTGTTTTGCTTTCTTGCTTTGTGATATCAATAATTTTCTTGCAAAGCAGTTTGTTAGCCATGGAAAAAAGTTTTTGGATTCATAACTCACAAACATACTCATACACCGTTTATTTTTCGAATGAAGTGATCTTCATACCACCTTGCTCACCCGGAAAAAGTGTATTAAGGCAAAAATTCTTGCACCCCTAACGTAACGCTCTCGTCTTCGAAATTTTGAAGCTACACTCCAATGCGTATGCAAAAATGATGTGGTGCCAAAATACAGAAGCACTCTACACCAGACGGTATGACACTCGACGTGGTGCCTCCACTGAACAAAATTGCACCACTGTGTGCGATATCTATTTCCCATATAGGGTAACAGGGGGTCAAAATAAGGCAAATAAGGCTCAAACATGTATTTTTACTACATTATTCATTGTTTTTTCACATCAAAAACGCAGCCACGTCTGTTTTCTTTGTAATTATGTGTACTAAAAAGATTACGAATAGGGAAACAAATAAAAATGATGAAAATTCTACAAGGTTATATTGTATGTATTTCTAAAACAGACGGGGTAAGATGATGAAGCATATCTTTTGGTTAAATCTTTAATCGCTGTATATACCCAGCTTCGGATAAGTTTCTCGCCTTAACTTATCCGTCAGCCTTTATTTTCGAGCCTTTTTTGTTGTCGAACCAGATACTCCGAGGAATTTTTATTTCAATATTTTATGTTTACAAATGTATTAATACGTGCCGCTGTACATAAAAGTGCTGGCAGACTTTCGGACTTTGACGTATGAGTTTTTATTGTGATTCTAAAGTTTAGGTTATTGGATGAATTTTAGTAGTGCGAAACATTGTAATAATTTTGTTCGTTTCACTTTTTATTACATGGTACAAGAACAGGCATAAGAAAACGGTTATGTGCACACATGAATTGGAGGAAACATTCTGTTTATTTGGTAACACTGACAGTGAACTAGTTCTTCGCAGTGGGGCGATTTGCCCCATCATGATTTGATTGAGAAAATCGCATTGCAAATATGAATTGAACTTTTAACATTTGTTGATTCAAACTCATTCGATAGCTTTAGTAATATTTGAGAATGTTATGAAGTTTCCATAATTTAAATTAGTCTTATAATGCTTTAAAAGTCTTATGGCAGAAGCGGCTAAAGTTGCATTAAATCGGACAGTTTTTCATACATTGCTATATTTTAAAGCGAGATGAGGTTTTCTGTGCTAGCATATATTCAGTTATATTTGCGAAGAAATGAAGTTATGAGCATCGAAAAATCCTGCCAATTATTTCATTTTCCGTGATATTTTGAGAAGGCGCTTTTTACACCCAGTTCCCCTATATCTTCTATCCTTTGTATCGAACGAATACAGCTTTGTATGAGAAAAACTGCTGTCTGCTAGCTGGCGCGAAACAGTAACTTGAATGATGATGATCATGATATGAATGATAGAGGCTTTAAAATTTTTCAGTTCACCCACCTCTAGTTTCGAAAAAGGTCAATTTGGAAAATTAAACTAAAGTCTCGGCCTTGAGAAAGGCCATATGGAAAACTTCGCTGTCGTCTGATCGCTAGCTGGATGAGTGATGAATCGTGAATGCGGTGAAATCACATTGAAAACGGAACTTTGCAATTGAAATTGCAATGTTTTCGTTATTCACAATTTCCGTAGTCCTGATTTGCTATCAATTTCCAATTAGCAATAATCCCACCTCGGATGTTTCTCATTGGGTACAATATCGCCACTGCGCAGAGCTATCTTTTGTGTGTATTGATTCAATTATTAATTAAACTAGTGAATGAATGAAACTATTCACGAATTCAATTGCAAACAAATCCCAATTTCGGTCAATTCATGTATTATGGTAGCAGTTTTCCAGCAAATAGTTATCAACAATTTGCCTAATCATCAAACGGTATGCGTAGAAGTTCAGTGAGCTGACGACATGAAGAGATATCTTCCAATGCAGTCTTGAATAATCGAGCCAAAGCGTTTCATTTGTACCCGTTTTTGTAGACCGTGATAGCAAAACGAATTTCGGAGTGTAAAAATGCTTGCTGTAAATGTATTGCCGACTTGAATGTATCTGCAATGCCGATTTTCCCAACTTCTTGATTTCGGAATCTGTGTTGGGAAAACACATTCCGGTTTTTCAAAAATACAGGCGAATACAAAAGTACCCGTAGTTTGCATCTATTTTGCAATGCCAATTTGCATGTTTTAGAAATCTGTTAGGGAAACATTCCAATTTGCAAAGACGCAAACGAGTACAAAAGTTCTCGTTGCTTGCATCTAATTTGCTATGCCGATTTCCACAGGCTCCATGGTTTTGAAGTCCGTGTTAGGGACCCATCCATCCATTCCAGCGATCGTATCTCAATCGTTGCGCAATCATAACTGAATGGATTTCCGAGCGGCACTCGCTTATATACCGATTGGTGTGATTTGAATAGCCTCTTTTGAAAGCAATTTTAGGGCTATTGAAACAAGTTTTTGGATCAAAAAGACGGGTGGGTAATGTCGGGGACATAACCGGAGTGACGTAGGACTATACAAAGGGGACAGCTTTTGTTCAATATATATTTTAAATATATTGTTTTATTTTCTTCTCCTACGTGAAAAATTTTTTTAGTTAACTGTTTACTCTTTACGAATATGTTGAGGGTTGAAAAGAACCTTTGGTGTTGTGTTTTTGTTATCACTCGATATTCCCATCTTGTTCGGTTAAACCTTCCTGTTTAGCTATTGCGTTTGCCACTCGCCACAGCTTTCACAGTTGGAAAATTTCTTCCCATCCAGCTTGTGACATGTTGTTCAGTAAATTACATTTAATGCGACGTGCCGGAGAAACACTTTGCCACTCACTGAAACTAATTGTTGCCTTGATGAGCGCCGAACCGAAGCTGCTCTGTTCTTGATGCGGGTTTTCTGATTGTCGTGAGCAGCTTTGCAAGCCAACTCGAGCACTCCGACGGCCGAAACTCTATAATCGCTGTTAGGTATACTGGTGCTCCGGCACCAATCCGTTCGGCCTAGTTACCCTTGCGGAGCAATCAGTGAATGCGACCAACAGAGAACTGGAGACCTGCACGGTTCGAGTGAGACTTTGCCTTTCCCTTAACTTGTCCTTCTTTGTTACGTCCACGATGCCGATGCCGTACAACCACACGGGTTTACGGTTTGAAAGAAGATAAGATATTTTTTTGGGATCCGCGTGTTTTATACTCTAGCGGTACACACTCACAGGATAGTGACAAATCGGCAGACTCAGCCAGAGGGGCGAGTCCAACGAGACGAACGAATGAGCGTTAAAAGGGAGCGATGGCAAAAAAATACATTCATTACGATTTGTTCGCTCGTTGGATTCACATGCAGGCTAAAAAGGGTCCTTTTCAGGATCACAAAATTATCTTCAATCTAAAGAGTTTATTGTTTTGTTGTCACTCGATATCCCCATCTTGTTCGGCTAAACCTTGCTGTTTAGCGATTGCATTTGCCACTCGCCTAAGCTTTCACAGTTGGAAAATTTCTTCCCATCCAGCTTGTGACATATTTTACAGTAAATTACATTCAATGCAACGTACCGAAGCGCCACTCAGTGTCGCATTGGAGGCGATTTGAACCTGTAATTGAACATTTGCGATGACAGTGGTACAGTGTCGACTTTCAATGTGCGGTCATAATTTGGATCTCTATGTTTACAAAAATGTCCAACTAAATAAGTCGCATTACATGTCCGTCCAATTAGCTAAATGTCGAACTAATTGTAAATTACTGTACTTTCAATCTGGAAACAATTTAAGAGTTGGTGAAAATTGAATAATCTTGAAAGTCCCCAACTATCAATAAGCTCAGAACTACTGCCAAATTCACATACTCATCAGATCCTGGCAAACAAATTATGAAAACATCAATTTGTGTTTTATTATTATTTTGGATAATGTTTTAGAACGCATTGAACTTTATTTCCTAAACTCTTTTTTGGAAGGTTTAATGGCCCTGAAAAGCACCTTGTTTTATGGAATGGTTCAAATTTAGAAAACTTAGTAATCGTGGTTTTGAAAAAAAACCACTTCGAACGCCCTCGATGCCGCCTTGTTCTGGATTTGCCACCAAAGCAGATTGTAAAAAGAACAAACTTTTTTCTTCTGCTACCTGATGCCGTTTTGCGATTGCGTTTGCCACTCGCCACTCGCTGCAACTGCCTATTGTTGTCTTGATGTGTTCTGTTCTGAATGCGGTTTTTCTTATCGTCGCGAGCAGCTTTACCAGCCAACTCGATCACTTCGGCGGCCGAAACTATATAACGGCGGCTAGGTGGACTGGTGCACTGGTACTAACGCGCTCGGCCTAGCTACCCTTGCGGGGAACTCCATATCAACACGGTTCGAGCGGGATTTTGCCTTTCCCTTCACTTTTCCTCCGTTACCATGTCCAGACATGGCTGCTTGGGTTGGTTTGTTGATGTGTTGTGATGCGAACCGATGTGGTGTACGGTTTGAATGAGAATGATCGTTACGGCATCGGAGCGGGGATTTTTAAGCTGACTGGCTGGCTCGAGAATTACGCATGTGTGAGACTGCGACCAATGTTTCGTTCATTTTTTTCTTTTTCCTTTCCAATCGTGCTTCATTCTATTTCGCTGCTGCTCTGGTTGCCCGTTTTGGTCGGTACGATTTGAGGAGCACAAAATGGACCAATAAAAAATGGGCACATAGTGAATTTTAAGAATGCTTGATATTTCACAATTATTCAATTATTTATCTCAAGAAAAATGAAATGTTATTCGTTATGATAGATGCGTAGATATATTTCCTATCAATTGATGCAAAAACCTTTGCGATCTATTGAGAAATGCTCGAGTTATAAGCGTTCCAAATCTTGCATTTTTTCCTACTTGTTAAGTGCCTAGATTTCCATTTCACCCCCTATATCTTCCGGTTAGACGTAGTCCTACGTCAAAAGTAACAAGCATATAACGCGTAGACATTTTATCTTCCGAATGAAGTGTTTATCGTACCATTTCGTTCAGTTGTTTAGGAGCTATTATCGCTCAAAATCTCGTTCTCCGGCGTAACGCTTCCGTTTTCGAAACTTTGAACTTACACCCCAGTAAATAAATGAAAGACGTAGTCCTACGTCGAAAAGTGCAAGACATTTAAAGATTTTAAGACATTTTAAGCCAATTTGATTTCAGAATGTAGAACTGAGATCCGTTGGGGCAGTTCCGAATCGATCGGGTTCATTACAGATACAGGTTTGATACAGAAAAGCTAATTTTATTCATAATATTTATTTCGGAAATGTGTTTATGTGTTTAGATCCATTATCATTTTCGCTTCACACAAACAGAACGCGAAGTTGCAGTTACAAATTTGCACAACTCGATTGAATATTATTGGTCGAACTTCAGAATGTAAAGTGGAGATCCGTTTGGGTAATTCTCATTCGATTGGTTTCTACAATAAGGGTGAAGGTAAGAGCGGAACGATCAACATGATGGAGTGTCAGTTTCGTGAAATCAAGTTCGGTTTATTTGCCATGAACTGCGGTACATTGATGTTTGGATTCGATGTTGTCTCAATATCTTGCCCTGTCAGTAAAGTGATAATGAGATTTTGCTATGATGCTTGCTCTACCTCTTGGGATTCCATAGAAACGTTTCGTGTCTCCTAAAACCTTCGCATGCCAAATTTGGCTCCATTTGCTTGAATAGTTTTCGAGATATGCAGAAATTTGTCTTTCATTTATATAGCAGCTCCTCTTTAGAGAGGGGAGTGGAGTGTCTAACCACCATAGAAACATTAATTGCACCCTAAAACCTCCACATGCCAAATTTCTTCATTAATTCTAGAGTAATGTAGAAATTTGTGTCCCATTTGTATGGCAGCTTTCCAACTTTTTCCTCTTTTTTCCAAAAATGACTTTTTTTTCAAAAATTCATAACTTTTGAACTACTAGAGCGATTCAGATGTTCGACACATCAAATTAAAGCCAATCTTTGGAAAAAAAAGCCTTGTCTTCTTTGGAAAAATACTAAACCTGCAAAAAGTTTAAATTCTGTTCTCGTTATTATTGATTGTATTCGTTTTTTATTGTTTTCATAGTCTCGAGACCAAGGGCGCTATATTTTTTATATTTTTTCTGAAAAGCTGAGGTTTTTTTCACATTACATATGTCGAAACCAATGAGGCGTTTTTTTCGATTTTGAGTTATGATTTTTCAAAGTTAAGCAATGGTTCGAAAAATGATTTTTTTCTCTTTTTTCCAACACGAAAATTCATAATTTCTGATCTACTGGACCGATTCAGATACATAAAATAAAAGCCAATTAGCTAGTCTTTTTTTAAAGAATATTAGACTTGAGGAAAAAAATAGATTTGGTTTCGAAATTATTTATTGTATTGGTTTTTTTATAGTTTACATGGGGAGACTGGCGAGAGCAGTCAACGAGTACAGACATGGTGTTTGGTCGCTCCGATCCTTTTTCTTTTTTTCCCAGAAGCGTCGGTAGTGTGATGCCAAAAAAAAGGACTATAATTTTGTGAAAAGTTTGAAGCGCTCGTTTGTAAGTGTATTTTCAGCTTTGTGAGTTTGAAGAAATGAACGCTTTAGAAACAGAACCTGGATCCGTTCGTTTGTTGACCTTTGTTTAAATTTTCAAATTTAATGCACCGAAGTGCTAGATTGTATGTGTGTATAGTGCGGAGCAAGATGGGTCTATGGTACTAGGTGAGGCCGTTTCGTCACTAAGTTGGTTAGGGGAGCGGTATATGAAAACAGTACGGAAGAAAGCAGAAGGGGAATTATTTGCTTGTGGCGTGAAAGAGACAGACTGATCACGAGCGAGCTTCCGCACTAGCGTATTGTGTTTTGTTTACAAACAAAACACAGTAGACTTCCAAGATGGCTGAAGAGTGGTTTTAGCAAGTTGGCCCACCTTAGGATATACTTCTAGGCGCCTTGGTGCGGAGCAGTTTTCCGAGCGAAAATCGGAGCAGGAGCGGAGAGCGGAGAATGAGAATCGGCTTTACGGCAGTGAAGATGGATTCTACAAAGCTAAGTGCATATATTTTTTTTTCTCTCTTTCTCTTAAATTATGCTTGAGTTCTTCATGAGCTCAGTTGCGTGTCGCTATTTTTTATTATTTTCATCGTGCGGATGTGTATGTCGAAATGATACCCTTACGATCCAGAATTCCAGACGTTAAATAACGAATCACGATGAATAAAATCCGGATCGTTTGTTTTTCTGGTTTTCACGAGTTCTATTTAGCTTAATTATTTGATATACTGGGAAATCATGAAATCATAAATATTACGTCGCAAAAAGGATATCAAAATTTATTCATCCAGTTGATCAGCTAACATTGTCATTTAATTGAATGCACGGCTCGTGTTCTCGGAAGATCTAGATATTTTTCCGCTGTTTTCAAAGCGTAATATATCATGGAAGCTTCTTCGCATGATCGCCAGCGTTAGTTCAATATCGAGATTTGTACCGAATATACTTGATCAAGGAAGTTATATGGTGATCTACATTATCATTACAGGCGTTTTTATTGTTATTTTTACGCTCTCGGTTACCTTCTCAGGTTTCCCAAATATAGCTCTCCGTCGTTGTGTAGAGCCCAGCGTTGGTCCCTATGGGGGATTTTGATGCGCGCTGATTGGAGGGCGCAGTAGGAAAAAGTCGTGGTTAACGTGTTAAAATCTAATTTCTAAAAATAAAAAAAAAACAAAAACAAAAATAATCGAATTTCTAAAAATCTAAGAATAAAAAATTTAAATCTGAAAATCTGAAAACTTAAAAATTTAAATATTTAAAAATTCTAGAATTTAAAAATTCTATAATTTAAAATCAAAAATTTAAAAATTTAAAAATTTAAAAATTTTCAAATTTAAGATTTTTGAATCACATCACTTACCGCAGTGAATCCTGATTTTTTTTAACCATTCCCACTAACAACTATTCCTTCCATGATAAACGTTAGGGAACCACGCTATAGAGGCGACCCTTCTTGCCTTCGGGCGGCGAATATCATACTAACATTCCTTCCCTTCCCCTGGTGACTGTAAGGACGTGGCCAGCGTCGTTATTGACCGTTTAAAGCTCGAATCACCGAAAATTGCACAACGAGAATGATTTGCTAGTCCCAAGCGTCATTCTGTGTGTTCTTTGTGCAATTTGGTTGGTTCAGGTCAATCACGGAGAGCAACTACGAATTGTGCAGTCTACCCAAGCTCATGCTCAAGCTCAAGCTGGTTTTTTTTATAGTTTACATGGTTTCGGGACCAAGATTTTTTACATAATACATCCAAAATCAGAGATGTGTTATTTTTCGTTTTTTTTTTTCAAAGTTAAAATGTTTTCAGTCTTCGTTCAATATTTCTATGTGACTAGTTTGGATGTATGCGAGTAGAAATCAATTAACTGGAAAATATGTAATTTTCTCGAAAAAGACTGGCTAATTGGCTTTAATTTGATATATCGATTGTCTCAATCGGTCCAGTAGTTCAAAAGTAATACATTTTTGAACAAAGTCATTTTTGGAAAAAAGTGAAAAATGATTTCTTGGACCATCGGTTAACTTTAAAAAATCATAACTTAAAAACGAAAAAAAACGCCACGACATATGTTGTGTGTAAAATCCTCAGCTTTTCAGAAAAAATATAAAAAATATAGCGCCCTTGGACAGTAAAAAACGAATACAGCCGATGATATGTCGATCATCTGAATCGGTCTAGTAGTTCAAAAGTTATTAATTTTTGAAAAAAGTCATTTTTGGAAAAAAGAGGAAAAAGTTGATTTTTCGGACAACCCTGAAATGGAAATGGTCATCCTACTGAAAAAATAAAAAAGTACGGCTCTAATGTTTTGCGATAAAGAACAAAACTAACACTTTTGACGAAAATCTGAGAACCACTATATCGGTTTGGCATAAATTTTCATGACGTTCGGTTCGGTAGTTTCCGAGTCCATAAGAATCAGACAGACAGACAGACCGAAATTCATTTTTATGTATATAGATTTCGTTCGTATTTTGTGGCATACTAGTTCTCAAATTTCGAATTTCTAAAAAAAGGTAAGCGAACGAATTGAGTCAAATAATTCCGTAGGACTATGTTAACAATAAGATCGTGTTTTTGATATCAGCCTTTATAATTCTCGCAAAAGGACTTTAACCCATGTCTATGTATGTCTAACTACCATAGACACATTTATTGCACCCTAAAACCTTCATATGTCTAATTTGGTTTCATTTGCTTGATTAAGTCTCGAGTAATGCAGAAATGTGTGTTTCATTTGTATGGCAGCCTCCCCTTAGAGAGGGGGAGGAGTATCTAACCACCATTTATTGCACCCTAATACCTCCAGATGCCTAATTTGGTTGCATTTACTTGATTAATTCTCGTGTAATGTAGAAATTTGTGTTTCATTTGTATGGCAGCTCCCCCTTGGAGAGGGGAGAGGGGTCTCAAACTATCATGAAAACCTTATAACGCGTTCCTAGAATGAATTAAGAACACTCTATTTCTTGACATGTGCTTCACAAAATTTGTTGTATTATGAAGGAATAAATGTGTTCAACCCGATGCCAAGACATATTGAACGTGCAACAACATTAGCAGAATTAAAGAGAAGCTGCATTTCATACGTAAAAGCTGTGTTTTCATAACAGCTGAATGATTTTTTTTTTACTTTATGATGGAAATTTTTACTGACGAAGTTTTATACGAACGAATAATTTATGTGAACAGTTTTATGCAGTCTTTTTCGTTTTATTTTTTTTCATTGAATATTGTACCTGATGAAGTTTTTCTAGAATATATTGTGTAGACAATTTAATTATTTTACATTATTCTTTTCTCTATTATGTCTGTCCTGATCTTGGTGATGATGGACTATTTTTATTCTTATTTTGTTGTTTTTATATTGTAGTAGTTGAAAAAATAAATAAAAGTGGTCTACAAAAGTTTGAGCGTCGCGCGTGGTGCAGATACAAAGGGTAAAAATTTAAAAGTTTTGTAAGACCGGTCTAGAAATTTTTCGTAAAAGAAAATTTCTCGATTTCTCTGGCTGAGAATACCCACCTCTAGCTTTGAAAAAGCTCAATTTGGAAAACTAAACTAAACTATCGGCCTTGATAAAAGCCATTTGGATAACCTCGCTGATCGCTAGCTGGATGACTAATGAATCATGAATGATGTGAAATCGCGAATAGCTTGCTTATAATCGATAAATTGAAAATGGACGCAGTTTTGCAATATTTTCTCTATTCACATTTTCCGTAGAACGAACGCTGCATTTGCTATTTTTCTATTTCATAAAAACCTGCCCTGATTCCTAATTTGACACCATTACTGAGAGACGTAGTCCTACGTCGTACGTAGGCTGGTTGGATTGTCGAAAGTGATACAGGCACCTCTAGAGAGCAAATATTAAACCTGAGCCCTCTCCAAGCCTATCGAAGATTCGTGGTAGTTTATCCTAATAGCTCCTCGGCTTTGGAATGGAGCTGTCCACTAATTTGATAGGTCGACAATGTGATTTCAAAATGAAATGAAGTTTGACATTATTCTTGTTTGGCTTTACACGGATAAATGAGCTCGACGAAGTGCATTTGCGAAGATGTCTCCAAAGAGCATATAAATAAATAGTCATCATTGATTGACTAATTGAGACAAAAAGTTGTATTTCATGGTAGTTTTTTTGTAAAACTGATTTTTCTCGCTTATTTTAACAGCAATTGCAATTATCTGCTTTCTTTTTCAACTTGTCAGGAATCAACTGAGTGTGAATTCATATGTGCAGCGTCTATTCATATCGTTTTGATGTGTTGAAAATATGTTTCTTGACAACGCTTAAAAATGAGAACGAAAATGCTGGTCAGAAAAGATAATTTTTATGCAAATTCAATAAGTGATTCGATGAGAAGCACTGACGAAAATAATCTACAGCTGAGTATTGATTGTGACAGGTAAAAAAGTTTCAATTTTTATCAAATAACACCTTCAAAAAACTCAGTCATTAGTACACCCAAAATTGATTTTCAGCTCATGTTTTGTCATCCCGATTTATTACATTAAATGAGCGTAAAAATCGACAGGAAATGCCATGACTCACAAATACTGATAAGCATTTGTATAATATATATGGTACGGTAATATAAATTAATACGAGCGAGCGAAACAAAAGACACGTTTCAAATAAGCTTGGCCACGGCCCAGACCGAGATGGATATAGATTTCCTTTATGCTGGGAAGTGTTTTCATGGAGTAAAATAAGAAAACACTTTCCAATTTCAATTTGTAATGAGATGTAATATTATCACGCTCCTCCCCAACAGCATCATTAGCTATGTGGATAGCGTAATCCTGTAAAACAGTCTTACGTTCCAGTCGGCTCTGGTTCGATTCCCGTTGACGTCGTGTGGACTTTTTTTTTCTTGGGTGCAATCCCAAAAAAGATGAAAAAGAAAAAAGAAAGAGATGTCTGCTTCCATACATAAAAAAACATGTTAAAGCGTTGGGGGACATATGACATTGTTTGCCTATTCGACGCTTCAAGGCACGAAATGACATGTTTTCTGTCGAAAATGAATTGCTTTCTGACCACGCTAGTTTTGGTGTACGTTTGATCAATGTGCCCCCGGATGACGGTACCACACATTGAAGTCTTTCGTAAATCCTATGTCTTTCTGAAAGCACGCCATGCTGCTTTTCGCTTCGTTTCGATTTTAAACTTTAATAGCTTAATTTGTTGTGAATGGGGTTTGATTGTTCTTATGTCATTCTATTCGTAAAAGTTCAAATAGCATGCAGACCATAGTCATTTTCGATATAAAAATATAATTGTTTTCGTTCGTATTTTGTGGCACATTGATTCTCAAATTTCTAAAAAAAGGTGAACGAACGAATCGAGTTAAATAAATTCGTAAGACAACAATAATAACAAGATCGTGTTTTTGATATCACCCTTTATAATTTTTGCAAAAAGACTTTAAGACTGGATTTGAGATACGTCTTTATGAGGACTAGCGGCCCAATTCTATGTTTTAATAAGTTTACCGCAAAGTCATTGGAATAGCTTTGCTGTTGCACTCAAACAGACTCTCGCAACTTATTTTCTTTTCTTTTATTCACTAGCGGCCCAATTCTATGTTTTAATAAGTTTACCGCAAAGTCATTGGAATAGCTTTGCTGTTGCACTCAAACAGACTCTCGCAACTTATTTTCTTTTCTTTTATTCAATGTTTCTTTTTTAGTCCAAATATCTCTATGTCTCGAACATCTACTCTTTCTCTGCGATCAATTGTTGCTCTTCCAATTTTGACTTTGAATTTCAACTCTCTACTCTTCATTTCCTACTATCTACTCTGTACTTTGTTCTCTCTTCTCTCCACTCTCTGCTCTTTATTTTAAACTTTCCACTTTCTCTCCACTCTCACTACTCTCTACTCTCTACTCTTTCTACTCTCTACTTTCTCTAATCTCTTTACTCTCTACTCTCTCTATTATCTACTCTCTACTCTCTACTCTCTCTACTCTATCTAATCTATCTACTGTCTACTCTATCTACTTTCTACTCTCTCTACTCTCTCTATTCTCTACTCTCTCTACTCTCCCTACTCTCTATTATCTCTACTCTCTACTCTGTACCGTCTCTACTCTCTACTCTTCACTCTCCCTACTCTCTACTCTCTCCACTCTCTACTCTCTACTATCTCTACTCTCTACTCTCTACTCTCTCTACTCTCTACTCTCTACTATCTCTACTCTCTACTCTGTACTCTCTCCACTCTCTCTACTCTCTCTACTCTCTACTTTCTACTCTCTCTACTTTCTACTCTCTCTACTCTCTACTCTCTCTATTCTCTACTCAGTACTCTCTCTACTCTGTATTCTCTCTACTCTCTCTCTACTCTCTCTCTCTACTCTCTACTCTCTACTCTCTACTTCCTACTCTCTACTCTCTACTCCCTTTTTTTTTCTCTACTCCCTTTTTTTTTCTCTACTCTCTACTCTCTACTCTCTACTCTCTACTCTCTACTCTCTACTCTCTACTCTCTACTCTCTACTCTCTACTCTCTACTCTCTACTCTCTACTCTCTACTCTCTACTCTCTGCTCTCTACTCTCTCTACTCTCTTTACTCTCTACTCTCTACTCTCTCTACTCTCTACTCTCTACACTCCCTACTCTATAATCTCTCTACTCTCTCTACTCTCTCTATTCTCTATTCTCTCTACTTTCTACTCATTCTACTCTCCTTACTCTCTACTCTCTCCACTCTCTCTTCACTCCTCATACTCTCCCTACTCTCTACTCTCTATACTCTCTACTCTCTCTACTCTCTACTCTCTCTACTCTCTACTCTCTACTCTCTCTACTCTTTACTCTCTCTACTCTCTTTACTTTCTACTCTCTACTATCTCTACTCTCTACTCTGTGCTCTCTCTACTCTCCCTACTCTCTCATCTCTCTACTCTCTCTACTCTCTATTCTCTCTACTTCCTACTCATTCTACTCTCCTTACTCTCTACTCTCTCCACTCTCTCTACTCTCTCTTCACTCTTCATACTCTCCCTACTCTCTACTCTCTATACTCTCTACTCTCTACTCTCTCTACTCTCTACTCTCTCTACTCTCTACTCTCTACTCTCCACTCTCTCTACTCTCTTTACTTTCTACTCTCTACTATCTCTACTCTCTACTCTGTGCTCTCTCTACTCTCCCTACTCTCTCATCTCTCTAATCTCTCTACTCTCCCTATTTTCTACTCTCTCTACTCTCTATTATCTCTACTTTCTACTCATTCTACTCTCCTTACTCTCTATTCTCTCCACTCTCACTACTCTCTCTTCACTCCTCATACTCTCCCTAGTCTCTACTCTCTCTACTCTCTACTCTCTACTCTCTCTACTCTCTACTCTCTCTACTCTCCACTCTATCTACTCTCTTTACTTTCTACTCTGTACTATCTCTACTCTCTACTCTGTGCTCTCTCTACTCTCCCTACTCTCTAATCTCTCTACTCTCTCTACTCTCCCTATTTTCTACTCTCTCTACTACTCTACTTTCTACTCATTCTACTCTCCTTACTCTCTCTTCACTCCTCATACTCTCCCTACTCTCTACTCTCTCTACTCTCTATACTCTCTACTCTCTACTCTCTACTCTCTACTCTCTACTCTCTACTCTCTACTCTCTACTCTCTACTCTCTACTCTCTACTCTCTACTCTCTACTCTCTACTCTCTACTCTCTACTCTCTACTCTCTCCTCCCTACTCTCTCTACTCTCTACTCTCTACTCTCTCTACTCTCTCCTTTCTACTCTCTCCTTTCTTCTCTCTCCTTTCCACTCTCTCTACTCTCTACTCGCTGCTCTAAAAAAACGCACACACAAACACATACACGCACATGCACGCACAAACGCACGTCCTCTGAACACACGATCGGACAAGAGAAGGAGGGACACCCCAGGAGAAGAAGAAGAGCTGAAAAAGGCCAAGAACGATCTGAGTAACGCGAAAGGAGGTGAAAGCAGTGAATGGCGTACTGTCGATAACCAGGCAGAAAAACGCAAAAAACAGAAGGAGAAGAAGAAAAAAGTTGAGCAGGAAAAGAAGAAACTCGGACCTCGAGTGGAGCGAATCAAGGGCGATGCTTTGATCGTTGAAGTGTCAGCAGGAGTATCGTATGCAGCTATCCTTCGGAAAGTGAGAGACGATCCGGAGTTGCAGACACTGGGCGAGAACGTCGTGAAAACTAGGCGCACGCAGAAAGGCGAGATGCTCTTCGAGCTTAAAAAAGATCCAGCGGTTAAGAGCTCTGCTTTCAAACAACTCATTGAGAAGTCACTAGGGGAGGAGGCGAAGGTGAGAGCTCTCTCTCAGGAATCAACCATCGAGTGCCGGTATCTGGACGAGATCACGACTGTTGAGGAATTGAGAACTGCGTTACAGTCACAATGTGACCTTGGCGATGTGCCAATGACAATCCGGCTGAGAAAGGCATACGGTGGGACACAAACGGCCTCGATACGGCTCTCGAAACAAGCTGCGAATAAACTGGTGGAAAAGGGTAAAATAAAAGTGGGGTGGTCCGTGTGCCCGATGAAAGCTACCCCTCGTATGGCCAAGCAAATGGAGAGATGCTTTCAATGCATGGGCTTCGGTCACCAGGCGAAAAACTGCGGTGGTCCTGACAGATCGAAATTGTGCAGGAAGTGCGGGACGGAAGGTCACGTTGCTAGAGACTGCACAAAGCAACCGAGGTGCATGTTGTGCAAGGAGGATGACGGAAACGACCACGTCACAGGTAGCTTCAAATGTCCGGCGTACAAAAAGGCGATTGCGGGTTCGCAGTAATGGAGGTTACCCAGCTCAACCTCAATCATTGCGACATAGCACAGCAATTGTTGTGGCAGTCAACAACTGAAACTAAATGCGACGTTGCAATGATCGCAGAACCGTACCGAGTTCCTCGCGATAACGGAAAATGGGTGGTGGATAAAGCAGGGATGGCTGCAATACTAGTGATGGGAAGGTACCCCATCCAAGAAGTGGTGGAAAGCTCACAAGAAGGTTTCGTGATCGTCAAAATCAACGGAATCTTCATGTGTAGTTGCTATGCACCCCCAAGATGGTCAGCGGAGAAGTTTCACGAGATGTTGGACGTACTCACGGATAAGGTCAGCGGCCGCAAACCAGTCATCATCGGAGGAGACTTCAACGCCTGGGCTGAGGAGTGGGGAAGCAGATACACCAACGCCAGGGGGTACAGCCTACTAGAAGCCTTCGCAAAACTAGACGTCACACTTCTGAACGAAGGCTCTAGCAGCACCTTTCGAAGGGACGGCCGCGAATCCATCATCGATGTAACTTTCTGCAGTCCATCACTGGCGGCTAATACGAAGTGGAGAGTGTCGGAGGGATACACACACAGCGACCACCAGGCAATCCTGTATAGTGTCGGCCAACGGAATCCCGCAGCGGTACGGAATACAAGAACCTTTGAGCGGAAGTGGAGGACAAAGGTTTTTGACAAGGAGCTTTTCGTCGAAGCACTACGCATAGACAGCAGAACTCTTAATCTGAGCGCCGACGGGCTGACAGGAACATTGGGGAGGGCATGCGATACAGCGATGCCGAGAAGACTGAACCCGACGAATGAACGACGTCCAGCCTACTAGTGGAACGAGACACTCAGCATCCTCCGCGCTAACTGTCTACGAGCCAGAAGAAGAGTCCAGAGGGCACGAACCGATGTAGAGAGAGAGGAGCACCGCGCGTCTTTCCGAGCGACCAGAGCCGCCTTGAAACGAGAGATACGTAGGAGCAAATCGAACTGCTATAGGGAGCTGTGTCGAGACGTCGACGCAAATCCTTGGGGTGAAGCATATCGAATCGTGATGGCGAAATTCCGTAGTTCAACGACTCCCATGGAATTATGTTCGGAAAAACTCGAGGTCATTGTGAATGGACTCTTTCCGCAGCACGACCCACCGACGTGGCCACCCACACTGTACGGTGAGGACGAAGCAGAGAACGCACAAGTCACCAACGAAGAACTCATCGCGGTGGCAAAAGGTCTAAAGTTGAAAAAAGCACCCGGCCCCGACGGAATCCCCAATGTGGCCCTGAAATCGGCGATCCTTGCTTTCCCCGACATGTTCAGGGTGGTGCTGCAGAAATGCCTGGATGACGGTCTCTTCCCTGCGGAATGGAAGATACAAAAGTTGGTGCTGCTCCCGAAACCAGGAAAGCCACCTGGAGATCCAGCGTCGTATAGGCCTATTTGTTTGTTGGATACTTTGGGAAAGCTCATGGAAAGGGTTATTCTCAACAGACTGGTGAAATGCACGGAGGATGACCACGGATTGTCGAAAATGCAGTTCGGGTTCCGGAAAGGAAAGTCGACAGTGGACGCTATTCGGACAGTTATCGAGAAAGCTCAGGTCTCGCTTAAACAAAAACGAAGAGGCGACCGTTACTGCGCGGTGATTTTGATTGACGTGAAGAACGCCTTCAATAGTGCCAGCTGGGAGGCCATCGCCGAGGCGCTACACAGATTGAAGGTCCCTGGCTACCTGTACAGGATACTGAGGAGTTATTTCCAAAATCGGATCCTGGTATACAACACAGACAGGGGACAGATAGTGAAGAATATCTCGGCGGGAGTTCCACAAGGTTCCATCCTAGGTCCCACGCTTTGGAACACGATGTACGACGGTGTTCTAAGGCTGAAGCTACCCAGAGGTGTGGAGATCGTGGGCTTCGCGGACGACATCGTAACAACGGTAATCGGCGAGACGCTTCAGGAGGTGGAAATGTTGGCGACTGAGGCTGTAGACATGATCGGTAGTTGGATGGACAGCGTAAAGCTCCAGATGGCACATCACAAAACCGAGGTGCTGTTAGTGAGCAATCGTAAGGCAGTGCTGCGGGCAGAGGTATCGGTCGGAGGACATACCATCGTTTCGAAGCGGGCGGTGAAGTACCTCGGAGTCATGATAGACGACCGGCTGAACTTCAACCAGCACGTCGACTATGCATGTGGGAAGGCGTCAAAGGCCATCAACGTGGTGGCGAGGATCATGCCAAATAGCTTTGGCCCAAGCAGCAGCAAGAGGCGTCTCTTGGCAAGTGTATCTTCGTCGATACTGAGGTATGGTGGCCCTGCCTGGTTGGCGGCTCTGGAAACCCACCGAAATCGGAGGAAGCTGAACAGCACTTTCCGACTCATGGCCATGCGAGTCGTAAGTGCTTATAGGACCATTTCGACAGAAGCTGTGTGTGTAATCGCCGGAATGATTCCCATCTGCATCACTCTGGCGGAAGATAGCGAGTGCTACAAGCGACGGGAAAGCAGAGGTATCCGGAAATTGATGAGAGCGAAGTCGTTGGACAAATGGCAGTATGAATGGGATACGGCAGAAAATGGTAGATGGACGTACAGGCTGATACCGGTACTTTCGACCTGGTTGAACAGGAAACACGGTGAAGTTAACTTTTACTTGACGCAGTTTCTGTCTGGGCATGGCTGTTTCAGGCAATATCTACACCGGTTCGGGCACGCAGTTTCACCCCTCTGTCCGGAGTGTGGAGATATGGAGGAAACACCGGAGCACGTCGTTTTTGTCTGTCCCAGGTTCACCGAAAGGCGCGAGGGGCTGCCTGCACTTCATGTCGGGAATATTGTGGAGGAGATGTGTCGCGACGAGATGATCTGGAATGCCGTGAGCAGTGCAATCACACAAATCATGTCGGAGCTGCAGCGAAGGTGGAGGGCTGACCAAAGTGCTGACAACGTCCGACGGTGAAAGGTGAACAACGGCGACGGCTGTTGCAAGAGATGGTACCTCACGAGAGTAGCTGTGACGGGGTGCGCGTTGTGTTGGAGGGCACCACCTAATCGGCTCTCCGCTGGGAAGAGAAATCCTGCGAGGGTGACTGTGACGGGGCGCGCGTCAAGTTGGAGGGCGCTTCCTAATCGGTGCACGTCTCGACAGGTAAACGGATGCCGATTTAATAACTACGACGGAGTGAGTGTCAAGGAGGGCGTCTTCAAACTGGTGTATACCCCACGAGAGCTGCTGTGATGGAGTGCGCGTCATGTTGGAGGGCACTACCTAATCGGCGCTCCGTTGGGAAGAGAAATCCTGCGAGGGTGACTGTGACGGGGCGCGCGTCAAGTTGGAGGGCGCTTCCTAATCGGTTCACGTCTCGACAGGTGAGAAACCCCGCGAGGGTGGCTGTGACGGGTTGCACGTCAAGTTGGAGGGCAATTCCTAATCGGTTCACGTCTCGACGGGTAAATTCAAAATGCCTGCGAAGAGGACATCAGCGCAGTGGAATTAATAACGAATAGAAAGAAAAAAATATTGAGAAAAAGGGAAGGACAACGCTAGTTAGCGTTGAAAACTCGAGAAGTGCATGAGCACAGCCGCCCCCTGAAGTAGTCGCCTAGATGTGGTCCCAGGGGGAATAAGGCAACGAGTAGAGGGCTTGGTTTTTGTGGTTGCGATCCCCACTCGACGTCTGGGTTAACCCTTCCCAGGTAAGGCTGGTAGAGCGTTCCTCACCTCTTTAAAAAAAAAAAAAAAAAAAAAAAAAAACGCACAAATGAACACATGTACACACGCAGACGCGCACAGTCTCACACACAAAAAAAACGCATCGCAGCGGCTGACTGCTCACTCTCTCTCACTGTTTTTGATTACATCAACCATCCAACTAACCAAAACACACACTCCCGCAAACGCACACGCCCACGTACACGCAAACACACACACGCACACACAAACACATACACGCAAATGTACACGCAAACGAACACACGCAGACGCACACACTCTCTCACACAAAAAACGCATCGCAGCTGCTCACTGCTCACTCTCTCACTATGTTTGTGTTTACGTCAAGAATACGAACATTTACGACCGTTTACGACTGTTCACGACGACCGCGCTTTATTTTTTAGCGATTTTATTTATAGTAAGAATGTTTCTTTTTTAGTCCAAATATCTCTATGTCTCGAACATCTACTCTTTCTCTGCGATCAATTGTTGCTCTTCCAATTTTGACTTTGAATTTCAACTCTCTACTCTTCATTTCCTACTATCTACTCTGTACTTTGTTCTCTCTTCTCTCCACTCTCTGCTCTTTATTTTAAACTTTCCACTTTCTCTCCACTCTCACTACTCTCTACTCTCTACTCTTTCTACTCTCTACTTTCTCTAATCTCTTTACTCTCTACTCTCTCTATTATCTACTCTCTACTCTCTACTCTCTCTACTCTATCTAATCTATCTACTGTCTACTCTATCTACTTTCTACTCTCTCTACTCTCTCTATTCTCTACTCTCTCTACTCTCCCTACTCTCTATTATCTCTACTCTCTACTCTGTACCGTCTCTACTCTCTACTCTTCACTCTCCCTACTCTCTACTCTCTCCACTCTCTACTCTCTACTATCTCTACTCTCTACTCTCTACTCTCTCTACTCTCTACTCTCTACTATCTCTACTCTCTACTCTGTACTCTCTCCACTCTCTCTACTCTCTCTACTCTCTACTTTCTACTCTCTCTACTTTCTACTCTCTCTACTCTCTACTCTCTCTATTCTCTACTCAGTACTCTCTCTACTCTGTATTCTCTCTACTCTCTCTCTACTCTCTCTCTCTACTCTCTACTCTCTACTCTCTACTTCCTACTCTCTACTCTCTACTCCCTTTTTTTTTCTCTACTCCCTTTTTTTTTCTCTACTCTCTACTCTCTACTCTCTACTCTCTACTCTCTACTCTCTACTCTCTACTCTCTACTCTCTACTCTCTACTCTCTACTCTCTACTCTCTACTCTCTACTCTCTACTCTCTGCTCTCTACTCTCTCTACTCTCTTTACTCTCTACTCTCTACTCTCTCTACTCTCTACTCTCTACACTCCCTACTCTATAATCTCTCTACTCTCTCTACTCTCTCTATTCTCTATTCTCTCTACTTTCTACTCATTCTACTCTCCTTACTCTCTACTCTCTCCACTCTCTCTTCACTCCTCATACTCTCCCTACTCTCTACTCTCTATACTCTCTACTCTCTCTACTCTCTACTCTCTCTACTCTCTACTCTCTACTCTCTCTACTCTTTACTCTCTCTACTCTCTTTACTTTCTACTCTCTACTATCTCTACTCTCTACTCTGTGCTCTCTCTACTCTCCCTACTCTCTCATCTCTCTACTCTCTCTACTCTCTATTCTCTCTACTTCCTACTCATTCTACTCTCCTTACTCTCTACTCTCTCCACTCTCTCTACTCTCTCTTCACTCTTCATACTCTCCCTACTCTCTACTCTCTATACTCTCTACTCTCTACTCTCTCTACTCTCTACTCTCTCTACTCTCTACTCTCTACTCTCCACTCTCTCTACTCTCTTTACTTTCTACTCTCTACTATCTCTACTCTCTACTCTGTGCTCTCTCTACTCTCCCTACTCTCTCATCTCTCTAATCTCTCTACTCTCCCTATTTTCTACTCTCTCTACTCTCTATTATCTCTACTTTCTACTCATTCTACTCTCCTTACTCTCTATTCTCTCCACTCTCACTACTCTCTCTTCACTCCTCATACTCTCCCTAGTCTCTACTCTCTCTACTCTCTACTCTCTACTCTCTCTACTCTCTACTCTCTCTACTCTCCACTCTATCTACTCTCTTTACTTTCTACTCTGTACTATCTCTACTCTCTACTCTGTGCTCTCTCTACTCTCCCTACTCTCTAATCTCTCTACTCTCTCTACTCTCCCTATTTTCTACTCTCTCTACTACTCTACTTTCTACTCATTCTACTCTCCTTACTCTCTCTTCACTCCTCATACTCTCCCTACTCTCTACTCTCTCTACTCTCTATACTCTCTACTCTCTACTCTCTACTCTCTACTCTCTACTCTCTACTCTCTACTCTCTACTCTCTACTCTCTACTCTCTACTCTCTACTCTCTACTCTCTACTCTCTACTCTCTACTCTCTACTCTCTCCTCCCTACTCTCTCTACTCTCTACTCTCTACTCTCTCTACTCTCTCCTTTCTACTCTCTCCTTTCTTCTCTCTCCTTTCCACTCTCTCTACTCTCTACTCGCTGCTCTAAAAAAACGCACACACAAACACATACACGCACATGCACGCACAAACGCACGTCCTCTGAACACACGATCGGACAAGAGAAGGAGGGACACCCCAGGAGAAGAAGAAGAGCTGAAAAAGGCCAAGAACGATCTGAGTAACGCGAAAGGAGGTGAAAGCAGTGAATGGCGTACTGTCGATAACCAGGCAGAAAAACGCAAAAAACAGAAGGAGAAGAAGAAAAAAGTTGAGCAGGAAAAGAAGAAACTCGGACCTCGAGTGGAGCGAATCAAGGGCGATGCTTTGATCGTTGAAGTGTCAGCAGGAGTATCGTATGCAGCTATCCTTCGGAAAGTGAGAGACGATCCGGAGTTGCAGACACTGGGCGAGAACGTCGTGAAAACTAGGCGCACGCAGAAAGGCGAGATGCTCTTCGAGCTTAAAAAAGATCCAGCGGTTAAGAGCTCTGCTTTCAAACAACTCATTGAGAAGTCACTAGGGGAGGAGGCGAAGGTGAGAGCTCTCTCTCAGGAATCAACCATCGAGTGCCGGTATCTGGACGAGATCACGACTGTTGAGGAATTGAGAACTGCGTTACAGTCACAATGTGACCTTGGCGATGTGCCAATGACAATCCGGCTGAGAAAGGCATACGGTGGGACACAAACGGCCTCGATACGGCTCTCGAAACAAGCTGCGAATAAACTGGTGGAAAAGGGTAAAATAAAAGTGGGGTGGTCCGTGTGCCCGATGAAAGCTACCCCTCGTATGGCCAAGCAAATGGAGAGATGCTTTCAATGCATGGGCTTCGGTCACCAGGCGAAAAACTGCGGTGGTCCTGACAGATCGAAATTGTGCAGGAAGTGCGGGACGGAAGGTCACGTTGCTAGAGACTGCACAAAGCAACCGAGGTGCATGTTGTGCAAGGAGGATGACGGAAACGACCACGTCACAGGTAGCTTCAAATGTCCGGCGTACAAAAAGGCGATTGCGGGTTCGCAGTAATGGAGGTTACCCAGCTCAACCTCAATCATTGCGACATAGCACAGCAATTGTTGTGGCAGTCAACAACTGAAACTAAATGCGACGTTGCAATGATCGCAGAACCGTACCGAGTTCCTCGCGATAACGGAAAATGGGTGGTGGATAAAGCAGGGATGGCTGCAATACTAGTGATGGGAAGGTACCCCATCCAAGAAGTGGTGGAAAGCTCACAAGAAGGTTTCGTGATCGTCAAAATCAACGGAATCTTCATGTGTAGTTGCTATGCACCCCCAAGATGGTCAGCGGAGAAGTTTCACGAGATGTTGGACGTACTCACGGATAAGGTCAGCGGCCGCAAACCAGTCATCATCGGAGGAGACTTCAACGCCTGGGCTGAGGAGTGGGGAAGCAGATACACCAACGCCAGGGGGTACAGCCTACTAGAAGCCTTCGCAAAACTAGACGTCACACTTCTGAACGAAGGCTCTAGCAGCACCTTTCGAAGGGACGGCCGCGAATCCATCATCGATGTAACTTTCTGCAGTCCATCACTGGCGGCTAATACGAAGTGGAGAGTGTCGGAGGGATACACACACAGCGACCACCAGGCAATCCTGTATAGTGTCGGCCAACGGAATCCCGCAGCGGTACGGAATACAAGAACCTTTGAGCGGAAGTGGAGGACAAAGGTTTTTGACAAGGAGCTTTTCGTCGAAGCACTACGCATAGACAGCAGAACTCTTAATCTGAGCGCCGACGGGCTGACAGGAACATTGGGGAGGGCATGCGATACAGCGATGCCGAGAAGACTGAACCCGACGAATGAACGACGTCCAGCCTACTAGTGGAACGAGACACTCAGCATCCTCCGCGCTAACTGTCTACGAGCCAGAAGAAGAGTCCAGAGGGCACGAACCGATGTAGAGAGAGAGGAGCACCGCGCGTCTTTCCGAGCGACCAGAGCCGCCTTGAAACGAGAGATACGTAGGAGCAAATCGAACTGCTATAGGGAGCTGTGTCGAGACGTCGACGCAAATCCTTGGGGTGAAGCATATCGAATCGTGATGGCGAAATTCCGTAGTTCAACGACTCCCATGGAATTATGTTCGGAAAAACTCGAGGTCATTGTGAATGGACTCTTTCCGCAGCACGACCCACCGACGTGGCCACCCACACTGTACGGTGAGGACGAAGCAGAGAACGCACAAGTCACCAACGAAGAACTCATCGCGGTGGCAAAAGGTCTAAAGTTGAAAAAAGCACCCGGCCCCGACGGAATCCCCAATGTGGCCCTGAAATCGGCGATCCTTGCTTTCCCCGACATGTTCAGGGTGGTGCTGCAGAAATGCCTGGATGACGGTCTCTTCCCTGCGGAATGGAAGATACAAAAGTTGGTGCTGCTCCCGAAACCAGGAAAGCCACCTGGAGATCCAGCGTCGTATAGGCCTATTTGTTTGTTGGATACTTTGGGAAAGCTCATGGAAAGGGTTATTCTCAACAGACTGGTGAAATGCACGGAGGATGACCACGGATTGTCGAAAATGCAGTTCGGGTTCCGGAAAGGAAAGTCGACAGTGGACGCTATTCGGACAGTTATCGAGAAAGCTCAGGTCTCGCTTAAACAAAAACGAAGAGGCGACCGTTACTGCGCGGTGATTTTGATTGACGTGAAGAACGCCTTCAATAGTGCCAGCTGGGAGGCCATCGCCGAGGCGCTACACAGATTGAAGGTCCCTGGCTACCTGTACAGGATACTGAGGAGTTATTTCCAAAATCGGATCCTGGTATACAACACAGACAGGGGACAGATAGTGAAGAATATCTCGGCGGGAGTTCCACAAGGTTCCATCCTAGGTCCCACGCTTTGGAACACGATGTACGACGGTGTTCTAAGGCTGAAGCTACCCAGAGGTGTGGAGATCGTGGGCTTCGCGGACGACATCGTAACAACGGTAATCGGCGAGACGCTTCAGGAGGTGGAAATGTTGGCGACTGAGGCTGTAGACATGATCGGTAGTTGGATGGACAGCGTAAAGCTCCAGATGGCACATCACAAAACCGAGGTGCTGTTAGTGAGCAATCGTAAGGCAGTGCTGCGGGCAGAGGTATCGGTCGGAGGACATACCATCGTTTCGAAGCGGGCGGTGAAGTACCTCGGAGTCATGATAGACGACCGGCTGAACTTCAACCAGCACGTCGACTATGCATGTGGGAAGGCGTCAAAGGCCATCAACGTGGTGGCGAGGATCATGCCAAATAGCTTTGGCCCAAGCAGCAGCAAGAGGCGTCTCTTGGCAAGTGTATCTTCGTCGATACTGAGGTATGGTGGCCCTGCCTGGTTGGCGGCTCTGGAAACCCACCGAAATCGGAGGAAGCTGAACAGCACTTTCCGACTCATGGCCATGCGAGTCGTAAGTGCTTATAGGACCATTTCGACAGAAGCTGTGTGTGTAATCGCCGGAATGATTCCCATCTGCATCACTCTGGCGGAAGATAGCGAGTGCTACAAGCGACGGGAAAGCAGAGGTATCCGGAAATTGATGAGAGCGAAGTCGTTGGACAAATGGCAGTATGAATGGGATACGGCAGAAAATGGTAGATGGACGTACAGGCTGATACCGGTACTTTCGACCTGGTTGAACAGGAAACACGGTGAAGTTAACTTTTACTTGACGCAGTTTCTGTCTGGGCATGGCTGTTTCAGGCAATATCTACACCGGTTCGGGCACGCAGTTTCACCCCTCTGTCCGGAGTGTGGAGATATGGAGGAAACACCGGAGCACGTCGTTTTTGTCTGTCCCAGGTTCACCGAAAGGCGCGAGGGGCTGCCTGCACTTCATGTCGGGAATATTGTGGAGGAGATGTGTCGCGACGAGATGATCTGGAATGCCGTGAGCAGTGCAATCACACAAATCATGTCGGAGCTGCAGCGAAGGTGGAGGGCTGACCAAAGTGCTGACAACGTCCGACGGTGAAAGGTGAACAACGGCGACGGCTGTTGCAAGAGATGGTACCTCACGAGAGTAGCTGTGACGGGGTGCGCGTTGTGTTGGAGGGCACCACCTAATCGGCTCTCCGCTGGGAAGAGAAATCCTGCGAGGGTGACTGTGACGGGGCGCGCGTCAAGTTGGAGGGCGCTTCCTAATCGGTGCACGTCTCGACAGGTAAACGGATGCCGATTTAATAACTACGACGGAGTGAGTGTCAAGGAGGGCGTCTTCAAACTGGTGTATACCCCACGAGAGCTGCTGTGATGGAGTGCGCGTCATGTTGGAGGGCACTACCTAATCGGCGCTCCGTTGGGAAGAGAAATCCTGCGAGGGTGACTGTGACGGGGCGCGCGTCAAGTTGGAGGGCGCTTCCTAATCGGTTCACGTCTCGACAGGTGAGAAACCCCGCGAGGGTGGCTGTGACGGGTTGCACGTCAAGTTGGAGGGCAATTCCTAATCGGTTCACGTCTCGACGGGTAAATTCAAAATGCCTGCGAAGAGGACATCAGCGCAGTGGAATTAATAACGAATAGAAAGAAAAAAATATTGAGAAAAAGGGAAGGACAACGCTAGTTAGCGTTGAAAACTCGAGAAGTGCATGAGCACAGCCGCCCCCTGAAGTAGTCGCCTAGATGTGGTCCCAGGGGGAATAAGGCAACGAGTAGAGGGCTTGGTTTTTGTGGTTGCGATCCCCACTCGACGTCTGGGTTAACCCTTCCCAGGTAAGGCTGGTAGAGCGTTCCTCACCTCTTTAAAAAAAAAAAAAAAAAAAAAAAAAAACGCACAAATGAACACATGTACACACGCAGACGCGCACAGTCTCACACACAAAAAAAACGCATCGCAGCGGCTGACTGCTCACTCTCTCTCACTGTTTTTGATTACATCAACCATCCAACTAACCAAAACACACACTCCCGCAAACGCACACGCCCACGTACACGCAAACACACACACGCACACACAAACACATACACGCAAATGTACACGCAAACGAACACACGCAGACGCACACACTCTCTCACACAAAAAACGCATCGCAGCTGCTCACTGCTCACTCTCTCACTATGTTTGTGTTTACGTCAAGAATACGAACATTTACGACCGTTTACGACTGTTCACGACGACCGCGCTTTATTTTTTAGCGATTTTATTTATAGTAAGAATGTTTCTTTTTTAGTCCAAATATCTCTATGTCTCGAACATCTACTCTTTCTCTGCGATCAATTGTTGCTCTTCCAATTTTGACTTTGAATTTCAACTCTCTACTCTTCATTTCCTACTATCTACTCTGTACTTTGTTCTCTCTTCTCTCCACTCTCTGCTCTTTATTTTAAACTTTCCACTTTCTCTCCACTCTCACTACTCTCTACTCTCTACTATTGAACCATTGTATCGGAATGATCTCCAGCCCCAGCGATACAATAGGGGTAGAATTTAATTAGCGGAATCCGCACAATACGCTAACTTTTGATTCGAATCGCGAATTATAATCGCTCATTGCATTTCCCACCGCTTGGGGCCCGGAGGAGGCTTGGTGCTTAAGTCAATCGAAAACTACGAACCTCTTCCGCCCCAACTTCTTCCGACAAAGAGAGCGCGGGGTTGGTAATCACTTCAATTCGATCGCGATTCCCAGGCGCAGCGCAGCACTAATTTGTGCATGATTTTTTTTTCTTCATTTTCATTTTGCTCCCATCGCCCCTTTGCCACAGTTTCGTGTAAAACGAACATTAATATGGTAATAAAAATGTTGCCCACAAACAGGCAGCGGCCCCTCCGTCTGATGTCATCGCCGGTGAAGTTTTGTATATACTTGGATTTAGCATTATTTTGCTTCTTGATTTATTTTCCGTTGGGTACTCGGTGCGGAAATTATGAGAGCGCCACCATCACTTCCTCCCCCCTCCGGGGGGCTCGTGGAGTGCTTTTCAAATCGAGAGCCCCGAGATTTGCTTAGCGGTGGGAATCTGGTTTATGAATATTTAACAAAGCTCAAATCACATGTAAACTTGTTTCCGGGTTTGGTTCCGTCCGATTAAATATGAGCAGCGAGCAATGCTGATTTGTCACGAACCGCGCGAGAATCGCGGGATCGAATTGAAAAACAACCGCGGAAAACATTGAAGAATGTTTCGGGGAAAAAGAAACAATAACAATTAAAAAAAGTGATTTATTGGGATAGAGTGCCAAACGAGGGAGCGACGGAAAAAAACGGATGCTTGTAATAAATGACAACTCTCCCTCCAGGCATAAATTTGGTCTGGTCAGCACAAAATGACAGCCAAACTGACCCCAACAACTGACAGGATAGTTTGTTTTCCGGACAGAGAAATGATTCAGCTCGGTTGTGGGAGCAAAAAAAAACGAGGGAAAAAACAAAATTTATTCCTCTCAAGTCAGGATGCCGGATGCGACGCGGAGGTGACGCATCGCAGGCGCGGGGACAGAAAGGATAATGTAAATTGGGTTGTGATTTTTTTTCTCGGTTCGTGTTTGGTTTGCCGTCCGCAGTAGCAACTGGACTCGATTACCACCAATCAGTGCCAGGGAGAAAGCAAAAAAAAAATCTGCAAACACAGCAGAATGACCCATTCTGGGCTCGTTTTCGACCCAACGAATACTTTTTGACATTAACAAACTTAATGTGGCAGTGACACGGCGCTTCCATCGTGTGGGACACTCGTAGCCGGATGTAATTCAATTTAAATGGGTTCTTTACATCACCCCCGCCCCCACGTTGTGTTAACATCACTCTGTGAAAGAGCGTGAGTTCTGTGTTCGTTATAATCTGGGCACATTTGAAACATTGTGACTTTCTAAATAATTCAAACACGAGCGAAATATTTCATTTTGTCTGTAGTGACCAGCGTTGCCAATGTTCCAGTTTAAGCTGGACTCTTCCAGTGTTTTTTTTCTCGACCCACTCAAACAGTTAAATCCTAAAATTCAAAATTCAAGTTTTTTGTTATATTATCCAGTTTTATCTAGTTGTTTTTATATATGTGCCTAAGATTAACGTATTTCATTTGAAAGAAATTAACAATGTATAAATATTATCCCTCCTAATAACATCAACAAAATAAAGGGTGTGTCACATCAAATTGCATCACAGAAAAAACGCTGTAGAAATTCGCCCAGTAGACCGATCCTTTTGAAAATTTTAGACAGTAAAATAAAAACTATTAAACAACTTTGGGCATTTTCTTTTTATTCATACTTCGAGCCCAAGCCCGTATGCTCGCACCTTCCTCTTTACCCCGTCCATAAGGTTCTGTACAACGTCAGGTTGTAGTTTTTTTTTTGTACAGAAATCCATTTTCTCTTGAAGTCCGCCTCCGACTTGACAACTTTTGGGTTCTTCCGGAGGGCCTGCTTCATAATCGCCCAATATTTCTCTATTGGGCGAAGCTCCGGCGCGTTGGGCGGGTTCATTTCCTTTGGCACGAAGGTGATCCCGTTGGCTTCGTACCACTCCAACACGTCCTTTGAATAGTGGCACGAAGCGAGATCCGGCCAGAAGATGGTCGGGCCCTCGTGCTGCTTCAATAGTGGTAGTAAGCGTTTCTGTAGGCACTCCTTAAGGTAAACCTGCCCGTTTACCGTGCCGGTCATCACGAAGGGGGCGCTCCGCTTTCCGCAAGAGCAGATTGCTTGCCACACCATGTACTTTTTGGCAAACTTGGATAGTTTCTGCTTGCGAATCTCCTCCGGAACGCTGAATTTGTCCTCTGCGGAGAAGAACAACAGGCCCGGCAGCTGACGAAAGTCCGCTTTGACGTAGGTTTCATCGTCCATTACCAGGCAATGCGGCTTCGTCAGCATTTCGGTGTATAGCTTCCGGGCTCGCGTCTTCCCCATCATGTTTTGCCTTTCGTCGCGGTTAGGAGCCTTCTGAACCTTGTATGTACACAGGCCCTCCCGCTGCTTGGTCCGCTGGACGAATGAACTTGACAAATTCAGCTTATTGGCGACATCCCGGACCGAACTTCTCGGATCACGTCTAAACTGCTTAACTACGCGCTTGTGATCTTTTTCACTGACGGAGCATCCATTTTTGCCGTTCTTCACCTTCCGGTCGATGGTTAGGTTCTCGAAGTATCGTTTTAGTACTCTTCTTCTTCTTCAATGGCACTAACGTTCCTAGAGGAACTTCACCGTCTCAACGTAGTATTACTTTCGTCATTTTTATTAGTACTTAGTTGAGATTTCTATGCCAAATAACACGCCTTGAATGCATTCTGAGTGGCAAGCTCTAGAATACGCGTGATCACAGTGCAAGTCGGAGGAAATTTCTTTGACGAAAAATAGGGGGTCTCCGTAGCCACATTGGTTGCGCGTTCGCTTAGTAAGCGATCGATCGTGAGTTCAAAACTCAGCCTCATTGAAAACTCAGCCCTCATTGACCATCTTTGTGTTGTTACAGAATAGCTACGTCCACGCAACAATCATCAGCGATGGGGAATCGATCCACGGTCGAAATAAGATCGATTCATCCATACAACTGCTCTGCTCTGCAAGACACATCGGGCTGCTGTTCTATAAATAACTCAACAATGATCAAGCAACTGTCTCCGCTGTCCGGTGGTCCAACTGGATAATGGAAGAACAGAAAGAATACTCTTACGCCAAAATGGCTACTGTGTGAATGTACCATATGTAATGGTATAGAAGGAATACTGGCGAATGGCAACTGTGTAATGTGCTAATTATAGATATGATAACCATGTGACATGTACACGATTAAAATTCGGCTCTGTTACAGCTAGATTGCTAATGAGCCTTAAATAAATAAATGGGATAAAAAAAAACATCAACAAAACCAGGAACAGAAACAGGCTGGAGATCATTTTTAGGGGAAAATATACTGGCTAAGAAAAAAATCGTTTCTTTTTACGGGAAGCAATCAGGAGGAATAAAGATAAACGAAAATAATAAGTTGAAACATTGAAACACCAGGGTTGTCAACTATAATTTCCAAAAATCAGTAATAATTTCTAAAATCATATTGGGTTGTCCGAAAATTTGGTGTCGATTTTTGGGAAAACAAAAGCATTATTTTTATAGGAAGACATACATTTATTCAATTCTATAGGCACATTTTTGTTTCACAATTTCACGCAGCTCAAAAACTCTATCCTCCCAGAATACGTTTGCTTTCTATTCGAAAACTATTGAAGGTATTTTTTATACCGTCCATATAGAGGAGGTTCTTGTCCTCAAGCCAATTTTACAGAGACCTGAACCAGTGATAATCTGTAGAAGCACTTCGCGTTGACGGCATTGAGTTTTATTTTCTGTCATTGTGAAGCGAAAATCTTATTGGATTCGCAGGTGGAATAATCACACATTTAGAATGAAAATTGAAAATGGAAACTTACTTTTCCGTTTCGGATACATAATTCTACATATATTTCCACGTAATACAGGAACACTTGTTTCCGAAAATGGTGACAAGTATAAAACAAAAAAAGGCATCGGATAACGATTAACGATTGAATAAGAGTTCGGACTACGTGTTTGAAGCATTCAAAAAACATCAAGTACACTGGAGTCGCTTTTTACGCGGGGGATACGTGCTGCCTAAAAAAAGACCGCGTAAATTTCGAAATCCGCCCAAAAATAACCGCGTAAATTCCAAAAACCGCGTAAAATGAAACCGCGTATAAAAAAACGGCGTAAAAAGCGACTTCAGTGTAATTATTTATGTTCCTTTCACGCCAAATTTATGCTTTAAGATAGTCGGCATAAAATTCAATGCTTTGATAAATACGTTTCGAAAATGCGGATCGCTTTGGAATAGATAGATAATGAACGAAAGAACGAAATGCGAACCGGAGAGTTCTGAAGGCTACTTAATAGGATACCGGTAAGTTTGTTGTTTTTTTTTTTTTTTAATTAATGCTTTATTCTGCAAAAATGGTTACAAATTTAATATTCAAAGTATTGCCCATCGCTAGTCACAACTTTTTCCCATCTTTCTGGCAATTCACGGATCCCTTTGCGGAAATAATCGGCCGGTTTGCCGGCTAACCACGAATCGATCCAATTTATGACTTCATCAAAATTGGAGAAGTGCTGGTCAACCAGGTCATGTTGCATCAATCGAAAAAGGTAGTAATCGGACGGAGCAATGTCTGTAGAATACGGCGGGTGAGATAGGATCTCTCATTTCAACGTTTCCAAGTATGTTTTGCCCTCGTGCTGCTTCAATAGTGGTAGTAAGCGCTTCTGTAGGCACTCCTTAAGGTAAACCTGCCCGTTTACCGTGCCGGTCATCACGAAGGGGGCGCTCCGCTTTCCGCAAGAGCAGATCGCTTGCCACACCATGTACTTTTTGGCAAACTTGGATAGTTTCTGCTTGCGAATCTCCTCCGGAACGCTGAATTTGTCCTCTGCGGAGAAGGACAACAGGCCCGGCAGCTGACGAAAGTCCGCTTGACGTTGGTTTCGTTGTCCATTACCAGGCAATGCGGCTTCGTCAGCATTTCGGTGTACAGCTTCCGGGCTCGCGTCTTCCCCACCATGTTTTGCCTTTCGTCGCGGTTAGGAGCCTTCTGAACCTTGTATGTACGCAGGCCCTCCCGCTGCTTGGTCCGCTGGACGAATGAACTTGACAAATTCAGCTTATTGGCGACATCCCGGACCGAACTTCTCAGATCACGTCTAAACTGCTTAACTACGCGCTTGTGATCTTTTTCACTGACGGAGCATCCATTTTTGCCATTCTTCACCTTCCGGTCGATGGTTAGGTTCTCGAAGTATCGTTTTAGTACTCTGCTGACCGTGGATTGGACGATTCCCAGCATCTTACCGATGTCCCGATGTGACAACTCCGGATTCTCGAAATGAGTGCACAGGATTAATTCACGACGCTCTTTTTCGTTCGACGACATTTCTCCAAATTTACGATAAATTGACAGTGAAGCATGGTCAACGTGATCTATACACTCTTCTCTGATTATAAGCGAAAGCTGAAGATATAATTCCTAGAAATTAAATTTCTACAGCGTTTTTTCCGTGATGCAATTTGATGTGACACACCCTTTATACAGCAAAACTTTCTTGTCGTGAATATTCCGCGCGGCCGTTGATGTTAATACATGGCCGGGGTATCCATCCGTTGGCCGACGTTTAGGATTGTCGTAATGGACCCACTTTCCATCGCCAGTAACGATTCGATGCAGAAAACCCTTTCTTTTATACCGTTGGAGCAGTTGTTTGCACCTGAAAAACGGCGTTCGACGTCTCGTGGCTTCAATTCAAACGGCACACAATGTACTGTATCTTTTGGATCATTCCCATTGCTTTTAAACGATCGGATATGGTTGGCTGAACTACTCCAAGTGTATCTGCAAGTTCTTCTTGCGTTTGTGACGGATCTTAATCGATTCAAGCCTCCAATTCTTCATCTTCAAACTTTTTTGGCGGTCTGGAAAGTTCTTCATCTTCCAAGACAAAATTATCACTTTTTAACCGTGCAAACCACGTCTGACACTTTCGCTCAGTTGGACCATGGTCACCATAAACTTCCACCGAATTGCGATGACTTTCTGCAGCTTTTTTCTTCAAATTTAAGTAATGAAGTAACACTCCCCGAAAAAACACTCTCGTATGTACGAACATATTCGAAGTGGCAAAAAACTTTGTTGTTTACGCTTCAACTTTTTGACATATACTGAAAAGGACGCGCAATGACAGTAGCTTTCCAACGAATCTCTGAAAATTTGATTCACTGGAATAATAATTAAGTTACGCCATCTGTTGTAAAACCGAAGAAACTTACCGGTTCACCTAATATTTTCCACAGCATTCATCTTGAACCGTTACGGATTTATTTAATGAAAAAAATTACTTGAAATTATTATGATGTTTATCCAGAACTCTGCTGACAATAATCCCGTTGAATTCAATCATATCATACGCCTGGCATTTAGTCGAAATCTTGCTAGTAGTCCCTGTTCTAGAAAAGAACGCTTCAGCTGAATCTGATGTCACCATCCCATCCAATCACAATTTTTACTGTCAGCCTAGTGAATGTGATGTTGTAAATATAACTTGTGGCCACTTGTTTTGTAATGACCAAACTTACAAAACTGCTTCTCCTGAATTTACGACCACTAATTTGACAAACTTGAAAAGGATCCAATTTTTATGAAATTTGTGGTTTTTGGTGAGGATCAATGTTCACAAAAAAAAACAAATTTACAAAAAATTTGCTACGGTCAAAAAGATTGGAAAAATAGCAAAGAAAAGATCGATTTTCGCAATTTTATTTTATTTGGAATAGGAAGAATCAATTCGAAAAATCGTAAGAAAAAGACCGATCTTCTAAATATCGATCTATTCACTATCACTAATTTGACATCCTCGAAAGCTATCCAAATGTTGATATTATGGTCATAAAAGGGCCTGGCCCGGTAAGGGAGTAAAAAGTGCCCCCAAACCAAATCACTAGCTGTATGGCAAATATTGTAAAGGATATTAAATAAGAAATTTTGGTGGTTTATTTGAACCCCTATGTGGTTTGACGTAGGATCTATAGTGAAAAACGTACTTTTTCGTTTATTTCACGCCATCCTCAATAGATCCGAGATAAAAATTTGAAAAAAATACTGAATGTACATCTTACAACGGTGTATCAAGAAAAATTATCAAAAAAAAAATTCATCAAAAATTTTAGCACTAAAAAAAATATTTAAATTCTGAAAAAAAATACAATTGAAAACCACGAATACAATAAAATAATCGATTTCAAAAAAATAAAAACAATAATGCAGACGATGAAGAAAATTATTTTTGTGTCACACAATGCTCTTAAAAATTCAGGAAAAATTACGCCACATGTAGAAAAAAGACACATACGAACGCATTTAAATAAAAATTTGAGCAGGAGCGTGTCTCAAAGTTATATTTTTTTTTCAAAATTTCGAAATGCCAGAAAATCTAAAACATTTTTTTGTACTGTGTATTATTTTTTTTTATTATTTTATTTTTATTATTAGATATTTGAAAAAAAACAGCTTGAAGATATTTATCAATCTAGAAAAGCCGTAGAAACACATTAAAATATAAATTAGAGTAGTACTGAATCTCTAAATCCCAAAAAAAAATTTTCAAAATTTAAATATTTTTTTTAGTACTAAAATTTTTGATGAAATTTTTTTTGATAATTTTTTTTGATACACCGTAGTAAGATGCACATTCAGTATTTTTTTCAAATTTTTATGTCGGATCTTTTGAGGATGGCGTGAAATAATCGAAAAAGTACGTTTTTCACAATAGATCCTACGTCAAACCACATAGGGGTTCAAATAAACCACCAAAATTTCTTATTTAATATCCTTTACAATATTTGCCATACAGCTAGTGATTTGGTTTGGGGGCACTTTTTACTCCCTTACCGGGCCAGGCCCTTTGTCAGGTGGTGTGATTAAAATCGATGTACATTGAAAAAAAACCTCTAAGATCGAAAAGATCGGAAGAAAAAGATCGATCTTTACGATCTTCTGTAAATCGATCCAAGATCGCCCAATCCTAACTTGAAGCATTGTAAGTTTTGAAATATTTCGAAAATAATCGAAATATTTCACTCTGATAGAGTTAGGCGTCTGCAGTTAAAAATACTCAGCCCTATTCTGTATTCTGACGGATTTCCATTCCGTTCGAAACCGTTATTTTGTTCGAGCTATATTTTAGCATTCTTCATTTCGAGCGTTTCGCCCATTTATTGTTCAAAGAGAAACAGATCGAACGAAATGCAAAAACAACTCGAACGGAATACAGAATGGAGTAAATTTTCGAATGGAATGGAGTTTATCAAGTCGTTCGAAATATTTCGAATCGATCGAAAAACAGAATAGAGGTGATAACAATTCCCAGCAAAAAGATGGAACTGATTTGTGGTTACTCTAATGTAAACAGTGAACTAATTTTACACTCTAAAAAATTAACTGATCTGCACCAAGGCGTTGTACTATAGGTGGACCGCAATGTCAAAATTGCTGTTCGGCCATTGCTCGTGAAAAACAAATTTGTTTACAAAACAAATCGTATCTTTTGGTGACGAATGCATTCGTTGGCAAAATAGCTGCTCGCGCTTTACTGTCGAATCATAACAGTGCAGAAGGATGTTTTTATTTAGTATATCATTTCGCTTCAAGCTGCGCAATCAATGCCTTCCTTTCCAAGCAAAATGTACTTCTGTTTAGCTCTCATCGGCGAGGAAAAGAGTACTATCAGCTTACGGCGATGGTGACAAGAAATAACGCTGAATGTGGCTCCTCTGATTTCGTTCAGGGAAGAGGAGAAGGCTGTGCATATACCGGGAAGGAGATTAGCAGATCCAGAAGATCCGGAAAGTGCCGTCACAAGTAATTGGCTAGAGTAAAGGAGGTTGTGCACTATTTTTCACGAATATATATTTGCTTTTTTTTCTCCAGATATTTTCCTCAGCGAGTTGATATGAAACCATAACCACACACCCAAACAAAAAGTAAATAATTCTGAAAGTTACGTCTCGCTACTCGTCTCACGTTAAGGCTGATTTAGACGATGCCAGTCAGCGCTCTAGTTGAAGTATGCAGTGAATAGAGAACAGACACTCTGTTTAAGTTAGAGGCCAATTACTTGTTCGATACTGGTACTTGTAACTTGAACAGAGTGTCTGTTCTCTGTTCACTGGATACTTCAACTAGAGCGCTGACTGGCATCGTCTAAATCAGCCTTTATGTCCTGAAAGTGTCAAGAACGGAACAGCTATCGTTCAGCATCTTGGTCTGCACAGACCTCAGGGTGATAATGTCAATATGTGCGAGATTACTAAAAAGAGCTGGGAATAAATATTGTTTATATTTGTTATTTATGTTCGCATCATAAACAACGAGCACACATTTATTGTCCGCTTGCAACAGTATTCACGGCATTACTGTTCCCAACTTAAGGGCGGTTTAGAGTTCCCGTGAACGTGAACTTGAACAGGTGGTGAAAAAGTACGATTATTTCACGGTGAACAACATTGCGGACAAACATCTCAGAAAAATTATGGTGAATAGAATATTTTTGTTCACGTTCACGTTTGCGTTCACATTGAATGTTCGCCAGTGAACGTGAAATAAACAAATATCGTCTTCAAAAAAACAATTCGGATAAAATATACAGTTGGCTACGTAAATATGGATGATTTGAGTAATGCACTTATTCTTGGTGGCGCTTTCGTTGTTTTGCTATCCATATTGAACACACGAAGAAGGCGAAATCGACGTCTTTATCGGGTACATCCATATTTACTGAAAAGAAATGAATGCGGACGTTTTAGAACTACCTTCGAGGATATGTTGAGCAGCTCTCGATTTTTCTGTGAAAACTTCCATATGGATGTAATTTCATTCAATCCGATTTTTACACGGGTCGAAAAACACTAGGAGTGCTTAGTGAACACTCGACCGAATGATAGAATTCCTTCGAAAATGCGATTGGCGATTGTTTTGGAATTTTTGGCATCTGGTACGATATGTCGTCATATTTCATCAGTATACCGCATAAGCAAATCGTCATTTGGTCATATTATTGATCAGGTCTGTGATGCTATTGTACTAGAGTTTCGAAGCGAGTTTATACCATTCACAAAACAAAATTGGTTGGATGTTGCAAATGAATTCAACTATCGATGGAACTTTCCAAATTGTGTTGGAGCAATCGATGGTAAACATGTTCCAATAGTATGTCCACCCAACTCTGGAAGCTTGTTTTACAACTACAAAACTTTTTTTTTTCCATTATTATGATGGCTATGAGTGATGCAAAATACAAATTTTTGTACGTCAACGTAGGAGCATTTGGAAGTGAAGGAGATAGTGGAGTATTTGCTGCAGATCCCATTGGGAAAAAGATCTGCAATGATCAATTGCCATTACCTGAAGAAAGCACAATCAATGGACACAAACTACCTTTCTTCTTCATTGGAGATGATGCGTTTCCGCTTCAGTCCCGAATAATGAAGCCTTATGTGCCATCAAAAGGGAAGTCACTCACACCGGAAGAAAGAATTTTCAACTATAGGTTGAGCCGAGCTCGCCGTTGTGTCGAGAATGCGTTCGGAATACTGACACGGAAATGGCTGTGTTTAAGTCATCCACTTAGGTTGGAGCCTCAGCGTGCATCAAAGGTTATTTTAACCTGCTGCGTTCTCCATAATTTGCTTATTGACAACAAGAGATACTGTCCAGCAGGATTTGCTGACTATTATGATGCAAATGGCAATTTAATGGAAGGAAGATGGAGAACAACGGGACACGATATGACACCATTACAAATAACCGGAGGACGAAGTTCAAACAGAGCAAAAGAGATACGCAATGTGTTGAAAAACTACGTTAATTCTTCTGCTGGCAGCATTTCTTGGCAAACGGCATCCATGTAAAAGTTGTCGTTTTATTCAAATTAGAATAAAAATAATAAAAGTATCAGACATATAAACGCAATTAGTTTTATTTAATAATTTTCCATATTCATTCTCCATTTCTTTCTTTCTCACGCTTTTTCAAAATAGCATTATACGTCATTGAAATGAATTGAACATTCAAATCCGTGATTACATCTTCGTCAAGTTGTTCAAAAAGTTTTTCCATTTGAAGCCAAATGTGCTGATGCTTCAATTCCTGGGTTGTTTCACCACGTTTCTCGATGAACGAACTAATGGATCGGTTAACTAAAAGAGCGGCTTCCATCGATGGATCGTCACGATCACGCTTTCTTTTTTTTTGTCATATATGAGTAATCGCTGCTGGTAGACGCAGCGTCATTATTGTGCAGATCTGACACTGCAGATGAGCTCGGACGAGGAGTTATAAAATCGTCCCCTCCCAATGACACAGTCTGGCGTAAATTGGAAGCAAAGTTTTCTTCCAAAAACGCCATTGCTTCACGCAACTCTCCCACTTCTTGTGATTCCTCTAGATCGTCGTCAACTTCTTCTGGGGCCGCATCACCACTTTTAGTCTTCGATGAATTTTTAACTTTTTGTAGGAGGTAACGATGCGTATCTTTAGCTTTTTTCCAGACATTTTTAGCATCAGCAACTGAAAATTAAAAATTCCAATGTCAGCAGAATGCAAATGTTTGATATTATTATAAGAAAACTTACTTGATATTTTCATCGCTTTTGCGATATCTCCCCAAGCAGCATTACGTTTTGATACATTTCTGTACAATTTATCTTTTTTATCCCACAGGCAGGAATACTTTTTTACTTGTCTGGCAACTTCCTTTTTTTGTTCCTCCAGCATAATATTTTTATTGTACTTCGCTGGAGAAACATCATATACGGACCTGTTTTCCGTTTGGACGATTTCTTCCAATTCTATATCCATTTCTTGGATAACAATATCGTCACAAAAAGCATCCATAACTCACTATCAAAGCACAACAACAATAGCAGTTCACGATGAAATAATTTTCAGAATGCCTTGGAACATTCGAACGTGAACGTGAACGGGGAAATATTTTGACGTCTATATTCACCACTTTTTCGCGTTCACGTTCACCGAAGTCGGTGAACTATGGTGAGTTCACCAACATCTCGATTCCACGGTGGAAATTCAGAATCGTTGTGGAATATTGAATTAATCTACTTTTATCAATATGAATTGTGTTTAAACATGTTTTTCAACTAGAAAATGTTCCTTCCTATCGTTTCACGATGTTTACCTCGCGTTTTATGGATGAATTGATGATTTATTAACAAAAAAATTGTTTGTCCGCGTTCACGTTCACGGGAACTCTAAACCTACCTTTACTGACAATAAATAAAAATAAAACAGAACATAATAAATGAATCAGCCATTAGAAGGTAATTCGATTTACATTTTAATAAATTGAATTGATTTACGGACTATTGGAGATGCATGTATGTTCGAAACGTTGATGAATTATTTGTAAGTCTGAATATTTTCAGTTTCAAGCAGATATTTGAAAAGATTTTTTTTAAATTTTGAACTTTTAAGAATCAAAGATCATCTGTTTGCCGGTTCCATTTTGATACATATGATGACAAAAATAACCTAGTCCAACTTTCAGACACTAACAGATGCTAACCCAGCAAGCATTAAATCCTGTAACTTTTGCATATAGAACATCGTATACCCTATATGTTGGAAGGTTTATGATGAGCCTTACTAACATATACAGGTCGGACTCGATTATCCGGAATTTTAGACTTGATTATCCGGAGTATTTTATTTCTGATTTTCGGAAATTTTGAATAATTTGTATAATAACTCCATATTGAATAGCTAATATGGGTATCAAATGAAAGGACTTGACTAGTAGAACACAGTTATTTATTAAAAATTCAAATCCAAAATGGCCGCCACCACAAGATGGCGCCATATATATTTTTACAACCCCATCAATATGGTTATCAAATGGAAAGGCTTGTCTTGTAGAACACAGTTATTTATGAAAAATTGAAATTTAAAATGGCCGCCACCACAAGATGGCGCCATATATATTTTTTACAACCCCATCAATATGGGTATCAAATGATAGGGCTTGACTAGTCCAATACAGTTATTTATGAATAATGCAAATCCAAGATGGCGGCCACTACAATATGACGGATTACATATTTTCTCAGAACCCCATCAATATGGGTATCAAAAGAAAGGGCTTGACCAGTAGAACATGGTTATTTATGAAAAATGTAAACCCAAAATGGCTGCCACCACAAAATGGCGCCATATGTTTTCCAAAACCTCGTCAATATGGGTATCGAATGAAAGTGCTCGACTAGTAGAACATGGCAGACCATGAAAAATCCGAATCCAAGATGGCCGCTGTCCCCAAATAACTAATTACATTTGAAATATTTTCGTTCAGCTTGACCTGTTTGTATGTATTGTTTGAATGTTTGTGGAGTTGTCGCAAATTAATAGAAAATTGACCCCATTCCTGTTGACTGATTGATCTAAAATTCGGAAGACACTTTTAATTCTACACCTTTAATTCTACTGTCATTATAAAACTGCGTATTCCATGGTCTTGAAAAAATCAATTTGGCCGCCGCTAAAAAATGGCTGAATGGCTTGACTTGGAGAACACAAAACATAATAAACAACATAAATTCAAAAAGGTTGCCGCCACTAAATGGTCGACCATGTATTTTTTGCAATCCCCTCAATATCAAATGTATCAATTGAAATGATTTGACTAATAGACAGTACAGTATATCATGAAAATATTCCGAAGAAAATCATCCGAACGTAATACAATGATCGATTCTGGCGACAAAACTAACCTTCCGTGGGACTCTTCAATCCCACAATCATCATCTTAACCTGCTAATTGAAGGGGAAAAAATTGTGTCATTCTAAAACTCCACCCCCCACATTCCATCCTCCGTGGAAAGCTTCCGATCGATTGAGGTCAGGATTAATAGCACCTCCCCCACAAAAGTCGACAGCACCTCTTGCGCCCACGTTTTCCATTTCATCTAATTAGCTAATTAAAGTGAACATCTGTCACTTCTAATAACGACCGCAAGTCCTCCTCCGTTCCGTGGGGCCACGAGACAAAGGTTTACGGGCGAACCGTTTTTGGGGACTTTGTGGAGGGGACAAACGGAGATGCGTTGAGATGATAATTGGGCGTTTTGTTGTTTGCCAAAATGACAACGACGACCATGATGACGGCGGCGATAGACGGCGGAACAAGGGGACAAGAACAACCCCTGCTGCTGCTGCTGCTGATTGGATCGGATCCGATCGGAGCGGGTCGATGTTATCACGACGTTAATTAGTGTCGTTGAGGGGGTTAATTTGGTGCGAAATTTTACCCGCACAGGTTTTTCCCCGATATTCGGCCGGAAGGGAAAATAGAATTCGGCGTCGTTTAAATATTATATAATTTGGCGGGATAATGTGATTGGGAAACTTTAGAACACTTTGGAATTCAATGCGATTGATACCATTCGCGCTACCGCGAATCAACAGTTCCGGCCTGCGTTTAGAGCAGACTGTGGCCAAAATCGGTTACCAGCAACATTCCCCGGGAAAACACCGGGCACGGTTCGCCATAAAACTTTTCCCTCCCTGGTGTGCCACCCTAAATTGAGGGATTAAATGCTTCCGCTGTCTATCCGTAAAACTAACACATGTGGATGTGTGTGCGCGAGGGTAGTGTGGAGGAAGGGAGGGGTGAAGAATTTTCAAATGGAATCTCAGCTCGTTTCCATACCCGGAATCGCGGGCGAAGCGTCAAATTGAGAGCTCAAATGCGAATCAAATTTGGCTTTGATTAATGGAATTCGGTCCGCTGTTTACTGAATTGGCATCCCATTTTGAGGGGTGGATTGAGCGTATAAACTGCGAAATGGATGGAATCGACTAAATTGATTCGAGCCTTTCAGTTGGAGCCATCAAGCAGAAGTTGATGCAGTGAGCATTAAAGTGGATTGAAACTGATTAAAACGGGTATCCTCAATTCAATCAATTCTGTGTACAGAGAGTGTGTGTGTGTGTCGAAAAGTAATTAGCAGCTTTCGAAACAAGTTTACTCGTATTAATTCGTATAGTCTTGACACAAATGTGTACGATTGATGTTACGACCCGAATGCAATAGCTTTGGGTGCGCGGTCACACCGCAAACCACCGAACGTTCAAGAGTACCCCAAGTTTGCACTAGAAAATAAAGCTAATAATTTTATTATTCAGTGCATTCCAAGTAACCATCAAGCACTAAACAATAGCCCTGAAACAGCACTATATCCATGTATAGAACATTGAATAAATGCATGCTTCGCTTTATGCCTCAAATAGGGTGAAAATAATGCTTCTTTTCTTCGTCTTAAATGGCACTAACGTTCCTAAAGGAACTTCGCCGTCTCAACGTAGTACAGGGAAACTTCGATATAACGTACCCTCGTTATAACGTACCCTCGATATAACGTCACTCGATATAATGTACATTTTACCTCGATATAACGTACACATTTCCAAAGAGTAAAGGAAAAAAATTTTCAATATTTGTTTTTTCTGATAGAACAATGAATTATTTGTATTGTGATGCTAAAACAAGTTTTGTACCTTCAATCAATCCCGAAATACAGCTGGTTTTGTGATTCCGGATTCTAAATGAGTCAATCTTTAATCAACAGTACGAAGGAAAGCATCATGAGAAAGGCTGGCTGCGTCTTCTGATTGAAGTTATTCATTAACTTGACTAAAACAGCAACACAATAATGTATTATAGACTACGTTTGTGAGTACTATATTATGCTTCGATATAACGTACAATTTTGAAAGTAAAATGTACGTTATATCGAAGTTTACCTGTATTACTTGCGTCATTTTCATTAGTACTTAGTTGAGATTTCTTTGCCAAATAACACGCCTTGAATGCATTCTGAGTGGCAAATTCTAAAATACGCGTGACCACAGTGCATGTCAGAGGAAATTTCTTTGACGGAATATTCCCCCAGTTAAGTGTGACGCTAACCACTCGGCTTCGGAAGCACATAAATATTATCTAATGCTAGGCTCTTCAAATCAATCTTTTTTTCATATTTTTTGTTTTTCATATGTTTTTCATATGTTTAATATGTTTTTTTTTATTTTAAAATTTTTAAATTCTGGAATTTTTGATTTTTTTAATTTTTTAAATACTTAATTTTATGATTTTTCAATTTTGCAATATTTCAATCGTTCATTTTTTAAATCTTTGAAAGATTTTGATTTTTTTTTCAATGTTCAATTTTTGATTCTTCAATATTTTTTATTCCCTTGAATTTTCTAATTTCTATTTTTTTCCTAATTTTTCAATTTTTCAATTCAAATTTGTCGAATTTGAATTCCAATTTTTTTTTCAAACGTTTTGATTTTTTTTCATGTAATTATATTTATCTCTAGATTTTTTAGTTATTGTTTTGTTTGTCGATTTATTTGAATCTTCCTTGTTTCCATTTTTGTGAATTGCCCAAAAGTTCTCGATTTTTCGATTTTTTCAAATTTGTTGAATTTTTAAATTTTCCTAAACTTTTGGTTCGTTGTTGGTCAATTTTGTATGTTTTCCGAATTTCGAGTTTTTTTCAGCTTTTCAACTTTGTTAAATTAAATCAATTTATTTAATTGATTTTTGATTTTTTTTATTTTTTTTAAAATCTCATTTTATTTTCCGATTTTCTAATCTTTTTTTTATTTTTTCGATAAATTGGATTAATTGATTACAGGTTAGGGTTCTTTAATTATTTTGTTTTTTATTTTTAAATTTTATAATTTTTTTTAATTTTTTTTGTAAGTTTCTTCAAATTGATAAATTTTATGAACGTATCGAATTTATCAAATTTTATTTAAGTTCTTTTCATTATTTTTTTTATGTTTTAATTCTTTAAATTATCTCCAAATTTTTAGATTTTTTCTAAATTTTGTATCTTTTTTTTAATTTTTTTTTAATTTTTATTTTTTGAACTCCTTAAATGTTTCGAGTTAATGTTTTTCTTTTTTTGAAAGAATACAACAAATATGAAAATTTGAGAACATGTAAAAAAATCACAATTTAAATAATTGTGATTTTTCAAATGTTCTCAAATTTTCATATTTGTTGTATCCTTTCAAATAAAAGAAAAACATTTTTATTAAAAATTTTATTACATTTTGAATTCGTTCGCAGTTTTTGAATTTATCGAATTCATTGATTTAATGTTTTGATTTTTTCAATTTTTTGTGAGGGAGTTTTCTCTAATTTTCAGTTTAGTCGAATTGAAAGTTTATTCGAACTAATCGATTTTTTCAAATTTTTTGGATTATTTGAATGTTTAGTTATAAAAAATTCTTCGATTTTCAAATATATTTTTTAATTTTTTTAATTTTTTGATATTATTCTTGAATTTTTCGAATATTTTCATATACAGGTCGGACTCGATTATATATAATCGCAATTCACTTCAACGTCAATTTTCGAATCCAATACGTAATCGAATCACAAAAAAGCTATTTTTCTATTAATGTTTGACATTCATACATTAATGAAAAAAATGTTTTCTTGAGATTCGATTATGTATAGGATTTGAAAATAATTGTTGAAAAAAATGATCCACTATATATAATCGAGTCCGACCTGCATTTAGAATTTTGAGTTTTTTTAAGATTAAAAAAAATAATTTTTTGAGGTTTTCTTCGAATTTTTTGAATTTAATAAATATAAGAAGATAATTTTCTGATTTTTTTTAAATTTTCCAATTTTTTCATTCTATTCAAGATTTCCTCAATTTTTTGATTTTCTCAATTATTTTTTTTATTTATCTATTCAATTTACTTTGTTTCAATTATTTGAATATTTTCTTATTTTTCGAATAATTTTTTTCTTTTCGAATTTTAAATTTTTTTAATTTTTTTTTGAAATTTTAAATTTTTTAGTGTTTTTTTTAAATATTTTGATGTGGAGGCGATCTGGCGTAGTGGTAACATCTACACCTCTCACACAGAGATCACGAGTTCAATTCTCACTCCCGACAAATGGAAGTAAAAGTGACGAACCAGCCGAAAAAAATTTAAAAAATAAATAAATATTTTGATCTCTATTTAATTTTCTTGAATTTGTTGAATTTGTTGATAATATTTTATTTGTCGGATTTAATTTTAGACTTTCTTTCATTGAATTTGTCCATTTTTTTTTTAAATTTGAGAATTTTTTGATTTTGTTTTATATTTCGAATTTTTCGATTTTTTTTTCATTTTTGTGAATTTTTTTCAAATTTTTTTCAGTTTGATGAAATTTTTGAATTCTAAATTTTTTGTTGAACTCGTTCAATTAATCATTCAAATTCACGATTTTTTTCTAACTTGTGTTTTTTTAATTTATCGTGTTTATTTAATAATGTTTTCTTTTTTTCCATTTTTTCTTATTATATTTTAATAGATGTTATGCTTTAATTTTTTAAAATTTTTCATGTGTTTTGAATTCGCTATCCTTCTTTGTTTTTGGTTTTAAATTTCTTTTATTTTCTTTTAAATTTCCGAACTCGAGTTTTTCGAATTTTTCTTGAATATTTGATGTTTTTTTTTATTTATTTAATCTTTAAATTTGTAAAATTTTCCTTTTATGAAGTTTTGAATTAATTCGAATAAAATTTCGAATTCTTTGATTTAAATTTCTTTTTCCACATTTTAATTTTTTCGAGTTTTTTAAACTTGACGAATTTATAGATTTTTAATTCTTCGAAATTTTTCGAATTTGATTTCTCGTTTATTCCTTTTTTGAATTTCTTGAATGTATTGAATTTATGTCTATTTTAATTTTTGTTTTCTGAATTTAAAATTTTATTTTATTTTTTGTTTTCATTGCAGCTCTTAGGGATTTCCATTTTTTTAATCTTTCGAATTTTTCATTATTTTTCTTTTTTTTATATTTTTAATTTTTTTGAAGATTTGATTTAAATTTAAAATTTTGAAACAAATTTCAATTTTTTAGAAGTTTTTGAATTAAATTCCTGAATTTTTCGATGCTGTTTCCTATTTTCTGGAATGTTCCCATTCTGAATTCCAATTGTTTTCGAATTTTTGAATCTTTCTAACTTTCTAAATGTTCTGCTATAAATTTTTCAAATGAAAAAAATGAAATTTTAAAATTTTTAGGATTGTTAGAATTGTTCAAATTTTAAAATTTTTCAATTTTTTCCCGATTTTTTTCAACTTTTTCAAGTTTTTCTAAATTTTTAATTTTAATAAATTTTCAAATTTTTGAAATTTTTCAAATTTTTTAAATTTTTCAAATTTTCAAATTTTTCAAATTTTTCAAATTTTTTAATTTTCTTTCAATTTTCTAATGTTATCAAAATTTAAATTTTTTTTAATTGTCATTCAGATTTAAATTTTCAAATTTTCCATGTTTTCCAATTTTTTCAAATTTTTCCATTTTTTTTCAATTTCACAAATTATTTTAGCTTTTCAAAATTTCCAAATTATCAATAATTTGTTAAGATTTTTCAAATTTTTCAAATTGTTTAAATACACTCGACAAAAATATTAGAGGAACAGAGTGCGAAGTCGGAAATTTTATGTGATTTTTGACATGCTGTAACTTCGTGAAAAATCAACGCATATTGATGGAATGCGCATCATTTTGTAGCTCCAACTTTCAGGTATTAGAATATTATTTGTACATATTTTCTCCTTGGTGTGTGTAGGTGTAGTGGGTACCAATATCGGGAAGAAAGGAAAAATCTATTTTTCTTTGTTTTTTAAGAATATTCTAGACTAACACAATTTTTTGCGAACCAACTCAACAGCAAAATCAATTAACCTTGTCAATCAGTTTTCATTTGGATCCAAGAACGTTCCTGTAGGACCTTCCCACACAAAGATATTTCAGTTTGAATAAAAAATTACCCCTTCGTATTTGATGATGAATCATTTAATAAATAACCATCGCACCGCAAATCGAAAAGCAGTTTTGAAAACTTCAATAAACTCTGCACATGGGTAATTTGTTACTTTGACAAAAAACATATCTTAATTTTTTGCATCGATTTCAGCTAAGTGCCAAAAACAGGATTTTTATAGTGCTTTACAAAATCTACTGTAATTCTGCAAATATCACAGTAAGTTCTAATGTTTGCAGGCAAAATTTTAGCATATTGAGTTCACAAAACATCTGTGAACTTTTCATATTAATACGTTCATCCGTTTTTTCTAGCCGATTTTTCAAAGTTTGGAGTAAATTAGAGGAGCATTTCATGGCAAATTGTACCAGAAGTATAAAATTCTACGACGACTGTTCCTCAATTTTTTTTTGTCGAGAGTATTTCAAATTTTTTGTAATTTTTAAAAATGTTCCAATTCTCTTAATTTTTTAATTTTTTTTTTTTTGGCTCTTCGGTTTTGTTTTGAATCTTTCTGAAGTTTTCTAATGTTTCGAATTTTACGATCTTTTTTTTTATTTTTTGGAATATTTTGATGTTTTTAATTTCTTTTTTTATGTTTTTGATTCAAATTCAATTTTTCTTGAAGATATGAATTTTTTATTTTTTAAACTTTTCAATTGGTCGAATCCGTTTTTTTTTTTAATTTTACAGATTACAGGGAAACTTCGATATAACGTACCCTCGATATAACGTCACTCGATATAACGTACACATTTCCAAAGTGTAAAGGAAAAGTTTTTTCAATATTTTTTTTCTGATAAAACAATGAATTACCTGTATTGTGATGCTAAAACAAGTTTTGTACCTTCAATCAATCCCGAAATACAGCTGGTTTTGTGATTCCGGATTCTAAATGAGTCAAGTTTTAATCAACAGTACGAAGGAAAACATCATGAGAAAGGCTGGCTGCGTCTTCTGATTGAAGTTATTCATTAACTTTACTAAAACAGCAGCACAATAATGTATTATAGACTACGTTTGTGAGTACTTTATTATGCTTCGATATAGCGTACAATTCGATACAACGTACAATTTTGAAAGTGAAATGTACGTTATATCGAAGTTTACCTGTATTTCGAATAAGTTTACCTGAAATTCTCTAATTCTTTGATTTAGGTTCCATTTTTTCAAATTGTTAAAGTTTTTCTAATTTTCAAATTTTTCAAATTTTTCAAATTTTTTGATTGTCCAACTTTTTAAAATTTTAAAAATTTTAAATTTCCTAAATTTTTCAGACTTTTTAAAATTTTATTAAAAGTTTGTTCTGAATTCTCTTAATGTTTTCAGTTTCAAATTTTACGATTTTTTTTAATTTTTGGACTACATATTTTGAATGTTTTAAGTTTTCTTTCTCATTTATGTTTTTTCGATGTCTTATTTTTTTTCTTATTTTTTTCTTTTTTATTTCATTTTATCTTCCAAATTTTCAAAATTCAAGTTTTTGATTTTTTTAATTTGAAAATTGAAAAAAAATAATTTTTTTCAATTCTTTTTTAATTGTTTGAAGTTTGTGATCAAATAGTAATGATGTTTGGATGGATTTCCATCGTAGCTTAATCTTGTCTGCTCGTGCGCGACTTTTAAATATGTGACGAAAAAAATGGCCTCTAAAATGCGGGGAAAGTGATGAATTATGATCCATAGTAGCGAACGAAAGCCCAGAGCCGTTTGGGCCCGGGAGCTATAAATAAGATCAGTTGCTGAATTATTCAAAACCCATAAACACTCTAACTTATTGCGAAGCTTCCTGCTGTTTCTCGTGACAGATGACTAACAATGTACAACAAGCAAAAAACACACACAAATCGATTCCGAAACACCAGAGTTAATATTTACCCATGTTTCGTTGATCGGAAGATTATTTCCTTCTCTCTGTGCCGCGTCCCGCAAAGGATGGGATGTACTCCGGAGGAAGCGGAACCTTGGGAAAGAGATGATGAATTCTCACGCACAGCAATCTTCTTCCGAAAGCGGGAAGAGTCGACCACCGACACTAATCCTCTTCACTTGTTCACTTCTTTCTTGGCGGACTGACTTTACCACTTCAGTCGTAACACTTCACTTTCCTCTCGTTACTCTTAATTCGGGGGCCCGAAAACTTTTATTGATTTATTTGCCTTCCACTGAGAAAAAATATTTTCGCTTACATTTTCCGCACCCTCACCGATTCCCCTCGCGCCCCTTCCCCCCTTTGCTACCACCAAAACGCTTAATTGGGCTTCGAACCGATCGGACAAATCGAATAATGAAACGAAAACAACCCAACCATCCAGTCAGCCAGCCTGCCAGCAGATTGGACTGCAGCTAGAGGGCTAGAGAGAAAATAAATTTCCACTTTTGGTCGGTCGCACGCGCACTCCCACACAAATAAACAAACGCGCGCGCACACACGGCTTTGTTGTTATTTCTCTTGATTGGATTAGTTCCGCACTCTCGCGCGCTGCGTCTGCGGGAATTTATTTATTTATCATCTATACTCTGTTGGCTTCCTCCACCCTCCACCTCCACTTCCTCCACCCACCCCCCGGGCGGACAAAATCTCCGAAACGGTCCGCAGACCGGTCAGTAAAAAAAAGAGGCATAAATCGATTGATTTGGTCGCGACTAATGCAATCGACCAATCTGCAATTGTTGCCACCACCTCCTCCACCCCCGCACGAAATAAGCCATCCAATGGAAAGTGATATTTTATTTGGGGTGTTGAAACAGGATCAATCAGAGCCCCCCGAAAGCGGAGATTGATTGGAAACGTGACCGAACCGAATGATATTGGGGCTTCGAATGGTGATGATCATCAATTACGCCACAGCAAATGGCCCCGCGAACACACTTTTCGAAAGCTATTTCTATTCCCCCGCGATAATTACATGCCGTCCTTGGAAGTAATCAACGGTCTTTCGCACGAGATTGTGTTTTGTGTTTTGGTTTTGTTTTGTCTGCATAGCGATTAATGGGTGGAAGAGGATCTAAAAATACCACACGAAATAGCACTTTGCTTCATCGAAGTCTGTTTGTTTTTTGTTTGCACACTACTAAGCATGGAATTCCCCCTTCGAAATCGGTCCGGCAGAAGAACACCATTCAACGCTTTCGGCAGAGGCAAAAACACTCCGCGTGTGACCCGAATGTAAATCTAAATCTAAATTCCAACCAGAGGGACAACGGTCCATAAAGCTGCATCAGTTTACAATCACGAACATAAACAAAACGGTGGCATTTTCCGCTATCCTAAAAACATCACGAGTTGCACAACCGTCGTCATTCGGACGCATCACAGCGCTTGGTAACGAAGAGCATTGGAGGGGGGTCCACCGATAGAATTCGACAACAACGAAAAATCTTGTTTGTCTTCTGTGGTGGCATCCGGCTCTGAATCACCAATCGATCACCCGATCAACCGTAAAAACCGCACACACACACACACACACACACAAATCGATTCGACCATATGAGTAGTTTGCGACTAGTGCCAACTTAGTTCCGCTCGATTCCGCTGACAGCAGCGCAGCGCGATGTGCGCAATTTTGCGGCGTTTGTTTTCATCGACGTTTCAATTGACGCAGACGCGCGCGCACATCATAGCACCCATCGGCGTCGTGACTCAGAGCGCTCAGAGTTTGTTTGTTCGCTTGTTTATTATTATTTTTTCCTTCAATCTGTTTTGTTTCACACGTGTACACAAACTCGCAGCTCACCGTCGCGCTTTTCGACCCGTTTCGGTTGATGTAAGCGGTCTAACTGTTTCTGGCCACTGCAGAACGCGTGCTCTGAACTTGTTTCGCGGCGCGCAGCACACAGCGTGGTGGTATTTCACGGTGCGCAAAACGGCAGCTCTCATTTTCTCCGGCTGCGCTTTCGTCGTCGTCGTTGTCGTCTTCGCGTCCCGCGTTGAGTTGAGCTTCAGGTTGAGAGGTTTGCGAAATACCTGCGCGTGAGAGTGCATACCGGGGTGATGGATCGAAGCGGTATGCGCCGCTCGGCAGTGCATACTTGTTTGCAAACGAGAGAGAGAGAGAGAGAGAGAGAGAGAACAGCCGGAGGGCACCGTACGAAAACAAAGCAGCGAAACGGAACGGATCAGGCTGCGAAAAGTGCAACAATTTGAGGAATAGGGTCTGATACTCGTTCGTTGAATGATGAATTCCTATAAAAAGTGAGAACAGTACTTCAAAGTTTGCGATAAGAGCGATACAATGATTGACATAATTGATAGCCCACCATGCATAATTTTAGATTATGCTTTATAGATATATTTTTTTTTTGAAAATTAATCATAATCACCCTTATCATAGTTTTCGAACGAAAAGGATACGTACGCAAATCCCATCCTTGTTTTCGTACGAGCCATTCGTCGTTTTTTCAATTTACAGTCGTACTAGATCAAGTTATTGGTGTACTACATTATCGACATCGTTGACAGTCAGGAGGTGTTTACGTATCGAACGTGTTTAATTTATGATACAGAGTTATCTGAACGTTCGAGTTCGAGTTTGTGGTTTTGATTTGTGCGGTTTAATAAAAACGAAGTATAAAGCAGGTGAGATTTCTTAAAACATGTCCGGAAGATTAGTACTCTCAATAATATAATTGTTATAAATTGTTGAACGCAGATAATCTTCCGCTAGAAGAATAAGATCCGGCTATTCTAAATTACGAATGCCGGCTATCATACTATCGGACATGCAACCAGTGTGTCCGCTCTATTCGCTATGGACCAGTCAGCTGTTGGATTGAGAAAATCCCTGCTCTGCAACCGCCGTCCTGTAGCAGCAGATTACCCTATTATGTCAAATTTCGCAGCAAGGTTCTGTCGCAATTACGAGTTCAGCAACCGGAACCAACATGTTACCGTGAAAATCTACATAAGTGCAGATGAACAATGACAACAAGATACAGCAAACGAGGAAGGGCCAGAATGGGTTTCGGCAGGACCTACCTCTCGGACACAATCAAACTTTGTGGATTCGATGAAGATACGGCGTTAATTGAGGTATCTTTCGGTTAGTCGACATGCTAGCACAAAATCAAGTCAACAGTAATATGATTGCTCAGCAACAATTTTTAATGCAAATTTTCAGCACAAAAACTAACAGACCGATATTTTGCGCCGATTGCTCATGAAAAACAACGTTGGGAATGCAACTGATCCACCACAAATGCAACAACAGCAACAATCAACAATCAATTCGTTCGACGACATTTTTCCAAATTTACGAAAAATTGACAGTGAAGCATGGCCAACGTGATCTATACACTCTTATCTGATTATAAGCGAAAGCTGAAGATATAATTCCTAAAAATTAAATTTCTACAGCGTTTTTTCCGTGATGCAATTTGATGTGACACACCCTTTATTCGAATCGAACTAATGAGATGTTGTACGAATTTTGTAGTAAACTGGAGTTTCTTTATTATCACACAAATATAAAATTTAGTTTCGCGAATAGTGCTAAAATTCATGAGCTTAGCTCGATCTATTGTTCGTCCAGCTGAATAGATTATTTAATGAGTTGTTTTCTTTATCATTTTTTTAGGAAAAATATGTAACTTCTCGTTTTTCCAGCATTTGTGCAAGAAAACAACTGATAGCACCGATTCAACAATAATGATCAACACTAGACATTCTGATTTCTTCGTGTTAGGTTTTCTATATTTTGGTCTACTTTCTGCTTTCTACAATCTACAAATATCTGGGTTAATCTACGGCCTCTTCCTTCTTAGTTCCAATCACGTCGATCTGCAATCCCAATGCAGCTTTGTACATTTTTCCCCGACTTAAATCCAGAAAACTTTCCACAAGGTCTCCATCAATAAATCCCCCGCAACGTACCGTTTTCATTTCGGTGTGAAAACTACGCCAATACGAATACTCAATCTTGCCAACATTAGAGGCGAATGAACTGAAAAGTTTTAAGGCTCTCAAAGCCTAAAAAGAAGAAAAAGAATCTTGCCAACAGATTTGATTGTGTCAGTAAATTTTTCCTGTAACTTTCGAAGAAATTCATAAGAATCGGGTGGTATTCGTGTGACCAGACCTATAGCCATGCCAAATAGCACACAACCCGTTGTCGCCGTCGTTCGCTCACCAATGTTTCGCATTACGAGTGAACCGTGGCAGAATACATTCACCATATCACCGAGATGGAATTTAGCTACTTCTGACATTTGCTGTTGTTCGTCGTCCGTTGTTGCGGCCCTTCAAATAAATAGAAAAATTGTTCGTATGATAAACCGAGCTACGGAAACCCTACTTACCCATCTTTTAGGTAAACAAATAGATTTTTGCTGCTATCCGCCACAAGGAAGGCATCGTTATCTAATTTTTCTACTGCTGTCATCCAATTTAGTTGTTAGTCGCGAGCGATCTCCTCAAAACTACCTTCCATTTGCTTGTACTGCAGCAGCGTGATAGATCGCATTAAATATCCAACCAAAATGAAGTTGCCTGTTCAAAAACAACTGACTGTTGAACTCAACGAGGGAATAGCAGGCGCCCTTGATTTCCTTTTCGCTAACTCGAGTGAGGGCTCCATTCATCCTACATTGAGTCTCTGGATTTACCAGTGCTGTGCCGACGATGTGATAAGTATTCGAATCATTACCCAACTCTGTCGAAATCAGTGAAATAATGTACTCAGTTTGCATGAATTGATGTGCATGTAGCACTTCGAAAGTAATCTGATCGATGATAAGCAGATTGTGAATCTCAGCTCTTGGCCAAACTCGGCATTGCTGGGTCCTGGCTTAAGCAAACCCATCTTGCTCAAGGAAGTTACATCTGTCGTCAGAGTAGACGCGCTTTGTCTCGAAGGAGTCAGGCCACTCGAGGCCTGAAGATCGTTACCGTTCGAAGTGCAACTTTTGAATCTCATCAATTGTACCAAGAATAACCGAATGTTGGGTGTAAGAGCCAAACTGTCCTGATAAACTTCGACATTAAGTGAGCACATAAGATTTACTTCCTTCATTTGAGGAAACCAGCTTGTGGTTAGAGCGGTATATCACGGTTGGGCGATCCGAACAGGCGAACACGTTTGTCGTCGGAAGTGACCGGAACGTTTTCAGAATAGTCAGCTGGTCTCCAGCGTAACTTTTTTTAGCCTGTTAATCTGTTAGTATATTTCTCCTTGAGGAAGTAAAACGTTGACCGCCTGCGAGCGCACACATTAAGTAAAAGATACCTTCAAATAGAGCAAAATTGTTCATATCCTCCAAATTTAATCCACATTTCACAATATTTTACACGAAGACTGCGAATCCCAAATCAAAATAACTTTGGTAGTGAAAAACATCTGTCAAGGATGTCGAGAAACAGTTTACCAAACAAATCTAGTACACAGAAATACGGCCGTAAATGAGGATAGCTTTTTCTTTGACGACGTATCGTATCCGACGAATCAATATACGGATACGGCCGTAAATGAGAATAAGGCCGATTACACATTATCCGGTTTCAGCCGGAACGGTTTCAAAAAGCGCCGCTGGGTTTGGACGGAAAACCGGACAACAATGTGAAAGAGACCTCGCGCTACACAAAACCGTACATCTCTCACAAACACATATATGCATTTATTTATATGTGGATTTGACAGGTAAACATTGCTTCAAATATTCCGGTTACATGCAGCTGAGTGCAGACGGAAAACCTTAAACCCACAGCTGCTGCGGCAACCACAAGCGTTCTCATATGTATGTTCCTTGGAAATCACATAAGGCCGAATGTTGGAGTGTAGCACACCATGAGCATGATCAAAGTGAGACCAGGCCTCACGGACATTACACACATCCTGCATCATAACGGCGTTCTTACCGTACCTATCGTGAATACTTCCGCCCCACTTCAGAATACGTTTAAAAAACTAACTTTAGTCCAGCTGCGGTTTATTCATTCATACGCATAATTATTTCGTTTCCAAGCATACACGAATAGTATGATTTATTTCACACGCTCTGTTGCCACATAATTTTTCAACAGTCTCAGAAACACGGTTAGATAAAAGTGCAATTTGATGAACCAATAATAATAACATTCCGTTACAAGCCAGAGACACTATTTATTTATATGTATAATGTGTTCACTTCCTGTGATTATTTTGGAATTTACCTACAAGAGAATGTATACACATCCATTCATTCTAGAGTTTTTTTCTTATTTCATTAATACAGTAAACAAATTACGAATAAAATAACATAATTCGTTCAAACACTATTCCATTGCTGCTTCCGCTGATCCTCGTCGAAGAACGAGCTCAACATATGCCGCAATTCCTCGAGCACGTAATCCTGGGGCAGGGGCAGCTTCTCGAGCCCAATTCGCATCACAGCTATCAATACGCGGATCCGGGGCAAAGAATGACCGAATCAGATAAGCTGGAATTTCGTTCTGACAGAACCGATGCTTTGGCGTCGGGCATTGGAACATTTAGACCACAGAGCACATATCTGACAGTTTTGGCTGGAGTGCCTTGGTCTCGTCGTCGATCGCGTCGCTGGTCAGGTCAAACTGGAATACCCAAAGAATATTAGACGAGAGAATTATTTTTAGTGTGTTCAAATTAACAAAAACTAACCTTCTCATTCAGCTCGATAAAGCCGCTCGAAATCCGCCCCTCCATGAACCGATTGAAGATTTGTTTGACATCCCCGAACTCGTTCAATAATTATTTCAGATAAGGGATGTTGCCTGTGAACAAAAAATAGAAGTCAATTAAATAACTCGATCTGCTTGTCAAAAGACACCACTCACCGTTAATAACACAGTCCGTGGCAATATGCTAAATGATGACATCGTGCACCTGTGACCATTGCTTCTCTTTGAGAAGAAACTTGCATCACAGAATTAGTTCCACAACACTGGTAGTTGTTGAAGAAGTGAAATAAAAATTTCAGCATCCATATCACTTGCAAATTATCAACTGGTTTCAAAATCAACAAACAAACGTCAATAGTGCACACATAATATTACATTAGACGAAAAATTGCCTGAATTGTACTAATACTAACAGACATGACAAACAACTGTCAATTCGCTTTCATGGCATGGAGCTTCGTGCTCCGCTTTTGGGAAATGATAGTGATAATGGATTTTCAGGTGCATTAAACACATATCTTAAAATAAAAACTATGAATGAAAATTAACTTCTTCTCATGAAATGTGTTCTTTATGTAATAAAAAAATACGTTCTTTTGCAAGTTGGGAAACCTCCTGAACAATAATTGTGTCTGATAATGATTGTATATTACAATGATGAGTTTTAGTTAAAACATCAAGAAAACTATACAAAAATGGTTAAGGAAGAATCAATACCACAGGTTCTGAGCAATCAAATAATATGAAGTAAAAGTTTTCATTAAAAATTTAAACAACTTAAAACTGTCTTGAGGTGTGATAATCTTATAGAGAATGATTTGCTTTCCCAAAACGATGTCTCCACCAGACGTCGACACTATTCTACGGTCATCGCGTATAATGCTTGTCCGGTCACCGGACATTGCAGTCGCTGTAGACGGCTGCATCACGGCGCCGTAAAAAGGTTGGTCCGATCGAAATTTGCCATTTGGGTTTCAAACCGGTCCGGCAGAAACCGGATAATGTGTAATCGGCCTAAGGTTACTTTGGATAGGAGTACGCACGAAAATTTGATTGTACGAATAGAAACAAACAATTTTGTTCGATAGAAGCTGACGAATACGAACGAAGCAAGGGGGAAGCAATGTAACCACACCAATACAACTCAATGTGGTTGTTTAGCTTCACTATTGCATACAATTCGTACGACAACTTTTCTGCATCCAGTGTCACCGCCGCCTAAGTGTGATCTGACAAAAGTAGAATGCAGGCTAAGAAATTATTGATTGTTTGCTACTTTTACCTAATTTTTTCTCATGTTGTTACTTAGTCCGGTCTGTCTGAACTCCGACCATATAGTGTTTCATGAAATTGCAATAAATAACCATTACTATCCAACCTTTTTTATTATAGCCCTACCGAGATAAAGCGAATTTTATGATTGCGAATTCTTTGTGACAGTTTGCTTTATTTATGTTTGAATTGTTTACCTAGACGTGATACTTCCAATGCTACCAGTCGAGTTGAATGATCATTATATTTACGGATCGATCCATATGTTTGTGAATCGAAATTCTCCATAGTGTATAATATTAAATGGATTGGACACCTGAAGCATAGATCAAAGTTTTTGCAATCATAAGGAGAGAACGAATCTTCAGCAACAGGTTAATTGAGCAACAGTGACCGACTCTATTGGGTGACAATCCGAACCATTCGAAAGCGACATGCTGCATCGCAACTTTGAGCTGAGCAGAGCTTCTGCTAGTATTGGTGCCACCTTTCTCTCGCCCTCCCCAGCGTCATAAAGCGGCCACCGGTCGCAAATCTCTCTCGATCGGTTGCATGCGACCGTCGGAATGTTTTTTCTTCTCTCCCTCTCTCTCGTTCGATGGAATTTCAAAGTCAAAGACATTATAAATTATTTGACGTAGGGACAGTAGAGGCAGAAAATGACATCAACGAAAAAAGACATCCCATGGTTATCTGGCATGCACTGACTCACACACACGGCACGGAACGGTGGACCACCGCCGTTCAGAGTGACTCAACCTACATTCTGCACTGATTCCGTGGCCTTTTCCAGGCCACACAAAATCCGTTCTCGACGACGAAGACAATCTGAGGTGGGCATTCATGACCTTCCTCAATGGGCTGCCCCGGTATCTATCTCAAATCGAACGAAACTCGATTCACTGCTTCTCTGGCTGTCCAACTTTTCGAACCATTCGAACCACTCTGCTTCTGCTCCACATTGATATACGTAGTAATAATGCAGTTCGGAGTAAGAGTTCCATTTTGCCTTATTCCCGTTCGCTATTACTTCTGGTCGAACGCTGGTGGCTCTGACGGTGACCTATGGTGCGAGCATTATTTATGAAGTTCCAACACTCGATTCCCGAGCATTTCGAGGCAGCAGTAAATCGGGCGCCTCACGAAGGTCTGACTTGCTGCTGCACGCTGCAACCCTATCCTCCTCCCTGCAACCTCCTCCCGCGGGCAGCTAACTGCTGACGGAAACTCTGTAGGAATACGGCAAAAGTTTTTGATGCGGGGCCAAACGAAATGTTTCGCCAACATGCAAAGCCTTTCTCACGGAGTCATTATATTGCAGCACGCGGATCTGATCTTAGAGTGCTTTCACTTCCACTTCGCAGCGCGCACACAGACAAAGTGTGCAGATTTTTGCACACACAAAAATAAAAGTTTTTCAACAACAGCGAAGAACTTTTTGCCTCCCCAAGTCCAAGTCCAGTCCAAGCCACTGAAGCAAATCGCTTTCCAGAATGGCAATAATCGATCCTTTATTCGAGCGTAAAAAATGCACCTCGGGGCTGCGAAAAACTTGGCTCGGACGGAACTCTTCCGGTGGATGTTTTATTTTCTTTTAAAATAATCAAACTCCTCTTAAGAATACACAGCGAAAAAAAACAACTCCATTCAACGGAGCCGCCTGCTGCAGTTGTGGATGCTGAAAAGCACAATAGTGGTTATTATTTTCATTTTCCCATCCTCCGCCCGGAAAATGCTGTCGAGAGGAAAGAGGGAAAAAACAGGTCTGCATCGGGCGCGTGTTGCTGTTTTTTTCTTCTCGTTTTCGACGCTCATTAGACTCCAGCATTTGGTACCTCAACCTATCATTTCCCGCTCGTTCGCAGCGCTTCCTCCATCCAAACATCGAGCGCGCGCGGGGGATCAAAACATGGATCGAAGAAATACGGCGGCAGGTGTGAAATTAGCCGTGCTGCTGAATGTGGTGCAGTGCAACCAACCCCTAGAGCCGGGAAAAAAAATTGGGTTTGATGGGGGTGGAGAGATGAAGTAATTTGCACTCTCCGAGCGTGTTACATCATTTTGGCTGCTGCAAACGTAAAACATCCAAAACGGGTGAAGAGTGTGAGGAGATGCATAATTCAATTAATTCGAGCGCCTAAGGTGGGTGGTTTTGTTTTTGGGCTGCGAAAATGAGCGGGTTGTAAGTTGTGATGAATTCTGAAAACTATACGATCTCACAATCGAAAACAATGCTGGTAGCTTCGAACAAAAAATCATTGGGAACGTGTTGGATCACTGTTGGCACAAAGTTAATGGTGGGTATCCAACCGCCACTTTTTATTATCGTCGCATCGTCTCGTCATCGTCCCACATTTACGATCAATTAATAATTTCCTTTTTCTATAATAATAGTTCGAATTTTCGAATGATTTCAGTACTTTTTATCCTTTTCGTAAGTGGAGCGGTTGATCCAATCATATGTCAGGTCAATTCCATACTATGAAATTTATTACGTTCTTCGTTGCGAGTAAATGTGAGAAATAAGTCTAGATGTTCGTAATTAATTAGATACCTGCTGACCCGACGGACTTCGTCCCGCCAAAAATAATTTTTTTTATTTGAATACTTCTAAACATCCACATTTTCTTACTAAGTGAACGTTAGTGAGTCCAATCACTGAACTCTTCATTGATTGATTACCCCTTGACCCTTTACAATTTCCTTTTACTAAAAATTGTCTAGCTATTTTCTAGTCAAATTTCCGACTATTTTCTATTCATACAAAAAGTATCTTCGGGAGCTGGGACCGACACTGATATTGTGGAAACGCTCTTGATATGAGCTGAATGAGAAGCACAGCATGAAAAATTCGGGGCTCAACATGTAAAACGACCGAATCTCCTCCGAATTCATTACTCCTCGCGAAAGCTTGTACTCTTTTGACCGCGAATTTACTTCCTAGAACTCGATGAAGTTCAGGGCTCAGTGGAAACCTTTTTTTATACCTTATTTTAAGTTCCCATTCCATACTCCAATCGACATCAACAGAAGGCACGACTTCAAATCTTTTCTAATGATAACGGGTGTTAAATAAAAATTGAGTAATTTTTCAGTCACATATAAAAAAAAATTTTTTTTCATCGATTTCAGTATTTTCTATCAATAACATAATGTATTTTCTTCAAAAAAAAAAATGTCAGTGAATGTTTGAGTAAAGGCCGTGGTCTGCTGTTCGACGCAACTTTGTCGCGATTCTCTCACAAGAACGTTGTACGGCACTTACTTCCATTTTCCGGATACAATTCCGGATTTTTGTAGTCAGTTGCTTCGTGTCCTTGGCCCTCCAATTGTTTCTATACACTAGGGCACTGAGTGAGCCAAAGAAATCCTGTATTGGGCGGCACTGGGGCAAGTTTGTTGGGTTACAATCTTTCGACACGAACGGATCTTTTTCTCCTCAAGATACGCCAGCGTCTTCTTGGCGTAATGGGAAGACGCCTTGTCCGGCCAGAAGACGTACTTCCCATCCGCGTGATGCTCGTTCAGGAACGGCAGCAGGATTTTATCGAGGCACTCTTCTCGATAGATTTGTTGGTTGATTGCCAGACCGCTCGGCTTAAACCAAGGCTTTGAAATGCCCCGGTCGGAAATGGCGATGTACAACATAACCTTTTTTTCAAACTTGTGCTTGAACTTGTATTTCACTTCAGGCGGTATGGATGACTTGTCGCTTGAGTAGTAATTATCATTTCCTGGAATATGCGTTTTGGACAGCGGAAAATAGCTTTCGTCGTCCAGAACGAGAGACGTCCCGCGGCATTTTTTGGTCATCCACCGACACTGTGATTTAACCGTCTCAATCTGCTCTTCCGTGTACTCCGGCGACCTCGTCTTCTTCCTGCAGACGATTCCTTCCATCTTGAGGGTCCGATGTATCAATACGTCGGAGCAACCATATTTCCGACCGGCGTCACGCAGGCTGGTTGCGTCCTTGTTGTCAAACAGCTTCTTTAACGATGTCTTCCTCTGCTTCGTCATTATCGTCACCGGACGACCACTTCCGACCTTCCGCTCTACGTTCAGGGAACCCAGGATACGATATACCGTACTGACAGGTACATTTCTTCCTTAAAATGTGCCACCGTGAACTTTTTCCCTTGCTGGAAATGCGTTTCGTAGAACCGAACGCGTTCGCGGAGCACGTGCTGTTTCGACGCCATCTTTGCTTTGACTAAATTCAAACTAGCAAAACCAAACACGCCTACTGTTTCTAGGGAGCCCAAAGAGCAATTTTCTTGGAGAAAGAAAATTTTACGCTCTTTATTTGATATATAGAGGATTTCTTTGGCTCACTCAGTGCCCTAGTGTATAAAAACAATTCAAGGGCCAAGGACACGAAGCAACTGACTACAAGAATCCGGAATTGTATCCAGAAAATGGACGTAAGTGCCGTACAACATTCTTGTGAGATCATAGCGACAAAGTTGCGTCGAACAGCAGACCACGACCCTTACTCAAACATTCACTGACATTTTTTTGAAGAAAATACATTATGTTATGAATAAAAAATACTGAATTCGATGAAAAAACAATTTTTTTTTATTCGTGATTGTAAAAATTCTCATTTTTTATTTAACACCCGTTAGCATCTGATTTTTAACACTAAACCTACCAACGATTCATGTATACCTATTCCTATCACAGCGGGTCAAGTGACCCTTTATGAATAGTTAGTGAACAATGACTCGATTTATATAGTTTTGTTGGGAAACGTGGCACACCATGTTTATCCTGTATATTTTGACATTTTTAGGATAAAAATTAGTAGCAAAATAATGAAATTACAATTTGTGACACGCAAAATAGCACTGTAACTTGGAATTCTTGCTGTTAGCTCGCTTGGATAGTCAGCGATACAATTACTTCTAATCATTCACTATTCATTCACAAATACAACGAAATATATAAAGCAATAGCAAAAATGTGAAAGCAATGATTTTGTATCACAGCCACACCTACAAATCTTTCTGATATAATATAAATGTCTGCAAGGGTCAAATGACCCGTTGTGGTAGTTAGGGCAGATTACATATATTTCTCAGTAAAAAAAAAAATAACAAGAGAGAAGTAAACACTGAAAAATACATTTGATGTAGGTTTTAAGAAAAGTAGTGTAGACAAATTATGTTGGGAGAATGTAATTTGCAACAAAATTTTGACTATAAGTTTAAAAAGTGTCATTTGACCCCTCGTGGTAGCTTGTATGTTGTTAATGAATACTGATTAATTGCAAATTTTTCTGTATTTTTCAGATTTTTTTTATTTTGAAAATAAATTACTCCTTTTTTTTGTAAAATTTCTCGAATTTTGTTTTTTTTTCTTATTTATCTATATTTTCTGAATTTGTCTATTTGTCTGAATGTTTCTACATGTTTCTGACTTATTTCGATAGTATCTTATTTTTAATAAATTAATAAATTTAATTATTTAATTATTATATCAAGAAAATCTTATTTTTTTTGTTTTTGAATTCTTTTAGAATTTTTTTTTTCTAAATTTTCCAGACTTATCAGATTTTTATCATTTTAAATTCTATCTATTTCATTTAGTCTTCTTCTTTCTTCCTATTCTTTATATATTTTCTAATTTCTCTAAATTTTGCGATCGTTTTTATTTTGAATTAAATTAAATCTAAACTTGCTGTACTTGTTCGTATTCTCCTGTATTTTTTGTATATTTCTGTTTTATTTTCCATGACTTCTGACTTTCTCTGTTCTTTTCGATATTTTTCAGAATTTTCTGATTTTTAGGTTATTTTTTATTTTCTAAATTTTCTTAATATTTTGTATTTTTTCTGAGTTTTTATGAAATTTTCTCATTTTTTTCGTTTTTTTAGTTTTATAAATTTCTCTGATTTCTTTCTGATTTTGTTATTATTATATTAGTCTAAACTATTTTGTTTTGTTTTTTTTATTAATTTTGTGTTTTTTTTATGAATTTTTGTTTTTTTCCTGTTTTTTGAGTTTTTTCTGAAGTTTTACGATTTTTTCTGATTTTTTCTAAAAATTCTGATCATTTCCTTTTTTTTTAATTTCAGCATTTTTTAAAATTTTAGTTTTTTTTCCAATTTTTTTGATATTGTCTGATTTTGTCTGAATGTTTCTAAATTTCTCTGACTTTTTCATTTTTTTTTATTACTATTTTATTGATTTTACTTTAATTGAACATACCGAGACACCACTCAGCTCAGGGACGATTGTAATCTCTAATTGAACGTATTAACAAACACAACACAATGTGAAGAACAAGTCAAAACAGGAAAATTATTTTCAACCCTTTTCGTGTTTTAACTTGAACTTTATCGTTTTTGCAGAAGCATTTTTTCAAAAATGTCCAATTGTTCGTGACGCATTACAGGTCTGTCCAATTAGCTAGAAAATCACAATCACTGTAATAATATATTGTAATGTAATGAATGTAATGATGTATTTATGAATTAATCTTTTTTTTTTATTTTTATTTTGATTCTTTCAGAATTTTCCATTTTCTCTAAATTTTGCGATGTTTTTTTATTATTCATTCCTTTTAGAATTTTTTTGATTATTTAATTTTTATTTTGAAAAATCGGATTTTTTCTGCGTTTTTCTCAATTAAATATTAATTTTGCTGTGCCTTTCTGTATTTTCATGTATTGTTCTGGCTTTTCCCTAATTTTTTTTCCTTTTTTCTGCATTTTCCTGAATTTAATACAGCGCGGACTCGATTATATACAGTTTCTGATTTCTTTTCACTGTATATAACTGAATCCTGTATATAACCGAGTCAAAAAAAATATTTTTTATTGGTTTTTCTTGCATGTATTTTTGGTTTTTTGGAATTTGAAGGAAGGAATTTGATTTTCGATTCATCCCCTTAAAGTCAGAAAACACCTTTCCCATATTAAAAAATAAATTTATCCAGATTCTCTCAGGAGGTAATAGAGGATCATATTTGATGAAAAATCCTTCTACGCATATGTTTGAATTTCAACAATGACAGAGTTATAGGACTTTTTTTTTGTTTCGGACTCTATTGCCTTAAACTGGATCTACATCACAAAGTACGCTACGGAAGACGATTCTGTTCCTCTCATTTGAAAGATGAGAAAATCTAGTACAGGATATAGTAGTGGGACATCTAAATTAGCTTGAGCTTGGGTAGACTGTACAATTCGTAGTTGCTCTCCGTGATTGACATGAACCAACCAAATTGCACAAAGAACACACAGAATGACGCTTGGGACTAGCAAATCATTCTCGTTGTGCAATTTTCGGTGATTCGAGCTTTAAATGGTCAATAACGACGCCGGCCACGTCCTTACAGTCACCAGGGGAAGGGAAGGAATGTTAGTATGATATTCGCCGCCCGAAGGCCAGAAGAGTCGCCTCTATAGCGTGGTTCCCTAGCGTTTATCATGGAAGGGATAGTTGTTAGTGGGAATGGTTAAGAAAAATCAGGATTCACTGCGGTAAGTGATGTGATTAAGTAAACGCGAATTATCGACCATTCGAAAAAGAAAAAAAATCTGAAAATCTTGTATGTCACGACACGCGGCAGAGAAAATAATTATTTGACTAGCTATATATTGTATTTTTCATCCCGCGAACTCGAGTCGCGATGAGAGAGAGTTAACTGTGGATAGTTAACCTGAGAAGGTAACCGGTATAACTCCTCTAAACCTTATCAAACTGGCGATATATTCTCTTATTCATAGCGTAGTGTGTATTTAACCTCAATTGTGGTGACTGAGAGTTATTCTAGGGAAACCTGAGAAGGTAACCGATCGAACTCTTCTAAACCTCTTCTAAACCAATCGTCGATAAAGTCCGTTAATATTCGTGTATTTTGTATGAAAATTCAATTCTGTCGATTGAGGGTTACTTTTGGGAAACCTGAGAAGGTAACCGAGAAATTTCCTCCAAACCTAATCAAACTGACGATTTATTCTCTTATTCAACGCGCGTGTTTATTTAAGCCTAATTACGAAGGCTAAGAGATATTTTAAGGAAACCTGAGAAGGTAACCGATTGAACTCTTCTAAACCAATCCGATCGTCGATAAACTCCGTTAATAATCGAGTATTCTGCATGGAAATCCAAACCTGGCGACTAAGGGTTATTTTTGGGAAACCTGAGAAGGTAACCGATATAACTCATATAAACCTTATCAATCCAACCTCAATGGCAACAGAGAGTTATTTTTGAGAAACATTAGAAGGTAACCGAGAAAATTTCTCCCAAACCTAATCCATTATATATTATATTCTATATTCTTCTATATATAAATTATTTTATTCAACGCGCGTAGTGTTTATTTAAGCTCAATTGTGAAGACTGAGAGTTACTTTTGGGAAACCTGAGAAGGTAACCGATATAATTCCTTTGAACCTTATCAATCCAGCGATATATTATCTTTTTCAACCGTAATCGTGGCATCAGAGATTTATTTTTGGGAAACCTCAGAAGGTAGCCCAGAGTACTCCTCTAAAATTGATCGGACCACAACGCAACGGCACAACGGCGGACAAATAAATATAAATGTTACAGTACCAAAGAAAAACATTAGTATTACATACATATTTAAGTGGAGCCAAACTATAAATTGCCATAACAACAGACGAACAGTATCTACAATAACATGTCAAAATTACTCGAATCCTTTTCAATTCAAATTAGTCTAACAATTTATTCTGAATCTGAACATATACCTTCGATTTGCACATATATTACAGATAAAAACAGACAAACACAGAATATTACCAAAACACACACATAATTCAATAAACATCATTGTTATGGAATGAAAAACCGATTCAAGGAAAAATAATATAACTCACATAACATTGCAGTTTTAATGTTGACGATAAAAGTATGAATATGAAAGTCTCTGGCAACCCAGATGCTATATATGTTACAAATAAAGGCAAGCATTATACGCATACAAAACCACTTCTGCAGCCGGTGCTGTGACGTTCCAGTAGTGGTGATATCATCACTGCGCCTTTTCAAATTTGCTCGCTGGTATCCCGGAGAGCAGTGGGATATCCCTTTCCTGCTCACGTTGCTGCTGCTCTTCTCCAATATAGTGCAGCGTTTCACCCACACACACATACTAGCGGTTACATTAAAACACGAACGAACATGACCGAACCGGACCGAAACAGTTTCACATAAATGCCAGAAAAAAACGAATGAATCCGAACTCGGATATTAAGTAAAGACAGTGGGAGCAACTAAGACAATTGGTTGTAGTGCTTCGAAAACAACACTTTCCATGAGACTAATGCCACGCCATCATTATTAGACAAAATAATACGACACACAACCAAGCACGTCCTCTTTCCACTACTACTCGCGCGAGACATAAACAAAGATGAACACTAGCAATCGACTATTAAAACAGACAATTTGAAACAAAAAATGTCCGTCTAAAATATTCAGTAATAATATTATGTGATTTTCTCACTCACAAACTAGTTTCCCAACATTGTATTTTGAATGGTAGAATAAAAATACTTAGCTGGGATGTTTCTCGGCTTCTATATAGCATGGCTAACTATTATTCACACATACACATAACCACAGCATACGATAGGATGATGCGGAAAACGAGCAAAAATCGCGACCGGAATGTTTATTTTTAACAAATTTACGTGTTGGGAGCATCAACTAAGCATATAATAATTTGGAAGAAAACTCTACAATATATCCCTTCACAAAAACAACATCACTTTTGGAGTTAAATGGCTTTAAAAAAACAAAACAAAACAACCAATGAACTGTTAATAGCAGCGGGTTGAGCCGAAACACATCGAAATACGTTAGGCAACGAGAAAAAATAAATAAACGCGGAGCAAAGAAAAACTGCATCCGCACCCGACGACTGCCCGATCGAGACTCCAGTAGTGGAACATCTAAATTAGTGGATTTTAATAACATTTTGGAAGTGAAAAAATTAAAAGTTAGTAATTTTTAATGTGTTATTATCAATTCCAATCTATAAAATTATTCTAAACTAGATTGTTTCTATCAACTACATTAAAGATTTCAAACTGCTCTACAATTTGTTCTTTGACAACCAGCTTCTATCTTTCTTAATTTGGCTGCAATATCGATATAAACAATTCCTGGTGGAATTCAAGCAAAATCTTCTAAAATCACGATTTTTACCCCACTGTACATGTAATAGCCACTTAAAATACAGCTTAACGTTGAAAGGTTACATTTCTTCTTGAAATAAGTCTTATTTGAAATATAAAACAAAATATTTTTTTCCAAACTGTATATAATCGAGTCCAAAATTGTATATAATTGAATCACATATAATCGAGACTGGTCGAGTCCGACCTGTACAGATAATTCTGTAATTGCGAAATTTTTCTTTTCTCAGAGTTTTTCTAAAATTTGAAAATTCTTTCTGGTTTTTTCTGAAATTTGGGTTTTTAATATTTTTCCAATTTCTTTCTGATTTTTTTTATTATTTTTTATGATTCCGTCTGTTTTTTTCTCGTTCTTTGTCTCTTCTGATTTTTATGAATGTTTCTAAATTTCTCTGACTTCCTCAGATTTTGTATTGTTTTGAATGATGTATTTATGTATTCATCTATTGTTTTCTATTTGTTCTCCTGATTCATTCTGTTTTTTATATTGCTCTTAATTTCGATTCGATTTTTCTTCTTTTTTATTTTTTATTCTTTTTGAATTTTTCGAATTATTTATACATATTCTGTAGATAAATTTATTATATCCTGATTAAATTTTTTTTCTGTATTTCGCTCATTTTTCTGTATTAAATCTTAGTTCTGAATAAGTTCTAAATTAAATCTCAATTTTACTGTACTTTCGGGGTCATAACTATTTTTTGATGCTAAATAAAAAAACGGGAAAATGATATCTTCAAAACAAAACTTTTTTAGGAACTATGACTTATTCTTATACCTATTAAATATATTAATCGAAGGAACTCGACTGCAGATACGAGACCCGTATTTTTTTTATTTTTTTTATTAGGGTGACCATTTCCATTTTAGGGTGGTCGGAAAAATAATTTTTTTCGGCTTTTTGCCAAAAATGACTTTTTTTCAAAAATTCATAACTTTCGAACCACTGGTCCAATTCAGATGTTCGACATATTAAATTAAAGCCAATCAGCTGGTCTTTTCTGGAAAAAAAAAACTACAGTTGCAGAGAATTTAAATTATGTTTTCGTTATTATTGATTGCATTTGTATTTTATAGTTTTCATGGTCTCGGGACCAAAGATGTTATACCTTTATATATTTTTTTCTGGAAAGCTGAGGATTTTTGACATAAAATATCTCGGAACCAGGTTGGCGTTCTCTTTCGTTTTTGAGTTATGATTTTTCGAAGTTAACCGTTGGTCCGAAAAATCATTTTTTCCCATTTTTTCCACTACAAAAAATCATAACTTTTGCTTTACTGGACCGATTCAGATGATCGACATATAAAATTTAAGCCAATGAGCTGGTATTGTTTGGAAAAATATTACACTCTGAATGAAAAATGGATATATTTTTCGTAATTATTGATTATATTTGTTTTTTTATAGCTTACATCGTTTCGGGACCAAGGGCATCACATTTTTTTAAATTTTTCCCTGAAAGCTGAGATTTTTCACACAATATATCCGAATACCAGAGAGGTTTTATTTTTCGTTTTTAAGTTATGATTTTTCAAAGATAACACGTTTTCAGTTTTCGTTCAATATTTATATGCGACTAGACTGGATGTATGTGACTATAATTTCATCTGATCATCTGAATCGGTCCAGTAGTTCAAAAGTAATACATTTTTGAACAAAATCAAAAATGATTTTTTGGACCATCGGTTAACTTTGAAAAATCATAACTCAAAAACGAAAAAAAAACGCCTCTCTGATTTCGACATATGTTACGTAGAAAATCCTCAGCTTTCCAGAAAAAATATTTAAAAAATATAGCGTCCTTGGTCCCGAGACTATGAAAACAATGTATGGGAAAGCCAAAAAGCATTTACGGAATGAAGAATCGTAATGTTTATGTCAACACCGCTGGGCTGAATAATCGAAGAGGTATAATATCGGTAGCGGTAATGCACTTATTTGAAAAAAAAAATTAATGATCGATGATTATTACGTTACGTGTAGAAACAAATCCTTCACCTGCAAGTAGATATCCAGAAGCATACCTGAAAAGAAAGAGAGAAAAACATTATGAATGAATTTGTTTGTATGACAGAGCTGTTAAATATAATGGAATTTAGGCGGAATTTGAATGAAAGTCTCTCAGAAAAACATATAATAGAGACGAAAAAGGAAAAAAAAGTGTGAGCACGAGGTTCAAAAAAGGAACTACTTTGTGAGAAAAAAGAAAATGTATATTAAACAAACTCTGCCTGCGAATTACGGATCTCTATAGTAAAGAACTTTAAATTATTGGAAACCAGAGGGCAGAGGGTACCTCTAGAGAGGATCCTTGTCATAACTGCTACAGAGTGCGTGCGATAAATAACTAAATGTATCACAGGTCCGAATGGTTTTACTAGAGTTCTTTTGGCTACCTTCTCAGATTTCTCAAAGATAACATTCCGCCATTGTGATTAGAGTTCTATGAAGCGTTGGCGCGATGAATAATGGTTTATATCACCGGGTCGATTGTTTTTAGAGGAGTTCTCTCGGCTACTTTCTCTGATTTCCAAAAGATAGCTCTCTGCTGTCGCGTTAGAGTTTGATACAAAATACATGCGATGAATAACGGAATACATCGCCGGTCAGATTGATTTTGGAGGAGTTCTTTCGGTTATCTCCTCAGATTTCTCAAAATTAACTCTCCGTTCTCTAGGTTACCTACTCAGTTTTCCCGCAATCATCCTTCCTTCGTGATGACAAATAATAGAATATGTAGCCGGGGCCATTAATTGTACAGGTATTCCTTCCCAGGTTACCTGAAGATAATCTCTGACGCGTGTTGTGACACATGAGATTTTCGGCTTTTCGTTTCGTCGAGTGGTCGATAGTTCGCGTTTACATAATCACACCACTTGCCTCAGTGAATCCTGATTCTTACTTCTCTCCACTAACAACTATTCCTTCCATGATATTCGCAAGGGCAACCGTTCTGGCTGCGAATATCATACTAACATTCCTTCCCTTACTCTGGTGACTGTAAGGTAGTGACGGGCGTCGTTACTGACTATTTAAAGCTCTAATTACTGAAACTTGTACAATGAGAATGGTTTGCTACTCCCAAGCGTCATTCGGTGTGTTCTTTGTGCAATTTCGCTAGTTCAGGTCAATCACGGAGAGCAAGTACGAAGAGTGCAGTCTACACAAGCTCAAATCGTACAAGGACAAAACTGTCGTGATATAGCAAATCAATTATGTGCAACCTAACAAAGCACTCTCAATTGGTAGACTACAACATGGAAGCGATCCAGAACATTTACAAGAAAAACAACGCCACAGGCAATAATTACCTCTTTAAGAAGATGAATAATGACCCATTATCATGGTGTCTGATTTTTTTCTGTTCTCGTTCCTCTGATTGCCATCGGAATTCGGTTGGCTTTCGTTGGCATACCGAGGAAGTAACGAGTTTGATATCTTTATCCTTGCTCCTGCCGCACGTCGTCCTCATCATTACCGAGATACTAATCGAGTTAATTGAAATTCATTAGCTGCTACGGATATATCGATCCCGTTTTTGGCTTCTGCGGTCAGAGCGAGGAAGTCTCGTCGCTCCGAGAACTCGTCTCGGAATGGTGGGGAAAAAGTGGAAAGGGGTGGCTTGGAGTCTACTTTCTCCAGGAATGAAAATCAAGCCATGGGAAAATGTGGTCTTGCGGTCGATGACGGGTGAATGGGGATGAGGGTGGCATTGCGGTGATGAACCGATAGAAGAAGCTATGTTTATCTACACTCTGACCGACAGGAATCCCAACTGGTTTCGAGCTAATGAATAGTAATTAGCAATTGACCACACAATCAGACTATGTTTGTGTATGTGTGTGGAGGGGATTTATCGGCACACAGCATTTGCTAACGAGATGCTTTCGTCATTTAATTAAGAGCCATACACTTCAATCGATCCGAAAGGTCATGGTTTCTTCCTTTCCACCAGCGCCTGAAAAGTGTTGAAAATTTAAAGACGAGAACATCGATCTTTCGCTTGCTTTCGGCTTCCACTCTCTCAATGCCAAAAACGAAACAAGAGACGTGCGCTTTTCAGTGAAATTTTTTATGAGCGAAAAATCTGGCAAAGTGCGAAAATTGAATTTCCCTTTCATTTGCACGCGGGTGCTAACAAATTTACGCCGCGGGAAAAGGGGAAAAATCGACGCGCGAATCGTCATGCGAAGCAATTTTGTTTGGCCACACGAGCGCGCTCATTGTTACCGAAAGCTCCCGTCTATTGACACTTCCGTCCGTGTACGTGGGTGTGTCCGTGTATGTGTGCCCACAATGAAAATTCATACGAAATGAGCAAGCTTAGCAACGGCCGCACCGGTTTCTGATGGGGAAGTGTACGTGAAACGGAACGCGCGCGGCCCGATTTGGCTTTCGGTGCCGCAAACTTTATACTGTTCGCACCATTAAATATTCAATTGAGTGGGAGTATGTGGTGCTGCTCGATTAGGGGCTCCGAGGCGTTCGCTTATGTATTTTTTCATCTTCACCACCCCCATTTTTGCCTCGCCTTTTCCACCTTCATCCGCTGCAATCGAATAAAGAGACGAGCGCGACGACGAAAATCGGCAGCAGTCTAATGTCGGAAAATTATGTCTTCGAGCGAATAGCGATGAAGCCCACCCACGGAATCACATACCCTTGCTCCGGTGATGATGCTCTGAAGCTGGCTTTTTACGAGAGGAAGAATACTTCCGTTACACATACTTAAATATGATTTCAGCCTCTTCTGGGTAATTATGTTTACGGCATTAGGTAGTCATAACATCGCTAATGTCGGTTCGGTTGTATATCCGTTCCGCACAGCGATCGGAATCAGAAGGGAAATGAACGACGGAACGCTTCATTGAATTGACACGTGCATAAAAAATACATTTTTGTTAACGTTTTACCAGCGATTGTCGGGGTAAAATAATCATATCAATTGTCCTGAGGGCGCGGAAGCTTCTTCCGACCACTTTAGAGCCACGGTATCTCATCAATGAGAACAGAGCATATTTAAAATGCGAATTCAATTAATATTATTTCATGAATTTCACCTCGCATGTTGAGTTGAGCGAAATGATCGATGTAACACTTTTCATTGGGCAATGCAGCAGAAAGCTTTCCTAAATAAAAGAAGCATCAACCAACTCCTTGGTATACCGAGTTGACCGTCCGACAAAACAAACAGTTCTGGTGATGTGACTGAGAGGTGGCGAGACTGTTTGGTAAAAAAAAGGTCGTCAAAAATTTTTGAATGTATGTGGAAGGACAGATAACCCCAATACGCAAAAACCTAAGTGGTGCGGACTCAATCCACTTCATTTTCAAGCAAATTCATGCATATTTTCAAGCGATTTCTTGCAATAAATTCTCAGACCACCAGAGATGCCAGATTTACAAATATGTTTGTAAATTTACAGACGTATCTGTAAAACACTTTTTATTTTTGTTGACTTTTTGGATATAACAATATTTCACAGGTTTTTGAAAAATAAGAGGCTCTATTCATCACATCAAAGATATTTGACTAACCATATGATATTTTTCCATAGTTTTAATACAGAAAAGTTATTATATTTAGTTTATATCAATACAAATGACGTTAGTCCAGCGATACTCAACCTGCGGCCAGGCAGTCTTTCTGGTTGGCCCATCTGGTGTGTATGAAGTTTGGAACTCATACACATAAGTACTTTTGCCTTGACATCATTGCAGACGAAAGAGAGGATACGGTTATTCACAATTAATGAAAAATTGCATTCTCTGCAGGTAAGGAAAAATCTTGAACGAAAATTGTTTCTGATAATTATTTTCTGTTCTAGATAAGATTGTTTTGCTGAAATGCAAGGAGATTTATTGAAAAATAGTTAAGTTAGGGTCAGGACTATGTCATTTTCATTCTATTTTCAACAACTTACATTTGCTTTCGGGTCTGCTTATGACGAAATATGGGTTACTGTACGATTTTGACCTAGCCTTTTATTAAACAATATTTAACTTGCGAAAAAAAAAATTTTTATTTTAGTTTTATATTTTAGTAATTATTGATTGTAGTCGTTTTTTATTTTTTTATGACTTTGGATTAGAGGGCGCTATATTTTTTATATTTTTTCTTGAAAGCTGAGGATTGTTTACATAACATATCTCGATATCAGAGTTGCTATTTTTTCGTTTTTTAGATATGATTTTTCAAAAAAAATCATTTTTCCCCATTTGTCCAAAAACAACTTTCTGCGAAAAAATCATACCATTTGAACTACTGAACCGATTTAGATGATCGATATATTAAATTGAATCCAATAAGCAAAATTTGAAAAAATATCACACTTGCGGGAAGATTGGATTCTAGTAGCATAGGTCTAGTTCAGTCACATATGAATATTGATCGAAGACTTAAAACATGTTAAATTTACAAAATTCTAACTTAAAAACGATAATTATAGCATATCTGATATCGAGATATGTTAGGTAAATAATCCTCAGCTTTCCATAAAAAATATAAAAAAATATAGCGCTCCTATCTTTAACCGAGAAAACTATGAAAAACTAACTCAATCAATAATTACAAAAAAAAATCAATTTTTTCGCAAAAGTAATATTTTTTCAAAGAAAAATAACTCGTATGCTTCAATTTGATATGTTGATGATATGAATCGGTCCAATAGTTCAAAAGTTATGACTTTTTGTAGTGGGAAAAATGGGGAAAAAATGTTTTTCGAACCATCGATTAGTTTTGAAAAATCATATTTCAAAAACGAAAAAATTGCATCTCTGTTATCGAGATATTTTATGTAAACAATTCTCAGCTTTCAATCCATATTAAAAATAGGATCCATATTATCTGCAATTTCTCAATTAAAGCTCATTGGCTTCAATTTGATATGTCGATCATCTAAATCGGTTAAGTGGTTCGAAAGTTATACATTTTTGAAAAAAGTCATTTTGGGAAAAAGTAGAAAAATGATTTTTGGGATCACCCTAAAATGTAAATGGGCACCCTAATGACAAAATAGAAAAATACGAGTCTAATGTTTCGCGATAAAGAACAAAATTACCACTTTTGACGAGGATCTGAGAACCACTATATTGGTTAGGCATGGAATGGCTGTATATATAAATATATATATATATATATATATATATATATATATATATATATATATATATATATATATATATATATATATATATATATATATATATATATATATATATATATATATATATATATATATATATATATATATATATATATATATATATATATATATATATATATATATATATATATATATATATACAAAATACAATCTTACGTGCATCGTGATGTGACGTTAATATGTGAAAATTAACGTTTAAAGACATTTCTATAGATCTGCACACTTTTACAGACTTTTCCACATTTTTAACAGACATTCACATGTTTTTACAGACTTTTTTTAAAAATCATCTGGCAGCTCTTCCTTCCACTTTTTATCGAATATTTCCAAATCGCAGGAGTAAACATTTACGTGACTCTGACTGTGTTTGTTTTTATTTCGTTCGGAAAAACGTTATGATAAAGAGAGGGGACATTAAAAATGCGTTGCTCAGTGAAAGGCTGAGATGCTCTTTCTGAGATGCAACGGTTAATTAAACAATTGACGGAAAAATGTAGTTCGTTCATTTTATAATTTTACTTATTTTTGCCCTTGACAACAATACCTCTTTTATAGTGATGATTATCATAAGGAAAATAACACTCCTGATCGTTGGATCTCTTTTGACATTTCAATTGGATCTTTTTTGACAGCCGTTTTGATTCAGTCCGAACTACCTAGGCAAAAACGTCCTCACTATCAAATGATGCCAGGGATGCCAAGTGTTTTGCAACAAAGCCTGGCTAATGGTGAAGAATAAGTGGATTTCAAATTTGTGTTTCAATTGTATGGCAACTTTGTTTATAATGAAATAATGGCTGGTAAAAATAATAAATTATTTCTATTGAATACTTTGGGTGTTGAATAAAACACACTAATGTATTGTAAGTGTGTTTGAATATTTTAACGATCTTTAAAATAAATCGAATGTGACCGATAAAAAAAAGACGGGTGGGTAATGTCGGGGACATAACCGGAGTGACGTAGGACTATACAAAGGGGACAGCTTTTGTTAAATATATATTTTAAATATATTGTTTTATTTTCTTCTTCTACGTGAATACCTACCTATCTACCTGAAAAATGGATTAGTTTACTGTTTACTCTTTATGAATATGTTGATGGTACTGAAAAGAACCTTTGGTGTTGTGTTTTTGTTATCACTCGATATTCCCATCTTGTTCGGTTAAACCTTCCTGTTTAGCAATTACGTTTGCCACTCGCCACAGCTTTCACAGTTGGAAAATTTCTTCCTATCCAGCTTGTGACATGTTGTTCAGTAAATTACATTTAAGGCGACGTGCCGGAGAAACACTTTGCCACTCACTGAAACTAATTGTTGCCTTGATGAGCGCCGAAACGAAGCTGCTCTGTTCTTGATGCGGGTTTTCTGATTGTCGTGAGCAGCTTTGCAAGCCAACTCGAGCACTACGACGGACGAAACTCTATAATCGCTGTTAGGTATACTGGTGCTCCGACACGAATCCGTTCGGCCTAGTTACCCTTGCGGAGCAATCAGTGAATGCGACCAACAGGGAACTGAAGACTTGCACGGTTCGAGTGAGACTTTGCTTTTCCCTTAACTTGTCCTCCTTTGTTACGTCCACGATGCCGATGCCGTACAACCACACGGGTTTACAATTTGAAAGAAAATAAGATATTTTTTTGGGGTCCGCGTGTTTTATACTCTAGCGGTACACACTCACAGGATAGAGACAAATCGGCAGACTCAGCCAGAGGGGCGAGTCCAACAAGACGAACGAATGAGCGTTAAAAGGAAGCGATGGCAAAAAAATACATTCATTACGATTTGTTCGCTCGTTGGATTTACATGCAGGCTAAAAAAGATCCTTTTAAGGATCACAAAATTATCTTCAATCTAAAGAGTTATTTGTTTTGTTATCACTCGATATCCCCATCTTGTTCGGCTAAACCTTTCTGTTTAGCGATTGCATTTGCCACTCGCCACAGCTTTCACAGTTGGAAAATGTCTTCCCATCCAGCTTGTGACATGTTGTACAGTAAATTACATTCAATGCGACGTTCCGAAGCACCACTCAGTGTCGGATTGGAGGTAATTTTAACCTGTAATTGAACATTTGCGATGACAGTGGTACAGTGTCGACTTTCAATGTGGGGTCATAATTTGGACCCCGAACTCTATGTTTACAAAAATGTCCAACTAAATATGTCGCATTACATGTCCGTCCAATTAGCTAAATGTCGAGATAAGTGTAAATTACTGTACTTTCAATCTAGAAGCAATTTAAGAATTGGTGAAAATCAATAAGCTCAGAACAACTGCCAAATTCACATACTCATCAGATCCTGGCAAACAAATTATGAAAAAATCAATTTGTGTTTTATTATTATTTTGGATAATGTTTTAGAAAGCATTGAACTGTATTTCCTAAACTCTTTTTTGGAAGGTTTAATGGCCCTGAAAAGCGCCTTGTTTCATGGAATGGTTCCTATTTAGAAAACTTAGTACTCGTGGTTTTGAAAAAAACCATTTCGAACGCCCTCGATGCCGCCTTGTTCTGGATTTGCCACCAAAGCAGTTTGTATAAAGAACAAACATTTTTCTTCTGCTACCTGATGCCGTTTTGCGATTGCGTTTGCCACTCGCCACTCGCTGCAACTGCCTGTTGTCTTGATGTCCACAGAACCGAATGTGTTCTGTTCCGAATGCGGATTTTCTTATCGTCGCGAGCAGCTTTACCAGCGAACTCGATCACTTCGGCGGCCGAAACTATATAACGCCGGCTAGGTGGACTGGTGCACTGGTACTAACGCGCTCGGCCTAGCTACCCTTGCGGGGAACTCCAGATCAACACGGTTCGAGCGGGATTTTGCCTTTCCCTTCACTTTTCCTCCTTTACCATGTCCAGACATGGCTGCTTGGGGTTTGTTTGTTGATGTGTTGTGATGCGAACCGATGTGGTGTACGGTTTGAATGAGAATGATCGTTACGGCAGCGGAGCGGGGATTTTTAAGCTGACTGGCTGGCTCGAGAATTACGCATGTGTGAGACTGCGACCAATGTTTCGTTCATTTTTTTCTTTTTCCTTTCCAATCGTGCTTTATTCTATTTCGCTGCTGTTCTGGTTGCCCGTTTTGGTCGGTACGATTTGAGGAGCACAAAATGGACCAATCAAAAATGGGCACATTGTGCATTTTGACAATGCTTGATATTTCACAATTATTCAATTATTTATCTCAAGAAAAATGAAATGTTATTCGTTATGATAGATGCGTAGATATATTTCCTATCAATTGATGCAAAAACCTTTGCGATCTATTGAGAAATGCTCGAGTTATAAGCGTTCCAAATCTTGCATTTTTTCCTACTTGTTCAGTGCCTAGATATCCATTTCACCCCCTATATCTTCCGGTTAGACGTAGTCCTACGTCAAAACGAATTAAATGATTTGAACGAAAGGTTATATGATGTTTCTTGGTGTATTTCATTAACGCAACTGACATGTTTGATCTCTTAAAAGTTAAACGTCAACTGAAAAAAGGAATATAAGTTTGTCGTTAAGTAGAAAAAATTAATTATAGAAAATCAATATTTATTGCTGTCTCCTTGTTAGAAAATACGTGCATGTGATTTTCAACATGGCTTAGTTTATAACAGCTTGGTCTCGTTCATAAATTGGAAAACAGCGATACGCCAGCTAACTTCAATGGAGCTGATTAATCGGCCTGTTTGGAATCGCGTTATTTTATCGATGTCATTCAATCGAGGAGTATTCACATCGGTAATCTAAGTTTGAAACACAGCCATATTGCTTCCTTTATTCATGGATGTTTTTATTACTCTTCACCGATTTGTAGAACTCAATATTCATATATGCATATGAGTGATCGGATTTTACAATTCGATCGAAATCGACTTTTACACTCATACATTCGTTCGCCTTGTCGCGAAACAATGGTCAAAATAAGACATCCGTATTTGTGGTTCAATTTACTCTCTATCTGATCGGCATAATTTCGGAAATAATTCTAAATTGTTGAAATTTGAATGAAAATTATTATTCGATTTCGTTTGGATGCTAAATTTGTTTTGAATGTGTTTGAATGCTAAATTTTGCGTGTTTATTCCACCCGAAAAACCATTACTATTTTTGCTTCATAGAAATGGAACATGGAGACCGATGTTGTTTACGTCGAATTGTGTGGCTAGGTTGTCACATTTGCTCAACTCGATCGGACTTGAGCTTGAACAGAATGCAAAATTGCGCTTTTTCCATTCAACAGAATACAACCAACAATATGTGGGGACGAATACGATCGAACTTCATTTTGTGTTTGAACACGCGCTTTGGCCTGGCTATAACTAAAGCTGTGTCGGCGTTGCTCATGATAGTGTCTCGCAAGTGAATGTATTATTCCTCGCACCGCTTTTTTGTGTAGTAAGAATTGCAGTCTTTCAATCTCTACCTTCGCGTATATGTCGACCACAAATTGTTGGCACAGCTTACGATATCTTGAATCGGCGTTTCTTGACCATGTCAAATCACCATATGATAAACATACAAAACCTTCGAGCGCGCCCTCTGTTTGTTTCGTCGCATGTTCATAAATATTAAATCAAAATGAGAAACGATGTTCATAATGAATTAAGTATCTGTGATGACCCTTCTGCATTGCACTGTAGTCACGCGTATTCTTGAGCTTGCCACTCCAGAATACATTCAAGGCGTATTGTTCGTTATCGAAATCTCAACTATTTACTAATAAAAATGACGCAAGTAGTACTACGTTGAGAAGGCAAACCTTGGGAACGTTAGTGCCATTGAAGAAGAACATAGCTAGGGTCGTATGAACGGTGTGTGTCAACGATGGATTCCAGATTATTGTTTTTTCTTCGCATTAAATTTCTCGTGTCACCGTGCTATCATGATTCTAGCAGCGCTTGTGCTCTGGATCCACACACGTGCTCTCCAGCTGATGTTTTATCAGGGTTGATGGCAATAGCGTGATTGTCATTTTGTAATTCGAGCAAATGTAATTTGAAGTATTTCGATAACTCATTGTGCTCATTCAAGAAGGCTTCCAACTCGTCGGAGATGCTCCCTGCTTTAGATGAATTGATGTTACTTGTGTATTTGTAGATGGATGTTCACGTTCCCGAACATGGACGCAAAATCAAGGCACCTAAAGAAACACCGTTGTAGCAGGTACATTAGAGGCGGATGAACTTTTAACTTTTCTCTATTCTCTATAATACAATAAACTAACTAACTAACTTACAAGTAGTTACATGCAAGCCGTGAGCAGTGTTGCCACACGTACAGTTTTCTCTGGAAGGTTACAGATTTTTTCGTATGTTTTCGTCAAAAAGTACAGATTAGTACAGATTTTTTCCGCGTGTAAAATTTCTCACATTTGAACAAAGCAACATCAAGGTACATGACGATTTTCACGCCGCAGTATCGCTTGGTGTTGTTGATCATATAAGAGCATTTACAATGCAATAATTGATCAGTTTCATAAGGACGAAATTCGGTGTGTTAGAGGCGTTTCCAGGGTTCTACGATGAGAATGTACAAGATCTGGAGAACGAATTTCGTACCCTAAAGGTAAAAAACTACTCCGAACGAAAATCACAGTTTCAGAAACTACGCCTCACTCTTCGGCAATTTTTTTCTGAATGTAAGCAGAACAAAAATAAGTTTCTAAATCGGCTCAGCAACGATGCGATGAACGTTATTTTGAGATCGTTGTGGGTATGTATAAGCATCATCAAACACACTAATGACTTGTAAATATGAATTTAGTGTTTGTAGTGAATAAATTAGTATTTGTTTTCATTCTAACTAAATATATTTTTTCTACAGCGAATATTTTCGATGGTACAGATTTTTAGAAGCAAAAGTACAGATGAGAAAGATTTTTAACCCCTCTCGTACAGATTACAATGTGACAACACTGGCCGTGAGTACTTTTCTTCTAGCTTGCAATAAGGAGTCCACCAGAAAGAAGATTACTACCGCTAAGAAGAAGGTGAAGAAAGCGTCAGCATCGGAAAAGGCTACCGTTTCCGTGGACAAGAGCTGAGCATATGGCTCTCTCTCTCTCTCTCTCTCTCTCTCTCTCTCTCTCTCTCTCTCTCTCTCGCTCTCTCTCTCTCTCTCTCTCTCTCTCTCTCTTCTCTCTCTCACACACACACACACAATCTCGTGTGTTGTTCTCACGAATATAAAATGAATTATGCATCAACCATCTTCTGTTGCTTCTACTAAGCCACGCAAACCCATCGGTTCTCTTCAGGGTGTACAACTAGTTCAAAATAATGGAATTTTATGTGTAATCTATCTATCTATCTATCTATATATATATATATAAAAATGGAGTGATGTCTGTCTGTCTGTCTGATTCTTATAGACTCGGAAACTACTGAACCGATCGACATGAAAATTGGTATGTAGGGGTTTTTGGGGCCGGGGAAGGTTTTCGTGATATTTTGAGACCCCTCCCCCCTCTCTAAGGGGGGGCTGCCATACAAATGAAACACAAATTTCTGCATTACTCGGAAATTAACCAAGCAAACGAAACCAAAGTTGGCATGTGAAAGTTTCAGGGTGCAATAAATGTTTCTATGATGGTTAGACAGTCCTTCCCCCACTCAAAGGGGGGGGGGGGCTGCCATACAAATGAAACACAAATTTCTGCATTACTCGAGAATTAATCAAGCAAATGAAACCAAATTTGGCATGTGGAGGTTTTAGGATGCAATAAATGTTTCTATGGTGTTAAGATACTCCTTCCCCCTCTCTTAGAGGGGGCTGCCGTACAAATGAAACACAAATTTTTGCATTACCCGAGAATTAATCAAGCAAATTAAACCAAATTAGGCATATGGAAACTTTAGGGTGCAATGAATGTTTCTATGGTGGTTAGATACCCCTCCCCCCTCTCTTAGGGGTGGCTGCCATACAAATAAAACACAAATTTCTGCATTACTCGAGAATTAAACAAGTAAATGGGCGGGACGAAGTTTGCCGGGTTAGCTAGTCCTATATAAATAGTTTAATATGTGTACTCATTGACTCTTACTACGTTCATTCATTGACTTCACATATTAATTGATTCATTGAGAATTGATTTGTTTTTCAATTTGCGAAAATATATCCAAATTATATTATCTGCAAAAATATACCGTCATATTCATGATTTTTTTTTAATTTGCTTATAACTTCCGACAACTTTTCCAAATACATCATTAGCATTAGCATTAGCATTAGCACTGAGCAAGTTGCACAATATCGTAGGTGGTACGAATTCAGAACTGTTATGATAAAAACTAGCCTCCATCCGTTGCTGATGATTGGTAATATCTCTTAGATGAAGGCATGTTTTTTCCAACAGTTAAGAATTGTCCTGGCCACGTCCTTGCAACTGCTAAGGAAAGGGAAGGAATGTTAGTTCGACATTTACTTAAGAGAGATGCAGAGAACTCCACGACCTCTCATAAATGCCTCGGGAATTTAGGAACGTGTTGGTAGGGAAGGTAAACCATAGGATACACTCAGCCGGTGTTACTGGCGTAGCATGTTTTTAATAACTATAACTATAACTATAACTATAACTATAACTATAACTATAACTATAACTATAACTATAACTATAACTATAACTATAACTATAACTATAACTATAACTATAACTATAACTATAACTATAACTATAACTATAACTATAACTATAACTATAACTATAACTATAACTATAACTATAACTATAACTATAACTATAACTATAACTATAACTATAACTATAACTATAACTATAACTATAACTATAACTATAACTATAACTATAACTATAACTATAACTATAACTATAACTATAACTATAACTATAACTATAACTATAACTATAACTATAACTATAACTATAACTATAACTATAACTATAACTATAACTATAACTATAACTATAACTATAACTATAACTATAACTATAACTATAACTATAACTATAACTATAACTATAACTATAACTATAACTATAACTATAACTATAACTATAACTATAACTATAACTATAACTATAACTATAACTATAACTATAACTATAACTATAACTATAACTATAACTATAACTATAACTATAACTATAACTATAACTATAACTATAACTATAACTATAACTATAACTATAACTATAACTATAACTATAACTATAACTATAACTATAACTATAACTATAACTATAACTATAACTATAACTATAACTATAACTATAACTACAACTATAACTACAAATGTACTCCAAACTTCCGACTATCGTCTCGTTAATTGCTGTGTAAAAAGAAAAGATTTGTTAAATTTTGATACCATCTTTATTTATGAATAGGTTAAGCTGTGGGAGTAACATTGCAGTTTTCTCTTCTCTCATAAGCACAAACCTCAATACCTAATCATATAACTGACATTTAGTTTGATAATATAGAAAATTTGAAAGTAAATAGTAAATATAATATAAAATGGAATATATTAATATAAATAACGAATAATGTAGGAAATTCTCTAACCGTGATGATCTGCGTAGTACTGGAGGAGTTCTATTTCAAACATAACCAAAATTCTACACAAATGGGCACAATTATATTATAAATACTAACTACAGACGAACACAGAGCATTATATATATGTAGAGGAACCACCTACATCATATCCGGGACCTACAAAGGAAAAGACCCTCAATTTCCATGTTCAGGAATCTGAATATAGTATTTAAAATTAAAAAATTAAGCAACTAAAATATGTGATATGTAAATTATATGTTGTACATAACTGCAATTTGCTTCCGGAATCTGGTGTAAAGTTTACAATGTTATATAAGGAACCCATTTGAATTAAAGTATTCACTCTTGTTTTCAAAACATATATATCTACACTCCTACAATTAATGTATTTTAAACTGATACGGGAGAAAAGGAAAATAAAAGCATGCAACTTAGCTTGATCCATTACAACTTTAATGAATTATAATAATTCCAACTTTTCCAAATACATCATTATGGTAGAAAATAGGAGTTACCTTGTCAAACATTTGAAACGAACTTTCAACATATTATTCGTGTTGCACAATCAAAACACGAACAGTTTTCTAAGTAGAATTGAAATCCGAACAACACAAATACATCTCGTTGATTCTATCGGACGTTATGTGTACAAAAATAATTAATTTGTTTACGTTATGGCTACATTGTAAAACCCTGATGTCCTGATATCTAGAATACCAAAAATTAAAAAAAAACAGAACATCAGCAGATCAAAAGATAGGAAAAATAAAAATTCTATAAAATTCTATAAAAAAAAGTTAATTTAATAAATCCCAAAACATACTAAAAATTTAAAAAAAGAAATAAAAAGCTTGACGAATAAAAAGGAAATAAAAATATAAAAAAAATAAAACTTGCTAAATCTTTAAAATTAAAAAAAAAATAACGATAAGAAAATTCAGATGGTTGCGCGTTCGCTTAGTAAGCGATCGATCGTGAGTTCAAAACTCAGGGCCCTCATTGACCATCTTTGTGTTGTTACAGAATAACTATGTCCACGCAACAATCATCAGCGATGGAGATCGATCCACGGTCGAAATAAGATCGATTCATCCATACAACTGCTCTGCTCTGCAAGACACATCGGGCTGCTGTTCTATAAATAACTCAACAATGATCAATCAACTGTCTCCGCTGTCCGGTCTAACTGGATAATGGAAGAACAAATAGAAAACTCTTACGCCTAAATGGCTGTTGTGTGAATGTACCATATGTAATGGTATAGAAGGAATACTGGCGAATGGCAACTGTGTGTAATGTGCTAATTATAGATATGATAATCATGTGACATGTACATGATTAAAATTCGGCTCTGTTACAGCTAGAATGCTAATGAGCCTCAAATAAATAAATGGGATAAAAAAAAAGAAAATTCAAAAATTTTACGTCTTAAAAAAATAATGGAAATTTTGAAGAATGAATGAATGAATAAATTTAAAAATATTAAAATGAAAAATCTAAAAATCTCAAACTTTAAAAAATTAAACCGAAAAATCGAAAAATTTACAACAGTTTCTTGAATCGAAGAATCCTGAAATCGAATTCGGAAAATCAAAATGAAAAATACATAGAATACAAAAATTCGATATTCTCAGAAATTTTAAATTATGAAAATGTCAAAAAAATATAATAATAAAATGGGAACAACGAACAAATACTTAATTTTCAAAAATCCCAAAAGAAACGAAAAAAATTGCAGCTTGATAAATAAAAAGGAAATAAAAATTCAAATTTCTCAAAAAATATAAAAAAAAATTAAAACTCACAAAATCTTTAAAATTTGAAAAAATTATAAAACAAAAAATAACGACAAAAAATTAAATAAATTTTGCTTCTTGAAAAAATAATAAAATGAGAACAACGAACAGTAGAAGACATTCTAGAAGAAATCGAAGACATAAAGAAAACGAACAGAAAATTTTCAAAATGTCAAACTAGCTAAATAAAGCGAAAAAAATAAAACTTTTGGAAAACAAAAATGCCTAATATTAAACATCTAGGTAAATCAAAAAATCTAAACCAAAAAACAAACAAAAAATTAAAAAATCCGGAGTTTTCTCATCTTAACATCATAAAATTAAAAAAATACATTTAGGTTTTTTTGCAGTTCCCGATTTTTTTGCAGATTTTATTTTAAGATTCATGTGGTTTTACAGGTTTTGTTTACAATCTGCGACTTTTTTTTTAATTTCAACTAACGATGTTTTGCAATTTTCAATTTACGATTAGCATTTATTTGCAAATACACAATTTATGATTTTTGTTGGCTAATTTCGTTCTATGATTTTTGGCAAAAAAAAACTTCAATATTTCAAATATCGCTTATTTGAAAAATAATAATATTTCAAAGTTGAGGTGAGAGTTTATTGGCTAAAACAAGTACAGTTGAGTAGAAATCGTGATTTTTGAAGATTTTAATTTTAGTTGAAGAACTCCCAGAAATTGTAGTTGAAGAACTCCCAGAAATTGTTTGAAATGCAGCGAAATTAAGGGAGACAGAAGATATAGCTTCACGATTCTTCGCAATTTTTTCAATTTTAAATTTACGATTTTTGCATTTTTTCATCCATTTTTTTTTCAATCGACGCTTTACGATGTTTTTTTTTTTTGTTGTTTTGAATTTATAATTGTTAGCACTTTCAACCTATTTTTGAAATTCTTTATGTTTTGCAATTTTTTTATAATTCTTCACAATTTTCTATTTTCTTTTTTGCTAATAAATTTTACTTTAAACTATACGATTTTTTTTTGCAATTTTCACCTTCCGATTTTTGATTTAATTGTTTTTTGTAAACTTCAATTTACGCTTTATGATTATTATGATTGGTTCCAAAGAATCGATCTTTGAAAAATTAAAAGTTTTTTTTCGATTTATCTACTTGTTCTTTATGAATGTCGTCTTTTCTTTAAGCAGGGAATACAAATTCCATATTTCTATTTAAACATCAAAAGCATTTTGTTTTGTTCCTCAGCATGAAGGCCACAGTCACAGCGCATTCATCTTGTGCCGTCAGGCAGTCGTTTAATTAAATGAAAAATCAATTAACCATGATCCCAAAAAAGCCAATCGTATCATACATCTGTCATTTAGTCGAAGCGAATTCTTGATTTTGGCGCCAGTTCTAAAAAAACAACCTTTCGCCTGTACTGCCCATGTTTGGATAGGAGACGTAAGCGACAAAATAAACAGAATCGACTTTTCCTCAGTTATGCATTCTACGCAATGTAATACATTTGCTCAACATGCAAACAAACATTTTTTGTTCGAAAACATTTGAGCAATTTTGAAAAAAAAACGTTTCCGAAAAATCACTGTTTGTCCGCATAACAGGCGTATTTCCATACAGCTTTCATACATCGTTCGGAAATCAACAATTGTCAGTATTATGTGCTATAAGCTAAATCTACATTTGAATCACATTCTTTGTAGCGTCCAAACATACCTGTCACGATAGTGTCTTATTACATAGTGTATCCTAATAGATAAATATAAGAAACCATTGAAAAGCTGCTCATATAATCACTATTTTCTGTACACTGCACTGCGATGAACAAAGAGAAGCAATTGTGTTTTTTAATGTTATAACCACCTAAATTTCTGCATTTGAATCTTCAAGTAGATAATGAAATACGATCAGTAGTAAAATAAAAATAATATTGGTTCTTAGTATTATAACTCCTCAAATTCGACATCGAATTATTCCACATACTCAGCATTTACTCATAGCTTTGGTGTGAGTCACTCAACCATCTTTATGCGATTGATCGTGATATCGGCAAGTCATGTTGCTAAAATTACCAACATACACGAACCTGCTGTTCTTATCATATCCCAGAGTATTCAGGAAAAAAGTACTATCATAGACTCGCAACAAATCGAGAGCACCTTTTCCAGTAATTTCTCTACATTTCTTCCAATTCTTCTTGAGTTTATCCGATAACAACTGAAATTACCGACGGAGACGTTTTGACTATTATCGAAAATGTGAATACTAACTACAGCTACAGATAGAGCAACCTGGTGATTACGTCTAACTATGCAAACAAATATTCATTGAAACGATTGATTGTCCGCATAGATAGACGTAAGCGTTTTCCAACTGGAATAAATATGTTTTAATCCGCAAAATCTCCTAGGCCCTCTTTTTGCCGATCATATCCTTCAACTGGACAAATTATTTCATTAGAAATTTGCATGGCTACGTTTTACCAACACTAATTATGTTGGTGATTACGTCTCCTATGCAAAAATGGGCTCCAAAAAATCGGAAGTCGGAATGGAAAAAATCGATCTTCTAAGAATCGATACGAGATCACCCAATCTTAGTTAGTACACTTAAGCTAGCGATAGCAGAAAACATATAATCTTCGGCAGAAAAAATGCTTTTTCGTGTGCTGAAGGGATAATGAACAAATAAAAACACCTTTTTCATAAGCTTCAAAATGTTCGTATGCATGGGAGCAAATATCTCTTTCTCTCAGACTGAATGCCAGTTTGGGATTTTACCCAAAACAAAGTCCAAACGACTACGCTATCCACATAGCAACTGGTGCTGTTGCATAAATGCGTGATAATATTACACCTCATTATAAAATGAAGTTGGAAAGTGCTTTCTAAGAGTAAAAAGGAGAGTACAAACGAGAATATATATCCTTCTCGTTCTGGGCCGTGTATGCGAAAAAGTAAAAGTATTTCGCAAAGTATGCGAAAATCTTTAATGCGTGCTTATTTGCAAGGTGTCTCTTGTTTGAATATGTTAATAATGGGCCTGATCACGAACATCACTGCCACGTACGCTTTCACGTCACTTACACTTCACTTAATCGTTTTGTTTCTATCATCATTGTCACGGACAGTTGCGTGTAAAAATGAACTCCGTAAGGTGAAAGTGTTCATTCCCGTTTATAAGAGACATGTTGGTTGCAAAATGTCGGGTGTTTGAACGTTGTGTCGGTTGCATAATTTCGGACGTTTGAACGTTATGTAGGTAAAATTAATACAGCGTATGAGATAATATTCCATTTAATTAATCGTATATTTTAGAACGACAAGTTTGCGATTATACCTTGATGATTAGTTTGCTGAATCAAATGCTACCTCAAAGATGAGGAGGAATACTTGGTTGCTCGGAAATAATGTACATAGTTGTTGAACGTATGGGAATGTAATTCTACGCTTTAGATAAAACATGATTATTATGTGTAATAATCGAAATCTCGCATACTCTTGTACTTAGCTCCGTCTTATTCGTTTGAATAGAATTTAGAATCATTTTTTATGAACCGTTTCTACAATATTGATGAATAATAATATCTGCTATATCTCAGAACAAACCCGAATTTATCCACCTCACGATCAGTATAATCTGAGCTACTCCCATATGGGATTCTTAAATTATAATCCTCCTATCCTTCCCATTCTCGTGTATTTTGATATACGGGACATGAGGTTTGATTTAATTATTAAAACAGAAACTGGTAAGCAGCGTCGGTCAGAAGCATAATCCTCATAGAAAACATCTAATGGGTTACAAGGAATTTGACAAAAGCGGAAAGTGATTTAGATTTTCTTTAGACGGATATCAAAATTATGGAAAAAGAACTAGAGAAGAATTTAAAAACAGTATCTTGTGAATGCTTCGCAATGATAGACTCATTTTTTCCTTGTTTGAAACTTATTATCACTTTTGACGTAGAACTACGTCTTTCATTGAGGGTGCCAAATCAGAAAACAGGTCACGTTTTCATGAAATAAAGTTAACGTTAATAACAATTTTTACCGTGACCGGATTCTGGCGATTTACATACCAAACGAATCGGAAATTCCCTAAGATTTGTTTGATATGCTATACATTACAATTCCATAGTTTGTATATGGTTTAAATTGATGAAAATTGAAGCATTTCCATTTCCTCATAAATTTGTTCTATCCATTTGTGTGCTTTCCCGAACAAAGCTATCAATAACGAGCAACTTATCGACGAGCAACGAAGGGGAAATCGTAGGATGTAAAGTCTCCGTGAACAGAGGAAAAGAAGAACGAAGAGGATTATTTGCCTAGAGTACAAACAGTGGATCTTGCTGAGGCAAACTTCATTCTTCGTGAGGACACCGACTGGACAACACCGTTGCTGGGCGAGCTGGACGGCGAGGAATCGAATGGTTTTCTCAAGGCAATGGGGAGTGGAGGAGTAATATGAGGAAAGAGTAGAGTTTTCCAAGGATCTTTTTGAAGACTAGAGACGAATGAACTGAAGAAGTTTAAAGTCTCTTTAATTCAACAAGGAGAGGATGGAAGGGCAAAGTTTCAGTATCGTTCTAGATGCGAAACAATGAACATCGCTTGTTCTTCCTTGTTTTGCGCCATCACGTGTCTTCGTTTCGGACTGAGCAGTGGACGCGACCAAATTACTCACTCGCTGATGTCTCTGGCATTGCAATCATTGCATCAAACTGACACCATTGCATCAATGTTTTAAGCTACACAATTGTGTGGGAATTCATCAAGCTAGACTACCGTCGGTTCACCAAGAAAATAAATGTTCTGGAATTTTGTCAGTGATTTGGTGACGGTAGGCAAACTCTTTCCACATTGATGACAGCTAAGTTAATCTAGACTAGCAATATTAACAGAAAGGACTTCTGTTGAGAAAAGCGAAAACGGAGATAAGGGTGTGTATATTTAGTTGCTTCAAGCCATCGGTATTTGGATATTTGTGTACGTACGTGCGTGCTTCATAACCCGTACGTAAAAAAAGTTCATCTTCGCTACGCTGAAACCCCATTTGTATTGATAAATATATACAAGGAGGGGACATAGCGGGAGGGAATTATTTACGCTAGAGTATTAGTAATGAATCTCTGCTGAGGCAAATATTTTGCCTTTTTCCAAGCAGTTAACATTGTGTTTTCTGTCATCATAAAGGCTTCGTTGGTGCCTTGCATTGCATTTGCATTGCATGCATTGAGCTGACGCTATGGTGAAGCAAGTTTTAAGGTTGTGCGCCAAAAAATTATTTGGGGAATACCATGTTATTCAATAAGTTATAATAAGTCATTAGTGTATTTGGGTTCGCGAGCAGATAGAGTTTATTTCGTTTATTAATCACCAATAAAGTAAATGTTATTCTGGAATTTTGTATGATTTGGTTTCGCTTGCCAGTAGCAGAACTTTCTCCGCTAAGGATGACAGCTGCGCTTATCTCGAACATGTATTGTTCTGCGAGCACAAAAATGAATCATCAAACAATTATCGTCAAATGATTCTATAATGAAAAAAAAACATTTCAGGACGACCAAAGTGGTAAAATGGTTATTTCAAAATTTTCGTAGCAAAATAATATCCACAGTTATAAACAAGCGACTTGAATTAAACTACAGCGTAGTTCTACGTCAACAATGCGGTCGTGTCTTGAACACAACCTTCTATATAATAATTCTCTGTTAGTCTAAGCCTAAAAATAGAAACAAAAAATTTCTGTTCATTCAGGACAATCGGAAGTAGACCTCCGCCATGTTTCAATGGGCCTACGGGAACCACATTTTTAATCCTTAATTATATCCCACAGCGCATTTTCCGAATCCAAACAAACAAATTTACGTCCTCTGGATACGTCATAATTTCGTTCTAAAAATGCCACAAGGCGGGTAAATTGATGTTTGTTTATCTTTCGCTTCTTAAACAAGACAAGACTCAAAATGTTAGCAAAAAAGCTAAATAAATACGAAATTAAACTTACTCCATTCCGCGTGACTAGCTTTCACCATCCTAAACACAAGTGACAAATACACCTGTTTTTCTCCGTGAAATGACAGTATCGTGATATTCATAATAACACCGAGTTCATCAAAGTTGTCACGACGGATGAACTCTTCTGGATTCTACACACACGGTGACAGTCGTAATGAGGTTGTATACAATTCACTTCATTTTCACCACAGCAGTGGAACTCCATACAATTCACTAACTAAAAAGTGTCCACATTTTCATCGCTTGTTTACGTGAAAAATATAATTTTTTCAGGCACACTTGATTTGAGTGTGTATGGATTTCTAGCTGTCTTAACGCAAGGTCTTTAATGAAGAATGATAAGATGGGAAGGTTGATATAAACATGTTTATAATTAAATAAGTTTATTCAAATATTCATATTGCCCTTCTTTAATTATTCAGTGCAATTTTATCGAAATTTGATAGAGAAATTAAAAAAGGAATGTTTTTTTTTCAATATTTTTCTGAGATGGTTATTAAAATAATTAATTATTTCCCCCCCACCCCCCATTATTTGTTAGCTTTTCCTGCTTTTCGTGCTTTGACCTGTCATTTTTTCTGTAGTATTGAATTACTGAGTTTGTTTGAATAACCGACTGAAGTTGATCCATAGAAGAATAAGATTTCATTTGATATGTCGATTTTTGAAATCGACTCAATGGTTGAAAAGTTATGACGTTTTGGAAGAAATCTTACTTACTTAATCATCAATAGACCCCAGTGGCATGTGCTGTACATAAAAGTCGTCTCCATTCACATGAATTTTACATTTTTTCCAATTCTCAACTTTCAAACTTTATTTAAGGATCAACATATCATATCTTTCTATTAATCCGCAAACATGCCTAGTAGTTACTTAAAAAACCAAACTCATAAACGACAAAAAGAGTCTTCGATTGTATATTTTTTTTTATATATTTTTTACAGTTTTACAGTACACATTCACTTATTGGCGCTTTTAGTTGGAGTGCTTTTTAATTGGCGGTTCTTTGCTAGTCTTTGAATCTTAAACTCAAATAATCAAGGCACAGTATAGAAGTTTTTTGGTTTGCAGTTTGTTTGACAAATATTTTAGTTTAAAAATATATAGAAATATATATACAAATATAAAGTGAATTATATCACATCCACTATTCAAGAAAGTTGACGATACTTTTATTTTCTAGCATCAATCCAAATGCAGTAATACTAATTATTATTATGGCCGCACTAAAAGACATGAAAAACAACAAGAAACACTTTGAAATTTGTGAACTATTGCAGTATTACTTCAGCCATTCCATGCCAAACTGATATAGTGGTTTTCGTATTTTCGTGAAAATTGGTAGCTTGTTTTCGTTATGGTAAAACATTGCCCTGTATTTTTTTTTTTTTGGGTGATTCGATTTTTTTCACTTTTCCCAGTCATTTTTTATCAAAAAGTCATAACTTTCGAATTACTAAGCCGATTCAGATGATCGACACATCAAATTGAAGTTAATTAGCTAGTCTTTTATCAAACTTGCAAGAAATTTGAATTTTGTTCTCGTAATTATTAATTGTATCCATTTTTTATAGTTCACATGGTTTCGGCACCATCGGCGCTATAATTTTCTACATTTTTTTTTGAAAACTGAGGATTTTTTACACATTTACATTTTTTACTCAGAATCAGATGTGTTCTTTTTTTCTTTTTTGGGTTATAGTTTTAACCGAGATGATGGATTTATCATATCAAAGCCAACGAGCTAGAATTTTTAGGAAAAATAATGCACTTGCGAAAAAAAATAATTTTGTTTTCGTGATTAATAATTGTATTTGTTTTTTTTTTATAGTTTACATAGTTTCGGGACCAAGGGCGCTATATTTTTTATATGTTTTTCGTGAAACCTTCACTTAACACAGTAAAAAATCAGAAGTGTGTTCTTTTTCGTTTTTGAGTTATGATTTTTCAAAGTTAACATGGTTTTAAGCTTCGTTCGATCATCCTATGCGATAAGGCTATTTATATGCGTATAGAATTCCCCTTCTTACAAGTGTGAAATTATTGACTTCATTTAACTATGTCGATTATCTGAATCGGTTCAGTAGATCAGAAGTGATGAATTTTTGAAAAACGTAATTTTTGGAAAAAAGGAGAAAAATGATTTATTTCGGTTAAATTTGAAAAATCATAATTTAAAAACGAAGAAGAACACATTTTGGATGTTATATAAAAAATCCTCAGCTTTCGAGAAAAAATATAAAAAAATATTGCGCCCTTGGACAATGAAAACTATAAAAAACAAATACGATCAATAATTAAGGAAACAAAATTATTTTTTCTGCAAGTATAGTATTTTTTTAAAAAAGACTAGCTAATTGGCCAATTTGATATGTCGATCATCTGAATCGGTTTAGTAGTTCAAAATATATGAGTTTTTGAAGAAAGTTATTTTTGAAAAAAGGAGAAAAACTAGATTTTTCGGACCACCCTAAAATGGAATAGGATCTAACATTTTGCGATAAGGAACAAAACTACTAATTTACACGAAAATCTGAGAATGGAATATATATAACACTAAAAAAATATAGTTTGGTGTTAATTTCCCCGGCAACTAAAAAGCTGATTATTAGAAACTAATTGATGTTAACTTTTCATTACCTTGTAAATTCTAAATACAATACCAACAGAGGATATTGAAAAAAAAAAAATTTATTCAGAAATCATATTTTTATGTTATTTTTACGACTATGTTATTTTATGTTATTTTTACGATAATTATACGACTAGGTAGCGTACATACGTTACCTAGTCGTATAATTATTGTATCATTCAATTTATTTCGATGAAAATGCTTTAAAATATTTCAACTGGTGCTCTTGCCACATTTTTTTTTTTATTCAATGTCCAGTTTCTATGGCGAAGCTTCATTCGTAAATTACACATTTGTCATTATTGGTGGAATACGACCATAAAGGTTGTTATGAATAGCACAGCAAGTTATGATTACAATACATATGGGTTTATTTTGATAAAGCAAATATTAACGACATTATACATAAACCGATAAAAATGCATTATAATATTTGTCCACAGAACTCTCAGCGTCTATATATATATATATATATATATATATATATATATATATATATATATATATATATATATATATATATATATATATATATATACATATATATATATATATATATATATATATATATATATATATATATATTTTATTCAATTTTCAGTTCGTAATTTCTATCCCATTCGCCGTGTTTATCATGATGATGCTAACATTAATAACATTATATACTAACCTCCTACCTTATATATGACGTCTCCCACCGTTTTAGAAACATCTTAACATTATGTTCAATTTTAAGAGCGTAAACCATCTGTCAATTTGGGATACCAAACATGTGATAGAAATTAATTTTGGGTGTACTATTCACATTACACTGGAATAAAATTTTATTGCAACCAGGAATTGTGTGAGTCTCCGAATAGCAAGACTTGCAAATGGGCTAACTGTAAAATAATTCCTATCATTTTTGGTTAAAGATGCAGACTGGTATACTCCAGATTTCATGGTTATTTTTAAAACCGTGATGTTTACGTTTCGTGCTCTCAATTCAACCAACTTGTCAAAAATCCTCAATCATCCGACAGTTCACACGCCAACCGCTCCCGTACCGAATTCCTGAAATCAACGTCCAATTCATCCGTCGTCCTGAAGTGAGTTGCGCACTGTGCCCCCGCAAGCGAATGAACGAAATTCTTGTCAACTTCATAAAGTAAGAATTAGATAAATAAATGGTTAACGAAATGAAAATGAAATCAGCACAGCTCTCTTCGGAGGCAGAAAACTTCCCGGGCGAGAGAGATTCACGGTTGCCTTCGTCCCCCGGAGGGGAATACGAACGAATTTCGGGGGCGGCTAACTTTCGAAAGGAAAGAATGCTCTCGCAAAGAAAAGTTTGGGATTCCTTCGAGATGAGCTTTTGATGGAGACGCACGATGGTTTGCTGCTGGCTCCATCATTGCCCTGTCGTAAGCATTCGCACGAACTAATTCCAACAGGTTTCGGTCGGCTGGGGAGTAGCTACCCCAAATTCATTGAAAAACTTCTGGGCGAAGGTTCGCGCACCGAACGACGGAACGGAATCCTTCTCTGGGGGAATGGTAGCGATCGCAGCGGGAAGCCATTTCCGGGTGAGGGCAAATTGCACAATAATAAGCCATTCTTTTCTGCACAAAAAAAAACAAGGCGCCGGCATTTGGTATTTTTTATCTGTTGTTTTGCAGTTTTTTTTTTCTTTCTACAGCACTTTCCTCTTTTTGCTTTCCAAGAGTGTTGCGTAATACGAGCGTCTCTTGGGTCAGCGTTCGTGGATTATATTCACGACAGCAGCGTTCCGTCTTTTTGTGCTTCCGAAGGAAGCGAAAGACTCTGCAAAACAACAAAATAAATGGATGGTTTGTTACGTCGATAGTCTGAGCAAGTTTGGTTCGGAGGGAAGGTAGAATGGGGGAGAGAGCACAATGTCCGGGGTTAGGTTTGTCAAGGGTTTTTTTCTCCGATCCGTTTTCCTGTGTCAGGTTGACATCTCATCCACCCGCGCAACAGTCCACCGGAGGAGGTGTGACTTGAGAAATGAATTGCGATTTGATTAAGGTGATCTTTTGCTGACACACGGGAAACGCCAAGCGGAGGTGAAATTAAAATGAAATGAAATAAATGTTTGTTTCGAGTGAGAGCTTTACAAATGATGTGCTACGGAAGGTCAATGCTAGGTTCTCAACGCTTAGGATTAAGGCAACAGAGAGTGGGAGGGAACCAATAAAGGTGTTGCCCTTTGTCGACAGGATTAATGTTTTTTTTTCTCTCTTCTAAAAGATCACAAGCAAAACAGCTCAACTTTTCTTAGAAACTCTATATAAGCACTAGCACTTCTTCGATGAAGGTTAAAGTTTTGCAAGTTTTCATTCAGAGCCTTCGTTATACCGGCCACGGTGTTGTTTTTGTGTTTTGTCTCGATATTCCAAGATGGTCACCCAACTTTCAGCCTGCCGGCGATGCACCTGGATTTAGGCGAATTGAGGTTACTTGTGTATACACCCACGTTTTTTTTACGCGGGGATACGTACCTCGTAAAAAAAACCGCGTTAATTGTAAAATCCGCGTAAATAAAACCGCGTTAATTGGAAAATCCGCGTAAAAAAACCATGTCACCTAATGATAGATCTCAAATGGGACTATCTTTACGTAGAACAGAAGTAAAAAGTTGAGTGTTGCTCGCTTCCGAAAACCCGTAGTTTTTTCCTGCCAATTTCGTTGGTAGCTATAGTTCGGTTTTCCTCACGAATGAGAACATCTGCTGTTGCTAGAAGATTCCCTAGTATTTTTTACACTCTTCTGCCGGTGCACGTGCAGTACCACTGTTGGACCGTCCAGAGCTAACTAGACAGGGAAAGACATTCACGAATAGCTGCCCGTAAAAACTCCGTCCCGTTGTACCACCCGGCGAGCTCCCCGTTACCCAACACCTAAAATCCACGTAAGAACCGTGATAAGGTGCGGCACTAAGCGCTAAACTCCGTTACAAGCACTAATTACCGTAATTTTCTCTGAGAGAACATGAGAGAAAAATGTGAGCTGAGGGGGAGATGTGATATTGCACTGGTCTTTTTTTACGCGGGTACCACGGTAATTGGAAAATCCGCGTAAAAAAACGCGTTAATTGGAAAATCCGCGTAAAAAAAACCGCGTTAATTGGAAGATCCGCGTAGAAAAAAACGCGTTAATTGGAAAATCCGCGTAAAAAAACCGCGTTAATTGGAAAATCCACGTAAAAAAAAAATCTCGTAAAAAAACCGCGCAAAAAAAACCGCGTAAAAAAACCTGGGTATATAGAAACAATTTCGATGAAGCGGTCGTAGCGCTATCTGTCATGAACAACGTAAATAAAACGAACGACGTTCAAATTATTTGAACATTGTTTATACAAAAATGGTGAAATCGCGTTAAAAAATAGGGGATAGGGATTGAAAATTGAGGTTAAATGTATTTTCAAACCATAATTTAACCTCAATTTTGAATCCCTATCCCCTATTTTTTAACGCGATTCAAATTTAAATTTAAAAAAAAATATTCAAAGATGATTCTTCTTTTGCATAGGGCCACCCTAATCGATATTAAACATATAATATCGATACCCTAGCGGTATCATATACAGGGTTTTCCATTTCGGGCTTCCGAAAGTATACAGCCCTGCGCTGACAACCGTTTGACATAGCTGTCAACCAAAGCGTCATATCGCATGGACGGCCTACAGAGCACACAATCGCTAATGTAGTGCGTAAATTCGAACAAACTGGATCCGTAGCGGATATTGTGAAACCTGTGCATCATCGTAATGTGCATTCGGCCGAAAATATTGCTGCTGTTGCTGCCAGTGGCGAGGATGAACGGAATGTTTCGATTCCACGGCGTGCTCAGCAATTGGGCTTGTCAAACACATCATTGTGGCGAATTTTGCATTTGGACTTGCACCTACATCCATATAAAGTCCAACTGGTACAAAAATTAGAGCGTGGTGACCATGGAATGCGTCGGGCATACGTCGATTGGGTGAACGAACAACAGCAGCAAAATGCTGAATTTTCGCATCAATTTTTTTTTCAGCGATGAGGCACATTTCGAGATCGGTGGCTCTGTGAACATCCAAAATTTCCGTATATGGGGCTCAGAAAATCCACACGTGATTGTTGAGAGGCCATTGCATCCGCCAAACGTCACTGTTCGGTGCGCATTATGGTCTGGTGGAGTCATCGGGCCGTATTTCTTTGAAAATGAGAACGGCGAGACGGTAACTGTGACTGGTGATGATGACCCACCTCATACCCCTACAAAGGTTTGAACTGGCCGATTTATCTAATAGATAATATTTATATTTAACCAAATTAAGATATCAGTATTATAAAACAAAACAGCGAACTGACTCTGTTGCAGGCATGAATTTCTATTAATCGAACATCATAAATAGGCAAAAACTTTAAAAGAAAAACAATGGTCCTATCCTTATCGACATTATCATAATGATAATCCCAACTTCAGACCCAATGTTTTTTTAAGGCATGTCAAGAAAATTTCCAACCCGGGAAGATTCTTGATAGATTGGGAATCGAACCCAATATCTAAACGTGTCTACTTAGAACATGATAGAGATCTGCCACATTCACAAATACTCGATATAACCATCTTATGATAAGATAGTTTACGACAATTCTGAATGAGCTATCCCCATTCCAGTTTCCACTTCAGACCCACATAAAAATTTCATTATGTATCAGTGTTCTGCCAGTGTTCCATTAACATAGTCCAGGCCGATCAAACGCGCACGAGGCTCAAACTCTCGTAGACAACGCTTATTACTTTTTTTTTACAATATACATAAACAAAACAACAAAAAAATCATCATCATCAGTACGAACATGGTAGTTTAACCTGTAAATAAATTTTATTAATTTTTATCAATTGAAAACATAAATGAATGATTTAGGAGAAAAAAATATAAAACCTGTTTACAAAACAGATTTTACGTGTGAAATACACATTTTCTTGAACTCTGCCATTGTTGCCGCACGTTTAATTTCTCTGGGCATCGAATTGAAGAAATTTATACCTTTATATAACAACGAGTTCTGCGACCTACTAAACATAAAGTTGGGTGTTCTTGCATCATTCGCGTTTCTTGTATTGTATCTAAGAACATCACTTCCTCTTTCAATTCGATCACACAAATATCGAGGCAGCATATCGTTCAAAATTTTGAAGATGAACACCATTGTCATGTAATAAATTCTCTGCTTCACAGATAGCCACTGTAGCGCGTCCAACATCAAACTAGAGGAAGTGTATCTACTAAAGGGTGTGTCACATCAAATTGCATCACGGAAAAAACGCTGTAGAAATTCACCCAGTAGACCGATCCTTTTGAATATTTTAGACAGTAAAATAAAAACTATTAAACAACTTTTGGCATTTTCTTCTTATTCATACTTCGAGCCCAAGCCCGTATGATCGCACCTTCCTCTTTACCCCGTCCATAAGGTTCTGTACAACGTCAGGTTGTAGTTTTTTTTTGAACAGAAATCCATTTTCTCTTGAAGTCCGCCTCCGATTTGACAACTTTTGGGTTCTTCCGGAGGGCCTGCTTCATAATCGCCCAATATTTCTCTATTGGGCGAAGCTCCGGCGCGTTGGGCGGGTTCATTTCCTTTGGCACGAAGGTGACCCCGTTGGCTTCGTACCACTCCAACACGTCCTTTGAATAGTGGCACGAAGCGAGATCCAGCCAGAAGATGGTCGGGCCCTCGTGCTGCTTCAATAGTGGTAGTAAGCGCTTCTGTAGGCACTCCTTAAGGTAAACCTGCCCGTTTACCATGCCGGTCATCACGAAGGGGGCGCTCCGCTTTCCGCAAGAGCAGATCGCTTGCCACACCATGTACTTTTTGGCAAACTTGGATAGTTTCTGCTTGCGAATCTCCTCCGGAACGCTGAATTTGTCCTCTGCGGAGAAGAACAACAGGCCCGGCAGCTGACGAAAGTCCGCTTTGACGTAGGTTTCGTCGTCCATTACCAGGCAATGCGGCTTCGTCAGCATTTCGGTGTACAGCTTCCGGGCTCGCGTCTTCCCCACCATGTCTTGCCTTTCGTCGCGGTTAGGAGCCTTCTGAACCTTGTATGTACGCAGGCCCTCCCGCTGCTTGGTCCGCTGGACGAATGAACATGACAAATTCAGCTTATTGGCGACATCCCGGACCGAACTTCTCGGATCACGTCTAAACTGCTTAACTACGCGCTTGTGATCTTTTTCACTGACGGAGCATCCATTTTTGCCGTTCTTCACCTTCCGGTCGATGGTTAGGTTCTCGAAGTATCGTTTTAGTACTCTGCTGACCGTGGATTGGACGATTCCCAGCATCTTACCGATGTCCCGATGTGACAACTCCGGATTCTCGAAATGAGTGCGCAGGATTAATTCACGACGCTCTTTTTCGTTCGACGACATTTTTCCAAATTTACGAAAATTGACAGTGAAGCATGGCCAACGTGATCTATACACTCTTATCTGATTATAAGCGAAAGCAGAAGATATAATTCCTAAAAATTAAATTTCTACAGCGTTTTTTCCGTGATGCAATTTGATGTGACACACCCTTTACATCTTAAAATCAAACGCATTACTTTATTTTGTAAACGCTGCAATCTCGTTAATTGTGTATTATTTGCAAGGAAGAGGATCGACGAGCAAAAATCTATGTGCGGTGAAATCAATGATTTATACAATTTAATTTTACTGTTTATTGTCAACTCTTTCTTCAAACGACACAAAACGCCGTACTTCTTGGCAATCTTTTTGATGACATTATTGATGTGAGACTTGAAAGTTAACGTGTCATCAATAATAACTCCTAAGTATTTGATTTCTTTCACGCGTTCTAATGTCTCACCATCTATTTCAAAATTTACGTCAATACTGGAGTTTGCTGCAGAAATGAGCATGTATTTTGTTTTGCCAACATTTAACTTTAATTGTTTAAATTTAAGCCACTGAGCCAGAGAATGCAAATCGTCGTCTATGTGTTCCGCGGTTTCTTTTATATCCTTAGCTGCGATGAACATTACAGTATCGTCCGCGAACAAATTAATGTCACAGTATTGTCAGGGGCCTTTCGGATAGACTGTTCACGGTTTGGTTTCTCGTTACCAACTAACTCATATAATTTATTTTCCTTCTTCCTTTGCTCATACACATTCTTACCATCTGCTTATTCTATTTTGTTCCTATTCTTATCTCCTACTTCATATCTCTCAGGACGTCTCAGGACGTCATAAAACCGAGCTCACCATGTTTATGGATTTGCCTCCCACGAAGCTAAATTCTAAATACACAAAGCGGACGATAATGATCGTCTGTACCACAACAGTATCGTAAAACTCGTCGCAGATCATTTATGTATAAAATAACCCCGAGTGAGTTGCCAATGGGATCGGAAACAGAATCGTTGAAACGAGTTTATTTGAGTTCTATCGCACAAATAGCTTTCAAACCATTTGTACGCCATCCCTACAATTCCAATGCGCTTTTTTTACGAATTATATCTTCAGCTTTCGCTTATAATCAGATAAGAGTGTATAGATCACGTTGGCCATGCTTCACTGTCAATTTTTCGTAAATTTGGAAAAATGTCGTCGAACGAAAAAGAGCGTCGTGAATTAATCCTGTGCACTCATTTCGAGAATCCGGAGTTGTCACATCGGGACATCGGTAAGATGCTGGGAATCGTCCAATCCACGGTCAGCAGAGTACTAAAACGATACTTCGAGAACCTAACCATCGACCGGAAGGTGAAGAACGGCAAAAATGGATGCTCCGTCAGTGAAAAAGATCACAAGCGCGTAGTTAAGCAGTTTAGACGTGATCCGAGAAGTTCGGTCCGGGATGTCGCCAATAAGCTGAATTTGTCAAGTTCAATTCGTTCCAAGTTTGCCAAAAAGTACATGGTGTGGCAAGCGATCTGCTCTTGCGGAAAGCGGAGCGCCCCCTTCGTGATGACCGGCACGGTAAACGGGCAGGTTTACCTTAAGGAGTGCCTACAGAAGCGCTTACTACCACTATTGAAGCAGCACGAGGGCCCGACCATCTTCTGGCCGGATCCTGCTTCGTGCCACTATTCAAAGGACGTGTTGGGGTGGTACGAAGCCAACGGGGTCACCTTCGTGCCAAAGGAAATGAACCCGCCCAACGCGCCGGAGCTTCGCCCAATAGAGAAATATTGGGCGATTATGAAGCAGGCCCTCCGGAAGAACCCAAAAGTTGTCAAATCGGAGGCGGACTTCAAGAGAAAATGGATTTCTTATCAAAAAAAACTACAACCTGACGTTGTACAGAACCTTATGGACGGGGTAAAGAGGAAGGTGCAAGCATACGGGCTTGGGCTCGAAGTATGAATAAAAAGAAAATGCCAAAAGTTGTTTAATAGTTTTTATTTTACTGTCTAAAATTTTCAAAAGGATCGGTCTACTGGACGAATTTCTACAGCGTTTTTACCGTGATGCAATTTGATGTGACACACCCTTTATTTGCGCATTTGACTCAACAGCACACTAAATGGCATCATTTCTGCCAAAGATGACATGTTTTCTGCCAACGCTAGTTTGGGTGTAGCGGAATTCCATATTTTGCTGAGGTACTTTTAACCCTCGTAATAAATTGCAGAATTCATGAAAGTAAGGAAATTCGGCTTCGGAATTCAGAATTATAAAACACGGAGTGGATGGTAAATTCACTTTTCCTGGCGGATATCTCAAGTCAAACGGAAGATTTGAACTTGGACCAGCAAGGAAGAGGTAAATTGAATCACGACATGAGCAACCAGATCAAAACACTCGAAAACTAACTCAAGTTAAAAAAACATATGGGAAATTATAATTTTGCCCATTTTCATTGACATTGAGAATTTCTCAATTGTCGACAACTAGGAAAAATGTTGACGCACTCCAGTTCATGAAGGCTGATTTTTCTCTCAGTTTTTGGCACTTCAAAGAATATACAAGATGCTACATTTATTTTCTACCCCATTCAGTTTCGATGATGTACATGCCACTGAAAACATGCAGATGGAACTCATTGAAATGAAGTTTAAGGTTTTATCTGATTTTGTTCTCGAGTTATGAATTTTCAAGTATAGAATAGAATGCTTTCTAATTTTGAATCAGGAAGCGAGTCAAAGAGAGTACCAGTTACATACGTATATTTTACTTTTCATCATGAACAGTCATCATTGCGTCCCGCGGCCATGATGAAAAACCTAATTTGGCCCGTACCATACCTATACCTGGCCACCACTGATCTAGTTTCAATGTCAGTACCTGATATTTTTGAATGATTATCGGCCGTCATCAGTATTTATTCGTTATTATGATGGATATCTGCTTGCGTTTGTCATCGTACCGTTAGTGAAATATTTAGGAAATCGTTTTGTACATTTTCATTTTGTAGTCTTCGTCGGATTACGTGGCAAGGCGCTACTTTTACGCAACTCGTTTGGACGTGAGTCGAACGGATTACAGAATGCTAAATTGCGATCCATCTGGACAATCTTCTCCAATCGAGTAACTCCACAATAAGGGTGAGTAGTTGATAAGTTCGATTTCCTCAGGGCGTACTTCAATGACTAACCAAACTTAAAACGTTTGTTGGAGATCATCCATTCGATAAAAAATGCCATTCAACCGTGTAATACTGTAATGGAACTCATTAAAGAGTTCATTTTTGGATTGAAGAATACACGTGCTGTCGTGATGATGCATTGTATTTTAGCAACAGTGAAGACTGTGATCAGTGTTAGAATATGGCAGTTTTTGCTTCCGATCAGCTGCCAGGATTCATATTCTCAAGCTGGAGAGAATATAATATCGTTGCCTGCGTATAGCAATGGTGTGTTTGCATTCGACACATACGATGAGTCTCGAAGTTTTGGCAGGAGAACCCCCGCTTACTCTTCGGTTCACAGAATTATCCTACAGATTTATCATCCGTTGCAAGATCATGAATCCATTGGTGATTGATAACTTCGAAAGTCTACTCCAACTGACTCCTCAGTCAAGTTTTATGTCTCTATACCATGAGTACCTTACCCATGAAGTGCACCCTTCACCGGGCATCTCCAACCAAGTTTGCTTCCCATACTTTTGCAATTCCTCTGTCAATTTTGATCTGTCCATGCGACAAAAGATCCATGGAATCCCAGATCATCTACGCTCCGATTATATTCCGCCGATATTTTCGGCAGAATATGGGAAAATTAGATCTGATAAAATGTTCTTTACTGACGGTTCATGCATAAACGGGTCCACTGGCTTCGGCATCTTCAATGAAAATTCCAGTGCCTCTTTCAAACTCAAAGATCCTTGTTCCGTGTATGTCGCTGAACTGGGTGCGATATATTACGCTTTAGGGATCATTGAAACATTGTCCATCGACCATTATTTTATTTTTTCAAACAGTCTCAGATCAATAGAGGCAATTCGTTCAATGAAAGTTGATAAACGCTCATCTTATTTCCTAACAAGAATAAGACATCTATTGAGTGTTTTGGTCGAAAAATTATTCAAGATTACCTTAGCATGGGTTCCCTCTCATTGCTCGATTCCGGGGAATGAGAAAGCGGACTCGCTAGCTAAGGTGGGCGCTTCAGAAGGCACACTTTTTGAAAGGCAAATTGCTTATAATGAATTTTTCCACATTCCTCGTCAGTACACGCTCGTTAGTTGGCAGCGCATGTGAAGTGGAGATGAGTTCGGTCGTTGGTTACACACGATTATCCCTAAGGTCTCGACGAGGGCATGGTTCAAGGGATTGAATGTAGGTCGTGATTTCATTCGCGTGATATCTCGGCTTATGTCCAATCACTACAACCTAAACGCGCATCTCTATCGCATTGGGCTCGCAGCAAACAATCTTTGTGATTGTGGCGATGGCTACCACGACATCGAGCATGTTGTCTGGTCGTGTATCCGGTTCCATACTGCTCGCTCTCAGCTCTCTAGAGCACTGAGAGCACAATGCAGACAATCGGATATCCCCGTCCGGGATATCTTAGGTAGCCAGGATCCTGATCTTCTGCTTCATCTATACCTGTTCCTCAGAAACGCCGATGTCAACGTTTAATGATGTTTCCTTCGTTGTGTCTCCGTTTTATATCCCTCCTTTCCGATCGATAAACTTTTACTTAGTCGCGGCAATACATACACACACTCTTTACAGATACACGGACCAAAGATTGTGCAGTCCACTGATCATTCAAAAAGAGCCAAAGGTTGTACCGCTCATGACAACTCTACATGAACTGATGATTGCGCCGGTTAGTGACCATTCTATCCTGGATTCCTCGAGTCGAGAAAGACGCACCACGCTAGATATGAGGTACAAACTAGGGGGGCGTTGCTGATTAAGGGTCAGCTACCCAATAGGAAGTATCCCGTGTCGGGCACACGTACAGAGCATTGGAGACAGCAACATCCGAATTACGAAAACACTTGTAATACTAACCTCGAGCCAACCGCGAGTAATCGGTTACATAATACTAACATAGATAATAAGAAAAATTGTCAAAGTATTGAACTCCCGGCTAACGCCATATGAGCCTTAATAAAAATATATATTTTGGAAAAAAAAAAGACTGTGACGGCGTTGCTCATGATAGCATCTCGCAAGTGAATGTATTTTTCCTCTAGCCACTTCTGTTGATTGTCTTGTAGCAACCGCAGTTGTTCGCTCTCTACCTTCGTGTACCTTTCGAGCATGAATTGTAGGCAAAATTACGTTATCGTTGAATGAAGTTGCGACCGTAACGTCGTTTGTTATTGAATTTGTAGAAACGAACGAAATTATGAGGGCATTGTTTATACAAAAAAAAAACCTAAAATTACGATTAAAAAGCTGATATAGGGGTAAGAGAGCGAAAATATGAGCTTATATGTATATTGTGCAGCCAAACTTGAAAAAAATATTTTGAAATATTCCGAAAAATTGACTTTTTTCTGCATAGGGCCACCCTAATCGGTATCAGATAAACAGTAATCGGTATCCTAGCGGTATGTTGTATACTTTAGTCCTATTCTTATTTTTCGCGCACAATTTCATCAAAATCGGTTGTTCTCGCTGCGCTTTCTATTCAGCGCACATCAAGAGTGTTTGTACAATGTCAGTGTTGGTCTCAGCTCCCAAAGATACTCATTGTATTTTAAAATAGTATAATTAGAAATCCGACTAGAAAGTAGTTATACTTTGAAAAACATCCGAAAACAAACCATATACATACATATTTTTTATTAGTTTATAACTGTCAATCGCTTTCCTACCAAAAAGCCCATAGGGATCGACACCGGGCTCAACGTGTTAAAAGTTGCATTGAAGAGATGAAAATTCGCACTAGGGGAAATAATTTGATCAGATTGCTGACGTAGGACTACGTCTTTGACTTCTATATAGGGGAGTCACTCAACGCAAAAAGGCAACGAAAAATTGAGAGATTTTAAATGCATATTACGCAAAAGCGTTCTTACGATATATGTTATAATATATACAATTAGACGGCAAATTTATCCAGCAATTTTTTCACCTAAGACATCAACAGGGGAAATAGCAAAACATGTGAGCACTTTAACGAATAAAAGAGGTATGTTTTGCGAGCGAATGCAAAGATAATTCATGTGTTATGCATTCTCCCTTTTAGCTTGGTTCCCGTGAATGGTGTTTGCAACACAAAATTGTGTGCAATAATTCGTTCTATCAAACAAATTAGACATCCAGTCAATGTGTAGGAATAAGGGTAATGACGGTGGAAAGGGTTAGTGAGATGGTTGAAATTCCATAGAAAAAATCATTATTTCAGCGATACCAAGGTGATATTGTCATGGCTCACAGTGTCAGTGAGTGACGTGAAATATAGTCTACTAACAAGCATTATTTTACCGAAAAAGCTACTACTCCCGATGACTTAAAATAAGACTAATAATAAGACAATGGAAATAAATCGCAATACCATAGCTATTAATCAGTTTTATGTTTTCAAGTGTTTTGATAATTTAAAAATTAATTTTCTGCCACCGTCGCGATTGGAGTTCGATAAAGAGTAGGCATGATGAATAAGGGGATATATCATCGGAATTTTCTTGATAACATTGTCAGGTTTCCCAAGAATAATTTTCTGTCGTCGCGATTGAGGTTTCTAAAAAGTAGGCTTATAAATGAGGGGCTTAGAATGCAAGGGGTGTAAGTGACTTGATGGATTTCTCTTCATCAACTTTTTCTTTATTTAATAACTCAACTGCAAAAACGTTCCAATTTCCGATAGATGAGGTTCTGACCTATCTTCCACATTTTCAAATACAGCTGGGAATGTATTTGCAGCTAAGTTATGACCAAAAAAGAGAGTCGATGTAGAGATATCGATCAAATCACCCACACCCCTTTCATTCTAAGTTCCTCAAATAAACAACACAATTTACCGCTAATTTTCTCGGTTACATTGTCGGGTTTCCCAAGTGTCCCATAAAGATTAGGTACGAGTTTTCTCGGTTACCTTGTCAAGTTTCCCGAGAATACTTTTCCGCTGTCTCGACAGGAGTTCGATAAAAAGTAGGCATAATAAATATCGAAATATATCACCGGTTCAAATAATTTTGGAGAAATTTTCTCGGTTACCTTGTCAGGTTTCCTCGGTGAATCCTGATTTTTTTTCTCACCCCACTAACAACTATTCCTTCCATGATAACCGTAAGAGAAATACGCTATAGAGGCGACTTTTTTGGTCGCGATTGTCATACTAACATTCCTTCCCTTCCCCTGGTGACTGTAAGGACGTGGGCGGCGTCGTTATTGAAGCTCGAATCACTGAAAATTGCACAACAATAATGGTTTCTACTCCCAAGTACAATTCAGTGTGTTCATTGTGCAATTTCGCTGGTTCAGAACAATAACGAGGGGGCAACAACGAAGTGTACAGTCTACCTCATGCTAAAAAGCAGTAACTACAGTATTTTAACAGCTATCAATCTCGCCCGCATTATATTAGCATATAAAGCATAGCTATCGGTTTTTCATTATTCTATATGCAGATATAGTTTAAAATTAGAACTAAAACTTAGTGCATAATGGTTACATGGACATTCCGATACCCATAAAATCGTGTCATACAGCCTAATTAGGTTTCCAGGACGGGCACCCAACCTGATCTGGCTATCTCTCATAGGAAATGTATGATATATGTGTTGTATTTCTGTATGTATTCAAATATGCAATGTGTCTTTTTCAAGTGCATTTGGAGTCGCAATAGACACCCAGGACGTATCCATATACGGAATAAAAATGGTTGCAATAATATAAAAAAAAGGCCAGAAATGCATCGTGGCACAACGAATCGCCTCCTCTACTCACATTCCACAGAGATTTTTTTTTTTTTGTAACAACAACCTCCAAAATACCGCTTTCCATCAGGCAGAATATTGTGGCTCATCATTGCAATGAATCGGATCCCCATTCTTACAAGCGTTTTTCTCCTTCAAAAACATTCCTTTCGTGTGGTTTTGAAATTCTACTCCGATGAGAGATAAGTCAGACGCATCAAATCATCATATCTGCTGTGTTTTGTCGGTTAGCCCATTTTCCTTTGCTCAACACTTTTCGGGGATGATTTTTTTTGTGTTGTCCAGTTTCTCCACCGTAGAGATTATAATCCGAGCAGCTGGATTTTAATTTCCTACCGCAACATTCTGTTTGTTGATTCGGGATTGGCTCAGGGGAAACCCAATTGCGGCCCAAATGAGGATGCATACCATAATTTCCATTAATGTGTTTTTGAGCCCTTTGCCTTTTTTTGGCGCTCCACTCTTACTTTAGGGCCTGATGAATATTTAATCGGGCCCCATAAGTGAAAACATTCTGCCCTTTTTTTTCTTTTTGCATCGTCAGAATCGGTAGAATTCGATTCCTCTCACAGTGGTTCAAAGAAATGTTGAACTTCCTCAGTCCGGAGAACTCACCGCGAACATCCGAACAGCATCAGAGTTCATAAATATTTCCACACCATTGGAGGTCACGCCGTTGGAAGTTGGCTTTTGGCAATATCTCGATTGAATCTCAATTTGGCCACCGATTCGGTGGACTTCCACTCCTTTATTTTCCCTGGAAAAGTCATGCTGCCAACCGATACCACACGCAGCCATTCCAGCGAAATACGGAGGCGCAAAAAAAAAGCAGTCAGTCGTAAAATGTTACGACTTATGATTTACCACCACCAACGAGCACAGCATTGGAGAAGATAACAGCCTTTTATGGCACGGATTTCTCTCTGTTTCCCCCGAGCACCGGAAAGTCAAATCTGTTCACCCCCACTCAGCCCCAGTCCTACCTTCGTCTGAGAAGGGGGTGGGGGGGTCTTCCGCTGCCCGGACTGAGATTTCCGCGCGAGCACAAGGAGCACACAAAGCAAATCGACCAAACATACTCCACTGAGCACGCCCAAGACGATGTAAGTGAATATAAAACAGCGCTCCCCCTTCCCCTCATACTCCGCGAGCCTGATGATCCCTTTTCCGGTGCGTTAAGAAGTTGCCGGAAAAAAGAAACCCTAACCTAATTTCGGTCGGCAGTGCGCTCATATGCATACGAAATGAAAAACATGTGTGTGTGTCGGTGGTTCGTGAGAACCTCCGCGCATCCAATTCCCGGAAGTTTCGTGACTGTGACCTAAGGGAAAAGAAGAACTTGGAAGCGAAAGAAAAGAAGGCAAGCGAGCAGGAAGCAAAATCAGCAATTCCAAATGAAATCGTCCTAAAAATGCAGATTCTAAAAACTTGTATTTTTGATTCCAATGAAAGTGTGTATTCCGTTTGGGTTGGAGGAAATATGAGTTTTTCACAGCAATCGGGAATTTTTAGACTTAAGCGTAACTTTTTAAAAGGGCGTTTCGATTTTAGTAAGAGGAATCTTTGATAATTTATATCTCAAAAAATATGAGTCGTACCGAAATAGTGTCTTTGAAAGAGTTATAGAGTATTGTTGGCTTAATTTGAAAAAAATTAAAAATGAGAAGAAAAATTAGTACTCTTTTTTTTATTTACAAAATAAAATTTTAATTTGCGATATAAAAAAATATGTATTTTTTTATATTTTTTTCAATTTTTTCATATAAAATAGAAGTCATGTAGAAAATTTAAAAAATGGGCCCAAGATGGTAAAACTATTTTTGACGAACTTTGTGGAACATCGAATTTTTAGGAATATTCGAAACTTCGAGTTTTTGTATGTTAGCAGTCAATTTTAATCACAAATTATGAATCCTGATGTTATTTAAAACAAAAAATCTCCTTCTAAATGTAGCCATTCTCGAGATATTTGAAAAAAATATGTGTAATTTATTGTCTTTTCAATAGTAAATTGGCCCTTTAAATATGTTTGTCGTGTTATACCATCATGTTCATGAGATTTTATGAATTCGCTTATAATTTCCAACAACTTTTCCAAATACATCGTTATGGTAAAGACATATGTTTAGGAGTTACGTTACGAAACATTCGAAGACATGTGGGTTAATACAAAACGTAGCGAAACTAAAAAACCCTTTTTATCTTAATACAAACTTCAATCAATCAGAAAAATTGTTGGACATTATAAGAAAATTCACAAAATTTCATGAACATGACGGTATAACACGACAAACATATTAAAGAAGATTATTTACACTAAAAAAAGTTAAAAAAAATTTTTTTTTAAATATCTCGGGAATGGTTGCATTTAGAAGGAGATTGATCACAACCTTTTTTGTTTTAAATCACATCAGAATTCATAATTTGTGGCTAAGAATGATTACTAACATACAAAAATTCGAAGTTTCGAAAATTCCTAAAAATTCGATGTTCCACAAATTTCGTCAAAAATAGTTTTACCATCTTGGGACCATTTTTTAAATTTTCTACATGACTTCTTTTTTATATGAAAAAGTTGGAAAAAATATTTAAAACATACAAATTTTTTGATATCGCAAATTAAAATTTTATTTTGTAAATAAAAAAAAGAATACAATTTTTCTTCTTAGTGTATATTTTTTTCAAATCAAGCCAACAATACTCTACAACTCTTTCTAACACACTATTTCGGTACAACTCATTTTTTTTTTAAATATAAATTATCAAAGATTTCTCTTACTCAGATCGATAGGCCCTTTTCAAAAGTTACGCTTGAGTCAAAAAATGAACCATGATGATGTATTTGAAAATTATAAGCAAATTCATAAAATTTCATGAACATGACGGTATAACACAACGAACATATTAAAAGGGATTTTTTTTTATTAATCCGTTTATTTTTACAGGCTCAGTTACATAAGTTTAATGGGGCCAAGCTCTTAACTATATTTCAACTAGCATATATCAACATGTTGTTTCCTTAATTCTATGGTTATTGAAATAGGAAACCGATTACTCGCGGTCGACTCGAGTTTAGAAGGGTGACACATTTTCATTAGGAAAAGGATGGGATGTAAGGAGATGTGTGTTTACACTCGCACTCACATTCACATTCACATTCTCATTCACACTGACACTTCACACTCAATTCTTAAAACTATCCTTACATTTAATATATGTTTACAATTTAACTTATTCTAATGTTAGTAGGAAGGGAACCGATAGCTCGCGAAGGACGAAAAGGAGGGGAAAAGGATGTATGAACAATCACACTCGAAGATCGATAGCTTTAAGGAAAACATATATTTGGGACATGTAATCAAGGTCTAACCGAGCCAACACATCTCTCACTGGCACATTGGACTGCTTTCCTCCAGCCCGAAGGGAGTTTTCTAAATTCGATCTGGCGACAAGATACAACTCGCACGACCAAACAACGTGTTCGATGTCGTGGTAACCATGGCCACAACCGCAGAGATTGCTGTCGGCAAGATTAAAACGAAAAAGCAGCGCGTCTAACGAACAGTGATTGGACATGAGTCGGGAGAAGGTGCGAATAAAGTCCCGACTCAAGTCCAGACTTTTGAACCACGGATTGAGGCTAACCTTAGGGATAATTGAGTGGAGCCACCGGCCCAATTCATCTTCGTTCCATTTGCGTTGCCATTTAACGATGGTATTTTTGCGAACTAAAGAATAAAATTCATTGAAGGCGATTTGACGCTGATATATATCGCCTTCAATTGCACCTACCTTTGCCAATGAGTCAGCCCTCTCATTACCCGGAATTGAGCAATGTGAAGGGACCCAGACAAAGGTAATGACATAACAGCGTCTGGATAAAGCACTCAAAATTTCTCGTATTCTCTCAAGGAAGTACGGCGAGTGCTTTTCCGGCCTCACTGAACGGATAGCTTCGACAGAGCTAAGACTATCCGTTACAATGTAATAGTGTTCAACAGGTCGTGAGGCGACGCTGTCCAGCGCCCAATGTATCGCTGCCAATTCAGCAATATACACTGAGCAAGGATTCTGAAGACTGTGTGAGGTGCTAAAAAATACGTTGAACACTCCAAATCCTGTGGAATCATTCATAGAGGACCCATCAGTAAAGTACATATTATCACAATTGATACGCCAATACTTTGCTTCGAAAATCGTAGGAACGATCCCCGATCGATGATAATCTGGAATTCCATGGATATCCTGCTTCATAGACAGATCAAAATGTACAGAGGAATTGATGTAGTCAGGAAAACAAACACGGTTGGGAATATACGAAGAAGGATCAACCTGCATGGAGATGAATTCATGATATGAGCTCATGAATCCAGAATGAAAATTTAGCTCGATCAGCTGCTCAAAATTTCCGATCACCAATGGGTTCATAACCTTACACCGGATGAGGAACCGAAGAGATAATAAATTGAAGCGATCTTTTAGTGGGATAGGCCTGCCAAAACCTCGAGACTCATGGTATGCGTTGAGAGCATACATGTTCGATACAACATTATAAGATCTTCGGGATGGGCTCCCCACCAGGTGCCGGTAATTGTACGGAGAAAGTTTATTCTTTGTTGGCATTTTTTACTCAGATACCTAATATGGGCCCCCCAAGTACATTTGGAGTCGAACCAGACCCCAAGATACTTGAATGACATAGCATGAGTGATCGGTTTACCCAAAAGTTGAAGCTTTGGTTTTGCTGGTCTATGCTTCCTAGAAAAAACCACCATCTCTGTTTTCTCCGTGGAGAATTCGATCCCTAGCCCAATGGCCCAGGTTGAAAAATTGTTAAAAGTATCTTGTAAGGGTTCTTGCAGGTCGGATTCGTTTGATCCTACGACAGAGACCACTCCATCATCTGCAAGTTGTCTTAGGCTGCAATTTTGTGTAAGGCAATTGTCGATGTCGCTTACATAGAAGTTGTACAAAAGGGGGCTTAAACATGAGCCCTGGGGGAGTCCCATGTAGGAGACCCGACTTACTGTCGAATCCCCGTGAGAAAAATTCAAATGTTTCTCACAAAGCAAGTTATATAACATATTATTCAATAGAGGCGGCAGACCCCGAGAGTGTAATTTGTCTGACAGGACCTCTATTGAAACTGATTAAAAGGGATCATTTACTATAAACAAGACAATAAATTAGAAATATTTTTTTTAATATTTCGAGAATGGCTACATTTAGAAGGGGATTAATAATAGTAATTTTTGTTTAAAATCACATCAGGATTCATAATTTGTGGCTAAACATGGTTTTTTTTTTTCAAAATATATATTTTTATCAAGGCTCCTATGGCGTTAGCCTGACGGGGCCGGAGTTCAATATTTTAACAGTTTTTCTTATTATCTATGTTAGTAATATGTAACCGATTACTCGCGGTCGGCTCGAGGTTAGTATTACAAGTGTGCTCGTAATTGGGATGTTGCTGTCTCCAATGCTCTGTACGTGTGCCCGACATGGGATACTTCCTATTGGGTAGCTGACCCTTAATCAGCAACGCCCCCCTAGTTTGTACCTCATATCTAGCGTGGTGCGTCTTCTCGACTCGAGGAATCCAGGATAGAATGGTCACTAACCGGCGCAATCATCAGCTCGTGTAGAGTTGTCATGAGCGGTACAACCTTTGGCTCTTGTTGAATGATCAGTGGACTGTATAAACTTCGGCCCGTGTATCTGTAAAGAGTGTGTGCTAAACATGGTTGTTAACATACAAAAACTCGAAGTTTCAAAAATTCCTAAAAATTCGATGCTCCACAAAGTTCGTCAAAATAGTTTTACCATCTTGGGCCCATTTTTTAAATTTTCTGCATGACTTCTATTTTGTATGAAAAATTAAAAAAAAATTAAAAATATGTATTTTGGATATTTGGATATTATTTTATTACAAATTGAATTTTTATTTTGTAAATAAAAATAGAGTACAATTTTTTTTCTCAGTGTACATTTTTTTCCTATTCAACCATCAATATTCTATAACTCTTTCTAAGACACTATTTCGGTACGACTCATAGTTTTCGAGATATAAATTATCAAAGATTTCTTTTACTCGAATCGATACGCCCTTTTCAAAAGTTACGCTTGAGTCAAAAAAATTCCCAATTGCTGTGGAAAACTCATATTTCCTCTAACCCAAACGGAATACACACTTTCATTCGAATCAAAAATACTCATGTTTTGTCATTTGTCGATTTCATTTGGAATTACTCAAATGTGGATGATTGTGAGCGCTGTTTCAGTGGCACATTAATGTCGCACAGAGTAATGCGAATATGTTTCGAGCGAATTTAACAAGCCAGGAGTGCTGGCGGTTATCGTGATTTATTGGACGGAAAGGGGGTGGAAAAAAGGAATGAGGGTGGGGGTGTTGATTGTTGGTTTCATTTTCGTTTACTGTGCGATAATTGGTTGGAGATCTAATTTTCTGATGCTAGATGGCATATTATTGTGGGTTTTCTCCTGTGCTTCCTTGAGCAGAGGATCCAGAGTAGTGGTGCTGTGGGCACAGTGAAATAAAATGTCGTAAGCTCATTCCTCAAATATGCTGATATCCAACTGTTCCCGGTGGTTCAAACTCCAGAAATTACAGTAAAATCTGTTTTTGTGCGATTTTCTCTTCTTGTGCGGTTTTTTTTGTACGATTTTTTTTTGTGCGGTGTATGAAAAGAAGCATATTTGTCGAAGTTATCGTCCATTTATTTTTTTTTTTTCGATGGTTTATATGCATTTCAGTGCGAAAAAAGCATATTTGCGTCTCAATTATCCACTTCTAAAATCATTCCCCTCCTCTCATCAAATGCTCTAAGATTTTCTAAGTTTTTGCATGGCATGATTTCTAACAGCAACACGTTTCGACATGCAACTAGAAGCACAAAACAGCCTCGCGCAACCGAAAAGGCAAAGTGTCTCATCGCAAAGCAGGGAAACAAAAGGAAATTGAACGGTGAATGGCGGGGATTTGAGTTATTTTCTTGAGGGAAACTTTTTTTATGCGGTCCCACAATTTTTTTTTTCAAAATGTTCACCGAACACAATTTTTTAAAGCTGCTGGTGAAGTTTTGCACGATTTTTTTATGCTACTTTTTTTGTGCGGTCCCTATCCCCCGCACAAAAAAAAGGTTTGCCTGTATCTGTATTAACTTACAAAATTGCTATCAATTACCTAAGTTAAGCTTGAAGTAGTCCAGTTTACCCTCTTGCACTCTACAAACCAGTTGCGATTTGAATTATGTTTTGAGTGCAATCACGCATCGGAAGAATTGTTTATTCAGTGGTGGAAATTCCATCAGTATTGATTAACACTCCAGGCCAGGCGTAATAATCTCAAAGGTCCTCAAATTTCCGAAATAGAATGTAAATATCGTACCTCAATGTTGCCGGGAAACAATAAATATTCTTGACGAAAATTGTCTTCAATATCTTAACAGCCAGGCTTCCGACATCCGATCCAATCTCAATCAATATTTTGCCACCTTACATGGTCAACGTCGTCATCATTCCGAAACTCTGGAAATAACCGCGATGAATAGTGGCGATATTCGAATTCGTGAAAAGTAGTTTTGGTTCTTATCGCAAAATATCATACCCATGTTTTTTATGTTCTCATAAGAAGGTACATTTCACGTAACTTTTTTTTAATTTGCGATTTGCAATTGGTCTTAATTATTTGAATTGATCGAAATTAGTTTGCAATTTACGATTTTTTGCAATTCACGTAATTAACTTTTTTTTCAACATTTTTTTCAGTCCACGATTGTTTGCCATTTTTTTTCGTATTTTTTGTAATTCAAATTTTGATTTTTTTAAATCAACTTTTTTTTCAATTTTCGATGTTTGTCCGCGATATTTTACAATTTATGTTTTTTTTTGAATTCATAATTTTTAGCAGTTAAAAGATTTTTTGAAATCACGGTTAATTTTTTTTGCTATTTACGGTTTTTCTCAAATCAAAATTTTTGTAATTTTCGTATTATGTTTCAATTTATGATTAGTCAGAATACATTTTTTGCAATTTATACATTTTCCGTGTTTACGTACTAACGTCAATAAAAGATTTTTTTCTGCAATTTACGTTTTTTTTTGGTTTATTTAACCAATAATTTAATTTTCAAATTTACCATTTTTCCAATTCACATATTTTTTTAATCAAGAATTTTAATTTTTTTTTTTCATAGTAAAGTAAACTTCAATTTATTTCTTTACAATTTTTCCAATCATTTTTTTTTAATACAATAAACGAATTTGAGTTTGATATTATTCACAGTTTAAAATATTATTAACAATTCATAACGTTGTGTGGTTGTTTTAAATTTCCAATTCAAATTTTGATTTTTTTAAATCAACTTTTTTTTCAATTTGCGATGTTTGTCCGCGATATTTAACAATTTATGTTTTTTTTTTGAATTCATAATTTTTAGCAGTTACAAGATTTTTTGATATCACGGTTAATTTTTTTTGCTATTTACGGTTTTTCTCAAATCAAGTTTTTTGTAATTTTCGATTTATGTTTCAATTTATGATTTGTCAGTATACATTTTTTGCAATTTATACATTTTCCGTGTTTGCGTACTTACGTCAATTAAAGTTTTTTTTTTCTGCAATTTACGTTTTTTGCTTTTTTTTTGTTTATTTAACCAAAGAATTTAATTTTCAAATTTACCATTTTTCCAATTCACATTTTTTTTAATCAACAATTTTAATTTTTTTCATAATAAACTTCAATTTATTTCTTTACAATTTTTCCAATCATTTTTTTTAATACAATAAACGAATTTGAGTTTGATATTATTCACAGTTTAAGATATTATTAACAATTAAAATTAAAATTTCCAAACTTTTTTTTTAATTTGCGAATTTTTCAATTTGAGATTTTAAGAAATTGACAACTTCTTGTAACTCTCTGTTAGTTTTTAAATTAATATTTGAAATTTACCATTTGTGCGCTTTACAATTATTTGAATTATTAATTTTTCACAATTAGCGATTTTTTTTAAATTTTTTGAGTTTTTTTTTCAGTGATCGTTATTTGCTATTTTGTACACTTTTTTTTTAATTCATGATCTTTTTCGAGTTATATTCTTCGCAATATTTTCTATTTACAAATATGTTCAACTTCCGTTTCCTTCAATTTAATTTTTGTTCCAGCTGTCATTTTCGACTATAAATTTTTTCTTCAATTTACATTTGTTAAACGCTATTTTCGAATCCTTTTTAGCAATTTATGAATTATTCGAATTTACGATTTTGAGAAATTGGCAATCTACGGCTTTAACAATTTACTATTTTTATTCCAATTAAAGATTCACAACGCAAATACTTTCCAATTTAGAATTTCTTTTGATTTTTATTAATTACGAGTTTTTAGCACTAATTTACCACTTTTGGCAACTTGTGCTTTTTCAACTCTCATTTTTTGCAATTGATATTTTTTTCGACTAACGATTTTTTTTTCAATTTCGTGATTTATTTTTCAATGTGATTGTATTCAATTAAGGTTATTTTTTGTAATTTATAATTTTATTCAATTTAATTCAAATATATTTTTTCAATTAATAGCTTTTCACATTTGATTTACGACTTTCTCAGCTTACTATTTGTGGCAGTTTTGAATTTGTTTTTTTTTCGATTCTGACCCTGCAAACTTCGTCCCACCCAGAATGGATTTTTTGATATGAATACTTTCAAACATTCACGTTTTCTTACTGAGCGAAACGTTCATGGGTCCAATCGCAGAACTCTTCATTGATTGATCTTCTAATTGATCCTTTACAATTTCCTTTTATTATAAATGTGGTAGTACTTTTACAAAAAATCGCCATTATAATATAAAATTATTTTCAGAATCAATTCTTGTACGAGATTCTTCAATCAGTTGCAAATAACATGGTTGAATAGAAGTTTGATATACAAAATATAATAAGATATGTAAAATATACGAGTGCGTTTTTTCACCTGAAAATCCAATTCCACTTTCGAACAATGATCAATTTCTTCAGCGCCAACATCAAATACACTAATGACGCTTAACACGATGGAATTGTAAAACACATGGGAATGAAATGTTCCGAAATTTCCCATTTCCCAAACTCTGATGGAAAGTTTTCCAAAAAAAAAATCAATTAAAACGTTTGTTTGTAATATGGTTGGTTAAAATATGTATAATATTTAAACATTTTACATTCCCAAAAACCCTCGCATACCAAATTTGGTTCCATTTGCTTTATTAGTTCTCGAGTTATGCAGAAATTTGTATTTCATTTGTATAGCAGTCCTCCCTTAGAGAGGGGCAGGGGTCTCGAACTATCTGTATCATGTAGAACAGTATTTTGCTCTAATTTTTACATCTCATCATTTTCATCATGGTGACCCTAATGGAACTTAGAACAAAAGCGCTAAATCGGTTGTGTTGAAAGGTGGATAGAAAAAATTATTCCACAAAGTTGCTCAAAATACCTGGAGCTACAACGTTATCGAGTCATGTTTCCCTCGATCTATAAAGATTAGAAAGTTAGATTTTTTTATTTCATCTAAAATTTTGGTCACCATATTCTTGACAACATAAAAATGAGCACTCCACCATACGTAACAACTTTGTCGAAGACAGTTTTTGTCTAGAGAGTAATTGTCGAGCTCTAGATGCTAATTTTCACTTATATTCGCTCCGTGGACCATTGTGCATATGTACTTGTAAAAATGCAATAAATAATTGAATTAATAAATAAACCAAACCAAACGAGTTTAGATTTAATCCAGCTACCCATGACGCGCCCGGTAATAAGTTTTACAATAATCAATAACAAATTTCTCTCAAAAAAATGCTGCTGACAACATGTGCCGGGAATTAAAAGCAAAAGTGTCCGGAAATGAAATCATGATTTAAAAAAAGTGTTCGGATTTAAAATCACGACATAATGAAGGATTTTTCAAATTTTGAACAAATATGACATGATTTTCATGAATATCTTCTAAATCTATAGTCACGATAATTTTTCATGCTATGATATGTCAATATTTTTTAGTAGTTGAAGTGCTTGAATCTCCGGATTTCGATGCATTAAGAAATATTCATGAATTATTTCATTTGGTTGATGTAATACCAAATTGTAGCATATTTAGCAACAAATTATATTTTTCTGTTGTTCTTTTTTATGAAAATTAGTTTGAGAGTAATTACCGTGAGTAAATTATGTTGAAGTGTATTTTCCAGGCCCCGGCTTAGAAAATATGATCCGCGAGTCAAGATTGTGTTGTTAATTTAGCCGTCATCACCAAACTAATCGATGAAGTCAAGACGATTCTATGGTTTCTGGTGCGACAGTTTGGTTAATAAATAGGTTAGGGGAGTGGTGTGTAAAAGCAGTACAGAAGCAAGTTTTATTCAAAGATAAACGTTTTGTGTAGACAAAAGACAAAACGTTTGCAACGTAAAATGTCTTATTCAATACAGTTCACAAAACCCTGTACAATTGTATTGTTTTGTGTTCAAAAAATACCATATTTTTAAGATTGTTGCAAAGGGTTTTGATGTATTGGTAAACCTAATAGTTTATTTTTAAGTGTGTTGATCCATACAGTTTCAGATTTTGGCAATTCTGGCAATTGACGGTCATGTTTGACGCTGTCACATGCTGTGTATTCAGACATTCCATGCCAAACTTATATATATATATATATATATATATATATATATATATATTAATGCATGCAAAATCATGTTTTTGACGTAGGACTACGTCTTTCATTTCTATACCGGGGTGTAAAATCAAAATTTCGAAAACGAAAGCGTTACGCCGGAGACCGAGATTTTGAGCACTAATAGCTCCTAAACAACTGAACGAAATGGTATGATGAACACTTCATTCGAAAGATAAAATGTCTACGCGTTATATACTTGTTACTTTTTTCTTCTTTGTTTCAACAGTCTTAAAATTGATTTCAAAACAGGCTATTGGAATCACCAATCGGTATATAAGCGAGCGCCACTCGGAAATCCACTCAGTTCTAATTGAACAGCGATTGGAGCATGTTGTCGCTGTTGTGGTGAAGCTCTTCGTTTATCATGAAAGCGCGAATGAACGGTGTCATCAAGAGCCTGTTTGTGCACCTTAGGCCAGAAGGGAATCAATCAGGAGGAGAGTGATGCTGCAAATGGTTCCCCGGGAAGAGATCGGACCAGCCGCCACACACACACATACACGCGCGGAACTCTTCGTTTGGATGCCATTCAGCATCGAGAAAATTCCGGAAAGATTCAATCGTTGCTGAAATATAATCTGTTCCCCTGGGAACTGAAAAATACATTCATGCGAAAGAGTTCATTTTAATGTTTTTTATCTATGTAACACTGCGACCAAACATTTTTCAATTAAGTGCCATTAACAGGTGGTTAACGAGTTAGCATTAACCACTGGTGGGCTTCGAGTATCGAGGAAAATCGGGAAAAATCTAATCGTTGCTGAAAAATAATCTGCCGGTTTCCCTGGGATTTGAAAAATACATTGATGCGAAAGAGTCTATTCTAATGATTTCTATCCATATGACACTGCAACCAAATACATTTGGTTTTGTGATTTTTCAATCAAGTGCAATTAACAGGTGGTTATCAAGTTAGCATTAACCACTGGCAAGCAAACCATTTGTCATGACAATTGTCATGCGAAAATGCGAAAACAGAATAGAAACTGAGAGAGGTTGGCGTCGACATCATGCCTCATACCGTATGTTTCTATTCTGTTTTCGCATTTACGCATGACAATTGTCATGACAAATGGTTTGCTTGACCACTGGTGGTGGACTTCGAGAAGAATCGAGAAGAATCCGGAAAGATGTCATCGTTACTGCAAAACAATCTGCCAGTTCCCCTTGGAATTGAAAATTACATTCAAGCGGAAGAGTTTATTTTAATGTTTTCTATCCACAAAGTGCTGCGATCGAATACATTTGGTTTTTCAATCAAGTGTAATTAATTAGCATAAAAGCTTCTGAAGATTATTCTCCTCCATCAGTAGGATATTTTCGTATCGAATACAGTTTGCGCGCGCAATGGAAAATGTTTCGCATCGCGAAAATCATATAATTTTCAATCAATTATTGCTCAGTCGCCGAAAGTTGCAAACTCAAAGAGTTTATTCGCCTCTAGTTTGCCTTCCATATTTCCATCGTAAACCACACCTTTTTTCGATTCAGTCACGGACAAAAAGCATACTTAAGCGATATTCTGAAACGCATTCATTTTTCGTGAGGACATCGACAAGACATCATCGTTACTGAACGAGTTGAACGAGCTGGACGAGCTGGATGGTGAGGGATCAAGGGATTCATTACCTGGCCTGACCTAACCTGAAACGCATTCAGTTTGTTTGGGACTGTGAAGGAGCGCAGAAAAGCCGATCCATCAGAAAGAGAAGAGAAGACGACCGAGAGAATACCAGGTTCCGCTTGAGGCATCGGAGCAATTGCCATACACACACACACGCATACACGCGCGCAACTCTTTACGTTTGCTGGTTATCAAGAAGAATCCAGAAAGAAGTGATTGTTGCTGCAAAATGATCTGCCAGTTCCCCTTGGAATTGAAAATTACATTCAAGCGAAAGAGTTTATTTTAACGTTTTCTATCCATATAATACTGCGACCAAATACAATTGGTTTTGTGATTTTTCAATCAAGTGCAATTAACAGGTGGTTATCGAGTTAGCATTAACCACTGGTGGTGGACTTCGAGAAGAGTCCGGAAAGATATCGCTTCTGCAAAATAATCTGCCAGTTCCCCTTGGCATTGAAAATAACATGCAAGCGAAAGAGTTTATTTTAATGTTTTTTTATGTTTTTCTGCGACCAAATACATTCGGTTCTGTTATTTTTCAATCAAGTGCAATTAGCAGGAAAGCTTCTGAAGATTATTCTTCCCCATCAGTAGGATATTTTCATATCCAATATTGGATGCATAAAACCTTGTACCTCCAACGTAACGCTCTCGTTTTCGAAGTTCCCCAAATATTCATTTATTCTTTCATTCAGAATGGATTCAGATTCAACTTCAAACAAACGATCACTAAATCAACGATAGTCCTACGTCACCATTGCGGTTATACCATAGATATAACCCACTTCCTGTTTTTTATCTTCGCTTATTTTTCGTCGGCCTATTTCCGCCACTTTAGTGCCAATCACCGACATCAGGGAGGCGACTCCACCTGTTCCTACCCATCAGACACAACTACTCATGAGCCGGGCCAACTTCTTTTACTTCCCTTCCGAAGGAAGACGTAACCAGAGATTTTTCACCTCAGAAAATCCCAACGACGCCAGCTGGGATTGAACCCCGGTCGATCGGATTGTGAGGCTGTTACGCTAACCACACAACCACTGGCGCCGTCAGAAAATCATGTTATATTTGTTCAAAATTTGAAATTTCTTTCATCGTGTCTTGATTTTATATCCGGACACTTTTTTAATAATGCTTTGAAATCCGGACACTTGTTTTCTGTGTAATTCTTTGAGAGAAATTATTTATTAATATATAATTTCTCTCAAAGTATATGAGTATCAAATGAAAGTGCTTGATCAGTAGAATACAATTATTGATGAAAAATGTAAATCCAAGATGGCTGCCGCTACAAAATGGCGGATTACATTCTCCCAGAACATCATCAATATAGGTATCAAACGAAAGGACTCGACTAGTAGAATACAGTTTTTGATATAAATATAAATCCAAGGTGGCGGCCACTACAAAATGGCCGATTACATATTTTCTCAAAACGAAAGAGAATGGCTATTAGAACACGGTTATGAAAAATGCAAATCAAAAATTTTAAAGAAATTGATGAATGGTTTTATTGTAGAGAAATATACCAATATACTGATAATATACTAAAAACTCAAAAATGAAATGAGTAAAAAACATTTTTCATGTTTAACGGTTTCATTATTATTAAACATAATAATAATACAGATGAAGTACTGAAAACTAGAAAATAATTAGGCAAGTAGCAGTCAGTAGTTATCACACCCCTTTCTCCATTATTCTAGGGCATTGATGACTAAAATAAATTCGTGGGACATGTAATGAAACAACTAATTGTAGATAATGGAAATCTGACGTGGCCCATTTTGGATTTGCATTTTTCATAAATAACTGTGTTTTACCAGTCAATCCCTTTCGTTTGATACCCATATTGATGGAGTTCTGAGAAAATATGTATTCCACCATTTTGTAGCGACTGCCATCTTGGATTTACATTTTTCATCAATAATTGTATTCTACTGATCAAGCCCTTTCATTTGACAATAATTTTTTTTCCAAAATATATATTTTTATTAAGGCTCATATGGCGTCAGCCTAACAGGGCCGAGAGTTCAATATTTCGACAATGTTTGCCTTACAACTATTTTAGTACCGTAAATTGATCACTAATTTCTAAAAATGTGAATTTTTTTAATAGATTTATACCCAATTATTCTTAAAATCAGTACTGGTGCTAAGCCCACAAAACGTTATGGTAAGTTTTGTTCAAAAATATCCTTAAGCCCTAATTTGGAAAATTTTTAGCGGAAAATTTCAAAATGTAGCTTCCGGGTGAAATTGATCAATCTATGTTTTTTCAGTATTTTCTTATATCATAAGCACAAAAATGTATAAAGAATCAATGATTTCTTCATTGACGGCCATTTCAATGATTATTCGAGGGTTTAAGGTGACAAAACCCTGATTCAATCCACCGAAAGGTGTCGTCATGCCTTTCAATAACTCAATTTAAACACTGATCTGCAGGCCATCCGGTGACCATTCGGATTATCCTAATGTAACCAAAAACGCTTGAAATGGTCACCAATGAGCTAGTTTTGACAAACCAAGACGTTCGATATGTCGCATGATGGAATTCGGTTCTGGTCATTCGTGGTGCTTTTTTGTTAAAGAGTTTTTCTCACTTGTTCGAATAGTAATTATAAGTATTTGATTACTTATTCAACCCATCAAGTATCGGCTAGAAGTGAATTAACATGTTTAGCGTCTATAAATATTGTTTTGATGTGTTGAAAATATTTTTTTTTACCATAGTGAAAAATGGAAACGAAAATGCTATTCAGAAAAATGTTAATTTTCATGCAATTTAAGAAGAAATCCGTTGAGATCCATTGACAAAAAGAACCTTCAGATGATTATTGAACATATCAGATTAAAAAAGTTTAAAATTAAATTGCATAATACCTCTGAAAGTTTGGGTTTGTTTTCAGTAATACGTTAGATCAATTTCACCCCGGTGATCAATTTGCCCCCGAGTGACGGTAATATGTAACCCATTACTCGCGGTTGGCTCGAGGTTAGTACAGCGCGGACGCGATTATATACAGTTTTTGATTTCTTTCCACTGTATATAATCGAATCCTGTATTAATCGAGTGAAAACATTTTTTTCTATTTGTTTTTTTTTTGCATATATTTTTCGATTTTTGAAAAAAAAGAGGAATTTGATTTCTGATTCATCCCCTTAAAGTCAGAAAAAAATGATTTATCCAGATTATCTCAGGAGGTGATAGACGATCATATTTGATGAAAAAAATCCTTCTACGCATATGTTCGAATTTCAAGAATGAGTTATAGAACTTTTTTTTTGTTTCGGACTCTGTTGCTTCAAACTGGCTCTACATTAAAAAGTACGCTACGGAAGACGATTCTGATGCTTTCATTTGAAAGATAAGACAATTTAGTACAGAATATTGTAGTGGAACAACTAAATTAGTAGATTGTAATAACATTTTGGAAGTGAAAAACTTGAAAGTTCATGATTTTTAATGTGTTATTGTTAATTTTATCCTAAAAAATTATATTAAACTAGATTGTTTCTATCAATTAAATCCAAGTTCTTCAACCGCTCTACAATTTGTTCCTTGACGCCCTACTTCCATCTTTCTAAATTTGGCTGCAGTATCGATATAAACAATTCCTGGTGAAAATTTAAGCAAAATCTTCAAAAATCACGATTTTTACCCCACTGTACATGTAATAGACACTTAAACTTCACCTTGAACGCTGGAAGGTCACATTTCTGCTTGAAATAAACCATATTTGAAACATAAAAAAAAATATTTTTTTTCCAAACTGTATATAATCGAGTCCAAAATTGTATATAATCGAGTCTGTATATAATTGAGTCCGACCTGTATTACAAGTGTTCTCATAATCTCATTCTCATAATAACACATATTGATGGGGTTCTGAGAAAATGTGGAATCCGCCATTTTGTAGCGGCCGCCATTTTGGATTTTTAAGATCATGAAATACGCAGTTTTATAATGACTGCAGAGATATTGGTGTGTAACGTGTAAGATAAATTTCAGATCAATCGGTCAACAGGAAGGGGGTTAAATTTCCAATTATGTGGGACAGCGCTACAGACAAAGTTACTAAGTTACCCACATACATACAAACGGTTCATATAATCGACTTGGAGGCGAATGAACTGCAAAGTTTAAAGCCTCTTAAAAACAAAGAAACATGAAAACATAATCGACTCCGTCCTGTACACCGAAGAGTTTTGCGGTTTCCCGGATCGAAAATCTTTGCTCCACACTCTAAGATTGGGCGATCTTTAGAAAAAGATCGATCTTGATGGATCGATTTTGTAAACGGCGCAGGATCGATTCACTGATTAAATCGGTACCAAAGAATCGATCTTTGCTGAATCGATCTTTGGAAAATCGAATGCCTTTTTTCCAATTTATTTACTTGTTTAATATAAGTACAGGTCGGACTCGGATTATTCAAAATATGACTTATTTCACGAAAAACTATTAACTATTACAATTAACGTTGGACGTTCAGGTGAAATTTAGGTGGCTTCTATGTGTACAGTGGGGTTGTTTATATTGATATTGCAGAGAAATTAAGATAAATGAAGTTGGATGTCAAAGAACAAATTGTAGAGCGGTTAGAGAGCTTTAGTTTAATTTATAGAAAAAAAAATCAAGTTCAATATGAATTTTTAGGATAAAATTAATAATAACCCATTAAAAATTACTAACTTTGAAATGTATCACTTTCAAAATGTTATTAATGTTATTATGTTATTTAGATGTTCCATAACTATATCCTGCACTAAATTTTCTCATCTTTCAGATGGAAGCAACATAATCGCTTTCCGTCGCGTATTTTTTAATGTAGAACCAGTTTGAGACAACAGAGTCCGAATCAGAAAAAAAGTTCTATAACTTTGCCATTGTTGAATTTCGAACAATGCGTAGAAGGATTTTTTCATCAAGTATGATCCTCCATCACCTCCTGAAAGAATTCGGATTTTTTATATGAGAAAGGTGGTATTTTATGACTTCAAGCGGATGAATCAAAAATTAAATTCTTCTTTTATATTCAAAAATCGAGAAAAATATATGCATAAAAAAACAATTAAAAAACCTTTTTTTTTGCTCGATTATATACAAGATTCGATTATATACGGTGAAAGTAAATCTAAAACTGTATATAATCCCTGTATTGTCTTTTCTTCAAACATGAAATAAACATTTCACATTTCTATTCAAACATCAAATGCATTTCAGTTTGATTCTCATACTGAAGGTCATAAAAAAATTTAAGCCCAGAAAAAATGTATTTTTAGGACATTCATCTTGAACCGCTATTGAATTATTTGATTAAATAAATTAATTGAAATTTGTTATTAGAAATTCCACAACTGATATTCATCCAGAACTCCGCTGAAAATAATCCCGTTCAATCCAATCGTATCATACGTCTGGCATTTAGTCGAAATTTTGGTAGTAGTCCCAAATCTAGAAAAGAACGCTTCAGCTGGACCTCATGTCACCATCCCATATACGACCACTAATTTAACAACCTTTTTTTTCCTGTTGGGTACATTTTCCACTACGACCAATTATTTCATCTATTGTGGCGGGCCCCTATTTGTTGTAAGCCTTATCAGGGTGTCGTATCGCTATTAGTTGGAGTGATTTCCACTTGCTGACTGTAGGCATGATCCCAATAAGGTATTATAGCACGAATGAACTTTATTGCCTTATTGGGGGAAGCTATCCAAACATCTGCAGGTTGCATTAAACCTTTATCAAAGAAATTGCGCCTTCTATGAAAAAGTGCTTCGCAATTGCATAATAAATGTTCCGAGCTTTCACTTTCTAGGTTACAGAAACGACAGGTATCATCTTCTAATTTACCTAGTTTCTTTAGGTGGTATTTGCTTGGACAATGCACTATGGTCCAGGAGGTGCATTTAAGTGGAAATTAGCATTTAGAGCTCGACAGTGATTCTCTAGACAAAAACTGTCTTCGACAAAGTTGTTACATATAATAGAGCGCTCATTTTTATGTTATCAAAAATAGGGTGACCAAAATTTGCGATGAAATAAAAAATCTAACTTTCTTATCTTTATAGATAGAGGTAAACATAGTTCGACAAATATTGTAGCTCTGGTTATTTTAAGTAACTTTGTGGAACAATATTTCTTCCTACAGGGTGGGCCATTTAAAGTGGAAGCATCTGGCAACCCCATAACTTTTGACAGAGATGTCAGATTAACAAATGTCATACCGCGTTGGAAACGTCATTTCAGTACAATTTTAACCATGGAACAATACACACCTAAACAACGCGCTGAAATTGTTCAGCTGTACATTCAGAATAACGTGGCTTTTGGCAAAAAATCATAATGTCTGATGAGGCGCATTTCAACTTGAATGGAGGATTGAATAAACAAAATTGTCGGTTTTATGCTACTAAAAACCCTCAATTCATCGAAACGCAACCTCTTTACGACCAAAAAGTTACTGTGTGGTGTGGCATTTATGCCGATAAAGTCATCGGCCCGTACTTCTTTGAAAACGAAAATGGAGCAACGGTAACCGTGAATGGGGAGCGTTATCGGACAATGATAACCGATTTTTTATTGCCATTTGTTCGTGAAAATGAATTGGACAATTACTGGTTCCAACAAGACGGCGCTACATGCCATACAGCGACTGCCACGACCAAATTATTGCGCGAAATGTTCCCCGGAAGATTAATATCGAAAAACGGCGATTATGACTGGCCACCGAGATCACCTGATTTGACGCCTCCTGACTTTTTTTTATGGGGATATTTAAAATCCAAGGTATACACTGGTAAACCAAGGACCCTGGCTGCGCTGAAAGACAATATCCGACAAGAAATTGCTGCCATATCGGCCGAAACATTGGGCAAAGTGATGGAAAATGCCGAAAAAAGGGCACATTTTGCGGTCAAGGCCAGAGGCGGTCATTTACGAGATATCATAATCAAAAAGTAGTTAGAACAAATCTCCTTGGACCAAAATAAATGAATTTCAAAAATTTTTTTTAAAATTCCACTTCTTTACTTTGCTATTGCAAAAACAAATCCTTCCACTTTAAATGGCACACCCTGTATCTCTTCAAATAACCGATATAACGCTTTTTCTCTAGGTTGAGTTAGGGTTACCATGAAAAAAAGGTTGTTTTGCTCTAACTTTTATATGTAAAATTCTACATCAAAACTGTCTTTGAATGATTTTTAGAGTTTTCCAATCCACACATTTAACGGTGCATAACTTGTATGTATTTTAATGCTACTCAAAGTTATTGATGTTTTTTCCCCGAAAACACGACCTTTTCATTTGCTTGTCGTTCATTTTGGGGCAAACATAATACAAAATTATTGATAGCATTTTAAAGAGCACATTTGACTCTACATAAAGTGAAACTTTCAAAAGAGTGTTATTTTTTGTATTTGAGTAGATTAAATTTGAAATTATGAGTTTTTGCATATAAATGAACAAGTTGCAATTTTTAAATGCATATAGTAAGCGTAGATTTTAAAGCAGCATCACTTCAGTTCAGTTCAGCCACTCAACATGGAGGTTCAAAGAAGACACATTTTTGTTTTTGTTTTCGGTGGACGAAATATAGAAGGAGTTATACAATTATTACGAGAAAAATTTCTGACTATTTTCTTTTCCTAATTTAGTTATATATTGACATATTTTACTGGCGATGAGTTGATTGATGACATTATTTTACCAAACTTTTGTTGTTCCTATTGTTTTATTCAAATTTATTTTTATAATCTTCCGTATGTACATGTTAACCTGTTTTAGTTGTTATAATGGAAATTAAATTCATAGTAATAAACAAAAATCATACAAATAAAAAACTACAAAATCAAATGCTTAGCATATTCCGGAATCAGAAGATCGGAATACTCTGGTGTTTGCCTATTACTAAGAGATAATACTGGATCCGAAGCTGTTGCGAAGTCCAGTTCTTCAGCAGAAAATTTTTCTGTAATCTCCCGAACACGGTTACGCTTTATCCTTTGGCTCAACTCAGATCTTCTTTTCTTGCTCAGCTTCCTTTCTTGCCTTCTAGCAGTATTAGAAAAGGTATTTTTTGAGAAAACCAAGACTTCTTCGAGCCACGTGGCATTTCGCCGTTCAAATCGGGAGCGTTTACGAGCACATTTCGACCACCGTGTTGAGAACTTTAACTTCTCAAATTTCAGGCACTTTCTGACACTCAAAACACATATATCTTGGCATTTTTCTCGTAATAATTGTATTGTATATTTCGTCCACCGAAAACAAAAATAAAAATGTATCTTCTTTGAACCTCCATGTTGAGTGGCTATAAGACTGAACTGAAGTCATGCTGCTTTAAAGTCTACGCTTACTATATGCATTTAAAAATTGCAACTTGTTCATTTATGCAAATATGCAAAAACTCATAATTTCAAATTTAATTTACTCAAATACAAAAAATAACACTCTTTTGAAAGTTACACCTTATGTAGAATCAAATGTGCTCTTTAAAATGCCACCAATATTTTTTTATTATGTTTGCCCCAAAAAGAACGACTAGCAAATGAAAAGGTCATGCTTTCGGGGAAAAAACATCAATAACTTTGGGTAGAATTAAGATACATACAAGTTATGCACCGTTAAATGTGTGGATTGGAAAGCTCTAAAAGTCATTGGAAGACAGTTTTGATGTAGAATTTAACATATAAAAGTTAGAACAAAAAAACCTTTTTTTTCATGGTAACCCTAACTCAACCTAGAGAAAAAGCACTATATCGGTTATTTGAAGAGATAGAAAGAAATATTGTTCCACAAAGTTACTTAAAATAACCAGGGCTACAATATTGTTGAACTATGTTTACCTCTATCTATAAAGATAAGAAAGTTAGATTTTTCATTTCATCAACAATTTTGGTCACCCTATTTTTGATAACATAAAAATGAGCGATCTATTATATGTAACAACTTTGTCGAAGACAGTTTTTGTCTAGAGAATCACTGTCGAGCTCTAGATGCTAATTTCCACTTAAATGCACCTCCTGGACCATAGTGCAATGTCCTGTCACTAGGCCACTGAAAGTGCATAGGTTTTTTTTTGTTAGGCTGAGAAGTCTTTCAGTTACTTTTTTACTTGGTGATATAAATGATTTAGCCTGTCGAGCTACTGTATTATGTGCCCAGATGCCATCAATCTTTGATTTTTCCCAGTTCTTTAATTCCATTTTGAGGGTACATTCAGGGGCCCCACAAAATGGTTCTGGTCCTAGGAATGGTTTCGATGATCCACATCTAGCTAACAAATCTGCTTTTTCATTACCTTCAACTCCACAGTGCCCTGGAACCCAGAATAGGTTCACTGCACTTTTTTTAGCTACCTCTTGAAGAAGTTGAATACACTCCCAAACTAATTTAGAAGTACAGGTAACTGACTTCAATGCTTTCAATGCAGCTTGACTGTCAGAAAAAATGCATATGTTTGCATGTCTATAATTGCGCCTTAGACAAATTGTTGCACATTCAATAATTGCCTGCACTTCTGCCTGAAATACAGTTGGCCACTTGCCCATTGAAATTGATATGTTCACTCCAGGGCCGGTTATTCCAGCCCCGGCTCTTTCGTTTAATCTGGAACCATCTGTGTAGAAAATTATAGATCCTGGGTGAATATCAGGTCCCCCTGACTCCCATTCAGTGCGGCTTGGCTCAGTCACATTGAATAGTCGTTCAAAGTTGTATTGCCTGTTCATCCAGTCCTCCTGAGTTAGTATCGGATTAAGTTTGAATTCCTTTAGAATACTTAAATGACCCCAAAGGTCTCCATCAAAGAACTGTTTTGTTCTTTTCAACCTTAGTGCGTTTTTTTCCGCCTCCAATTGAACGAATAGATATAAGGGAAGTAGATTTAACATTGCATCTAGTGCTTTAGATGGCGTATTACGAATTGCTCCTGTGATGGAAATTGTAGCTAACCTTTGTAATTTTCCTAGCTTTTCCTGAGCATGCTTGGATTTTGTTTTTGGCCACCAAACTAATGACGCATATGTTATTCTAGGTCTCACTATAGCAGTGTAGATCCAGTAGATCATTTTAGGTCTAAGTCCCCATTTGTTACCGAATGTTCTTTTACTAATCCATAATGCATTTGTAGCCTTATGTATTATTTCATCTAAATGCGAGTTCCAGTTGAGCTTGCTATCAAGTGTTACTCCTAAATATTTCACTTTTGGAGAAAACACTATTTTAGTTCCCAGCAAATGCAAATCTGGTACAACAGTAGTTTTATGAGGATTTATAGATAAACCCTCATCATTACACCATGCTATAGTTAAGTTTAGAGCATATTGCAATCTGTCTCTGACTACATACTCATATTTCCCACGAACTACAATTACAATATCATCTGCAAAGCCTATGATTTCAAATCCTATCCTTTCAAGGAGTGCCAGTAGGTTATCTACTACCAATGACCATAACAGAGGTGAAAGGACCCCTCCTTGTGGGCATCCTTTCACAGTTCTTATTGTAACTGTGGCCCCTCCCTGATTACACGTTATTTCTCTTTTTTGTAGCATTGGAAATATCCATTCTACAACAGTTTCATCGAAATTACGCTGTATCATAGCATTTCTCATTGAATTGTGGGATGCATTATCAAACGCTCCTTCAATATCTAAGAACGCGGCTAGTAGCAACTCTTTGACTTCAAGTGTTTTTTCAATTTTCGTTACTAGTGTATGAAGTGCTGTTACTGTTGATTTTCCTGGCTGGTATGCAAATTGAAGTTTACTGAGTGGTGTCGATTTCAAGTATTGCGATTTGATATAGTCATCAATTAGTTTCTCCATTAATTTCAGCATAAATGACGAAAGACTAATAGGCCTAAACGATTTTGGACTTTTTTTTATCTTTTTTATTAGCTTTGGGAATAAAAACAACCCGAATTTGTCGCCAATTCTTTGGTATATAGTTCAATCGTAAGCTAGCTTTGAACATTTCTGTTAAGCAGGGCACTACAGTTCCTCCACTTTTCTGGATCATCACAGGACGGATCTCATCGCTTCCCGGTGATTTACAAGGATCAAATGAATTTATTGCCCATTCGACTCTTGCATGAGTGAAAATACAACTCGCTAGATCTTGCTTTTCTGCACTGATCATTTTATGCCCAGGTTTACTGGTATTATCATTGAAATCTTCAGACGGTAAAGTGTGATTCTGTTGCAAATCAGTATGTGGATCTATGCAAGTCGTCCTATCACTCAAGACCGGTAGCGACCCTGGAAAATGAACTTGCATCATTAAACTCAAGGTCTCCGATGCATGAACTTTCCGTCCTCTTTTTTGAGAGTTCCTAAACCATTAGAATGATCTTTTGCCAAAACTTTTTGTAATCTTGCAACGACTGGAGTACTTTCAATGTTTTCACAGGTGTGCCTCCAATTTTTACGTTTAGATCTTCTGATCTCTTTATTATAGGCAGTGAGTGCTTTCCTATATTCATCCCATTGCGAAGTACGCTTTGCTCGGTTAAACATTTTTCGAGCGTTTTTTCTTAAATTTTCCAGCCTAGTATTCCACCATGGTACATCCCTGTCTGTTGATCGTACCTTGACTGGGCAGCTCTTATTGTAAGCTTGAATTATTTTTGTTGTAACATAAATAGAGGTTTTTTCGAGTTCCTCACTAGTTTTAATACTTTTTTCTGGGAAGCTACCCCCCACCGATAGATAGGAATAGTGAAGTTCCCAGTTTGATTTTCTGGGATCCCTGAAAGTTTCTCTAATAATGTTATTCACTTTATAGTCAAACATTATGTGCTTGTGATCGGACAGCGATATTTCTTCAGAAACATGCCAATTAAATATGTTTTCAGAGAGAGTATTACTGCAAAATGTCAAATCCAAAACTTCCTGCCTTATGGAGTTCTTAAAAGTACAGTTGGTACCTTCATTACAAATATTTATATTATTGGTTGTCAAATATTGTAATAAACACTCACCTCTTGTGTTAATGTCTGTTGTTGTGGCAGGAAAGAATAAATCGATTTCCGATTTTGCAAAAACTGTATTTCAAGTGTTTTTAAAATCCTACGGAAGAGACATATATGACAAATTTACATTTTATCTTAATCTCATAAGACTCACGTTTAGTGTTCTTCTTTCCTTCTCGTGCTCTACTTTCCGACCGACCGCAGTAAGACTATTGCCCTGGGCTATAAACGTAATCACTCTGTTGATGAATTGAAATGTATCATAAAACATACGTGATTACCTTAGCGAATCACAATGTTCTGATCTAACTGTGGTATACTATTATTGAAGCTTCTCGCACTCGCAATATTGTCGTAATCTGAAATGGTTGGCTTGTAACACTATTTAATCCTTCTACAAATAGGACAGGTCTCACCTTTCAACATATATTTCACTATAGACACTATTTCTATTACTGACTACAATCGACATTACATAAAGGAACTTTCAGCCTCCGTAGGATCCTTTTCAACTTCTGAATTTAAACAATAACCCATATAACATACCAAAACATAATACAAATAAAACAAACCAACACAACTTTGATCGTCATTAGGGCAAGGTAATAACATCGTAACATCTGTACTGTTCCATATCGTATGATGTGCGTTTGAATCGCACCCGATGATGAATGCTTTATTCTGAGATCTACAAAAAGATACAAATGCTTGGACTCCAGGGGGAGGCACTTCGTCTACGTCTCCTGGAAAATATGCAGACGCCACGCAGATTTCTGTTCTTCCACGAGTAGTAGGAATTTCACAAACAACCGCTACAATATCTCGTTGTATAAATTCTGTAATAGGTAACATTTTAACGTACCCGTTCACAAGGATAGCAGATCTTGGGGACGGCTGTGTTTCATCATATATCAACTTATACGATTTAGTTTCAATACCCAATATTTTTCCGTTATTTGTCCATGGCTCCTGGATAAAAGCAATATCTAGTTTGCTTTGTATAAATCTCTTGCAAAGTACAGCGCTTGCACCCTTTGCATGATGGAGATTTATTTGGATGAACTTTATATTGTCGTGACTATTGAATGTGATGATCATGTATTTGATCATTGGGTACTTCTTTCTGTTCCCCAGAAAAATCATTGTAGTCTTTGATCATCCGATTTTTGGCTTCCGAATTGTTCTTCGAGATAGTCCGTCCAGTACTTTTGACCCTGATCTGCCCTGGGACATGTGATGTAGTGTCATTTCCATCCACCTCATCGTCTCCAGTTGTAGCACAGGTTCTTGCAATACTGTTAGCCTCATCAGTGTTATATTGAGTCTTTCCAGCACGCTGGACACCGCTTGGTCCTGGAATATAATGGACAGTGGTGTTCTCACCCACTTCGTGTTCTCCAGTTTCGCAGGTCTTTTTTACACCGGTGGCCTCTAAATTTCGATCAACCTCCATTTTTTCCAGTTCATTTCTTTTAGGGATTTTTTTCCTAATAGGAGCATTCCCAAATTTATAGTCTAGGACAAAATCGCTTTTTTTCAGTGACTGCATCGATATCCGATCGACACTAAAAACAAGTTCTACATGGCGCTTGTTGATTATTTTCCTCATAAATATTCGCCAGCTATCAACAACTAAATTTGCATTCTGAGCCTCTAGAAGAGCAAGAATTTCTTCATTGCTGTCTTCTGCGCTCATCGGAAAAAAGCCAACTAACGTCTCCGGTTGGGGGATTTGATCTTCATCAACTGCAATAAGCTCTGCCCCCACCCATGGAACTATTCTAGAGATCACACCTTTGATCCAGTCATATGTTTCCTGGTTTTTACAAATCAAAATCAAATATCCTGGCCTAAACAAGCAATTCCCAAACTTTGGCTTCACCTCTTCTTTTCGCTGTTCTACTACTTTGTTGAGAACTGCTTTTTGCGTTGCAAGAAGCTGCTGCATTGTTAACTCTGAGTTAGGGTAGTTCTTTGGAAGTATGCCTACCTTAACACTGTTGATCACATCCCTATACGATGGCTTGTCCTTACCCTCTGTTCTTTGAGGCTGTTCAGGAGATTTTGCTCTAGTCGGATTCAAGCGATGTTGGACTGATCCCCCATCAAGAGACAGTTTAGATCCCGGGACACGACCCTGTTTTTTAGGGCGCGGATTATCGCCGCTGCTATCACTATTATGGTAGCGCTTGGTTGGGTTCGAGTTTGGTGTCACCAAAGGTAGCATAGCCAACCGCCGTGCCTCATCAGGAGTGATCCCGCTTTCAATAAAGCGTTTGAATCGCTTCTTCCCAGCCCCACTTAGAGGTTTTATTGACTCACTCTTCAGTTTGGTGCCTTTTTGGTCCTGCCTGAGTAGGGTAGTCGCAACCTCCAATGGTTTAACAACCTTGAAAGGAATGCAATGTTTACGAAAGTGGTTCTTGGTGAGAATCAATGTTCACTGAAAAACAAATTTACAATTTTTTTTTCTGCGATTAATAAGATCGGAAAGATAGCGAAGAAGAAATCGATTTTCGCGATTTTTTTAATAGGAAGAATAGATCCGAAAAATCGGAAATCGGAAAGGAAAAGATCGATCTTCTAAATATCGATCCAAGATCACCCAATCCTATCCACTATCACTAATTAGACATCCTCCAAAGCTATGTTTATAAAATTTGTCAGGTGGTGAGAATAAAACCAATGTACACTGGAAAAAAAACTCTAAGATCGAAAAAAATCGAAGGAAAACGATCGATCTTCATGTTTTTTTCCGGGTACAATGAATCGATCCAAAAGATCAGAAATCGAAATGGAAAAGATCGATCTTCTGAAAATCGATCCAAGATCATCCAATCCTACCACACTCCATACAGGCAAACCATTTTTTGTGCGGGGGATAGGGACCGCATAAAAAAATATCGCATAGAAAAAAATCGTGCAAAACTTCAGCAGTAGCTTTAAAAAACCGTGTTCGGCACACATTTTGAAAAAACCTTTTTTTTATGCGGTAGATAGGGACCGCATAAAAAAAGTTTCCCCCAAGAAAATAACTCAAATCCACGCCGTTCACCGTTCCTTTTGTTTCCCTGCTTTGCGATGGGACAGTTTGCCTCTTCGGTTGCGCGTGGGTGTTTTGTGCTTTTAGTTGCATGCCGAAACATGATGCTGTTAAATAACATGTCATGTAAAAACTTAAAAAAACATAGAGCATTAGATGGGAGGAGGGGAATGATTTCAGAAGTGGATAATTCAGACGAAAATATGCTTTTTTCGCACTGAAATGCATATATATCATCGAAAAACTAAATGGACGACAACTTCGTCAAATATGCTTCTTTTCATATATCGCACAAAAAAAATCGCACAAAAAAACCGCACAAGAACAGAAAACTGCACAAAAAAAAATCGCACAAAAACAGGTTTTACTGTACTAAGGCTTCTGACATACCCTTATGCAACTCCTTCAATAAGAAATTTAATCGTCAACATTTGACCGTTCGGATTTAAAATCATATCCTGAATGCGCTTTTTATTTCGGTCATGGGTTTGTGAAATTCACACTGATTTTTTTATTTTTGACATTTTTTTTTTTTGTTAACAGCTAGGTACTATGTTTGACACTTAACTAAATTGACACAATAGTAACTGTCAGTCGCGTTAATTTAACATGCAAAAATATGTCATGGTTTAGGCATGAAATTGAATGTAATGAAAAAGTGTCCGGATAAAAATGCGTCCGGATTCAGAAGCATCACTGTAGTGGTTCTCAGATTTTCGTGAAACCTGGTAGATTTGTTCTTTATCGCAAACAATTAGACCCGTATTTTTTATTTTTTCGTTAGTGTTACCATTTACGTTTTAGGGTGGTCTGAATAATAAATTTTTCTCACTTTTTTCCTGAAATGACTTTTTTTTAAATTCATAACTTTTGAACTGCAGGGCCGATCGATATATTATATCAAATTAAAGCCAATATCCTCTCCTTTTTAGGAAAAATACTTCAGTTGCAGAAAATTTAAACTTTATTTCCGTTATTATTGATTGTATTTATTTCTCATAGTTTTCATGGTTTATATTTTTTTATATTTTTTCTAGAAAACTGAGGTCCCAAAAAATATCCCAAAATCAGAGAGTGGTCTTTTTCTTTTTCAAGTTATGGTTTTTCAAATTAACTGACAGTTCGGAATATCCTTTAATTTCCTTTCTCCCCTATTCTCAAAATTCATAACTTTTGAACTACTAGACCGATTTAGATGATCGACTTCTTTGGAAAAATATTACATTTGCGATGAAAATGAATTTTGTTTTCGCGATTATTAATTCTATCTGTTTTTTATGGTTTACATCAGGGTTTCTCAAAGTGGTCGATATCGACCCCCTGGGGTCGATTTCGGTTTCCCAGGGGTTGACACAAACGAAAATTTATTTTGGGGGTCGACGAGGTCTGAAAATCGACCCCTATCGAATAACAAAACTTCTTATTTGAAATATTTAAGATGCGTCATTAGTTGCGTTGCGTGAATCACCCTGTTATAAGAATGACTAATATTTTAGTAGAAAGTATAATTGCTGTACATTTTAAAAACTCAACAAGAAGATGAACGTGCGCAAGATGAAAAGAAAAAAGTACAAAAAGTACAAGATGAAAAATTCTGTAGGTAAAAAAACGTGTTCGCGCAAGATAATGTGTTTGAGCGCCCTTCAGACACGTTTCAAATTTCGCTGTATTTTAAACATATACGCGATTTACTGCGAAAGAAGTCATCATTAAAATTATATCTAAACATGCTCCAGGTAATTTACTGTATAACAAGCTTGCCCTTAAAGTCTGCTTCATTTAATATTGGAACAAATTCTTTTGCTCATTGTGGCGCTCCTAGTGGACGGATTTGGAAACTTTTTTCACCCACGTGTCGGGAAATTCATTACCTTTCACCATGTATTTATGTCATAACACCAAACGATAGCATTTTGTAAACAACCGCCATGGAAGCCGAACGGAGAGATAAAATTGTGCACAGTTTTCTTGAAAATCCATTGTTGTCGGCATCTAAGCTAGCTAAACAGCTTAAAATGCCCAGAAATACCGTATGGCGTGTTATCAAGCAGTACAAGGAAACATTGACGACGGCTCGGAAGCCGCATTCGAAGCGTCGGAGTGGAACTGTCGACCGGAAACTGCGTGGGAAAGTCATCAAGGCCGTCAAGAGGAATCCCAATCTTTCAGACCGCGATTTGGCCAATAAGTTCCAGGCCGCTCACAGTACGATGCGACGAATTCGTCTCCGGGAAGGAATAAGGTCATTCCGAGCCAGCAAACAGCCAAATCGGACGCTGAAGCAGAACAATGTGGCCAGAATCCGTGCTCGAAAGCTGTACGACCAAGTGCTGACCAAGTTCGACGGATGTATTCTGATGGACGATGAGACCTACGTGAAGGCGGACTTTGGGCAAATCCCAGGTCAAAAATTTTATTTGGCGACGGCTCGGGGGGATGTACCTGCAAAATTTAGGTTCGTGTTTGCGGATAAATTCGCCCGCAAGTACATGATTTGGCAGGGGATATGCAGTTGTGGACAGAAAACCAAAGTCTTTCTCACTGACAAGACAATGACATCAGAAGTCTACAAAAAAGAGTGCCTACAGAAACGGATTCTGCCGTTTATTCGTGCCCACGACCGTCCAGTAATGTTTTGGCCGGACCTCGCAAGCTGCCATTACAGCAAAACGGTTATGGAATGGTACGCAACGAACGGGGTCATCGTAATACTTCGAAGGACCTCAACCCCCCAAACTGCCCCCAGTTCCGGCCGATAGAGAAATACTGGGCAATCACGAAGCGGAGGCTTAAGGCAAAGGGAAAACTTGTTAGGAACATGACTCAAATGAAGAACTGGTGGAATCAAATCGCCAAAACGGTGGACGAAAAGGGTGTGCGCCGCCTAATGTGCCGTATTACGGGAAAAGTACGAGAATTTCTTCGAAACAGCAATGAATAATTTTTTTAATTTTTTTTTTTTATGAAAGAGTAAAGAAAATGCTACATTTGTATGAAAAACAAATTATGAATTCGTTAATAAATGACTGAACTACACGCAATTGTTTGTGTTCCAAAATTAAATGAAGCAGACTTTAGTGCATTTTGACCACGCTTGATATTTCACAATTATTCAATTATTTATCTCAAGAAAAATGAAATGTTATTCGTTATGATAGATGCGTAGATATATTTCCTATCAATTGATGCAAAAACCTTTGCGATCTATTGAGAAATGCTCGAGTTATAAGCGTTCCAAATCTTGCATTTTTTCCTACTTGTTCAGTGCCTAGATTTCCATTTCACCCCCTATATCTTCCGGTTGGACGTAGTCCTACGTCAATACTGGTCCAATTGTTTGCGATAAAGATCAAATCTATCTCTTATCATGAAATTCTGAGAACCACTATATCGGTTTGGCATGGAATGGCTGTATTGGTATATGGATTCCTAAGGGTAGTATTTTCAAATGTTATTGGCAACCCTTTAGAACTGCCCACGTTTGACAGAAAACTGGTCCGGAATCGATACCCTCCATTGTGTAGTCCCGTCTATGCTGAAAACTAGTTGAAACATCAAATGAACAAACAACAAGATTGCGAATTATGACGAAATGTAAATTGCTGAAGACGCACAAAAAAGTTTCATTCCGCAGCAACAACAAAAAATCCCAGAAAAACTCCTTCAAATGCGGAAAGCGTGATTGCAAGGTATGTAAATGTCCATCCACCGCACGATTCCAGCAGCCACCGCCGCCGCCGCCGGCCGGCCGGATGTTATTCCATGAGTATGCTAATATTTCGTCAACGCTTTTCCTTCACGTCGTTTTTGTGTGCGGCGGTGTATTCTTTGCTCTTGTCCACAAAATGTTCCCATTTTTGCATTCACCATTCCAGAGCCATTCTGTCGGATGTGAGATGCAAAATGCAAGATGCAACAAAATATTGTGCTTTGAGGTGGTTTCACAAGTGGTGTTGATATTCCACTTTACAATTTCCTGCTTGCCTTGCCTGTAAGCTGTGGAATATTTTTCTGTGTTCTTGAGCACAAAAAAAAATGGAACGAAGAAAGCCATCGCGCGTCTCCACCTAAGGTAACAACATTTGTGGAAGGCGCGCGATTATTTTTGAATGTTTTTTGTGTGTCTATTTTGAGTGTGTTTGGAAGCTTCCTTTCCTTCCTTTGGGGGCGCAAATCTCCTTAGCCGTAAGCTGCAGCGTCAGTCTGAAATCTTCTGAACAATGTCTTCGGTGGAAATGAAAACGAGAATTCATTTGAAAGCGTGTGGGCGTTTCGTATGAACTGTTTTTCTGGGTCGAAACCTTCATAAAATTCTCTGTAGTGCATTTCCTACTCGAATGTTGTACCACGAAAAAGCGGCCTGGACTTTCCGTTCTGTCAGAAAGATGAGGATTGCAACAAAAAAGATAATTCTGCAATGGGAGAGCTTCAGTCCGTCAGTTCTGCTTTTTTCCGTTCTGTTTTTAAATCTTATTTTGCTGATACGGTTAAAGCTTATAGCCCAAGCACATGAGCATAACGGCGGTACTTGTTGCTCGTAGAAGCTGGGTAAGCTGAACCAGATGGGGATCCTGCGCTGTCTCAAGTGACTGATACGTGAGAGAGGCAGGCAGCGATGCCGATGTTCGGTGACACGGACATGGCACACGGACAGAATCAGCAGCATCAGCCATGCGAGGAATAGGAGGGGCAAACAGGACAGGTCGGCTGTGACATTCCGAAGGGAAGCATAAATTTCATCTTTAGGATCATATTCACTCCCAACTCGAGACATACGAGAAAGCTGCTCTAAGCCGAGGTCACTGGAAAAGATAATGCTCCCGATGCGCGAGGATAGAGGCATGAAGCGAGAAATCAAAGCACATAAATCACTTGCCGCTTTACACACCACCAACCTCTTCCCCCCACACTCCCAAACACACCACTGTTTTAAATAAGCTTCATGGATGACTCATAGTTTCGGGCCTGAGGAGGATGAGGACGATGGGGACTGGGGCGAAAAAAAGATGTATTGTTCGCTCCCACCGCTATCTCCGGCCGATAGTCCACTTTTTTTTTATCTTCTTTCCTTTCATTGTTTTTTTTCCTCTCTCTTTCTGCTTGCACTTTTGTGACTGAAATGACAATACGGACGTTACGTGATTTATGAGCGACGACCGAAATCATGTAATGTGATTTTTTTTTTGAGTCGTCGGTTCCATTTTGCGACGGCAGTTCCTTAAAAGCATCGGATTTGAATGATGGCCCCGTGATTCTCGTCGTTCGTCGTCAGCAAGCAAGATTGATGGGATTACTTATTGATCCAGTCGCAACCCTTTCCGGTTGGTGGTGGATGATTTTTGTGTGGAGTTTTTTTTCTCATTTTGGTTGGTTTCCGAAGTTTAATCTCTCTCAGCATTGTCACTCACAATTGAAATTTACTGACCAAAAAATGACGTTTGTATTGTATCAGTCGTCTGGGAATGTCCCCGAATATGACAAAATTGTGTAAAAAATAGTAGAATTTTTATGCTTTTCTCCGATTGTGGAACATTATTCTAATAATTTTTCTTTTCCGAATTAAAATTCCATTTCTTGATTTATATAGAATTGTATTTGATTAAAAAGACCGTCGAGAAGAGTAAAATTCAAATTTGCTAAACATCTTCTAATGTAGCTGTGATATTAATTATTTAAACTAATCATTTCCGGTACCCACAGATAAATTTAGATTATCAGAATTGAAGCAAGTAAAAAGTGTTGTATAAGACACAAAACCGACCCATTCTATAGAGATACAGAAATTGGTGCATAAAAATACTTCATTACTAAAAGTAAGTTTGAGCTTGAGCTTGGGTAGACTGTACAATTCGTAGTTGCTCTCCGTGATTGACCTGAACCAACCAAATTACACAAAGAACACACAGAATGACGCTTGGGACTAGCAAATCATTCTCGTTGTGCAATTTTCGGTGATTCGAGCTTTAAATGGTCAATAACGACGCCGGCCACGTCCTTACAGTCACCAGGGGAAGGGAAGGAATGTTAGTATGATATTCGCCGCCCGAAGGCCAGAAGGGTCGCCTCTATAGCGTGGTTCCCTAGCGTTTATCACGGAAGGGATAGTTGTTAGTGGGAATGGTGAAGAAAAATCAGGATTCACTGCGGTAAGTGATGTGATTAAGTAAACGCGAATTATCGACCATTCAAAAAAAAAAAAATCTGGAAATCTTGTATGTCACGGCAGAGAAAATAATTATTTGAATAGCTATATATTGTATTTTTCATCCCGCGAGTTCGAGTCGCGATGAGGGAGAGTTAACTGTGGATAGTTAACCTGAGAAGGTAACCGGTATAACTCCTCTAAACCTTATCAAGCTGGCGATATATTCTCTTATTCATAGCGTAGTGTGTATTTAACCTCAATTGTGGTGACTGAGAGTTATTCTAGGGAAACCTGAGAAGGTAACCGATCGAACTCTTCTAAACCTCTTCTAAACCAATCGTCGATAAAGTCCGTTAACATTCGTGTATTTTGTATGAAAATTCAATTCTGCCGATTGAGAGTTACTTTTGGGAAACCTGAGAAGGTAACCGAGAAATTTCCTCAAAACATAATCAAACTGACGATATATTCTCTTATTCAACGCGCGTGTTTATTTAAGCTTAATTACGAAGACTAAGAGTTATTTTAAGGAAACCTGAGAAGGTAACCGATTGAACTCTTCTAAACCAATCCGATCGTCGATAAACTCCGTTAATAATCGAGTATTCTGCATGGAAATCCAAACCTGGCGACTAAGGGTTTTTTTTGGGAAACCTAAGAAGGTAACCGAGAAAATTTCTCCCAAACCTAATCAATTATATATTATATTCTATATTCTTCTATATATTATATTCTATATTCTTCTATATATAAATTATTCTATTCAACGCGCGTAGTGTTTATTTAAGCTCAATTGTGAAGACTGAGAGTTACTTTTGGGAAACCTGAGAAGGTAACCGATATAATTCCTTTGAACCTTATCAATCCAGCGATATATTATCTTTGTCAACCGTTATCGTGGCAACAGAGAGTTATTTTTGGGAAACCTCAGAAGGTAGCCCAGAGAACTCCTCTAAAATTGATCGGACCACAACGCAACGGCACAACAGCGGACAAATAAATATAAATGTTACAATAGCAAAGAAAAACATTAGTATTACATACATATTTAAGTGGAGCCAAACTATAAATTGCCATAACAACAGACGAACAGTATCTACAATAACATGTCAAAATTACTCGAATCCTTTTCAATTCAAATTAGTGTAACAATTTATTCTGAATCTGAACATATACCTCCGATTTCCACATATATTACAGATAAAAACAGACAAACACAGAATATTACCAAAACACACACATAATTCAATAAACATCATTGTTATGGAATGAAAAACCGATTCAAGGAAAAATAATATAACTCACATAACATTGCAGTTTTAATGTTGACGAGAAAAGTATGAATCTCTGGCAACCCAGATGCTATATATGTTACAAATAAAGGCAAGCATTATACGCATACAAAAACACTTCTGCAGCCGGTGCTGTGACGTTCCAGTAGTGGTGATATCATCACTGCGCCTTTTCAACTCTGCTCGCTGGTATCCCGGAGAGCAGTGGGATATCCCTTTCCTGCTCACGTTGCTGCTGCTCTTCTCCAATATAGTGCAGCGTTTCACCCACACACACATACTAGCGGTTACATTAAAACACGAACGAGTTTGCCAACACTGTATTTTGACCTTGGCATCGGTAATGATCTCTGGAATTTTAAAACACTTACTCTCCCTCTCCTAACACTCAATACTTCATTACTAAAAGTAAGACATAAATACTACACCTAGTGATCCCCGATTTTTTAAATTAATCGTTCATCAGCTAATCGAATACTTTTCAGTAGTTTGTTATTCGATACGATTAATCGCCTCAAATAATCGATTAATCGATTAATCGTTACACTGAGAGAAATAATTCGTTAGAATAATATTTCTCATTTACTAGAAAGCCATCTGGAATCAAAAAAGTGTTCATCCCGCCTGAAAATCAATTATTATCGTTCACGCTCCCTTAGACTCGTAAACGAAGCTCAATTCGCGTTGACGGCATTGAGCTTCGTTGACCAGTTAGGGGATCGTCAAAGATAATGATTGATTTTCGGGATAAAACTGCAGCGACCGTACGTTTTTTTTCTCTGGGTTTGGATCGATTAATCGACGTAAATTATTCGTTCGCTTCGATTATTGGTTGCGCAGTATTCGTTCGATTAATATTCGATTTCTGTAGGAAGTATTCGATTAATCGATTAATCGAACGATTATCGGGGATCACTAACTACACCATTGTTGATCATTACTTGTTTCCAACATTGCATCGATCAATTTGCTACCATGTTCACCAATGAAGCTACATCATCTGCCATCGCGAAGCATCGTAACTATGAAAGAAGTCAAGGCCGCTGTTCGCTAATCGATAAAAAAAAAACACTAAATGTGATGCGTTGTTGTGTGGAAGCTGTTAAAGGCAGGGACGGTAACATTTCGACATCCCATTCCAATAGAAAGTATCCTGCAGTGACTACGCACAGAATAAGTTACAAATTCATTGTAACACTAACCTCGAATTAAGCACATTATTCGGTTATGTGCTATTAACATATTTTATTCATTCAAATGTAAAAATGCAAATGTAAAAATATTGAATTATCGGCCCCGTCGGCCCCGCCGAAATAGTGTGAATAAATATATATGTATATTGAAAAAATAAACAATTTGGTCAATCTAAATTTGACGCATTTGTTTTGAGGGTGTATTCACAAAAAAAAACTGAACACCCCTCATTTTGTAGGTGTGTGCGTGTACAATGATTCCCCTACTTGGATTTTGGCGTTTGCTCTTCAGTTCTCAACATGACGTCAAAATCCCGAGCTTCTTGCACCGGAAGTTGACAAAATTGTTTGATTTGAACAAATTTAATGTTCGGAAAGTAATTGAAGTGATCGGTGATGAACATTTAACGACTGCCAGAGAGCCTCGATCAGAGGGAAATCGGAAGCCAGGAAGCTGCAGCGACGTCGATAAGGGTGGCCAGCCTTCTTAAGCGAAATCCTAACCTCTCAATCGTCGTCGAGACGTCGGGAGCTTCGCATAACGGGTGTTAAATAAAAAATGAGAATTTTTTCAATCACATACAAAAAATTTTTTTATTTTTTTTCAACGATTTCAGTATTTTTTATTAATAACATAATGTATTTACTTCAAAAAAATGTCAGTGAATGTTTGAGTAAGGGCCGTGGTCTGCTGTTCGACGCAACTTTGTCGCGATGCTCTCACAAGAACGTTGTACGGCACTTACGTCCATTTTCCGGATACAATTTCGGATTCTTGTAGTCAGTTGCTTCGTGTCCTTGGCCCTCCAATTGTTTTTATACACTAGGGCACTGAGTGAGCCAAAGAAATCCTCTATTGGGCGACACTGGGGCAAGTTTGTTGGGTTGCGATCTTTCGGCAAGAACGGTATCTTTTTCTCCTCAAGATACGCCAGCGTCTTCTTGGCGTTACGGGAAGACGCCTTGTCCGGCCAGAAGACGTACTTCCCATCCGCGTGATGCTCGTTCAGGAATGGCAGCAGGATTTTATCGAGGCACTCTTCTCGATAGATTTGTTGGTTGATTGTCAGACCGCTCGGCTTAAACCAAGGCTTTGAAATGCCCCGGTCGGAAATGGCGATGTACAACATAACCTTTTTTTCCAAACTTGTGCTTGAACTTGTATTTCACTTCAGGCGGTGTGGATGACTTGTATCATGTCCTGGAATATGCGTTTTGGACAGCGGAAAATAGCTTTCGTCGTCCAGAACGAAAGACGTCCCGCGGTATTTTTTGGTCATCCACCGACACTGTGATTTAAACGTCTCAATCTGCTCCTCCGTGTACTCCGGCGACCTCGTCTTCTTCCTGCAGACGATTCCTTCCATCTTGAGGGTCCGATGGATCTACACGTGGGAGCAGCCATATTTCCGACCGGCGTCACGCCGTCTGGTTGCGTCCTTATTGTCAAACAGCTTCTTTAACGATGTCTTCCTCTGCTTCGTTATTATCGTCACCGGACGACCACTTCCGACCTTCCGCTCTACGTTCAGGGAACCCAGGATACGATATACCGTACTGACAGGTACATTTTCTTCCTTAAAATGTGCCACCGTGAACTTTTTTCCTTGCTGGAAATGCGTTTCGTAGAACCGTACAATGCGTTCGCGAAGCACGTGCTTTTTCGACGCCATCTTTACTTTGACTAAATTCAAACTAGCAAAACCAAACACGCCTACTGTTTCTAGGGAGCCAAAAGAGCAATTTTCTTGGAGAAAGAAAATTTTACGCTCTTTATTTGAGTTACTGAAAGGTATTGAAAAAATTCTCATTTTTTATTTAACACCCGTTAGGAATAGCTCGACAATGAGATGCATGGGGACACCGTTCCTGGTCATAGACCACTGCATCGAACCAAACCTCAATCTTCCGTCCTTTTACTTTTACTTTTACTTTACTTTTAGTATTGGTTTTTACCATTTAGGCCCATCGATTCGTTCTGAATTCATGTTTGTTTTAAACAAGTGATCAATAACGACACACAGAAGTACAGTTGAGTAAATATACATTTAACGTACCCTTTTTTCTGAAGCTATTTAATAAATTTCCAGCATTCGTTTTGGCGTTTTCGACAAAACACCATCGGCGGAATGGGAAGAACCAGATCTCCATGAGGACTGTATAACAGTATATACACGCACTACGCACTAACTGCATTTCATTCGGAAGTGTAAGCAGGAGAAAAATAATCAAGAGATAGGACAGTGGAAGGAGGGATAATATTTATACATTTTAGATTTATTTCACATAAAACGGATACATTCTGTCAAATATATACAGGGACGGATCTTCCTGCTGAACATTTTTCAATTTTTTTATGTTGGTATTACTGTTAGTAGTCTCAATGTCAATGTTGAGCGTGATCTGCCGTTTAGTTTGTCTACGGCGTCATTAACAAGTTGAGCCCCGTATCGGTCCCTAGGGTTTGATATTGAGCTTTTCGTTAGGAAAACGTTGATCACTGGGACTGGCAGTTACAAAACTAAGGAATTAAATAAGATATAGTTTGGTTTCGGATGTTTTACGATATGTGACTAGTCGTATTTCTGACTATTTTCTTTTGACACAATGAATATCTGTGGGAGCGGGGAGCAACTCTGATATTGTACAACTGCTCTTGATGCGGGATAGATGGAAAGCGAAGCGAGAACAATCCGAGACTCAACGTGATAAGAACAGGTTTACTTTTTTTGCTCGGCGATTTTTGATATGGATAATTCTATTGGGTAAAGAAATGGTCTGAAATATTGTGTTGCAAAAAAAACTTGTGCCAAAACGTTGAAAATGTCGCAGAATACATATGATAACCCAACTGTGTCGAAAACTCGGATGTATGAATGATATAAGGTATTAGAAGAGGGTCGAGAAGAGTTGAACGATTTGCCACGTCAAAGATGACCATCCACCTCTACAACTGCTGCACACATCGACAAAATAAAAGGAATGGTACTCAGAAATCATCATTTGAGTTTGATCCGGCTAGCCTGTGAGCTAAATATCTCTTACGAGACCGTTCGTCATATTTTGGTTGATGTTTTGGGCAGTCGCAGCACGACTAGTGCCAAAAGAGCTCAATTTTCTTCAAGAAATTCGTCGCAATCAGGTGGCTGAAGATATGCATATTTACGAGACACTGCGACTTTTTTGCTATTTCCAAAACACAAATTACCGCTTCGTGGGACCTGTTTTGACAGAATTGAAGACATACAAATGAATCCGCTACGTGAACTGAAGGCAATTCATGAATTTAACTTCAAAAAGTGTTTCGATGACTGAATTGTTCGAAAAACATTATTGGAATTGCTGGACGTTGTACACGAAAATGGAAAAACAATTCTTGCCATACAGCTACTAATGTAATGACGATCGGAAGGCCGGAATCCATTTATATCATTCTACGGTTTAGTTTAATATAATTTTATTAACCAATTCTTCCAACAGATACCACTTGCATTAAGTAATAGTAATAGTAATAGTAATAGTAATAGTAATAGTAATAGTAATAGTAATAGTAATAGTAATAGTAATAGTAATAGTAATAGTAATAGTAATAGTAATAGTAATAGTAATAGTAATAGTAATAGTAATAGTAATAGTAATAGTAATAGTAATAGTAATAGTAATAGTAATAGTAATAGTAATAGTAATAGTAATAGTAATAGTAATAGTAATAGTAATAGTAATAGTAATAGTAATAGTAATAGTAATAGTAATAGTAATAGTAATAGTAATAGTAATAGTAATAGTAATAGTAATAGTAATAGTAATAGTAATAGTATTAAATACCGCTAAATTATTAGTAATAACAAGCTATGCCAGTAACACCGTCTGAGTGCATCCTATGGCTTACCTTCCCTACTAACACATCCCTGAATTCCCGTGACATTTATGAGAGGTCGTAGAGTTCTCTGCATCTCTCTTGTGTAAATGTTGAACTAACATTCCTTCCCTTTCCTTAGCAGTTGCAAGGACGTGGCCAGGACAATTCTCAACTGTTGGAGAAAACATGTCTTCGGCTAAGAGATATTACTAATCATCAGCAACGGATGGAAGCTAGTTTTTAACATAACAGTTCTGAATTCGTACCACCTACGATATTGTGCAACTTGCTCAATGCTAATGCTAATGCTAAAGGGTGTGTCACATCAAATTGCATCACGGAAAAAACGCTGTAGAAATTCGCCCAGTAGACCGATCCTTTTGAAAATTTTAGACAGTAAAATAAAAAGTATTAAACAACTTTTGGCATTTTCTTTTTATTCATACTTCGAGCCAAAGCCCGTATGCTCGCACCTTCCTCTTTACCCCGTCCATAAGGTTCTGTACAACGTCAGGTTGTAGTTTTTTTTGAACAGAAATCCATTTTCTCTTGAAGTCCGCCTCCGATTTGACAACTTTTGGGTTCTTCCGGAGGGCCTGCTTCATAATCGCCCAATATTTCTCTATTGGGCGAAGCTCCGGCGCGTTGGGCGGGTTCATTTCCTTTGGCACGAAGGTGACCCCGTTGGCTTCGTACCACTCCAACACGTCCTTTGAATAGTGGCACGAAGCGAGATCCGGCCAGAAGATGGTCGGGCCCTCGTGCTGCTTCAATAGTGGTAGTAAGCGCTTCTGTAGGCACTCCTTAAGGTAAACCTGCCCGTTTACCGTGCCGGTCATCACGAAGGGGGCGCTCCACTTTCCGCAAGAGCAGATCGCTTGCCACACCATGTACTTTTTGGCAAACTTGGATAGTTTCTGCTTGCGAATCTTCTCCGGAACGCTGAATTTGTCCTCTGTGGAGAAGAACAACAGGCCCGGCAGTTGACGAAAGTCCGCTTTGACGTAGGTTTCGTCGTCCATTACCAGGCAATGCGGCTTCGTCAGCATTTCGGTGTACAGCTTCCGGGCTCGCGTCTTCCCCACCATGTTTTGCCTTTCGTCGCGGTTAGAAGCCTTCTGAACCTTGTATGTACGCAGGCTCTCCCGCTGCTTGGTCCGCTGGACGAATGAACTTGACAAATTCAGCTTATTGGTGACATCCCGGACCGAACTTTTCGGATCACGTCTAAACTGCTTAACTACGCGCTTGTGATCTTTTTCACTGACGAACCATTTTTGCCGTTCTTCACCTTCCGGTCGATGGTTAGGTTCTCGAAGTATCGTTTTAGTACTCTGCTGACCGTGGATTGGACGATTCCCAGCATCTTACCGATGTCCCGATGTGACAACTCCGGATTCTCGAAATGAGTGCGCAGGATTAATTCACGACGCTCTTTTTCGTTCGACGACATTTTTCCAAATTTACGAAAAATTGACAGTGAAGCATGGCCAACGTGATCTATACACTCTTATCTGATTAAAAGCGAAAGCTGAAGATATAATTCCTAAAAATAAAATTTCTACAGCGTTTTTTCCGTGATGCAATTTGATGTGACACACCCTTTAATGCTGGACGTTGTACATGAAAATGGTGTTTTCGAAGAAAAAAATTGTGATGCCGAATGTCTTAAAATCATTTCATTTACTATCATTTCCAGAAACATTTTTTTTTGTCAAAAATCGACACTCTATGACTTGTTTTTCGGAAAACGAGGCAAAACGTTTGGCTTAGGGTGCCAGTGAAAATGATCTTCTCGATTTTTCATTTGGAACTTCGTGTGAAATGTTGATTTTCACGATAAAATTGCCCAATGCAAAGTATTATCTAAATCGTTCTTTATTTACGCGTGTTTCAGACGTTAAAATTTGAGTTTTTTGAAAACCGATAAATCACAGAAAATCGGGATTTTCAAAAAAAATATGCCAAATTTTTCAAAATTGCATGACACGTCGAGATTTACAGTTATATCAAACAAATTCTTTGGACATAAACTTTTCAGACAAAAAATGTCCGTGAGCCAAAAAAAATTTTTTTTATTGCCAGTAAATCTCGACGTTTCGTGCAATTATAAGACATTTGGCATCAAAAAAACAAATTAAAACCTCGATTTCCGGTGATTTATCGATTTGAAAAAATCTCAAATTTTAACGTCTGAGACACTAGTAAATAAGTCCGACTGAACTAGTATTTTGCATTAGGTATTTTACCCTATAAATTTTCATTGGCACCTTAAGCTATACGTTTTCCGAAAAAATCCCAGAGTGTCAATTTTTGACGGATTTTTTCTTTCGAGACGACAGTAGATCTCGATGTTTCATGCAATTCAAAAAAAAATTGAAAACGACTTTTTCAAATGTAACGATGTACAATTGAGTATCACCAAAACTGATAATTAAGCAGTGTCTTAAGCTTGTCAAATTGCGCCCTCATTAAACTGGATTAGCTTCTACAATAATTGTGTTGTCCGTGCTTGTCTTAATTGCGTCCGTGAACTGGACAGTCAGTGGATGTAAAAAGATAGCATCTGCTTAATCTATGGCCTGGACTATACAAGCCCCACCAGCTTCCCTCTCGTCGGGACCCAATCCTCCGCGCCACAAAACGCAAAATTACAAATTACTTCAAATTAGTCTCTGCGAGTGAAAAAGTTTGCTACCGCCGGAGCCGGAGTACAAACATAATGACAGACAGGTGAATTTGTCGGCGCTGGCAGAAATGATCCGTCCGAATAAAAAATCTTTTTGTTGTGAAGTATTTAATCAACTGAGTGCGCGGAAAAGCGGCGTAACAAAAACAATCCCACGCGATCCGTCGCCACTCGGAGATACATTCCGGGAATATGCGGGGAATTATTGAAATGGCTTCCCAGAAGTGTGACCCGTATTGTGTGACAGCTATTTATCCCGTTTTTTTTTCTTCTTTTCTCATTCTTCGACCCCAAAAAGTAGCGAACACGAACAAAATAACCACTCCGGCCTAGCGACCCGAATCCGAAAATTTACTTCCCATTATAAATCCATTTCCAGTGGTAGCTAACGACGACGACGATTCGGGGGCGGGAGGGCACTTTGCCCCTCCTGCATCCTTCATAAGCCTGTGTGTTTCCTTGACCTCGCACCAACCTTTCGTAGCCGTAGGGAAAAACTTTGCGCATCCCGCTTTCCATCCGTGCTGCTTTGTTACGGCAAGGGAAGCGGAAATAATCCTTATTTGCAGCTGACATTTATTTCCTGACAACTGTACCATCGATGGCGCTCGGCCTGGAATGTGTACACTTCTTGTGCGTTTTTTTCATTTTTGGGGGGAGGGGGTTGAAATGGGGGCGAATGCTTTCGGCCCACGCGTCGGCATCAAATTCCGGAGGCGAGAGGGAAATTGTATCGAAAGCAGCGAATGCAAAGAGTAACTTCCCAACCATCACGCTGTGGAGGCTGATATTTTTTTTCCTTATGTGTTGTGAGCGTGGGTATGTCTGAAAACATCCGCCAATCCTCGCCGACTCTTTGGGTTGGAGCAAAATTTTAATATGAAGTCGAAGAAAAGCTTTTCGCCACATCCATTCCGCTTGCCAAGGAGTGATACTGATGATGAAGCGAGCTGCGGCCAGCGGAAGTGACGGTAGAGGTTCCCTACCCTGGCAGCAATGGAGGTGATAAAATAAACTCGCCGCGGGCTGGAACTTTACCCAGTCATCGATTCTCGCTTGCACTCTAGAGTTTCGATAAAATTACGCAAATTTATGTGGAAATAAATTTTCTTCGGCGGCGGGAAGTTAAAATGGTCGGAATGAAACAAAAGTTGCCATTCACAAGTGCACCCGACGAAGGGGGAAGGGGGACCGATCATCCTCCAGCCGGGATGAGCAAAAGAACTTAAACCGTAATGAATATGGTGCTCATCTGTTGCCACCAAATGAGCTGCGCTTTGCTTTCCAACACCCGAGGTAATCGCAAGTAAGCGTTTTACGCCGGCGATTTGTGTGTTTCTTTGGCTGATCGGTTCGCTGATCCAGCCCCCCTCTTCCCCAAAAGATATTACAGCTAATGACAAAAGTTTAGCCATTAAAGTGAAAGTTAATGGCGCTTCAGCATCAATTTGTTTCAATTCGAGGGAATTTATGGTGGGCGGTTTTTTTGCTGTTCCTGTGCCGAATGTGTGGCAAACGAATGAAAAAAGAATATTCGTGGAGAGCTTTTTTCGGGTTTTACAATTCAATCCAACGTACCACGAAATTAATTTTATTTTAATTAATTCTGTTTTTTTTTCTTGCTAGACGATTATTTTTCACAGTCAACAATTGAGTTATTTACTAGAGAAAATAACTGTAGACGATGTGATTGCTTGCCCAGCTCCCAAATGCCCAGCAAACATTCAATCGTATAAAATACCATAATTGGAGGTGATATACGTACATCCGATCCTCGTTTGGGTGGTATATGATGCGTATAACTGGCATACACATACAAAAGTGGAGGCGATATAGGAATATATAATACCGATAAACGATATTTCCTACACTGATACGCGACATGACATGTTTTGTAAAAATGAATATAAAGGGTGTGTCACATCAAATTGCATCACGGAAAAAACGCTGTAGAAATTTAATTTTTAGGAATTATATCTTCAGCTTTCGCTTATAATCAGATAAGAGTGTATAGATCACGTTGGCCATGCTTCACTGTCAATTTTTCGTAAATTTGGAAAAATGTCGTCGAACGAAAAAGAGCGTCGTGAATTAATCCTGTGCACTCATTTCGAGAATCCGGAGTTGTCACATCGGGACATCGGTAAGATGCTGAGAATCGTCCAATCCACGGTCAGCAGAGTACTAAAACGATACTTCGAGAACCTAACCATCGACCGGAAGGTGAAGAACGGCAAATATGGATGCTCCGTCAGTGAAAAAGATCACAAGCGCGTAGTTAAGCAGTTTAGACGTGATCCGAGAAGTTCGGTCCGGGATGTCGCCAATAAGCTGAATTTGTCAAGTTCATTCGTCCAGCGGACCAAGCAGCGGGAGGGCCTGCGTACATACAAGGTTCAGAAGGCTCCTAACCGCGACGAAAGGCAAAACATGGTGGGGAAGACGCGAGCCCGGAAGCTGTACACCGAAATGCTGACGAAGCCGCATTGCCTGGTAATGGACGACGAAACCTACGTCAAAGCGGACTTTCGTCAGCTGCCGGGCATGTTGTTCTTCTCCGCAGAGGACAAATTCAGCGTTCCGGAGGAGATTCGCAAGCAGAAACTATCCAAGTTTGCCAAAAAGTACATGGTGTGGCAAGCGATCTGCTCTTGCGGAAAGCGGAGCGCCCCCTTCGTGATGACCGGCACGGTAAACGGGCAGGTTTACCTTAAGGAGTGCCTACAGAAGCGCTTACTACCACTATTGAAGCAGCACGAGGGCCCGACCATCTTCTGGCCGGATCTCGCTTCGTGCCACTATTCAAAGGACGTGTTGGAGTGGTACGAAGCCAACGGGGTCACCTTCGTGCCAAAGGAAATGAACCCGCCCAACGCGCCGGAGCTTCGCCCAATAGAGAAATATTGGGCGATTATGAAGCAGGCCCTCCGGAAGAACCCAAAAGTTGTCAAGTCGGAGGCGGACTTCAAGAGAAAATGGATTTCTGTTCAAAAAAAACTACAACCTGACGTTGTACATTACCTTATGGACGGGGTAAAGAGGAAGGTGCGAGCATACGGGCTTGGGCTCGAAGTATGAATAAAAAGAAAATGCCAAAAGTAGTTTAATAGTTTTTATTTTACTGTCTAAAATTTTCAAAAGGATCGGTCTACTGGGCGAATTTCTACAGCGTTTTTTCCGTGATGCAATTTGATGTGACACACCCTTTAATGTACGTATTTAACACGTTAAGCCCCGAATTGTTCTTGCTCCGCTTTTCATTCAGCCCGCATCAAGAGCGTTTTCGTAATATCAGTGTCGATCCCAGCTCTCAAAAAATTTCATCAGAAATTCGACTAGTCACATTTTGGAAAACATCCGGAATCAAACCGCATATATTTTTAGTTTCCTAATTTGTAACTATCAGTCCCAGTCAGTCTGCGCTTTTCTACCAAAAAGCTCAACGTCGGCCCGTAGGGAAAGACGCTGGATTTAACGTGTTAATACCGCGCATCGCAATATTAGGATGATTGTTATACAGATATACGACTTAATCCATCAGTGACATAGAATATCGCGTTTTTTATACGATTTCAGACACAAATGATGCATCCTTTGATTGATATTTTATACTATTGTAATTTGCGACCTACCTTGTGCAAATGTTATACGATTTAATATTTGCTGGGTGGATCGTCCGAACGGTACTATCCAGCATGCTAGATCGCATATAAATTCGTATTAAATTACAGTCGTATAAAATATCAATCAAAAGATGCATCATGTGTATGCGAAATCGTATAAAATGCAAAAACGCGATTTTCTATGTCATTGATGGTGTCTCCGCCCAGATAGTTTCTGAGCAGAGTTCCATAGTGATGAAGAGATGAGAGTAGACTGGCTACCCGATGTTGTTGTGATGAGGTCGAATATAGACAAAGCAGGTTTGATTTTCACTGATCGAAGAGTTTATTGCGACACTCGAGAATGTGAGTTGACTTCATCAAAACCTATCGTTTATGCCTTTAGAGCAGTTATTCGCACGTAAAAAAACGGCGTTCGACGTCTCGTGGCTTCAATTCATACGGCACCCAATATCCTATCTTTCGGATCATTCCCATCGCTTTTAAACGATCAGATATGGTTTGCTGAGCTACTCCAAGTGTATCTGCAAGTTCTTGTTGCGTTTGTGATGGAGCTGAATCGAGTAGAGCCTCCAATTCTTCATCTTCAAACTTTTTCGGCGGTCCGGAACGTTCTTCGTCTTCCAAGTCAAAATTACCACTTTTAAACCGTGCAAACCACGTTTGACACGTTAGCTCAGTTGGTGCATGGTAACCATAAACTTCCACCAAATTGCGATGACTTTCCGCATCCTTTTCTTCATTTTGAAGTAATGAAGTAACACTCCCCGCAAAAACACTCTCGTTGGTACAAAATTCGACATATTCGAAGTGGAAAAAATCTGTTGTTAACGCTTCAACTTTTTGACATATTGAAAAAGTCGCGCAATGACAGTAGCTTTCCAACGAATGCCTGGAAATTTGATTCACTGGAATAATAATCAAGTTACGCCATCTGTTGTTAAACCGAAGATACTTACCGTTAAACATAATACAAATGATGGTTCGTGAGGTTATAAAAATAATTATGACCTCATGAGCTTTTTCCTCCATTCGGTTTTCATTTATTTATTTTATAAAAAAATGTGTAAGTCGTATGGTCATTCAAACGAATTCGCCTCAGTAATAAACAACTGAGGAACTTAGAATAATGAGTGACTTGATCGATTTATCTTCATCGACATTCTCTTTTGATCATTGACTGCAAATGCAAACACATTCCCAGCTTATTTGACAATGTGGACGATAGGTCAGAACTTCAATTATCGGTTTCTGTAGCAAAATCAAATTGAAACGTTTTTGTGCGCTGAGTTATTCACGAAAGAAAAAGTCGATGAAGAGAAATCGATCAAAACACTTTCACCCCTTTCATTCTAGGCCACTCAACCGCAAATTTTTCGATTGGTTGATGGATTAATTTCAAAAATCGGACATCACTACATGTCGATTCACACGTACACATTCACTACAGTTATAGTTTTTTGACAGATTGTCAAGATACACTAATGTAGGTGAAGTAAGTATGGAGAATCCAACTATAGCAATTCATGCCAAATGTTGTTCCAGAGAAATTATTGGAACCCGTTAATCTAACGTTGAAGTTAATCTAAATTTAAAAAAAAAGCTATGCGTAAGCCAACAAATCCAAACCAACTTCAAAAAAGGCCTCCACCATGAGATAGGAATCCGCTCAAATTTGTTGAACCATAATGCATAGTTAGCATGACAAACGCAAATGGATGATGGCAATCGATTTAATCGTGTGGTCTCCAACCACGGGCATTCGAGCTACGATACGAGAAGTGGTTTGAAACTGACCATAGTTCCATTATTCGGTGGCTTTGATTTAGACCACCGCAATGGATGCGTTTGCTGTCTCCCGAACCATCACAACAAATCATGACCAAATTCCACCAGTAAACAGACGTTCGACTCAGCGAAAACTCCTCTGTAAACGAAGGGATGATGCATTGACCCGATTATGATTAATGCGGTTTTTTTCATTCTCTCGTGTCCTTGTTCAATATGCCACCCTCAAACCTCCCACCAGCAGTGGGAGCACTCAATTCCCAAACAACATTGAGTGTAATGCGCACTTCAATTTGCATATTTATATAATTGATGGGGGCGAAAAATGCAATACTGTATGTTTTCGACGAAGAACGAGCGCCAACAACAACAACAACAACGGCAACAATATTAATAATAATAATAATCATAGCAACCATTTTGAGTAATATGCAACCGAGATATTACAGGACGATAAATTGGGTGTGCTTCGGGTTGGATGAGAAGGACAAACTCAACTCGTGCGAGAGGGAGAGAATTGGAAAATTGGCACAACTGTTGTTTATACACTCGTTTATTTTTTTGTAGCCAGGGCAACCCAACAGCAGCAGAGCCAGCAACGAGGGGTCGTGAATGGAATAAATTATGTAACCGATGGAATCTATGAGCTTGTCCTCCGCTTGCCAGTCTACACAAAAATGTTTACCACCCACTTGAAGCGGAGTTTTCATGTGTTTGCACTTCGAACAGTCGCTCGCAAGCTGCAGCTGCGTTATGATGGACGTGTTTTTCGTTCCCCAATTGCTAGCCGACTACCATCTGAAGCATGAAATATTACCCAAAAATCAGGGAAAAATCAAAAGAATTAGCAGAAAAAACACCGTATGAAACAGAGCTCATCCGCTGGGATCACATCTGCAGACGACACAATTGATTTACTTCATTCCCAAAGCAGCAAATCCGAGAATTAGCATTTTCGCAGCGAAGTGGAGGAAAAATGTATCATCATCTAGGATTATCCAATCGGGCTCTGCGTTTTCCCGCATTGCACGACGTTGGTGGCACTTTGCGCACCGGAGCGTAGTAAAAATCCGATTATGAAACAGAGGGGCGCACTTACCTTTCTTCTCGATGAGTTGTCGCGACGATCTTGGATCCCCCGGTGCCTGGTTCGCCGCTTCCCACTGCTCCTCTAGTCAGAACGGCGTTGGAAAGCTAACGTATGATAGACGACCTACCTGGAACAAGAGTTGACAGAATGGAAAAAGAACGGGGCGTGAGGACTTTTTGGGGGTATTGCCAATCGAAAAACGAAGTGTAGTTTTAATGGAATTTTTTGTTTCTTAAATTTTGACTTTTCAAGAATGTTCGATATAAAAATACAATTAGAATCGGCAACTCTGTTTATTCATTCCTTTGTAACCATTTTATTGTTGTTAATAATTCATCTGTCATTCATCCGTCAGTCTATTGACACTCGAAGATTGTAGTCAAAATGGCGAAAACAAAACAAACACCAGTTGAAACTAGGGGCCTTATTCCCGTATCCACTTACACTTACGTTTCCACTACGCTTACATCTCACTTCACTTTTTTGCGTTTCCACCGATCGTGAAGTGCAAAAATGAACTTCGTGTAGAATGTGGAGTGGATACCAAAATGACCTTGTGTTCATTTCCGATGTCGTTTCTAATGGCGCGTTTACATTTGGGAGATCTATAGCTATAGATGGATTTATTCACACGAAAATAGATGTAAACGGGTGAGAATATATATGATACACTTCTTCGAGGTATATATAACCACTATGAATAGAATAAATTCAGGCATATGTAAACGCTGGTGAATTTCTCTTTGGTGAGAAATCACTAAAGTTGGATGCAGTTCTACTTTAGGTGAATAAATTCACCGAAAATATGAATATATTCAGTATATAAGTTCGCGTTAGTGTAAACGGTTGATGCGATTTCTATAAATCTCATCCTATTTTTTCACATGAATATATCACTAGTTTATACCCACCATAATAGAAACGTCAGTTGTATTCTGTTTTGTTTATCCTCGAGTTGTGTCGATACACCCAGAAAATGGATTACTAAAAAAAAGCTTCCAAATCTTTTGTAATTCAAACAGTAGAATGTACATATTTTCTGTAAATATTACCAATCGTTTGTAAAACGAATGTCAGATGCCTACCAACAATTGATTCATTTTACTTCGCGGTGTTAGTAACTTTTACGATTGTCATTACTGGCAACCGCGAAGAAAATAAATTTATTAGCCTAATTACCGAGTTGTTAATTGAGTTGCAAGGCACTACTTTCCGATATTGATTTCATCACAGACGAAGGTCGTATTAACTCAGATTCGGGATAGGTAAGTAATATTCGTGAAAATCAATTCAATTTATGTTCTTTAATTGATACTTATACATATTGGATAGCAATGATTTGTGCTCGTCTTCTGCGGGAGAACTTCAATAGTAAGGAATCTGGGTACTTCGATACACAAAAACGAGCCCTGTCGAGTCCTAGTTCTACCTGTTGGATTCGGTCAAGGACAACTTCATAAACGTTTTGCAGACGATTGTGATCGGTGGTTCAATCAATTAGATGTTTTCCGGATTCGTCACGACGCAGGTTCCGTATCCTGCGCGTCAAGTCAATGTTGCAACGGGGCATAAAGCTAGCTTCACTTAATGCCATCTGGGTTTTGTCAGCTTCATGATATCTCCCGAATGCGTTTGGCTGAGAAGTAATTACAAGCTGGTCCTGGGAGAGGGTAATGGTGAGAATTGAGTAGTCTGTCGTAGCTATTCATAGTAATAACTGTGTATTTTTTCCTAATTTGTAGCCATGGATCAGACCCAATCGAACAGGATCAGATGTCAATAGTTTAGATAGTAATTTAGATAGTAGGTAGGGTTAATATAACATGTTGTATATGTTAAACGAACGTTGAACCGACTGCTTATACTGGGTTATACTGGCCGATTTGACATCATATCGTGTAATATGTACGAAGAATTCGTATTGCAAACATTTATTAAATATTGGTAATATTTACCAAAAAGCTCGTCATATATACCAACTTTTCGGGAGAGTGTATGACTGTTTACACAAAAGAGAGCGTGAAGTGTAACTCAGAATAACATCGGTGTATTGATAATGAATTCTACCAAATGTTTACAGTGGCGTGTATTCCGGAATAAGGTTGTACTCACTACATATTCACCCTTATTCTCATTTTCGAACGAATAGGAAACGTACGCAAATACCATCATTGTTTTCGAACGAGCCATTCGTCGTATTTTAATTTACAGTCGTACTAGATCATATTATTGGTGTGCTTATTTTCATAAACTACATTATCGACATTGATGACAGCTGTTTACATTTTTTACACTTCTGTTCTGTTTTTATTTGAGCTCGCTCGGATGGAGGTGTTGACCGAGCTCGGTGCCGCCTATATCCAAATAACTCATCTTTCTCCCCGGCTGGGCGATCTCTGGAATGTGCGTTCACCCACTCTGCGCAACAATCACTTCGTCTATCTGCCCCGGAATCTCACTGTGCTCAGGCTGGTATTTCTCGACATCAGCAGCAAGATTGCTATCCTGCCGGTGGTATTTCGACACATGAGCTCGCTGGTCGATCTAGAACTGTCGAACAACACGGTTTCCTCACCACCAGCAAGCTATAGTAAAATACCTATTCCAAATGGCACCCCGAAAAAGGCGGCCGTGTCTTACAGCATCTGTACGGATTACGCATACGTGAAGACGAACAGTTCCTGCAAGGTGTCCACTGGCATTCTGACCCATAACAGCGTTCCTACTTCGATTTCGAAGCCAACGGTAAACGGGGGAAACCAGAAGCCAATCACTGCAATCGTTGAATAGTTGAATGGTATCAAACCGGGACAGAAACCTAACAAGTGGGTTGGAGTTAACTTGTAATGATAATGTGTTTCGCGATAAGTTAACCCACGTTTCTCGTAGTGGCAATATCCCAAGAAAGGCTTCTCACATTTGGCACAAAGTGCTGAAACAATAATATTATATGAACAAGCGCCAACTTCTGGAAACTAGACTGAACCTGGAGGCAATCGCCGACGAGATTGGCACGGTTCAATGCTGTTGATCGACGAAAGTAGGTAGTAACATATGCGGATTTATTTATCTGAACGCTCTTCGTTCAAGTGTCAGACATTGATTGATCTTATAGTTCCGAGCAGATGAATAATGCTATATTTCAAGTGCTGGGGCGTTGCATCTGGCAACTGGATGCAAATAAAAAACTGACGAGTTTAATGCTGGCTCTAGATATTCGGATGGAATTGATCATCGATTTTACAGCTTCAAAATATAATTTATTAATAAAACTTAGCTCGATCGAACCATTTCTCCTGGGATTTATTTAGAATTCCGCTTTGCATCACACTGCTTGAACAGTGGAAGAAGCAATCCTAAGTGTGACACATTTGCTTAGGGATTAACTATAAAAAAAGTTGCTTCAATAGCTGGAATACATTGGGTCGTTCTAAGTAGGAAATTAACTTTAACGCCTCTGGGCTCTCGATCTCTGCACATGTTAGCAGCAAACATCGTCTGGATGCTACCTTGAAACGATCCTTTCGGAAATATTGTGTAAATTGTCAATTGGCGAAAATATTCGCCAACAGTTCCACTGAAATGCAATTCATTATCCACAGCGAAAGGCAAGTGTCCACAAGAATGTCTGGGTTAAACCGATGTTATCGACTTTGCGAAAGATTCCATAAAAAAGATTTAGGTTGAATTCTAAGTCTTCCAGTGGCATGGTTAAAAAACTCCAAAGGAGCGTTGATAAATCTATGGCGCGGAAGTAGTTTCTTTGTTAATTTCTGTTTCGATGTGTTTGGATAATTCGGTCAGAAACAAGCGGCTCAAATCATCGTCCCATATAAGGTTATCAACGATATATGCGAAAAGATGAGACAGCCCTCGGAAATCAAAACTTTTCCCATGGCTTTGTACAATATTTTTAGGGAATGAGTATGAATTAGGTTTACAATAAAAGGAATCAAGTAAAGTCAATCGTTCCTACCGTGTCTTTTCCATGATTTCTTCGGAACAAATCCGATTCATTTGGGACATTTCACCAATGTGACAAACAAGGCTAAATCACTTTCTTCAAAGTTACAAATTGTCAACCGGTCAAGAAACAATTCGGATTCAATAGCTAGCATATATTTATTAGCAAAAAAACAGAATATTATTCACACTAGAGACTGTTGTTTCTAATTAGTTGTTGTTGTTTTCATTTTGTCTTTTACAAGTACAGTCTATTTAATTTCCGTTGTGTTTCTTGAAATTGAAATTACTGTTGCTTCCTCCGAAGCCTCCATCAAAACTTGTACCTGCTCCTTGGAATTGGAAGAACTGTCGGAACATGTGCTGTGGGTCAATGTATGAAAGTAAAACATGTTTTTCGGTTGCTGAACTTTTCCCCTCCCCTTAAAAAAAAATCAACAACCTGACTGTTCAATATCCTCATTGTCATATTCACTACCGTATCGTGTTTTCATGCCAGCATCAGACATGCGCTTGATTGTAGTAGATTTTGCTGTTGATATCCTTGTTCAAAGGGTCCAGCGCGAATGCCTCTGTGTATACTGCCTGTTTCTCTCTGAGTTTCCCAGTATTGAACAACTCGTTCCCCTTTTCCTCCTATTCCTTCAGTTCAGTCACGTCCGGTAGTCCTGCTTGTCGTATGACGTATCAAATGGCAGCTTTCTCGTTGAATTCATCCTCTCGACATTGCTTTTTCACGTCAGTGATTGAACCTATCTCATACTGCGAGAATTGGCCTAATAGATCTTCCAGATGAAGCTCATTTGTATCCAGAATACGCAATTCCGTTAGAAACGTCATCGTGATGATTATGTATTCTATAAAAAGACCTCTGAGCGTCGCAATGTTGCCCTTTTTGACTTGGGCCAATCCGAGAATGAAGTTGAGTACATAATCCAGCCGATTCCTATAATTCGCAGATGCTGCTTGTTATGAAAAAAGTCAGTTCCTAAAAAGCCAAATTCGTGGATCGAAATTATCACGAAATCGCTTCCGGAACATGTACGGCATCATCTTACCTCTGGTATTGGAAATGAAAGCTCCTCCAACAGTTCGATCAGTTTAGCACCGTGTTTTTGTCATGTTCATTTAGGATAGTTATCTGTTTCACGGTCTTGGGCTGCAAACACGTCCGATAATCGTGCAGAAGGCGTTCCAGCCTAAATATCGTCATTATTCCACTTTGACCGCCGATGTACTTGACCGAAATTCAAAACAAAACAAAAGTGTAAAAATGTGAACATCTGTCATCGATGTCGATAAATCAGTATGTCCAGATAAATCTAGTACACAGAAATACGGCCGTAAATCAGAATAGCTTTTCCTTTGACGACGTATCGTATCCGACGAATGAATATACGGATGCGGCCGTAAATGAGAATAAGGGTGATTGTTTTCACGTGTAGTGTATTCGGGAATAAGGCCCTAGGAATTTCGTGATTCAGCTTTATAAAACATGCAAAAATCAGAATGAAATCGTACGAACTGTTAACGTAAGTCAAACAACTGTATAATACCTCTATACTGAGAACTTCTTCAAAGAAAAATTTCAACGGCAAATCCATTTTGAATGACCCAATATTAATTCGAAAGTGATCCAGATCTAAGTCCGAGACTAAAACGGTATCAACTTATTTCCATCTAAAAGCTTGCAATTTGAATATGAATCTATATTTCTTTACCGAGAACGGCATCATAATGCTGTCATGGCCGACGAAAATTCAATTTCGAGCAAAACTTGCTGACCTCACCTTAGGGCTCTTTTTCACCATCACACCCTTCGCTTCGACGCTTCGGTGGGCACTTTCGGTCCCTTGCGGAGAGGAAAGAGGATAGTGGCGCCCAGTGTTTGTCCTGAAATAGCGCTGATTGTGGCGGAATTTCCCTGATATTATAACCGACCGCCACATGCGGTCTCTCTGCAATCACAACGGCCTTATCTCGGCCCGGGCAGACCCACCCGTCAATCGAGCGCGGTCATTAATTGATAGTTTTTATTGCCGTTATCCTTCGGTTTAATGGGAAACTTTCCGCTACACGTACCAATTCATTGTATCACATAATTTCACAGCCCAAAAATTGTTTCATTCGCACGCCATTGGATTGATAATGGCGGCCGTTTGGCGCCCTCTCCCCGACCCTCGTCGGTGGTAATTGGAGTGAAAGTGCGAGAGTAATTGGTCCAATTTTTGGTCGGTCGGTCGGAACACCGGACCACTTTTCCATTTTATCTACATAATGAATAAATGAAGATGGGGAGAGGCATCGGCGCGCGGTGAGTGCTAACACTGTTCAAATAATTAAAACTCTTCAAACCGGAGACTACGAAACATGTCCTGCCCACAGAACCCGCTTTGGAAATTGGTTCCCGGGGTACATTACAACCGCCGAAGCGTTAATTCGCATGTGTTGGAGCCTATGGTTGCAGCTGGGACCGCATCCGCAAAATTTCACACCGTTTGAATCGGAATCGATGAATGGTGGAAATACTCCCAATTCGCCATTCCGGTACTCGTCATTTTGCAGGTTATTTGTGTACATAAAACCAAAACAAAACATACGGAGTCTATTTGTGTTCCTGGCGCCCCGCGACTGACTCCAGACCGACAGTCTCCAGGGCATGTGAAAGACAGCACGGAACAACAAATTACCGTTATTTACTGGGGCTTCCCGTGCCCAAGAATTCGGTGAGCCACCCATCGCTCCGCAAAGCGTCGACCGAGGAGGTGGATTCTGTTATCGATAGGTGATCCATTCTGACTATCAAAAGTGTAATCCACCCAGCAGTAAGGAATACATGGAAATCAATAAGTCTGAGGGGTGGGTGGAGGTTGTCGTTCCACTGAACCCCTGTGACATTCTGCACAAGACGCAGACATTTATCGCGCGATGAGATCGTTGCACGGTTCGAAGTGCACAGAGCCGATTTTCCACCCATGTCGGGAAGGAAGGGGCGTTTATTCGTGCCGTGTCTCGCTTCCATTGCAGCAGAGCGTTTCGCGATGCAATAAAGCTACTGCTGCTGTATCGATGAAATCATGCCAATGGATGGGATTCGAAGATAAGTTTGCGTACAAGTAGCTAAGTGGGTGAGGAAGCATTGGGACTGTTGTCAGTAAGCAACCGCCCTTGTTTCCTTTTTCCCATGCAATCCACAGCTTTTGCCAAGTTGTTTTCTATGTAAGGAATAAGGGTATAGATATGCTAAGCACGACCGATACACGCAATAGCGCTGATAAGTGAACCAATTTCGATGCTGCGGATAAAATGCTATGCTCAATTATGTCGTTCGTCGCTGGAAGAGGAACTTATTTTTTGTGCTCCACTCCCAGGGGGATTCTTCATTTGAATATCGTTCGCTATTAGAAGTTGCCACGTGAAGGAATGTGATCATGAGTTGATGAACTCTGTTCTGCAGTTAACAAACAAAGGAATTGAAAGATGAAGTGAGTAGATTCTCCATATATGTGTGAAATTATGAAGAATAGGAAATACGAAATAGAAAAAAAGGAAATACGAAATAGAAAATAGGAAATAGGAAATAGGAAATAGGAAATAGGAAATAGGAAATAGGAAATAGGAAATAGGAAATAGGAAATAGGAAATAGGAAATAGGAAATAGGAAATAGGAAATAGGAAATAGGAAATAGGAAATAGGAAATAGGAAATAGGAAATAGGAAATAGGAAATAGGAAATAGGAAATAGGTTAGTCAAGCCATTAAAATCTGCTAGATTGTTGATGCAGTACTAGATGAATGATGAATTTGGCTCAGAGATGCCAGATATGAAGACATGCCTTCATTTCAAAGGCATTAGACTTTCTGAAAACACATGATTTCGTCATTTTGGAGGTATTCAGATATATGGAGGACATTTTTAGACTTCTAAAAATCGCGTGGAATTTTATTTTGCTCGACGTCTCTCGAACTCAAATCAAGTTGAAACCCAATTTATTTGATTTCTAATTATTTTCAACGCATACAATCGCTTGGAAATAGCCTATTGAAGCGAGCCTTTTTTGCATGATGGTTCTCAAGCGACGCTTTAACAATAATAATCTGCCTTTAGAATTAAATGCTGTTATTTGGATTGTTGTTTAGTAGTTAAGGTGGCCGTACACTGTTTGCCCGGAGGTCAAATATTTGATATTTTTTGACAGATAAGGTTTGATTTGATATTTGTACAAACACTATTTTGTTTGCCACTCTTCAATTTTAAACAGTAGTAAACAATATCAAACACCGAACATGGAAAAAAATCAACTGAAATATCCAAGGTAACCTAACCATGTACCGACAGGTTCGAAGAACAGACTGAAAAAATATTTTAGGCATCCAATAATTGAATATTTGCTTGTCGTGTTTTGTGTAGAATATATTTGATCAGTACACGTTGAACAAATTTTATCTGTCAAAAAGAATCAAATATTTGGCTTCGGTCAAACAGTGTATGAGCACCCTTAGTTTCAAATTCTTATCGTGCAACGTAATATGTCCAATGTGCAAATGCGGGTAGTCAAAACGTCCAATGTAACATTTTTCGCTCCTAGTCTTCAACTTCAATCTCAAATCACGGAACAACAGTTACGATTGGTTTTTCAGAGTTATTCTTGACTGCTAGTGGTGAAAGTAGCGATAAAGATCGAAAGCTTTTAAGACAATTCGCGGAATAATGTTTGGGTCTTCAACTTCGTTTTTCTCGAGTTGACGAAAATGTTACATTGGACCTTTTCAAAAGTTACGCCAGAATGCATTACATTTGTGAAACTACTAGCGAATTCGTTTTTAAAACTGAATCAGTGCCAAACTGACTCTGTAATAAAAAAACGTTTTCAGTTTCACGAATGCGTTGGTTTGTTGGTGTACGTTATATAGTCTGATTTGTTTATATTTACGACGGCAAATGTACAGTGTCGACGTCTGGTGGTGATATTAGTGCTTGGGAGGTAAATTGTTCTCCATCAGATCAGAAGGGCCAAGTGGAGTGTAAACATATAAAAGTTTGAATGAAAATTTGTACTTCATATTGTTCGAATACCTAACACATGTAGTTCTGACACTCACTTAACCATTTGTCGATGCATTTCCTGTTTGTTCCACAAATAATTACTATTATAATATAACACCATCATTAGACACAGTTTTCGTTCAATATGTTTCTGCGATATCGGAAAAATCCTCTTATTTAATCACATAAAATAAATATTCGATACGTTAAAGTAAATTTTCATTCATAATTTTGATTTTGAAATTTATTCCACCTGAATATCCATCATTATTTTCACCTCTCAATGAAAGCACACGTAGCTTAATGCCGTCTACTCGAATATGCTCTTCAAAATCAGAATCCGGATTGGATTACGCTTCCAATAATACAAAAGCAAAAGCAGCAGGTTTTCCATTTTCATAGTCTTTATTTTTAGATTTTCCAAAATAATATTCGGAACTTGACAGTTCAGTATAGTTGTATTGGTGAACCCGAGTGCCAACCCGTGAAACATCTCAGTGCGAAACTAACAGCTTTCGGGGCGAACTAGTGCGACACTGAGTGCGAAACTGAGTGAATAAAAAAACGTTTTGACAGCATTAGTGCGGCACTGGGGTTGAAACTGAACAAAAACGAATTCGCTATACGTGTTAAAATTCACCACTTTTTGCTTTGAGTTTTGTTTATCTTTGCTTCATATAAACTGGCTGTCAAATTCAGCTTCGATATCCCGAATACAATATTTTGTTGTTCCCAGCCTATTTATTCATCTTTGAAATTGGTCGTTAGAATCCGATCTAGTACTACTTCCGCTTCGTTAAATCATTTTCATATACGGAAACTAAAATTCTTATTGTTCTCTCAACCGCTAACGTTTTGCATCGTTTTTCTACACTAAACGTATTTTTCTAATATATTTTCGTAATTGAAAAGTGAAAATGGATTATAATAATCGTAAACCGTGTCCACCGCTCGCAGTACTTGACAATTTGTTGTCTTCGGACGATTTTAGTTGCCTGGAGGCTCTAGGTGCTCAGCAAGATTATGGTGGCAGATCCGGCGGCACTGCGATGAAAACAAACCAGCTTAGATTGGGCGCGAGAGCCAACCAGAATGTTTGTTCACAACCCAGAGAAACTACGATCTCACACGGAGGTCCAAACGTTCGCCAACAAACCGGAACCGAAAATGAAATTCCACCACAATTGCTGGAAGAGATTTATCAGCTGGATGACGCCCTGGAGGAGCGTGGCCAAAGACATCGCAGGGGTCCAGTGGGACCCAATCAAAGCCTAAGTGATTTCGAGCGAGATCTCGTAGCCGAGATGGCGCATTTGTTTCCATCCAGGGTACCAGTAAATCGTCCGATTCCGGCACTTAGAAGATTCAACAGTTCGATGAACCTTCAAGCAGTCACCTCAGCGAGGTTGCCATTGTTTTGTCGACAAAAATTTGTACCGATAATATCACAGAATAACACAGGCGCGATTCCCAAAGAGCGGGTTAAACCGACGATGATTTGCAACCCGATCCAGCCGCCAAAGCCTGTTGTCGCTAAGATAAGAACTATTATCACCAAAGCGCCCAAACGAACGATTGCTTCCACCTATGGACAGGGAACCGGCAGAGTGGTGGTAAACTCGCGTATCACACAAACCTCGGCTGAAGGAACTCACCGCCAGGAGCCGAGAGCTGTCGATTCTAGACCGGTCGCTGTACCAACGATCTCCACGAGTGTCCCACCCAAGCAATCAAGAAAGCAGCAACTGAAATCTCGCTCGCAGCGCGATGCGTTGCGGGAGGCTATGGCCAGGAAACAGGTAGGAGCAGCCGAAGACCAGAATGTAGTTTCTAGTACCGGTCGCCCTGGTACAATGCCCAAACCGCAGGTCGGAACAGTCGGAGAGAAGGTTGCTGTTGCTGGCACCGCCAATCGACCTGGCACATTGGCCGGAGGTGAGTCTGCACATTTCGTTTCGTTGGGTGATATCATCCAAACCGTTGTTGAACATGAATATCGCCCTCCAACCAACAAAAAATAGAAAATATTCGAGAATATAATTTTAGTTATATTTCAGATGAAGATTTTGATCTTTCGGAAAATATTCGTTTTGTTTTTTTTTATCCACTGTTTATCAAATAAAATATAGTTTTGTTTTCCTTTATTATCAATGAAATAAATAAAAATAATCTGCGTAATGCCCTTGTACACATTTTGCATTGCACAATTTTCTCGCCATCACTTTTAGCCCCAACTCCGAGCTTCCAGTCACAGGATCATATGACCGGAAACAGAAACCAACAACAGGACACTAAGCGATCCGCAACCGAGGCAAGAAACAGCAAGAAACGCTCGCATGCGGCCCTCCAGAGACGGGGCCCGGGCCTCGGAATCGAATTTCTTCCAACGGCATTCAACATTAGCGACTTGTTGGTGTGCGAAGTTTGCCGGAAGACATTCCGCTCCCAGGAGCAGCTCGATGTGCACATGAACATCCACAGGGCGCCATTTGTTTGCCGGTTCTGCAAGAGGGAGTTCCGCGAAGTGCCCTTCAATCACACATGCTGCGTAATGAAGCGTGAGGTGAGTAGAGTTTGCGGGTAGAATCAAGCGCGGGAAAAGGGAAGATGTTTGTGACGAATCTCTCTTCTTGCAGATGGAATTTAAAATGAATGAACGTCGCACCAACTAGTTTTTATGGCGATTATCTCGTTGATGCCTTATAAACAACTGTTATTTATTATCCATTAACCAAACAGAAAGTTAGCTTTAAACTGTTTTTGATTATTTTTCCTTTGTCGCTAGTTTGGAAGTTTTTTTTTTGGTTTGGATCCATTAAGGATCGCAGAAACCATTGTTTTTATTATAAAAAAACGACTAATAAGTCTGCTCCTGTTTGACTCAAACAATTCACAAGATGAATTACAGGAAGTCATTGGAGCCAGAAAGGTTAAACATAACTGAAATGTTTAAATTGTTTTCGATTTATTTTGCTTTCGTCGTTATTATGGATTTCTTGGATTTTATTTGATCTGGCTCATACTCCTATTGGTGGATTACAAAAAGCCATTTGAACTAGAGAGAAAAATGTTTTAAACTGTGACTTGTCAAACTTATCAAATGTAATAAACAAGCTTGATTTCCATTCTTGTGTTTTTATGTGTAACAAAATTCACATTTCAGAAACTAGGAATGTCACAACTTAATACGAGATCATATGATAAGTAGCTAGCTATGGAACTTTCGTCTCTGTTGAGAAATAAGGTAAATGATTTTGGTTTGTCCAGTCGAAAATATTATCATGGTTTGTCCACTGTTTTGAATGCTCTAATTAAGCACACCTTTGTCAAATCAGATATTCGAATGTTCCAAAACATATAAATAAATTTGTCTTTTTCATGATTTACAGTAGTTTTATAGTATATTTTAACGGATTGGCATGTTTTAAAGGATGATAAAATACACTTTCTATTGATGTCAATGCGCCCCTCATTTGAGCTTACTTTTAATCAATCACCAGATGATTATTTGGCCCGTATTCAGACGTTTTCTGGATTATAACACTCACAAATAGTGTAAACATCATGCTTGCACACCATTTGTATCAAATTTTCATAGCTAAACCCAGTGTTGCTAATGGTCACCATCGTATGACTGTTCATGGAGACGTATGTGCTGTGTCATTAATGAACTTCATAAAATGAACAGTCAAACAACCGTCGAACTAAAAATGTCATATGACATTTCGGCTTTTTTTCGTCCTATACATTAGATATCCATCGCCCCGTAATTAAACAACAGTATTCACGGGGAACGCTCACCGCTGAAAACGTTCATTCAACACATTCGCACTTGATAGGGGAGAGTTCGACGGTTGCTTTGATATAGCAATCCGTCTGAATACCATCCATCGTGTACGGATGTGTGAGTGAGCAGGTGGATGTATATGTGCATCTACGCTTGAATGCAGAATAAAGGGAGAAAAACAGGAAGTGGGTTATATCTATGGTATAACCGCAAGGGTGACGTAGGACTATCGTTGATTTAGAGATCATTTGTATGAAGTTGAATCTGAATTCATTCTGAATGAATGAATATTTGGAGAACTTCGAAAACGAGAGCGTTACGTTGGAGGCACAAGGTTTTATGCATCCAATATTGGATACGGAAATATCCTACTGATGGGGAATAATAATCTTCAGAAGCTATCCTGTTGATTGCGATTGATTGAAAAATCACAAAACCTAATGTATTTGGTCACAGTGTTACATGGATAGAAAACATTAAAATAAACTCTTTCATATGAACGTAATTTTAAATTCCCAGAGGAACTGGCAGATTATTTTCAGTAACGATTAGATATTTCCACATTTTCCTCGATACTGGAAGCCCACCAGTGGTTAATGCTAACTCGATAACCATCTGTTAATAGCACTTGATTGAAACATATTTGGTCACAGTGTTACATGGATAGAAAACATTCAAATAAACTCTTTCACATGAATGTATTTTTAAATTCCTAGAGGAACTGGCAGATTATTTTCCGGATCTTTCTCGATCCAAACGGAAAGAATTCCGTGCGTGTATGTGTGTGTGTGTAGCGGCTGCTTCGAGATCTTCCCGGGGAACCGTTTGTAGCATCACTCTCCTCCTGATGGATTCCCTTCTGGCCTAAGGTGCACAAACAGGCTCTTGGTGACACCGTTCATCCGCGCTTTCATGACAAATGAAGAGCTTCACCACAACAGCGACAACATGCTCCAATGGCTGTTCAATTAGAACTGAGTGGATTTCCGAGCGGCGCTCGCTTATATACCGATTGGTGATTTCAATAGCCTATTTTAAAAGCAAATTTAAGACTATTGAAACAAGTTTTTGGATCAGAAAGTAACAAGTATAGAACGCGTAGACATTTTATCTTTCGAATGAAGTGTTTATCATACCATTTCGTTCAGTTGTTTAGGAGCTATTAACACTCAAAATCTCGGTCTTCGACGTAACGCTTTCGTTTTCGAAACTTTGATTTTACACCCCGGTATAGAAATGAAAGACGTAGTCCTACGTCAAAAGAATGCACACCACTGCAGTTTTAATGTCAAATGACATTAAAACTACAGTCATATTAGCCGGAATTGAGGGATGGTTATGAGCACGAATGGTAGAATGGAAATGGCATATTTTCATCGCTCTTCTGGGTACGGTCGACAGAAAGAGAAAACATATAAACGTTCAATTGATAGTCGTGTTTGCGGCTGTGCGTTTATTTCTGATGTGACTGTTAGAACCGAGCAATGCATTCTTGGTTACATTCGCAATACATATTGAGCCGTAACTCTTGAGCAAGGGCAGTATGTGATGGTTGAGAGAAATGTCGACCGTTTACAACACTGGCAAAACCATTAACACATGACCTCAATTCTGATCATGAGTTGTCCAATTAATAAATATTGTTTTGTCCACATGATTTCTATGGCAACCGCTTGGCGCGCTGCAGTTTGTTTATTGTGTGCTTCGGGCATGGCTGAATTATAGTCTCTCTGTGTTGAGTGTGTTGAGGTGAACACTTTTTAAATGCCCAAGAAAAGGCAATATTCTGGAGAAAGCTCAAATTTTGGGCCCTATTCCAGAAAACAAGACGAGTAATTCGTCTCGTCTCGGATTCAGGCCCTGTCAAGACGAGCAAAATATTCGATTCCAGTACACGAGTTTCATTGAAATGTTTTATTTGGTAGACTGGAGAGCCTTCAGTCATAGCGAATTCGTTTTTGTTCAGTTTCAACCCCAGAGCCGCACTAACTGCTGTCAAAACGTTTTTTTATTCACTCAGTTGCGCACTCAGTGTCGCACTAGTTCGCCCCGAAAGCTGCTAGTTTCGCACTGAGATGCTTCACGGGTTGGCACTCGGGTTCACCAATACAACTATACTAAACTGACCAGACGTCCCGCGTTACGCGGGACAGTCCCGCATTTCAACAAAATGTCCCGCATTTGGCAAAAGAAACGAA